>NC_091993.1:25360963-25966239 GCF_044704955.1 Pristiophorus japonicus
GGGGTGGGTGGGGGGGACGACGACGGGGGGTGGAGTGGGTGGGGGGAGATGGGGGACGGAGGGAGGGCGCGGGGGTAGAGGAAGATGTGGAGGGAGATGGAGGAGGTGGGTGGGGAGGGGGGGTGTGGTGGCACAACACACAGGAGCCAGGAGCACTGTTTGATGGTTTTGATGGGGAGATGGGGAGAATGGTGGCTTCGAGTTGAACTAACATGGCAGGGAGTTGCTGAAACAGTGCCTTGCATTAACTAACAGGAATAATGGAGCAAACACTTGAGACTCGCGCTCATTTCATTGGGTCAACATGGAAAGGGAAGTTTATTTAAAGCATCCTGAATGCAGAATCAATAAATATGCACGGGACGTGTGCATTTCCTTCACTTTGTATCACTGGCGCCTTTGAAAGTCACAAATGCAAACTGCAAATGTTGGGAATACAGAGCAGCTCCTCATGTGTCTGACGGAGAACAGACAAGGCAATGTTCACGCAGGCATCCATTTATTCCTCCCTGACTTCCGTCTGATGTGTCCCTGCAAGGCCATTTATAGAAAGATGCTGGGCTCGGCTTCCCCGGTTAAAATGAGTATTTTGTTGATTAGCTGGGTCTATAAAAGGCGGACCGTACAAAAGAATCATTTCAAATCCGGAGTGCTGGATTTGTTTGGCACTGTAACAGAGCAAGTCTCAGTGACCAACTTGGGCTCCTTTTCATTTTGTTTTTCTGCCACTTCTCATGGAAATGTTTTTATTATCTTGCGCTATTTAATTCTCTGTTGTTCTCTCTTTCTCACTTTCTCTTTTTCGCTCCCTCTTTCCAGCTCTCTCTCATTCCCCCTCTTGCTCTTGCTCTCTCTCGTTTCCCCCTCTCTCGTGCTCTTACTCTCTCTCTCTCCTTGTTCCCCTTCTCTCCCTTGTTCTTCCCGTCTATCATTCGCTCGCCCCCGCCCCCCCCTCGCTCGCCCCCCGCCCCCCCCTCGCTCGCCCCCGCCCCCCCTCGCTCGCCCCCGCCCCCCCCTCGCTCGCCCCCGCCCCCCCCTCGCTCGCCCCCGCCCCCCCCTCGCTCGCCCCCGCCCCCCCCTCGCTCGCCCCGCCCCCCCTCGCTCGCCCCCGCCCCCCCCTCGCTCGCCCCCGCCCCCCCTCGCTCGCCCCCGCCCCCCCTCGCTCGCCCCCGCCCCCCCCTCGCTCGCCCCCGCCCCCCCTCGCTCGCCCCCGCCCCCCCTCGCTCGCCCCCGCCCCCCCTCGCTCGCCCCCGCCCCCCCCTCGCTCGCCCCCGCCCCCCCCTCGCTCGCCCCCCGCCCCCCCCCTCGCTCGCCCCCGCCCCCCCTCGCTCGCCCCCGCCCCCCCTCGCTCGCCCCCGCCCCCCCCTCGCTCGCCCCCGCCCCCCCTCACCCCCCCTCGCTCGCCTCCCCCCGCCCCCCCCCTCGCTCGCCCCCGCCCGCCCCCCCCTCGCTCGCCTCCCCCCGCCCCCCCCCTCGCTCGCCTCCCCCCGCCCCCCCCCTCGCTCGCCTCCCCCCGCCCCCCCCTCGCTCGCCTCCCCCCGCCCCCCCCTCGCTCGCCTCCCCCCGCCCCCCCTCGCTCGCCTCCCCCCGCCCCCCCCTCGCTCGCCTCCCCCCGCCCCCCCCCTCGCTCGCCTCCCCCCGCCCCCCCCTCGCTCGCCTCCCCCCGCCCCCCCCTCGCTCGCCTCCCCCCGCCCCCCCTCGCTCGCCTCCCCCCGCCCCCCCCTCGCTCGCCTCCCCCCGCCCCCCCCTCGCTCGCCTCCCCCCGCCCCCCCCTCGCTCGCCTCCCCCCCCCGCCCCCCCCTCGCTCGCCTCCCCCCGCCCCCCCCTCGCTCGCCTCCCCCCGCCCCCCCCTCGCTCGCCTCCCCCCGCCCCCCCCTCGCTCGCCTCCCCCCGCCCCCCCCTCGCTCGCCTCCCCCCGCCCCCCCCTCGCTCGCCTCCCCCCGCCCCCCCCTCGCTCGCCTCCCCCCGCCCCCCCCTCGCTCGCCTCCCCCCGCCCCCCCCCTCGCTCGCCTCCCCCGCCCCCCCTCGCTCGCCTCCCCCCGCCCCCCCCTCGCTCGCCTCCCCCCGCCCCCCCCTCGCTCGCCTCCCCCCGCCCCCCCCTCGCTCGCCTCCCCCCGCCCCCCCCTCGCTCGCCTCCCCCCGCCCCCCCTCGCTCGCCTCTCCCCGCCCCCCCCTCGCTCGCCTCCCCCCCGCCCCCCCTCGTTCGCCTCCCCCCGCCCCCCCCCCTCGCTCGCCTCCCCCCACTTCAACCCGCCCCCCCCTCGCCCTGCTCCCGCTCGTTCCCGCCCCCCCCCCCCCCCCCCCCCCGGCTCGCTCCGCTCTCGCCCGCCCCCTCGCTCGCTCCCCCCTCTCGCGGCTCCTTCCCTCTGAACTTGCATCTCCAGTTGCTGATGTGGATTAGCTTGACTGCAAGGCCACCTGGTGGTCATGCCGAGTTCTGCAGTTTCCGAGATCCGACACAATACATCATGAAATAGCAGAACCAAGTGTTCATATCTGCGTGTGTGCCGTATTGGAGGGTTATGAGATTGAACACATGGTAACATTAATCCAATGTATCCCGATGATAAAATATTAATTGTTAGCTGTGAGATGGAAAGACAGGGGTATCTGTTTGCCATGAAGCTAATATTCCAAAACACATTGGAGATGAAATTGGGTGCATTCGTGCCTCCCGTCACCTGCGCGTGACATCATTAATGACTGCGGCTGAATTGGGCGAGAGTTTAGCGGTGGTGCTATGGCGTTGCGCCTCGACTTCCTGCGCCCAGAGATCGTGATGTCATTGCCGATGCACATGGCCCCGTGAGCGCCTCAGCCCCCAAATTGGGTTTCGCTTCCTGAAGCTGTTCGGGCGATAACGGCGGCTGCTTCCGAGGATGAGTTCTGGGCGGCTGCGAGCGGGGCTGGCCGCCGAGGAAAAAAAAAAAATCTGCCGTTTTCCTCCCCGCTCCGGTGCCGGTTTGGTCGCGGGGTCTGTGCCGCGACTGCTCGCCCGGCACTCTGCTCGAGCAGTGGGCCAGGTAGGTGGCTTGTTCTTTGGCAGAGTGTGCAGCTTGGGCCCTTCCCCTTTAGTTGAGGGGGGAGAGCACCTCGTACGTGGCTGCGCTCCCCGGCCCAGTGCTCACCCTGCTGGGGCGCCCGCCCTGTTATCGCCACAGGGAGGGTTAGCGCTCCACTTCCTTCCAGGGACGGTAACCCGAATTTAGCGAGCGGGGCGGGAATTATCGCGCCTGCTGCAAAGTGTCCCACCTCCCGGATGTTACTGCCCCCAAACGGGTTGATACCCAGTTTCTAGCCCATTGTATTTCCGTTGATGATCTGATGTCCTTTCAGATAATATGTCCTGTTTAGAAATTAAGCCTTGTTCTCTAGTGACCTTCCTGAGGGAACCCGAGCCTTGAACTGAATGCTAGGAAGTGCCCGACGCTCTTTAATGTCCGGCACGCCTGCCTTTCTGCATAGACTCATAGAAAGTTATGGCACAGAAACATAGAATCATAGAAAATAGGTGCAGGAGTAGGCCATTCGAGCCTGCACCACCATTCAGTATGATCATGCAACTTCAGTACCCCATTCCTGCTTTCTCGCCGTACCCCTTGATCCCTTTAGCCGTAAGGGCCACACCTAACTCCCTTGTGAATATATCTAACGAACTGGCCTCAACAACTTTCTGTGGTAGAGCATTCCACAGGTTCACAATTCTCTGAGTGAAGAAGTTTCTCCTCATCTTGGTCCTAAATGGCTTACCCCTTATCTTTCGACTGTGACCCCTGGTTCTGGACTTCCCCAACATCGGGAACATTCTTCCTGCATCTAACCTGTCCAGTCCCGTCAGAATTTTATATGTTTTTATGAGATCCCGCTCATTCTTCTTAACTCCAGTTAACATAAGCCTCGCTGAAGGACACCATTCGACCCATTGTGTCTGTCGGCCGACCAAGAGCTATCCAGCCTAATACCATTTTCCAGCTCTTGGTCCGTAGCCTTCTAGGTCACGGCACTTCAAAGAAGAAAAGAAAGATTTGCATTTATATCGCACATTTCACGACCACCGGACGTCTCAAAGCGCTTTACAGCCAATATCGTACATTTGAAGTGTAGTTAATGTTGTAATGTAGGAAACGCGGCAGCAAATTTGCACACAGCAAGCTCCCACAAACAGCAATGTGATAATGACCAGATAATCTGTTTTTGTTATGTTGATTGGGAGATAAATATTGCCCAGGACATCAGGGATAACTCCCCTGCTCTACTTCGAAATAGTGCCATGGATCTTTTACATCCACCTGAGAGAGCAGTCGGGGCCTTGGTTTAACATCTCATTCAAAAGATGGCACCTCCGACAGTGCAGCACTCCCTCAGCACTGCACTGGGAGTGTCAGCCTAGATTTTGTGCTCCAGTCCTTGGAGTGGCTATCCAAGTACTTGTTAAAAGGAGGTGCGGCAAATGAGGGTACGGGGCCCAGAAGAGCCGAGGGCCCAGGGGCAGCGCGGGCCAGTCCACACTGCGATAAGTGTGCGCACTAGGTCCGTGCAGCAGAGCTGGTCTCCAGTCGTCCTGGTTAATCCTTGCCACTGGACCAAGACCTAGCTCTGTCAAGTCCATGTGATGGCTGGTATGCAACGGTCACCAAACGTTTTTTTTAAAAAACCCATGCACAGGCATCTTCCACCCCCTCAACTGGAGTTCAGGACTGGAACATCGGGTCCTTCATTGAAACATTTGTGAACACTTGTGGACGCAAGTCATCCTTGTTCGAGGGACGGCCTATGATGATGACTTGTTAAATGCGATGAGGGTTTCTGCCTCTACCACTCTTTCAGGCAGTGAGCTCCAGAACCACCAACTTCTGGGTGAAAATATTTCTTCTCAACTCCCCTTTGATCCTTCTACCAACTACTTTAAATCTATGTCCCCTGATAATTGACTCCTCTGCTAAGGGAAATAGGGGGGCTTTGCTGCCTGTCATCATTGCTATCTCATCTTTTCCTTCCTACATGTCACTTGTACTGCTTGTTCAGTCGTATCAGAATCTCGCTGTGTCGGGGGGAAACTGAGACAAAACTTGAGAATGTGTTGCCTCTGTGCTGTGCCATCAGTCTCCAAGTGCAAATGCTGGGCTCTGAAAATTGTGCAATAAATTGTCTGAATTCTTCTGTCTCGCCTCTTTGTACCCCCCACGCCGCTCAGTAAACACAGAGGCGGGGCATTTACAGAGCACAATGGAAGCTTGTTTTAGGGGATTTGACAAATCGTTGCCCAAACATTGAACTAATGGACACTTCTTACGATGGTGCAAGCAAGGGGTAAAAAAAATCCAGCCCACCGTCTAACTTCACATTTGATGCTGGCCCCCTGAAGTGAACAGGTTTCTGTGTGGAGGCTACAATCTGATTTTACGTTGTATCAGAGCAGTTGGCAATACCGTTGACTGGAAGCTCCCAGCTGACTGGTAATAGGCTGCTCAGTGGGTTGGTAAACTGGATGTTGGAAGGAGTTTGCCTGCTGAACAATTGTGACTGCACTTCAAAAATAATTAATTGGCAGTGAAGCACTTGGGGACAGCATAACATGAAAGAACATGAGAAATGGGAGCAGGATTAGGCCATACGGCCCTTCGAGTCTGCTCCACCATTCAATAAGATCGGGCCTTATGCAAGTACTAGTTTTTTCGTTCTGTCTGCAGTGACAGAGTGGTCAGTGCTCTCTGGTGAGCAGTGAATGTATATGTTACACAGGGGAGAGTGGATGGAGTGCTGGTGTTTTTCTTGCCCCGTCTGCACTGTTTATTAACCTGTTTACATTTCCCTCCGGAGATCAAATAGATGTGATAGAGTCCACTTCTAAAGTGACAGTGGGTCACTGACCTATTCAAAGGTCTTATACCAACAGCGTGCTTAAGAACATAAGAAATAGACCCCTCGAGCTGCTCCGCCATTCAATAAGATCATGGCGGTTCTGATTATGGACTCGGCTCCACTTCCCTGCCCACTCCCCATAACCCTTTACTCCCTTATCGCTCAAAAATCTGTGTGTATCCGCCTTAAATATATTCAATGACCCAGCCTCCACAGCTCTCTGGGGCACAGAATTGGACAGATTTACAACCCTGTGAGAGAAGAAATTCCTCCATCTCACTTTTAAATGGGCAACCCCTTATTCTAAGACAATGTCCTCTCGTTTTAGTTTCCCCTATGAGTGGAAATATCCTCTCTGCATCCACCTTGTCGAGCCCCCTCATTATCTTATGTTTCGATAAGATCGCCTCTCATTCTTCTGAACTCCAATGTGTATAGGCTCAACCTATCTTCATAAGTCAACCCCCTCATCTCCAGAATCAATCTAGTGAACCTTCTCTGAACAGCTTCCAATGCAAGTATATCCTTCCTTAAATATGGAGAGCAAAACTGTATGCAGTACTCCAGGTGTGGCCTCACCAACACCCGATAGAGTTGTAGCAGGACTTCTCTGCTTTTATACTCTATCCCCCTTGCAATAAAGGCCAACATTCCAATGACTGACATGGAAACAACGACCTGTTCCCTTTTCTTTCCTCCCCTGCCCTTCCGTTTTGTTGACTGGCCTGCTTCTGTTGAGCTGACTTGAAGAACCTCCAATGGGGAGTCACTTAGGGGTGGGAGAGGAGGAGGAGAATGGAAGGGAAGGAGACAGGATGAGCCGTATTGATTGGCGTGGTAGGATTGGGACATCGGTTGCCTGCACTGCATTGTACAGTTACTCTCCTGATGCAGACCTGATACTTGGAGCCTGGATGCACATTCTTTATTCGATTGAGCTCGCTTGATGAAACATCTGAAAGAAAGTTCCTGCTGCACAATAAACACAAACTGAATCGCGACGGGTTGGCACTTCAGTTGGCTGCATAGTTAGTGTGCTGCAGACTTTGTCTCACTGCTGGTTCCACTGGATTTGCTGGTTCTGTTTTCTTTGGAACAGAAGAGGCTGAGGAAAGACCTGTTTGAGGTGTATAAAATGATGAGGGGCCTGGATAGAGTGGATAGGAAGGACCTGTTTCCCTTGGCAGAGGAGTCAACAACCAGGGGGCAGAGATTTAACGTAATTAGGGAGGAGGTTTAGAGGGGATTTGAGGGAAAATTTCTTCATCCAGAGGATGGTGGGGGTCTGGAACTCACTGCATGAAAGGGTGGTAGAGGCAGAAACCCTCGCCACATTTTAAAAAGTAGTTGGATGTGCACTTGAAGTGCCGTAACCTACAGGGCTACGGACCAAGAGCTGGGAAATGGGGTTAGGCTGGATAGCTCTTGGTCGGTCGGCACGGACACGATGGGCCGAATGACCTCCTTCCGTGCTGTAAATGTCTATGATTCTATGAACTGTGTGTGTCTGTATTTAACACATCCATTGTGTTGTGTAGAAGGTGAGTGATGGATCTCTCTCTCTTTCCTATTACAGAAGGACTACCAGAGGATGAGGATGACGGTGGCCAGAAACTGCCCGAGGACATTGCTGACTTTGTCGCTGAGCTGGTAAGTGATTGTCGCATGGACACACCTGGTGTAACTTCAATGTGTGATGGAGTGCACAGGGGGATGGCTTTTCCCCACTGTCTGTGGATTGATTGCTGCGTCTGACATGCGCCTTCACTACTTCTACTGACACCTCAAATGACTCCATTCCTGAGTGAAGACCAAAGTCTGAGGGGCCGAAAATTGTCCCTCGCCCTGATTGGAGGCGGGACTTCCCGCGTCGGCCCGGTGTTCCCGACGCGGAATTGGGGCGCTCCCGGGGCGGCAGCGATGTGCTGAGTCGGCCAGCACTATGCGGAACATCCGCGGAGCGCTGCCAGGCTACAACGCCCCTCCCCTTCAAATAGAGGGGAGGGCCGCTGCGCACTCTGCAGCCCCTTTGTTGGCCAGCGAATGGGCCACCAGGGACACGATTGACCGGGCCAGCAGCCCGGCACCCAGAATGGAGTGCGAGGCTTGCATGATGGTGGCTCGGTCGACCCAAGAGTCAGCCGACAAATGCAAAGGGTGGCCCGGAGCACTAATGGCTTCCTGGAGTAAAAGGCACCCCAGCAGCGGATGTCCGCACCCCACCAGCCTCATGGTTCAGGGGGCAATTTCCTCCACGGGATGCAAAGGGGTCGGCGCGCACAGCAATGGCGTCATCGCCGGTTGCGCACCGAATTGGGGCGTTAATTGCAGGGTGCGACGCTGCACTGCCAGGCCAGCACCTCCCAGACCTCCGAGGCAATTTTCCCAGAGACGCGTCCCTCCCCAGGGTGAAAACACCATTAGTGCCACATTAGTGCCCCCCACCCCTGGAGGCTAACGGGCCAATTTTGGCCCCAGATAGACTCGGTTCAGGGACATGCCATCGGTCAGCAGTCGGAGGGCGCATGTTGGGTTGTTGGAGGAATTGATTGAGTCTCGTACCATTACTTCATTGAAACATAAAAATTAGGAGCAGGAGCAGGCCATTCGGCCCTTCGAGCCTGCACCGCCATTCAATAAGGTCATGGCTGATCATTCTCTCAGTACCCCTTTCCTGCTTCCTCTCCATACCCTTTGATCCCTTTGGCCGTAGGGGCCATATCTAACTCCCTTTTGAACATATCTAACAAACTGGCCTCAACACCTTTCTGTGGTAGAGAATTCCACAGGTTAACCACTCTGAGTGAAGAAGTTTCTCCTCATTTCAGTCCTAAATGGCCTACACCTTATCCTAAAAATATGTCCTAGTTCTGGACTTCCCCAATATCGGGAACATTCTTCCCACATCTAACCTGTCCAGTCCCATCAGAATCTTATACGTTTCTATGATATCCCCTCTCATCCTTCTAAACTCCAGTGAATAAAGGCCCAGTTCATCCAGTCTCTCTTCATATGACAGTCCAGCCATTCCTGGAATCAGTTTGGTGAACCTTCACTGCACTCCCTCAATAGCAAGAACATCCTTCCTCAGATTAGGAGACCAAAACTGTACACACTATTCCAGGTGAAGCCTCACTAAGGCCCTGTACAACTGCAGTAAGACCTCCCTGCTCCTATACTCAAATCCCCTAGCTATGAAGGCCAACATACCATTTGCCGCCTTCACCGTCTGCTGTACCTGCATGCCCACTTTCAGTGACTGATGAACCATGACACCCAGGTCTCGTTGCACCTCCCCTTTTCCTAATCTGTCACCATTCAGATAATATTCTGTCTTCCTGTTTTTGCCACCAAAGTGGATAACCTCACATTTATCCACATTATACTGCACCTGCCATGTATTTGCCCATTCACCTAACCTGCCCAAGTCACCCTGCAGCCTCTTAGCATCCTCCTCACAGCTCACACCACCATGCAGCTTAGTGTCATCTGCAAACTTGGAGATATTACATTCAATTCCTTCATCTAAATCATTGATGTATGTTGTAAATAGCTGGGGTCCCAGCACTGAGCCCTGCGGCACCCCACTAGTCGCTGCCTGCCATTATGAAAAGGACCCGTTTATTCCGACTCTCTGCTTCCTGTCTGCCAACCAGTTCTCTATCCACATCAATACATTACCCCCAATACCATGTGCTTTAATTTTGCACACTAATCTCTTGTGTGGGACCTTGTCAAAAGCCTTTTGAAAGTCCAAATACACCACATCCACTGGTTCTCCCTTGTCCACTCTACTCATTACATCCTCAAAAAAATCTAGAAGATTTGTCAAGCATGATTTCCCTTTCATAAATCCATGCTGACTTGGACCGATCCTGTCACTGCTTTCCAAATGCACTGCTATTTCATCTTTAATAATTGATTCCAACATTTCCCCCACCACCAATGTCAGGCTAACCGGTCTATAATTCCGTGTTTTCTCTCCTTTTTTTAAAAAGTGGTGTTACATTAGCTACCCTCCAGTCCATAGGAACTGATCCAGAGTCTATAGACTGTTGTAAAATTATCACCAATGCATCCACTATTTCGAGGGCCACTTCCTTAAGTACTCTGGGATGCAGCCTATCAGGCCCTGGGGACTTATCGGCCTTCAATTCCATCAATTTCTCTAACACAATTTCCTGACTAATCGGGATTTCCTTCCTTTTCGCTCGACCCTCAAACCCCTAGTATTTCTGGAAGATTATTTGTGTCTTCCTTAGTGAAGACAGATCCAAAGTATTTGTTCAATTGGTCTGCCGTTTCTTTGTTCCCCATTATAAATTCACCTGATTCTGACCTACATTGGTCTTCACTAATATTTTTCACTTCACATATCTAAAGAAGCTTCTGCAGTCAGTTTTTATGTTCCCTGCAAGCTTCCTCTCATGCTTTATTTTCTCCTTCCTAATTAAACCCTTTGTCCTCCTCTGCTGAATTCTAAATTTCTCCCAGTCCTCAGGTTTACTGCTTTTTCTGGCCAATTTATATGCATCTTCCTTGGATTTAACACTATCCCTAATTTCCCTTGTTAGCCACGGTTGAGCTACCTTCCCCTTTTTATTTTTGCTCCAGACAGGGATGTACAATTGAAGTTCATCCATGTAATCTATAAATGTCTGCCATTGCCTATCCACTGTCAACCCTTTAAGTATCATTTGCCAGTCTATCCTAGCCAATTCACATCTCATACCATCGAAGTTACCTTTCCTTAAGTTCAGGACCCTAGTCTCTGAATTAACTGTGTCACTCTCCATCTTAATAAAGAATTCTACCATATTATGATCACTCTTCCCCAGGGGGCCTCGCACAACAAGATTGCTAATTAGTCCTCTCATATTGCACAACATCCAGTCTAGGATGGCCAGCTCTCTTGTTGGATCCTCGACATATTGGTCTAGAAAGCCATCCCTAATACACTCCAGGAAATCCTCCTCCACTGCATTGCTACCAGCTTGGTTAGCCCAATCTATATGTAGATTAAAGTCGCCCATGATAACTGCTGTACCTTTATTGCACGCATCCCTAATTTTTTGTTTGATGCCATTCCCAACCTCACTACTACTGTTTGGTGGTCTGTACACAACTCCCACTAGCGTTTTCTGCCCTTGGGTATTCTGCAGCTCCACCCATACAGATTCCACATCATCCAGGCTAATGTCCTTCCTTACTATTGCATTAATTTCCTCTTTAACCAGCAACGCGACCCCACCACCTCTTCCTTTCTGTCTATCCTTCCTGAATGTTGAATAACCCTGGATATTGAGTTCCCAGACTTGGTCACCCTGGAGCCATGTCTCCATAATCCCAATTATATCATAATCGTTAATAGCTGCCTGCGCAGTTAATTCATCCACCTTATTATGAATACTCCTCGCATTGAGGCACAGAGCCTTCAGGCTTGTCTTTTTAACACTCTGTCCCTTTAGAATTTTGCTGTAATGTGGCCCTTTTTGATTTTTGCCTTGGGTTTCGCTGCCCTCCACTTTTACTATTCTCCTTTCTATCGTTTGCTTCTGCCCCATTTTATTTCCCTCTGTCTCCCTGCATAGGTTCCCATCCCCCTGCCGTATTAGTTTAACCCTCCTCCCCAACAGCACTAGCAAACACAGACCGTCCGGTTTGTTCTGGTCCCCCCCCTCCCCCAGAACCGGTTCCAAGGGAGGAATTTAAATCCCTCCCTCTTGCACCAGTCCTCAAGCCACGCATTCATCTGAGCTATCCTGCTATTTCTACTCTGACTAGCACGTGGCACTGGTAGCAATCCTGAGATTACTACCTTTGAGGTCCTACTTTTTAACTTAATTCCTAGCTCCCTAAATTCAGCTTGTAGGACCTCATCCCGCTTTTTTACCTATATCGTTGGTACCTATATACACCACGACAACTGGCTGTTCACCCTCCCCTTCCAGAATGCCCTGCAGCCGCTCCGAGGCATCCTTGACCCTTGCACCAGGGAGGCAACATACCATCCTGGAGTCTCGGTTGCGACCGCAGAAACGCCTATCTATTCCCCTTACAATAGTCATGGCACCGACTATCCTATATCTGTAACCATCAACCAGCCAAATTTAGAAAGCTCACAGTCTGTTAATTGGATATCCATTTTTTTAACATTAAAAGCCAACATCCATATGAAAACTGAACCAGCAGTTAAATACACAGAGCTCCATTTTCATTGGCTCGACAGCCGTGTGGAAACAAGAATTTGACACCAATTTTCCTGGCCCCCCCCAAAGTCATTTTAGGCACACTTAGATGATCTGTTTTATTTATTTGGACTCCTCCACCCCCAGCCTGGTGGCGTGCCATCCTTTTGTAGGCCAAGTCTGAATCCCCCCACCCCCTCATTTACTTTGCTGCAATAATCCCCTAATCTTACAATAACTTTACTCAATATCAAGCCTCCATTTTAACCAGGCCACAATACTGTTTGCGCTGAGAGCGAGAGGAAGCAGACGATCAGCTGATGGGGAAGAGTAAGGAAAAGGAACAGACCGAGGAAAATGAAAATAGAGCCCAGAAGGAAGCGAACTAGGGGGTGGGGGATCTTGCCAGTTGTATCGTAGAAAAAAGTGAAAGTGGCGAAGTGAAGACAGTGGAAGCTACTCAGCTAAGTCTTCTTTAGGGGATCTGCAGTCCGTCTGGGTTGATGGTTGTAATGTATGCACCTGTGAGTATGCGCACAGGTTTGTGGAGCTGGCAGGGGAGTAATCGTGATCAAGAAGGTCGTTCTCCCAGGACGGACCGAGCCCATTGCACTTCGGGTGTGCTGATGCCAGCGATGTCCCCAAATGTGGGATACTCGACTGCAAAATTTGTGGAGCTGTTGAGTTGGGAGCGGCTTAGCCGGTCACATGATGTTCACAAGACTCAATAAAACCCCAGCCAGTTGGGTTCAGGGGATCCACGATGAGGCAGGTGGTTGTGAACCTGGTAATGTGTAATGATAGTGTTAAACCTCTTGCTAATAAACCAACTAGTTCTTAATAGCAATGTGTTGCTATGAATTCTTAAGCAGAGAAGCCACAAAACAAATACATTACAATGGTGATTTAGGGAGTGGTGAAAATCGACCTGTGCCTAAGCTGTGTGAGGCTCCTGCCAGGAGTGCGACCTGCCCTAGCAGGGAAGCTTTCAAGAAACCATCTCCACCCAGCTGCGCGTGTGTGTAACAAACTTTTTTTTAATCGAGAGAAAATGCTGGAAACGGCGACACCTGGAAGAGAAGAGAGGCTAAATCAGAGAACCAATGGGTAGCACTCTCGCCTCTGAGTCGGAAGGTTGTGGGTTCAAGTCCCGGTCAAGGAACTTGAACACAAAATCTAGGCTGACAGTGCAGGGCTGAGGGAGTGCTGCACTGTCGGAGTTACTACCTTTCGGATGAGACGTTAAACTGAGGCCCCATTTGCTCTTTCAAGTGGATGTAAAAGATCCCATGGCACTATTTTGAAGAAGAGCAGGGGAGTTATCCCTGCTGTCCTGGCCAATATTTACCCCTCAATCAATATAACAAAAACACAGATTATCTGGTCATTATCACATTGCTGTTTGTGGGAGCTTGCTGTGTGCAAATTGGCTGTCGCGTTTCTCACATTGCAACAGTGACTGCACTCTAAAAGTAATTAGTTGGCTGTAAAGCGCTTTGGGATGTCCGGTGGTCGTGAAAGGCGCTATATAAATGCAAGTCTTTTCAGAGCTAATTAGTAGGGTACACGGTTGGGTGGGGGGGGGTGCTGTGTGGGGGGTGGAGGAAACAGCCTGCTAACAACATTGCAAAAGCCACCTTAAACTGAGCTTTTCCAGATGCAGGAACACAGCGCGGCGCGAGTTAAGGAACGGCGTTCACAGCTGTGGACACAATCCCGCAATGGCTTTGGGAGTGGCGCTCATCAAACCCTAAAGTCACAAGAGATTCCCGCTTTCCCCTCCCCCATGCACATCTGTAATGCATCGCCAACCACCTGTTGTTTTTGTGCTGTTATATAAAACAGTTCATGCAAAAAACATCAGGATCTTTAGCAACAGGAAGAGGCTCTGAGGCCTATTGGGGCCAGAGCTCTTTCATAAGAACATAAGGAAGAGGAGTAGGCCATTCGGCCCCTCGAGCCTGCTCCGCCATTCAATGAGTCCATGGCTGATCATCTACCTCAACTCCACTTTCCCCATATCCCTTGATTCATTAATATTCAAAAATCTATCGATGTCTGTCTTGAGTATACTCAACGACCGAGTCTCCACAGCCCAAAGATCCACCCTCTGAGTGAAGAAGTTTCTCCTCACCTCAGTCCTAAATGGCCTACCCCTTACCCTGACACTTTTCTCCTCTCTAATCCGGCGTGCGGAGCCCAATTGCAGCGTCCCTGTCATCACTCCACCCAAGATCAGCCAATTCATTGCAACTAGGGATTCAACCCGTGGCATTTCTGGTGAGTTTGGTTTAGTTACATTGCCTTTCATTCATTCAGATTATCATCATCATAGGCAGTCCCTCGGAATCAAGGAAGACTTGCTTCCACTCTAAAAATGAGTCCTTAAGTGGCCGAACAGTCCAATATGGGAATTACAGTCTCTGTCACAGGTGGGACAGACAGTGGTTGGAGGAAAGGGTGGGTGGAGAGTCTGGTTTGCTGCACGCTCCTTCCGCTGCCTGCGCTTGTTTTCTGCATGCTCTTGGCGATGAGACTCGAGGTGTTCAGCGTCACCCCGAATGCACTTCCTCCGCTTAGGGCGGTCTTTGGCCAGGGACTCCCAGGTGTCAGTGGGAATGTTGCACTATATCGGGGAGGCCTTGAGGATGTCCTTGTAACGTTTCCTCTGCCCACTTTTGGCTCGTTTGCCGTGAAGGAGTTCCGAGTAGAGCGCTTGCTTTGGGAGTCTCGTGTCTGGCATGTGAACAATGTGGCCTGCCCAGCGGAGCTGGTCGAGTGTGGTCAGTACTTCAATGCTGGGGATGTTGGCCTGGTCGAGGATGCTAATGTTGGTGTGTCTGTTCTCCCAGGGGATTTGTAGGATCTTGCGGAGACATTGCTGGTGGTATTTCTCCAACGACTGGAGGTGCATACTGTACATGGTCCATGTCTCTGAACCATACAGGAGAGTGGGAATTACTACAGCCCTGTAAACCATGAGTTTGATGGCAGATTTGAGGGCCTGGTCTTCGAACACTTTTCCTCAGGCGGCTCAAGGCTGCACTGGCGCACTGGAGGCAGTGTGGGATCTCTGCTCATTCATTTATTCAGATATTCATGCAAGAGCTGCAGTGTTGTGCTTCTTTTTGCTGTTCAGGGAGTTTTCTCCCCCCCACTCCCCAATCCCTTGGGTCAACAGAGACTGGTCGCCAAAGTAACTTTCTAGCTAAGTGGGTTTAAATGCAGTTCTCTTAAATACTTTTTGCAGTAAGCTGGGATTCGTAGAGCCAATGAATGATGGACTGGGCTTGCCGCATAATGATTGTCCGTTTTCGTTTCCCTGAGTAATCCTTTCCCCGTCTGTATTCCCAGTCATTAATAAGGTGCAGTTGTTTCAAATGACTGGTTTGCTGTAAGTTGCTCTTCGTACTGAGACGTCCATATGGACTTGACTCACAGCCCATTCATGCAGAGAGTCTGAAAATGAAACACTTAACTTTTCTTTTCACTTCTCGACTTTCTTCACCGTCTCTCGCAGAATGGATTCTCTCTGTGCTGTGACTTTTTACAAAAAATGAAGAGGTGTTTTTTTCTGTTACACTCTCGAGTGCTTGTTGGGTTAGGTGATGGATTCAAGATCAGAAGAAGAGGCCGAGGAGGAGATTGCTGAGCGAGATATGAGGAGAGCACGCAACACTGGGGACATAAATTGACACCTTGAGGGAAAAACTCCAGGGAGTAAAGTACTGTTGATAAGATATCACCCTTCGCCTGAATCTATTCTCAGAGGCAATTTGGGGTGGGGGTGGATTGGGAGGGGGATGGGGTTGGATTTGATGGGGGGGGATTGCAAGGAGATGGGGAATTGGGAGTGGGAGGGAGCGAGAGAACAAGAGATCTTCCCCTTTGGATCTAGGTGAGGTCGGTGGGGACAGTGATTGGGGGGCGGGGGATTTCTGCTATAGCACTAGAGCTGTGCACATCGGGGAAATGACGTTCGGATGAGAGCTAAATGGGTCTCACGCCATCTTCTGCTGAATAGATGGGGGCAGGGCAGGGAGTGGGATTCTGTCACGAGTTCCAATGTTTGCTTTTATTTCTGGTGAAAATTCGGTACAAATATAATAATGAGTATGTCCGTGTCATGGCACAGAAGTAGGTGGAGAGAAAAACAATGGGCTATTAGTGCTCAGTTTGCATTTTTTGTGATTTCTGGGCAGTCCATGCAATAAACAAAGGTTGTCTGGCCCAAAACTAGACAAGTGGTGCCCTTGAATGTGGCGAGCTTTGCCTCGTCTGCCAAGTTTCAACATTTTCAATACTTGTCTGTCTTTCAAACGCTGTGTCCAGTAAATAATTGATTGGAATTGTTGTGAGACCTGGACTTATCTGGTCAGTGAGTTGAAAAACATTTGCACAGAGCACAAGGACTCCAGATCTTTTATCGGCAAATGGTGCATCTGGGCTGCATTTTCAGTGCGACTGTAGTTGTATTGTTGCTGTGTAAATCCAGCATTCATGCCCGACCTGATTTCTGAAATAATTCTCTTGTGGACAGCAGAATTCTTGGCTGGAAGCTGAACCCAGAAGGTGCAGCGTTTACAGACACTGTGCACCCGTAAACTATTTAATCATCCATATCTAGGTCTCTGCTTATTTTAACGTGTGTTGTTGGGGTCAATCAGTAACAAACATGAAAAGACTTTGTAGCAACATAGGAATTGCTAGACCAAAAAAGACTAAGGTCCGTCTAGTTGGCCTTCTGCTATCCCGGTGTAGTCAACAATAACGGGAGTTGTTGACTAATTAAGGCAATCAATCTCTTATCAATTAGTCTAGAACAGACCCAGACATGAGGCGAGGAAAGCCCCCAGTGTCGGAGAGCTTTGGGAAGCAGAGGTCCAAGTCACTTTTTTCTTCCCAAGCATGTCTCAATTTACTCTTGCTGTTTCCCAAAATGTTATTTTCTAAAATAAAATCTTCATCTAATTTCCATTTAAATGAATAACTTCCGACCCGCAAGCGGCCAGCCACGTCTGCTACAGCTGTCGCTGTCGTCGCCTGGTGCAGCTTCAGGGGGCATTACCCAATTTAGGGTCCAGGGTGCTGTGCACGGAGATGACACCATCAATCATCGCCAACGGAGCAAGATGCTACCGGTTACCGCCGATGCAAAACTCCCGCCGAATTTAGCGGGAGTCGTTAGCGGCGCTACAGCTGGTTGCAAAGTCGTTTGTGACCCGTTAGCGTCCCTGGGAGGTGCAAATGACCCGAATTTCTAGGCCTAAGAGTTTTCTGCTGAAGCAGTTGACCAAATACCTTGGTGAGCTGGTGACATGACTGAGCTTATTGTGCAAGCGTTTAGAACTCCCTTGAGTTAGCTGGTGGACCAGTTGGCTGTAACCACACTTGGAACACTGCGATGTGTTGACTGAGCTTTCATCCCTCTTTTATTAAACAGTCTTACCTATTACAAAGAAATCACTGGCCTTTTTGGTATTTGGACAACAAGCGATTGCTCTCTCTCAGCATACCAAGTCTCCATCTCCTTGTTCACCAGGGGCTAGGGAATCACTTCCTCATTGTCGCCCCTTCTGGTCACGTGACGCAGCTCAGCTTGTCGGCAAGTACCATTTCTGTGTTGCGCCTGAAAACAACGTCAATTTCATATTTTTGAAGAAGCATCATCATTCTCCAGAACCCTTTGGATGCGCTAATAGGACTCTCTCAAAATGGCTTCAAGCTGTACAATCTCATGTCATGGTGATTTTCTTCTCATGGATGTGCTATTTGACATTCTGCAAACCAAAAATCACTTGGCACAATTAGTGTCTCGTTTCTTTGCGAGATCTTGAAGCGTAAGCCACCTGCTGACCTTCCTGCACGAAATGTGCTATCATCCTCGTTCACATTGTATATCATCATCATCATAGGCAGTCCCTCGAAATCGAGGAAGGCTTGCTTCCACTCCAAAAGTGAGTTCTTAGGTGACTGAACAGTCCAATTCGGGAATTACAGTCTCTGTCACAGGTGGGACAGACAGTTGTTGGAGGAAAGGGTGGGTGGGTCTGGTTTTCCGCACGCACCTTCCGCTGCCTGCGTTTGTCTTTATGCTCTCGGCGATGAGACTCGAGGTGTTCAGCGCAATCCCGGATGCTCTTCCTCCACTTTGGGCGGTCTTTGGCCAGGGACTCCCAGATGTCGGTGGGGGTGTTGCACTTTATCAAGGAGGCTTTGAGGGTGTCCTTGAAACGTTTCCTCTGCCCACCTGGTGCTCACTTGCCGTGTAGGAGTTCCGAGTAGAGCGCTTGCTTTGGGAGTCTTGTGTCCGGCATGCCAATGTGGCCCGTGCAATGGAGCTGGTCGAGTGTGGTCAGTGCTTCGATGCTGGGGATGTTGGCCTGATCGTGAACACTGATGTTGGTGCGTCTGTCCTCCCAGGGGATTTGCCGGATCTTGCAGAGTCATCGTTGGTGGTATTTCTCCAGCGATTGTATATAAAGCATTGCAGAACTGCATCCTCAATGACGCCAAGGTATATTCAGTCCTGGTGCTTTAGAGGTGATCTTCCAGATCTCATCCAGGCATTTTTCCTGCTGAAGGTCGCATATAGAGTCAGCGTTTTTCAGTAAGTCATGAAAGGGACCACTTACCTCTGAGAACTTGGTAGCAAAGTGATGCAGATAATTATCCCAAGCATTCTGTGGATTCCTTATTACAATAGGTGAGAGAACTCATCTTCAGCACTGCTTCAGCTCCAGCAGGACCTGGTTTTAGTCCTTCAAAGAGACGATGATCCACCAGTTTCACTTGTTTTATCCTCGATCAGCGACGTTTCTTTTCTTGGCGTCGCTTCAACAGGACTTCCAGTTTCCAATTCGTGATCCTGGTTCTCCAACAGATTAGAATGTCTTCTCTCGTGCCAGCCACTCCCTCTTAACTCTCAAATACCTCATGAATTCTTCTGCGAAGTTCTCCAAGCGCTGGAAATTTTCCAAAAGATATGCAACATCATCTGTACTTGCTAACTGGTGATGAAAAGGTAGCTGGAATTGGGTAATTATTGCTGCACTTCTGATCTCTCTCTTAGCTGCTTAATGAGATGTGATGAATCTCGTGATTGTCCCATATTCTCCTGAAGCCTTTCCAACGGCTTGCTTGTTCACCTGCCAACTCTGGTTTTCCTGAGAGCGGCTACATTCCTGATCTTTAACATCTTGATTATTGCTTCTGCTGAAACAGTCAGTAAGAGCGTGATTCAGTCAAACAAA
The DNA here is from genome assembly GCF_044704955.1 of Pristiophorus japonicus. Taxonomy (NCBI): domain Eukaryota; kingdom Metazoa; phylum Chordata; class Chondrichthyes; family Pristiophoridae; genus Pristiophorus; species Pristiophorus japonicus. The sequence continues at coordinate 25,380,267 of NC_091993.1, forward strand.
CACGATCTGTAAGTGATCTGCCCAGTGTGGTGAGCTTCAAAGCACATGGGACTGTAGGTTTTCTGTTTTCAGATAGTATAAAGTATTCAAAAAAAGAAAAGAAAGACTTTGGGGATTTATATAGCGCCTTTCACGACCACTGGACGTCTCAAAGCACTTTACAGCCAATGAAGTACTTTTGGGGTGTAGTCATTGTTGCAATGTGGGAAGCGTGGCAGCCAATTTGCGCACAGCAAGCTCCCACAAACAACAATGTGATCATGACCAGATGATTTTTTTTTTATGTTTTAAGCAACACATTGCTATTAAGAACTAGTTGGTGTATTAACAAAGGTTTAACAATCGCACTATACATTACCAGTTCATCCACCAGGCTCACCACTGCATACCTCATCTTGGATGACCGAGACCCAACTGACTGGGGTTTTATTGAGTCTTGTGGACATCACTCACAATGTAACAGCTCTACGAACCTGTGAGCATACTCACAGGTGCATACGTTACAGATCTATTCATTTCTGTATTGCCTTTTAGAACATTCTGATAGAAGTGGAAGTAGTTTATTGAATCTGACACAACGTAGTATTTGTTATTAACGTCAGCCGATAACTTATGAGTAAAAAAATGTATAACCTAAAATGTGCTGTTTGGTGATTGGCCATTTTCAACGAACTACAGCTGTTAGTCATGCAAATGCTTCCACAGTGCAGGGAACAGTGAGGAAACTTTCTATAAAGAAAGAAATACTTACATTTATATAGCGCTTTTCACGATCACCGAACGTCTCAAAGCGTTTTACAGCCAATGAAGTACTTCTGGAGTGTAGTCACTGTTGTAATGTAGGAAATGTGGCAGCCAATTTGAGCACAGCAAGCTCCCACAAACAGCAATGTGATAATGGCCAGGTAATCTGTTTTTCAATTATGTTGATTGAGGGATAAAGATTGGCCCCAGGACACCGGGGATAACTCCCCTGCTCTTCGAAATAGTGCCATGGGATGTTTTACATCCACCCGAGAGGGCAGACAGGGCCTCAGTTTAACGTCTCATCCGAAAAACGGCACCTCCGATAGTGCAGCACTCCCTCAGCCCTGCACTGGGAGTGTCAGCCTAGATTTATGTGCTCAAGTCGCTGGAGTGGGACTTGAGCCCACAACCTTCTGACTCGGGTGAGTGTGCCACCCACTGAGCCACAGCTGACACTTTATAGTTGACTATGGGTACAAGGTTACACCAAATACTGATCCAGCCTCGGAACCATTCACCTTTCTGAAACAATCAATCTATTTAATACTCACTTAACCAACTAACTTGGTTTGTGATTGGTCTGCATGGATATTTTGATGGATGCAGGTGAGAAGCATCTTAATATTCAGGACACTTTGTAATGGTCAAAGTTCTGCACAACTACAGAAATTAATATTGAATTTTTTTATTTCCAATAGCCAAATAGATGTTTTGGTTTTCTAAGTGGGCTGATCCAATGCTGACCTCTGTTAATTTAGGAAAGGGGCATCAAGGCAAAAATGTTAGCCCAAGCCAGTGCCTCCCTCCTGCCCCACAACTGAAGCTGCTGTTCATTGCAACCAGGCGAGTGTGTCAGACTTAAAAGCAGCATCAATTCATTATTTGGGGGGGAATCTCCAAGATGTGGGTTCCATCTGCAGTGCTTAATTTCAAATACAATTTGTCTCTGCCTTTTTATTTAAAAAAAAAAATATCTTGAGAGGAGTTGAATACAACCTGATCAAGATTCTGAGCAGTGAGAGGGAGGAGGTACATTCAGGGAGGGACAGTGGTGATGTTACGAGACTAGTAATCCAGAGGCCTAGACTAATGATCCGGAGACATGAGTTCAAATCCCACCACGGCAGCTGGGGAATTTAAATTCAGTTAATTAAATAAATCTGGAATTTTTTTTTAAAAAGCTAGTATCAGTAATGATCATGAAACTACCGGATTGTCGTTAAAAACCCAACTGGTTCACCAATGGAAAATTGCTGTCCTTACCCGTTCTGGCCTATGATGTGTCTTCAGACTCTTGAGCATCGCTGATTATAATCGCTCAACCATTGGTGGCCGTGCCTTCTGTTGCCTGGGCCCCAAGCTCTGGAACTCCCTCCCTAAACCTCTCCGCCTCTCTACCTCTCTCTCCTCCTTTAAGACACTCCTTAAAACCTACCTCTTTGACCAAGCTTTTGGTCAATTGCGCTAATTTCTTTTGTGGCTCGGTGTCAAATTTATCTGTTTTGTCTTATAACACGCTTGTGAAAGCGCCTTGGGACATTTTACTACGTTAAAGGTGCTATATGAATAAAAGTTTTTGTTTACATTTGGTTCTTAAAAAGTCTCCTTTTTGTTTTGAGCAAATTTGAAACCTCCTCGGCTTCACTGATTGTTGGTGCCAGCTTCCCTCCTCCGTGCTCCCTATATCCGCGAGTCAAGATGTGGCTTTTGTGTGGAGCCCCCAAAGCTGTGTGAAGTTGAGGAGGGGTGGGGCGAGGGAGAGGGGGATTAGTTGAGAAAACCAACATGCACATAACACTCCTATGAAATGCTCTCTGCAGTTTACACTGTTTGAAAATGTCCCATCTTCCCCACACACACACGTTCAGGCACCTAAAACGTTAAAACAGTTATTGTATTTGGATGCAGAATTAAATAGAAGAAAGGACAACGCTTGCATTTTCTTTTTTGGCTAGAATTTAGAATTTTTTGTGTCCTTGGGGGTAGTATTTTGTATGGCTTGGGGGCGAGTGAGGTGCCGGTGGTGGGGGGAGGGGGGGATTGGATCGTTTTGCTAAGAAAGACAAATTTTTCCATGTTTAAGCCTGGGCAGTTTATACGTAAATAGTGTTTAATACTCTGAAAGTATCATATTTCGGTCTTTCTGAATTGAATCATTGTTGAGTCTATAGTGTTACAGTTACCTCCCAAACTCGGTGCGCTTGCCAAGCAACAGGACGTTGTGTGAGCAGCAGCGGTGTTATTAAGCCAGTAACTGAGGCACGTTGGCAGCCTATAAACTAGTCACGAGCTGCCACGTAAACTCTTTCCATCACTCGCACTGGGGTTTTCTTTTATAATAGTTAAAATGTCGGAGTTCATTCAGTCGCTCAGATTAAAAGTCATCCATTCTCTACTTAAATTTTCAAATGCACCGTGTAAAGGTGTATCTAGCCATTTGTAATCTTTATCCACTGTGTCTTGTATATCTGTGGTCATGTTGGCCATAACCCCTAGAGGCAAGGAGGGGATGCCCATTCTAGCTCCGTGCTGCACCCCCTCGTCAGTTCATTGAATCATGCAGCACAGATCCCCAGCATTGAAGCACTGACCACATTTGATCTCTGTTGGGCAGGCCACATTGTCCACATGCCAGACACAAGACTCCCAAAGCAAGCACTCCACTCAGAACTCCTTCACGGCAAACGAGCCAAAGGTGGGCAGAGGAAACGTCACAAGGACATCCTCAAAGCCTCCCTGATAAAGTGCAACAACCCCACTGACACCTGGGAGGGGACTGAGCATCTCGAGTCTCATCGCCGAGAGCATGCAGAAAACAAGCGCAAGCTGCGGAAAGAGCGTGCGGCAAATCTGTCCCGCCTTCCCTAACCTTCAATCTGTCCCACTGGTACAGCGACTGTGGCTCTCGTATTGGACTGTTCAGCCACCTAAGGACTCATGCTAAGAGTGGAAGCAACTCTTCCTCGTTTCCGAGGGACTGCCTATGATGATGATAGCACAGAAGGCGGCCATTTGGCGCATCGTGCCTGTGCTGCCGGCTCCAATTACTCCCACTCCCATGCTCTTTCCCCACAGACCTGCAATTTTTTTCCCCCCGCATTTATCAGCAATGGCTCCCAACATTAAAAATTGTCGTATCACTGCCCTGTCTGATGGGAAGCAACTACTTTCTACAGAAGACCTTTCAAGAAATAGTGAAATCACGAACCTTGGAAAAGTTAAACACTGCAGTTTGGGAAGTGAAGACATAGTTTTTCATTCGGGTGCTGACTGACTCATTGTGTGTTGCCGGCATTTTATGTTCTTTATAATTTGTGCATTCTGGTTTTTGTAATAAGTATGGTTTTTATACGAGAATGACAATTCACGTTCGAATCCAGCCGGGTTGCCTCCTCTTGTTACAGCTGTAAAGCATACAAACCAGTATCAGTGGCCTCAGCCCAATTTAATCAGAAAGAGAGACTTGCATTTATATAGCACCTTTCACGACCACCGGATGTCTCAAAGCGTTTTACAGCCAATGAAGTACTTTTGGAGTGCAGTCACTGTTGTAATGTAGGAAATAAAGTTCACAATGGGATAAACCATTGGGACATTTCAGTGGTGGATAATGCCATTTACCAGTGTACTTCCACAAACCAAACTTCTTCCCATGTAGTGATTCTGGTTTATGTACAAAGGGACATAATTGGCAAGTCTAACCAATGACTAAAAGGGTGTTATTAAAAAGCCTTGTACTACAAAGTTTAGAAATGGCAGTGCAAAGAAGCCAAAGCCATTTAGACAGGGTTAAGAGGACTTGTGGTAGAATTGTAAGCTTCCACAGTTGAGCACCCCAATTGTATTGTGTGTGCGCTCCTTCACTAACTGACTAACGTTAGCTTAAGGTTTATAATCATGTTCCTCGTGCAATGGAGGTGTCTCCGAGCAATTTATAACAAGGAGAAAAGTGATAGTGGGCGCTGAGCCTGGGGAAAGGAGGCTGGAGGGGGAAGAGGCTGAGATGGGGCAGCTAAGCCACTAGTCAAAGAGGAGGGTTTTGGAAGTAGGGAGAGAAGCGGTTTGGTGATGGAAACCGAGCAGAATTCCAGACGGCAGGAGCGGAGTGGCTGAACAAGTGTTTGAGCAGTGGAGAGTGAATCCAGGGCTATATACGGCAGGGGTTTAGGGAGGGAATTCCAGAGCATGCGGCCTAGTCGGGTGAGAACACGGCAGCCAATGGTGGGCGAGGGGACAGGACGATGCAGGAAAAGTCAGTCAGTGAATTAGAGTTTGGGGGTATTGTAGCGTTGGGGTGGACCAGCAGGTTTGCAAAGACCGGGGTAATGGCTAAAGGAACTGGTGCAGGATAGGATATAGGCGGCAGAGCTTTTAGACAGCTGAGCTGAATGGTGGGGGTTGGTGGCGGGAGAAGGGCTAAGAGAGCATTGGAATACCGCTGTTTGGGGGTGGCAAAGGCACAGAGGGGGGCAGCAGCGGCAGATGGGCTGGGGCAAGGGCGGAGGCGGGTGATGTTGTGGAGGTGGAAATAAACCATGGGATCTCTGTTTAATGTCTCGTCTGAGGATCGAGCTTCTGACAATGCAGCACTAACGCGGTAACTGGGGAGAAACTAGTTGGGCCGAATGGCCTGTTTCATTGTTCTATATCCGACATAAACTGTTTCCACTGACAGGAGGGTCGATAACCAGAGGTCACAAACTTAAGATAATTGGCAAAAGAACCAGGGTGGGGGGTGCGAAAAGTGGCAAAAATTATTTTAGGCAGCGAGTTGTTATTATCTGGAATGTTGGGAAAAGGAAAAAACAATGGGAGGCGAGGAAAAGAGCAGAGCGAGTGGGACTAATCGGATCGCTCTTAGAGAGCCGGCATAGGCACGATGGGCTGAATTGCGGCCTCCTGTGCTGTATTAACCCAGGATTATGTACCAAGGTTGCTGGAGCCTGGCTCTCTCTCTCCAACCACGCCACACTGGCACCAGTAATTAACAGCAAGAGGACCATGTATTCACCATGGTTGTAACTTTATAATGTAAAAGTACCTTTTGTTACAGAATTGCTTCAAGTAGAAGGGGTTCTAGATATTACCCATTAGAGAGACAGTCTCCCAGAACGAGAAATACAAATTTTTTTTAAAAACTGCAAAAAGCCAGCTTGTGTATTTGCAGCTGTTTAAACATTACAGTTTGGGACTTCGGTTTTGGCTGCCAGACTTTCTCCAAAGGCTGGCCATCAGAAATCTATCATTGACCACAACAGGCATGTTGAGCCACTGAGTCCTGTCGGAGACCTCTGCCTCCATCATTTATCTTCGAGTGCCGCAAATGACATTCTCTTTTTCTGGGCATTGCGTTTGTGACAGATTCTCACAGATCGCTCCTGTAGAATTCTTCCTGGACTGTTGGAGTAACCAGCTGCAGTGAAAGCACTTGCGAGGTCCCACTGTGCAGATTTACATCCCTTGTCCTCTGAACGCCAACTGTGACCTGGATTGAACAAATGGAAAAACATCTCCTGCTGTTGAACAGTTCTTAACTTGACAGTAAATTAAACAATTCAAGGCTGCAGTTTATACAAGCTTTATTTAAAAAAAAAACACGAGCCTTGCTGTTTTGGCGTGTCGCAACTTACTAAGGTCATTATGGTGTTCCTGGATATTCTGGACTGGTGTCGATCGCCACAGGGGGTCGGAGAGGAATTTTCAAGAGTGTTTATTTTATCCCCCCTTATTGGCCCGGGGAGTGTTTTCTCTCTCGTTGCCTCTCCCTGGAGATTACGTCTTTCAGATTAAGATGTTAAACCGAGGTCCCGTCTGCTTTCTCAAATGGACGTAAAAGATCCCACGATACTATTTTGAAGACGACCAGGGGAGTTCTCCCCGGTGTCCTGGCCAATATTTAGCCCTCTATCAACATAACAAAAAAAAACATTATCTGGTCATTATCACATTGCTGTTTGTGGGAGCTTGCTGTGCGTAGGCTGGCTGCTGCATTTCCTACATTACAACAGTGAACACACTCCAGAAGTACTTCATTGGCTGCAAAGCGCTTTGAGACGTCCGGTGGTCGTGAAAGGCGTTATATACATACAAGTCTTTTACTTGTGTGTGGTCGTGATACTCCGGCCATCATGGTACGTGGGCCAGGCTGGATAGGTCCGCCTGCTCATCTATTTTGTACCTCCTTTAACCATTGCAAGTCACTACCTTTGCCCTCAGAGCGACCTCTGTGACCTCACAGATTGTGAGCGTCCGTGCATCATGGGAGCTGTGAACCAGGATGCGATTGAGTTTATTCCTAATTCACCAATTGATTTGGGGTGGGAGTTGTGGGGGGGGGGGGGGGGGGGTTGATGTCTGTAAAGGCTGAGTGATCAGAGATGTGTTTCAATCCTTGCTGACCTGCCCGTTTGTCATTCAAACCGGTCGCTTCGCCCCAAGTAGCTTTCTCACCAGTTTCACTTGGAGCAGCTCCAAATGTTTTGGATGCCTTTTGGCTGTTTAGTTGTTGTTACTAAAAGAAAAAAGACTTGTCCTCCAGCTGTTGGAGTGGAACCAGCTGGAAAAACTAATATTAAAGATAAGTTGCTTCTTAGTAACTGTAGTATTATGATTGCATTTTATTTTTGTGCGTTTCGGGAGCTTGTGCGCACGCTTGCTAAATCCAGGATAGATTTATTTTTACCACTTTTTGCCAATCACAAACCCCCACCACGTGGGAATGTGGCTTGGCTTCTGCGATTTCATTTTCCAAAGATAAAATCATCAGAAATCTTAAGCAGCATCTCTGTCATGAGAAATAGGAGTTTTTAAAAGGAAAAGACATTTTGCTATAAAAACAGAAAATGCTGGGAAGCACTGAGCAGGTCAGGCAGCCGGTGTGGAGAGAGAAACAGAGTTAACGTTTCGGGTTGGTGACCCTTCGTCAGAACCGTCCTGACGAAAAAGTCACAGACCTGAAACGTTAACTTTGTCTCTCTCTCCACAGATGCTGCCTGACCTGCTGAGTGCTTCCCAGCATTTTCTGTTTTTATTTCAGATTTCCAGTATGGACACTTTAGCGTTTGCTTTCCACCTTAAAAATGTCTCTCAATCCCACTCGAAATCTGGACAAGTTGAGCCCCTAATCTTTAGCAGGTCCATCCCAATGTTTTTGGAGCAGGACTAATCCTGAGAGTTCCAGTAATCCCTCCCAGATGATATCTTCCTTTGCTTAGTTCTCATTGTCTTAGGGGGTGGGTGGTGTCCCTGGGGTGGGTGGGTATTTGCACAAAACCCCCCTCCACACACCCAAAGCTTGAAATGACTGCAGTCAGTCCCCCACCGGTCCATAGGAAATCTATTTTCCCCAAGGACTTGTTCAAAGTTGGCCACAGTTTAAGCAATGCCTCGATTTCAAAATTTTCCTCCTTGTTTACAAATCCCTTCCAGGCCCTCGCCCCTCCTTATCTCTGAAACCTCCTCCAGCCCCACAATCCCCCAAGATATCTGCCCTCCTCAAATTCTGCCCTCTTGAGCATCCCTGATTATAACTGCTCCATCATCGGTGGCCGTGCCTTCAGCTGCCTGGGCCCTAAGCTCTGGAACTCCCTCCCTAAACCTCTCCGCCTCTCTTTCTTCTTTCAAGATGCTGCTTAAAACCTTCCTCTTTGACCAAGCTCTCTGCCATAATTTCTTCTTATCTGGCTTGATGTCAAATTTATTTTTTTGTCTTACAACACTCCTGTAAAGCCCCTTGGGACATTTTACTACGTTAAAGGCGCTATATAAATACAGGTAGTTGTTGTTTAGCTTTGTAACATGTTGCAAATCAATGAGGCACAAACTTCATAAGCAAAAAGAAAGAAAGAATGAATGAGCATTTCTATAGTGCCTTTCACAACCTCAGGACGTCCCAAAGTGCTTTTACAGCCATACAAATTATTTTTTGAAGTATGGTCACTGTTGTAAAGTCGGAAAAACGGCAGCCAATTTGGACACAACAAGCTTGCACATACAACAATGCAATAATGACCACATAATCTGTCGTAAGGTGTTGGTTGAGGGATAAATATTTGCCAGGGCTATTCAACAGAATAATGAAAAAAACAAGGTAGTTGAACAAACATGAAGGTGTTGTTTGAAAATACTTGGGAGGTAAGTTAATTGTCTTAACATACAATTTTGTATTGCAAGGTTACTGGAACTTGTTGCTTGTATTGTGGTAAACATCAGAAAATAATTGAGTTCATTTTAATATCCTTGTTTGAAAAGAACACTCGATTGTGCCACAGTAAGGTACTGAGTCATATATTTGATGGCCTGGTGGGACTACAGCGAAGGAGATTTTCTGATGATGCTGCAGGGATGGGTTTGTTACAGGTCGACTCTCCAACCTGTCATGAGTCTGGTTTGATGTATTTTGGGTCGTTCTGCATAACAAAGGAAGGAAACAAAACATTTTGTCTCGTGTTACTCAAACCACTCTTTTTTTTGTTGTTGTGAAAACATGAGATGCTGCACGATACCCGTGGTCTATATGGCAGAAGTCCACCAAGGTTGAAAATCGTAAGGGAGAGATGAAAGAAAGAAAGATTTGCATTTCTGTAGCGCCTTTCACGACCACCGGATGTCTCAAAGCGCTTTACAGTTAATGAAGTATTTTTGGAGTGTAGTCACTGTTGTAATGTGGGAAACGCAGCAGCCAATTTGTGCACAGCAAGCTCCCACAAACACCAATGTAATAATGACCAGATCATCTGTTTTTGTTCTGTTGATTGAAGGATAAATATTGGCCAGGACACTGGGGATAACTCCCCTGCTCTTCTTTGAAATAATGCCATGGGATCATTTGCGTCCACCTAAGAGGGCAAATGTGGCCTCGGGCAAAAGACGGTACCTCCGACAGTGCAGCACTCCCTCCGCACTGCACTGGAGTATCGGCCTAGATTTATGTGCTCGAGTCCCTGGAGTGGGACTTGAACCCACAACCTTGTGACTCAGAGGCGGGAGTGCTACCCACTGAGCAACAGATGACACACGTAGTGACTAGGTGTTGCCAAACCTGGGTTTTAGAAAACTGCTGATTGTAGGAGGAAGGGAAGACAGAGTGAAGAAAGGAGATTGAATTTGTGAGGCCCTGGAATAGGCTGAGTTGGGGCAGGGGACGTTGCAATGAGTCTCAATTCTAACACATTGGGAATGCATGGAGGAGGATGAGCTCATATTGGAGCTTAGAAGGCATAAAAGGACCAAGTTTGGAGGAGTAGTGACCATCATTTGTTAATACAAGAAAAGTTATGATCGAGAAAAACCAAAGAAGAATCACTTCTCAAACACCTTTAAGCGCTTTGCATGTAATTCAACACTTTGAAATGCCACCATTGTCATGTAGGTAGATAATGCAGCCACTTTATGCACAGCAAGATTGCGCAAATGACCAACTGACCTGTTTTTGTGGTGTTGGCTGAGAGGATCATTGGCCACGGTAAGAACATTGGCCAAGAAGAGTTAAATTGGAAGCTAGTAATCGGAGAAGGATCAACTATCGTGCAACACATTTGATTTTACACAAACTTCAATTTGATTTCCACCATCCTTATTTGTATTCAGCATAGTGCATGATTCCTAGCTGTATGTGAGTGTGCTCACAGGTTTGCAGAGCTGTTGCATTGCAAATGCTTAGCCAGTCACGTGATGTTCACAAGACTGAATAAAACCCCAGTCAGTTGGGTTGCGCATTGATGATGAGGTATGCAGATGTGAACCTAGTGGATGAACTGGTAATGTGTAGTGTGATAAACGTTTGTTAATAAACCAACCAGTCCCTTATAGCAATGTGTCGCTATGAATTCTTAAGCAAAGAACTCATGAAGCAAATACATTACAACAGCCTACTGCCTGATTTGAAAGGGAATAGCATTAGATACACGGGTGTTTAGTAATGTGAATTTGAAATGAAAAAGGCAAGGCCTGGGATGTCTATGGAGAGTTTTTTTTTTAATTGGTCATTCTATTATCCTACTTGACTCATGGACACACCTGTTCTGTGTCAGAGCATGTTCTTTAAGTAACTGTTGAGCGATTAGCACAAGCAAAACAAAATAATTGGTTGCTGGGTTGAGCCTGGTCAGCCCACGAGCGGAGAAGAGAGTTGGTTGCTTTTTGACGGACAATAGAAGCATCAGTTGTCAGCCCAATATTTCTTCACAAAAGTACATAATTTCTGAGTAATTTCTGGGTGTTTTCAAGTAAGCGGCAATGTTTGCCGTTACTTGCACAAGCAGTGATCCTGGCGAGCACAGATTTGGTTTTATTTCAGGCAGAGCACGTGTCACACTGGTTGAACCTTGAATAATCGGGTCTTTGTTGTTGAAAGAAATTTCTGGTCCAGCTTGGCGTTTTAACCTGAGGCAGAGCTGCTTGCCCCAGAAGACTTGGGTGAGTTTTCTGTTGCTTTTCCGGGTAACTCATTGAAGTGTTGTTGACACCTTGCCAGGCAGGGAGTTGCACCAGAGTGGAAAATTCACTCCGTACTGGGCTGTTGCGATTAAAGTCTTCGGCCGATTTACTGTCCGATTACCAGTGCAACTGCTCACTGCTTATATGTCTAAGGTCTTGAAAAATAATTCTATTTTTGTTTTGTTAGCTAGAAGCTAACTGGCTGTGTGCTGCAGTATTTATTTAGTTCCTCACTTTTGCCTCCTTTGGTTTAGAAAGAGCCTTTAAAGTTGAAAGGCATATTTCTATGTAAGAAAGAAAAACGTACATTTCTGTAGCACATTTCACGACCACCGGTCGTCTCAATGAAGTACTTCATAGTCACTGTTGTAATGTGGGAAACGCGGCAGCCAATCTGCACACAGCAAGCTCCCACACACAGCAATGTGATAATCACCAGATAATCTGTTTTAGATGTTGAATGATGGGATAAATATTGGCCAAGACACTGGGAATAACTCCCCTGCTCGGTCTTAGAAATAGTGGCCAGGGCACCGTTGATGTCCACCTGAAAAGGCAGTTGGTTTAACATCTCATCCGAAAGACTGCACCTCTGACAGTGCAGCACTCCCTCAGTACTGCACTGGAGTGCAATAGATTTTTCACGCTGAAGTCTCTGGCGTGGGATTTGAACCCACAACCTTCTGACTCCAAGGCGAGTGCGCGACTCGCTGAGCCACAGCTGACACCAAATTGAGGCAGAAGATATTCAGTTTGAGTGAATGCAACAAATTTGGTTCAGCGATCCTCAAAGGCAAATACCTTTGTTGCTAAATTTTGCTGTGCAGTGTCCCCTCACTTGAAAATCCTGGTCCCCGGATAGCTGGAGGAGAATTGCACCAACATACAGCGGGTATAGAACCAGCTATCTGCTAAACACAGCCAGGGTACAGCAAATTAGTTAATACAAACAGGAAATGAAGAAAGACTTGCATTCCTATAATGTCTTTCGCAAGCTCAGGGCATCCCAAAGTGCTGTACAGCCGACTTGTGAAGTGCAGTCACTGTTGTAATGTGGGAAAGGCGGCAGCCGATTTGTGCACAGCAAGCTCCCACAAACAGCAATGTGATAATGACCAGATAATCTGTTGGTTGAGGAATAAATATTGGCCAGGACACCCGGGATAACACACCAGCTCTTCTTCAAAATAATGCAATGGGACCTTGTGCGTTAGCCTGAGGGGGCAGACGGTGCCTCGGTTCAACGTCTCATCCAAATGACGGCACCTCCGTCAGTGCAGCGCTCCCTCAGCACTGCACTGGAGTGTGTCAGCTGGATTTTGTGCTCGAATCAAGTCGAATGGGACTTGAACCAACAATCTTTTTGACTCGGAGATTAAATTGCTACTAACTGAGCCATTGCTGACACCATTCCTGGATAGCATTTTCGCAGTTTAGAAGGGTAAGACCGCAGGCCATCAGAGGCAACAGCTTTGCTTCACAAAGTAGAAGCTGATGCAGAAATCTTTTCTCCTCATTCCCCCCCCCCCACCCCAAAACAATATTTCATTTTGCAAGCTTGTGTTATTGGAACTTGAATTTTTTTTTGAGGAAAAAAAACACAAGAGGGTAGTACAATGGATGTACCAGGAGAGAAATGGAAACTGTTGAACATCCTGTGGTTGTTCCAGCAGCTCCAGGCACCCAAAAGCTGTGTTTGAAAACCTTGGCCCTAAGCTCTGGAATTCCCTCCCTAAACCTCCGTCCCACTCTGTTAAAGGCACTGTATAAATGCAAGTTGTTGTCGACCACAGTCTTCACTTATTCACTGAAGAAAACTTAAAACAGACAGATCACGGAATGATGGTGATTTATCCCTTGATACCCAGACTTCAAGGGTTAAGTTGCGAGGAGAGATTACACAAATTAGGGTTGTATTTCCTTGAATTTACAAGGTTAAGAGGTTATCTGATCGAAGTTTTCAAGATATTAATGGGAACAGAGAGGGTAGTGTAATGTATGCACCTGTGAGTATACTAACAAAATAGTTGTCGAGCTGTTGCATTGCGAGTGGCTTAGCCAGTCACGTGATGTTCACAAAGCTCAATAAAACCCCAGTCAGTTGGGTCTAGGTCATCCATGATGAGGCAGGTGGTTGTGAGCCTGGTGGATGAACTGGTAATGTGTAGTGTGATTGTTAAACCTTTTGCTAATAAACCAACTAGTTCTTAATAGCAATGTGTTGCTATGAATTCTTAAGCAAAGAACCCATGAAGCAAATACGTTACAGGTGTAGACAGAGAAACTATTTCCGCTGGTTGGAGATTCTAGAACTAGGGGGCACAGTCTAAAAATTAAATCGGAGTGAAATTAGAAGTTTGGAATTTTCTTCCGCAAACGGCAATTGATGTCAGATCAATTGTTAATTTTAAATCGGAGATTGATAACTTTCTGTTGAGGTATTAAGGGATCTGGGCCAACGGTGGGTATATGGAGTTAGGTCGCAGATCAGCCATGATCTCATTGAATGGTGGAGTAGGCTCGAGGGGCTGAATGGCCGCCTCCTGTTCCTATGTTCTTTTTGTTATTCGGCTGAGACCAAGGAAGATCAGAGAATTCTCCTGGTGCCCTGCCAAACTCTTCCTCAAGAACGGATTAACCGGTCGTTCATTGCTACTGACCAAATGGTGCAGAATGGCTCATCACATTTAACTACCCAACCCAACATCGCATTTCAAAAGTAATTCATTAAGGGAAGCTTTGAACGAGGCACTATGTAAAAGCAAGTTTTTCATTCAGGCAGGAAAAGGACTAACAAGTGATTCAGCCATCTTGCAGTCAGAATTCGTTTTGAGGGAATTAACTCATGGACTTTGCTGTGCAATTCGACAAAATAGGCAGGTTGAAAAACAGTATTTATATTTTTCAAAAACCCTGCATGCTTCAGCGCGTTGTCTGCATGTGCAGTGCTTTCTGTGTTCCTTGAACTGGGTAAGGGAAAAATCAGTCTGCTTTCCTATTCCTTGTCCCTAACCAGTGATCCCTGCAGAGAAATGAACTGTCAGGGACAGGCTCTAGGCATCACTGTAATACTTCTCGAGGTCGAAGAGACTCCAGGAAGACTGATCTATCGAGCAACAGTCAGCTCCTTTAGAAGAGAGGGAGGGAATGTCTTATGTGGGAAGGAATGAACAAGCTTGAAAGAACTGGCACTTTTTAATGATTAAAGGAAGTGGAGAGATGTGAACATGCAAGTATTGAATGGCAAAAATGGCCCGTCAGCCCAAGCTCATTCCTTCCACAGACAATGTGATATCCACTTTATCAGAACCCACCCCAACTCATTTGATGAGCTGCGGACTTAATGGTTCGTCGGGCAAATCTCCAGCGTATCTATCTAACTTGGCACCCTATCTAATACATCCTTGGGTTGGTTATCTTCATTGGCGTGACTAGTCCCATCAAAGCTCCAATTAAGGAGGCATCAGTGAATTCGGCAGCTTAGCAGCGGTTGGGTTCCAACTTGTGCAAATTTATATAACATGCACACACTTCAATTAACCATGAAAATTACTTGACTTTGAACCTGATTTCAAACCACCACTAATCGGCCTCCTTAATGTTTTGATTTAAGCTACCGTTGGTTGAGGTTTGTTTCCCAGGCAGCTAACTTTACAATCCGGGCTCTTGATTGGAGGTTTAAGATGTTGTGCTTGAGTGTTTAGAGATATGAAATTAAAAATCTATAATGACTTCATGATGGCCTCCTGCAATTGTAGCTTTAATGGACAAACTCTCTCCTCTCATTCTTTCACTCTCTCTCTCCTCACTTTTTCTCTGTCTCTCTCTTCTCGCTCTTTCTCGCTATCACACTTTCTCTCGCTTTCTGTTTCTGCTTTTCTCTCTCTCTCTCTCTCTCTCTCTCTCTCTCTCTCTCTCTCTCTCTCTTTCTCTCTCTTTTCCCCCCCCCCCCCCCCTCCAGATATTTTTCCTTCCCAATTTTCTGCACTACTGAAGTCACTGACTCTTGTCGAGGTTTTGGTCGTCGTCACGCCCCCCCCGCCCCCAAGGCATCGGCAGCTTTCCGATACCTTGCCCAAGTGGCCATTCTTTTGTGCGTGAGCCAAGACAGGGGAGTGTTGGGCTATTTGACTGTGGGATGCCTCACAGTCAAGGTAGACACTCTCCCAACACACACCTAGCAGGGCTCAGTGGGTACCAATCAGGAGCAGGGACTCTGGCTGACTGTTCATTTCCCACTCCCACTCCACCCAGCACAAAGGCACTGAGGCCAACAATGCCATTGAGCAGTGGGCGAGCCTACAAAGCACGGCTCATTATTTACACCGTGTGTCTTTCTATACAGGGTCTTCGTGGGAACTGGCAATCCTCCTTTAAGGAGCCGTTGTGGGTTGCAATCCAGCTGGCGTGGGCCTGTTTGCAAATTAACTGTTCTTTTCCCAGCGGACTCCATTACTCGCTGTTCAACTCCTTTCTAATTGAGAAGCATCTGGGAGCAATAAGCTTCTGACGTAAGCACCGCTTCAGCCGGGCTGATATTGAATCAGGGCAGTTAATAAGGGAGCAACGTGGTTGGAATATGGAGCAAGACTTTCGCCAAGCCCTTTCAGTTGTACTGGACCGTGAATAATTGCTGTCGTACCACTCCGACAGGAAGCTGCACTTGTGTTTTCTTTCTGCTCCCTTTTAAGCCAGTAATGACCCAAAAAACGCTTCGAGTTCAGCCGAGTGGGATCAGTGTGTTTCTAGTGGGCTTTCGTTGAAGCACCATAGCATTTTGAGTGCTTCAGCTGGTTTTAAGAGTTGCGTGTATTTTTTTTCCCTTAAAATGCAAGCCAGGAAAAAGAGCCCCTCAGCTGGATGCAGCCATATGTGATGGAGGGAGAAAGGTAGAAAGCGGGGGTTCTAAGAATGTTACTGGGCATCATACGCCACAGCAAAAATACTAATTTCCTGGCCTCGACATTTCCTGAAGGAAAATCTGTTTTCCAGAGGCTTTCTTTGTGTGTATGATTGCTGTTAATGGGTTGTGTGTGTGTGTCACCTGTTGGGTAATGTGGCTGATCATCTCCCACCCCCCCCCCCCCAATGAAGGCTGTAACTGGGATCGAACTTCATGGGCTCCTCTAACCCTCTAATTCCTCACCCACGTGCTGACTCATCATGTGTCAGTCTGGACAGTAAACCACGAGCATGTCTGGTGGAAGGAGTCAAACCAAACCGGATCCCATTCTCGCTCACTGTCCGAACATGCGCACGTTCCATGAGGGGTGTTGTGGTGAGAAGCGGGAACCCTGGCTGGTTTTCTTTGCTCTTGCCCACCCTGTCCCTCTAGCCCAAGGGTACAGAAGCCAATTTTAACACGCCAAGAAAAGCTGCTGTTTCACAAGTTAAATGAGATGCAACAAACTTGTTTCAAAGGTGTGCTGCTTAAATATCTTTGACTATCTGTCTCTCAAAATTTCAACCAATTTTCATGTAGTGTCAACAACATGTATTTATACAGCACCTTTGACACAGTAAAACTGACCTACATTGGCTCCCAGTTAAGCAACGCTTCGATTTCAAAATTCTCTTCCTTATTTTCAAATACCTCTATGGCCTCGCCCCTCCCTATCTCTATATTCTCTTCCAGCCCCACAGCCTCCCGAGATGTCTGCGCTCCTCTAATTCTGCCCTCTTGAGCATCGCTGATTATAATCACTCAACCATTGGTGGCTGTGCCTTCTGCTGCCTGGGCTCCAAGCTCTGGAACTCCCTCACTAAACCTCTCCGCCTCTCTACCTCTCTTTCCTCCTTTAAGACGCTCGTTAAAACCCACCTCATTGACCAAGCTTTTGGTCACCTGCGCTAATTTCTACTTGTGTGGCTCTGTGTCAAATGTATTTGTTTTGTCTCATAACCCTCCTGTGAAGCACCTTGGGACATTTTACTATGTTAAAGGCGCTATATAAATACAAGTTGTTGTTGTAAAACATCCCAAGGTGCTTCACAGGAGTATTATGAGACAAAAGATTTGATACTGAGCCACAAAAGGAGAAATTAGGGCAGGTGACCAAAAGCTTGGTCAAAGAGGTAAGTTTTAAGGAGCGTCTTAAGGGAGGAAAGAGGGGTAGGGAGGCGGAGAGGTTTAGGAAGGGAGTTCCAGAGCTTAGGGCCCAGGCAACAGAAGGCACGGCCGCCAATGGTTGAGCGATTATAATCAGGGATGCTCGAGGGCAGAATTAGAGGAATGCAGATATCCCGGGGAGCTGTGGGACTGGAGGAGGTTACAGAGATAGGGAGGGACGAGGCCATGGGGGAATTTGAAATCGAGGTGTTGACATTGTAGGTTAGCGAGCACAGGGATGTGCTGGGTGAGCAGGACTTGGTGTGAGTTAGAACACAAGCAATCGAATTTTGGATCACAAGTTTACGTAGTGTAGAATGTGGGAGGCCAACCAAGCGTGCATTGGAATAGTCAAGTCTCGAGATAAAAAACACATGGATGAGGGTTTCAGCAGTGGATGAGCTGAGGCAAGGGCAGAGATGGGCGATGTTACGGAGGTGGAAATAGGTGATCTTAGTTATGCTGCAGATATGTGGTCGAAAGCTCATTTATGTCTTCCACTTAACAAGCAATTGGCTATTTTAGTGCGGTGTTGGCTTTTGCCAATATAAGAGTGATGCTGGTCAGGAACTGTGTATTTGCAACATCATTTAAATATGGCAGAGAGTTGGAAAGATGGCACAAAGGAGACAATGTGTGAATGCCGTTTTATTCTCCTTCATTTGGATTATTACCAAGTTGTACAAATTATATCTCCACCGCCTCCAAGTTTCCTCTCCAAATGTGGATGTTATGAACAGTGTGCCTGTAAATGTTCTGCTGTTGAATATTGAATGATTAACACCTCGGTTAGACCACACTTGGAGTACTGCGTACAATTCTGGTCGCCATTTTATAAGGAGATAAAGGCACTGGAGAGGGTGTTTAAAAAAAAGAATTACAAGAATGATACCAGAAATGTGAGGATTTACCCATCAGGAAAAGATGAACCGGCTGGGTCTCTTTACTCTTGGAAAAAAGAAGCTGAGGGGTGACCTAATAGAGGTCTTTAAAATCATGAAAGATAGAGTAGACACGGAGTGTTTCCACTTGTGGGGAAGAACATAACTCGAGGCCATCAATCTAAGATAGTCAGCAAGAAATCCAATAGGGAATTCAGAAGGAACTTCTTTATCCAAAGAGTGGTGAGAATGTGGAACTCGCTGCCACAGGGAGTGGTTGAAGCGAATAGTATCGATGCATTTAAGGGGAGGCCAGACAAGCATATGAGGGAAAAGGGAATAGAGGGTTGTGCTGATAGATTTAGATGAGAAAAGACTGGAGGAGGCTCGAGTGGAGCATAAACGCCGACATGGACTGGTTGGGCCGAATGGCCTGTTTCTGTGCCGTACATCCCATAGGCTCAAATTTGGCCCATTCCTTTTTTCGGCGCACTCACCAGAGATGCGCCAAATTTGTGGGCTGAAAACAGCACCTAAAAAATCTCCCCCGATTCTAGCCACTGTGTTGCCCCTCCCGTGGCTTGGCGCGGCGTGGCCAGTCGATTGGGGGGGCGAAGCTAGGGCCCTGTGCGAAAAACAGTTACGGCAGCTGTCCGCATGCACATTAGAGCGTTCGCGCATGCACAGTAGCTCCTGCCGATGATGATGATGGTGATGCATGCTGCAGCGTGGGACCCGATGCATCCCGACCCTAGCCCCAGCCGAGTGGCCTGCGGAGGGGAGGGGTGGGGTGGAGAGGAGAGGAGAGGAGAGAAGAGTTTTGATCCAGTGGGGTGGGGGGTTGATAACTGTGTAGCCAGTAATTTTAATGAGCTTACTGAAGACTTTCCTTAACGCTGTTGATGAAAATACTTTCCAACATAAGAACATAAGAATTACAAGCAGGAAGTACTTCTATTTTTTATTTGGATATTTTGAAAAATTATGTAAATATATTTTGTCTCTTTAATATTATTTTTGTAGTTTAAGCTTCCCTGAATGCTTCTGTTGTATAGTAAATTAACTTTGCGACGTTTGTCATATGATGTCCTGTATAGCTGTTTGATCCTATTCACATTCTTTAGTCAAGTCATTAAGTACCTACCTGCGCTGATTTCTTAACTCTCCGCAAGCGTTTTCTGTGCGGCCACAAGTACTCTGGCCTAAGTTAGTTTGGAGTAACTATTAGTTGTCCAAAGTGGCCTAAATGGCCAAAAGGGGTGATGCTCCCTTTTGGAAAAAAAACTAAACTAAACTAAAAAAAAAATCCTAACTAACTCACTTACACTGGCGCAAATTGAATGTGCAAAATGGGGATTTTTAAGATACTCCAAAAAAATTCAAGTTGCTCCCAAAAAAAACTGAGCAACTCCTGGGCAATTTTGAGTCCAACGTAACTTAAATTTTGGATTCCCTGCTGCCCTACTGATTGAGGAGATGGCCTGCTCTACTCTGAAGCCACACAGACCAGGAGGCCCTAGGTTTGATTCCCAGTCGGGGCAGAGTTAGCTGATCTCAGATAGACAGCAATCGGGCCGCGACAATTGGTCTCTGCATCCAGAACGATGAAAGGGGGAAACCTGCCAAGGTTCTCATTCCTGAACACCATCCAGAACCCCCCCCCCCCCCCCCCCCGCTGCAAAATGTGCTTGTGTGGGCTTTACATGACGATTGTAATGCTCCCCAACATCTAAAAACCCGCTGGTGAAGCCTCACTCTTAGTGAATAGATACCTGACCAAGATTCAGGAAGGTTGCCAGAACCCATGGGGACCAAGCCTTGGCAACAGTTGGGAGGAAGACAGGAAGAGGACACTTAGGAAAATGGGAAAGAAAAATCATATTATTTGTCGTCATAAATTGGATGAAATGACAATCGCATCCAGCATTCACCATGTGGTTCCTGCTGCCTTGGACATGTCCTTGTCCAAGTCCAGCTTGTCAGTTGGTCGTTTTCTCAAGTGTCTTGCAGCTTAAGCTGCTCTAGGTCACGTTGCAAGAAGTGCTTTACTTCAAAGCCATTTCTCCCTGTTCTCAAAAAGATTTGTTGCCAAGAGAAGAAAGTGTGTGACCTTGGGTTCGCTGGAAACTGATAAATTAGCTTTTAATTACATGTAGATTCCTCTGTCGGCTGG
The DNA here is from genome assembly GCF_044704955.1 of Pristiophorus japonicus. Classification (NCBI taxonomy): domain Eukaryota; kingdom Metazoa; phylum Chordata; class Chondrichthyes; family Pristiophoridae; genus Pristiophorus; species Pristiophorus japonicus. Next base: position 25,400,614 of record NC_091993.1, read on the forward strand.
TGGTATTGTGATGTTGACCAGTAATTGGTCTTGAACTTGTCTTGAACCTCTTGTGTTTCGACAACTGGAATTCTACCTCGTCAATAAAGAGTCTAGAATTTGAGAGGCGCGTTTATGGTGCAGTGTTTATATAATCGACGCAAGAGTGGTAGTATAACTTGGGTCCAAGTCACCTCATCTCATAGTTTGAGTTTGTGCCGAGTGTAACATAACTCCAATCAAAAATTGTTTGAGCATGTAGTGCACGAGGTACAATAAATTTAAGTGAAGGATCAGGTAATAAACTCCTCCTGCCTCATTGTTCTAGTAGTTTCATTTTTTTTAAAATCCCATGGCTCTATTTGAAGAACAGCCACTTCTCCTGGTATCCTGACTGACATTCATCCCTCGTCCAATACCTTCCAAAATCCGTTAACTCATCACTGATTGACGTTTATGGGATGTTGCGCTGTGCAATATGGCTGCCCCATTTGCCTACTTAAGTTATTATGCTTCAAGGTAATTAATTATTCAAAGTGCTTTGAGATGTTTGGAAAGGTAGAATATGGGAGTCAGTGTGAGTATATAAAAGGAAAATGTACACTTGAGTTTAATAAAGTTACCGTCAATGGTGTAACTGCCATTAGGTCACTTTCTGCTGGCTACAGTGACCATAATTTGGACGAGTGTCTCTCAATCACAAACCTTGCTTCATCCAAACAGATTTTAGTTCATTTGAATACATTTTCTGTTTCTAGTTTTGAATATTATTATTATTCCCATATAGTCAAATAATTTGGTCAGTTTCACCAAGTTCAACAGACACAACTCTTGGGCCTCAACTGGAGGATTGTGTCCATTTCTGGGCACCACACTTTAGGAAGGATGTCAAGGCCTTAGAGAGGGCACAGAGGAGATTTACGCGAATGGTATCAGGGACTTTGTGGCGAGACTAGAGAAGCTGGGGTTGTTCTCCTTCGAGCAGAGAAGGTTAAGGAGAGACCCAGTAGAGGTGTTCAAAATCATGAAGGTAATTTGGTAGAGTAAATGGAGAGGCATTGTTTCCACTGGCAGAAGGGTTGGTAGCCAGCGGGCACAGATTTAGGAGAATTGACAACAGAACCAAAGGGGTTGTTATGAATGCAATAAAGGTTCAAACGGAGTACTGTTTAACTAAGCAAGGTACACCCTTGCTTCTACTTTATTCGGCCCAAAGTGCCTGACCCACAAAATCGCTGGTCTTTTATACCAGAGCAGCACCATGTGCGTGCTACTCAGTTGCCTCCAACAATGACACCATCTGGTGGCTACAAACGGCATGTACATACATGACAATGGAGATGAGGGGGAAAAAATTACACAGCGAGTTATGATCTAGAACGCGCTGCCCGAAAGGGCGATGGAGGCAGATTCAATAGTAACTTTCAAAAGGGGAATTGGATATATATTTGAAAAGGCAACACTTGGAGGGCTGTGGGGAAAGAGCAGGGTCCCCCGGCAAGGCACGATGGGCCGAATGGCCTCATTTTTGTGGTTGTTTATTCCATGACCTCGCCACAAAAGGGAAAGACTGCTTCAGTGAGACTGAAATTCCCTGGAGCTGTTGGCACTGAAGGGTTAAGATAAAATATTTGCAGCTCATTTCATCACAAACCAAATTCTGTAACTAATTATGCAAACAACCAAACAGATGTTTAGATCCTCGTACTGCGAGCCCTCATAAATTAACCTATAAAACGCAGCCTGTGCCCTCTGCTGAATAACTAGCTACAGATTTTCTGCCCTTTTACAAGTATGCCTGCCTTATCTGCTCGCGTTGCCAGTTGCAGGACCACGCTGTACCTGACCTGGGGGTGATTGATGGGGGCAGTGTAGGAAGGAGCTTGTTGCTCTGCCTTGAACCCGTGCCAGACCTGGGTGCTTGTTGGGTCGGAGCAGCAGGAGCTTTTTGCTGCACTTCAACCAGACAATACTGAATCTGGGATTGCCAGCAGCCAGAAATAGAAAATGTTCCATTCCCTGGCACTAACCCCTTGCCCTGACACACACACGGTGTGTAGTGGCCACTTGGTGAAGCATCTTCGAATATGCAATCTGCCCCTTCAATTTAGGAGGTGTTCACTCTGCAGTCTAGTGACAAATGAGTTATAAAAGTCAGCAGGTCTCCAGTCATCCTGGTTAACCCTTGCCATTGGATAAAGGCCTAGCTCTGTCAAGCCCGTTTGGTGGTTGATGTGCAACGGCCACCACACGTTGAAAAAATCCACGCACAGGGATCTTCCACCTTTCAATTGGAGTTCAGGACTGGAACATTGGGTCCTTCATTGAAACATCTGTGAACTCGTGTGGAAGCAAGTCATCCTCGTTCGAGGGACCGTCTATGATGATGATGTCAGGACTAGAGATGAGTTGCTCTCCTAGTCTGTCTTCACTCACAAAGTTCGAAGTTAGATACTGGATTTACCAGCATGAAAAAGAAAAGGAGCGCATGGTTCATCAAACTTATTCTGTAAAGTGACTCTGGACCAATGTAGGAAAACGCTCTCGGAAATTCCACTCAGAGCCTTGAAGGTGATCAAACAAGGTCTAGGAGGCCACGGTGCCTGGGAAACATTCCCCAATACCCACCTACCTTCTGTATGCAGTTATATTGGCCAGAAGCACCACTGTACTTTTTTGTCAGAATGTACTAGCAGGTTTTTCTTTGTCAGGCTCTCTCTCTCTCTCTCTCTCTCTCTCTCTCTCTCTCTCTCTCTCTCTCTCTCTCTCTCTCTGTCGCTTGCGCACTCCCCCCCCCCCCCCCCCCCCCCCCTTTTCGGTCGCACGCTGTGTGTGTGTGTGTTCAGCTGGTTAAGGTAGTGAGTAGGTCCAGGAAGTTTCAATCCTCTGCCTGTGCTGTGTTCGCTGATTCCAGGGCTGGCAGTTGGGGTGCAACGAGTGGAGTTAGGAACACTAAACTCGGGAGTTTAAAAACCCACCATAATTTCTGCTGCTGCCTGTACTTCGGCTTCTGCTGGAAAGCCAATGAGATGGCTAGATTGGACACAGGTGCTGCACCACCCATGGTGGAATTGACTGCTCACTGCCTATGTTTCCTGTCAAAAATGGCTAAATAGCTAATAAATCAGTGCATTTTGGAGACAAGGGAGGGGCAAATTGGCAGCAAACAAAAAGTAGTAACTTGGCTCGGAGTTTTTGTTTTGAAGAAATAGTGATGCTACTCTAGAAATGAGAGGTGCCTACGGTTGAATTGGGAGAAGCAAGTTTTGGGAGAAAAGAGACTCATTTGCCTGAGGTTGAGGAGTCAGAGAGCCCTGGTACTGCAGCCAATGAAATTTAAGGCCTGTTTCATCATGTGGGTAGGGGTGGCTCTACATAAAAAGAAGCCAGCAACCATTTTAAAGACCTGCGGCTTATTTGAAGTTAATGAAGCAACCGCAGGTCGTCCGGTATGATTAGGGGAACTATTACATAAATTAAATACAGGTGGAGCAGAAAGGAGTGATGCCCTAAGTCTTAACATGTGTCAGTGACAAGTATGGACTCATAGAAAAAATATCAGACTTGTCCCTGGTTTATCTGCAGAATGTTAACTTTCAGCAAGATACTGAACTTTCAGCGTTCTTAAATTAGTGACATTTTCCTTTTTTAAAAGAAAATAAATCTTTTGTGCATTTTTGCTCCCATGGATTTTACGTGGACTAATGAAGTCGCTGCGCGTGACTTGGGTTAATGAAGTCATGTCTCAGAGTTTCATGTACCTTAAAGTACAAGAGGTGATTTCCGCTTCAGTGCTCCCTGTGGGTTCCAGGTGCTTATGGGCATTTGTAACTCCTGCCGCTTGGTGTTCGCTGTAAGTCTGCGCTTCATCTGCGTGGCCTGTTTCTTTTAATGCACGGTCCAGTTGAATTTCTGCGCATGCGCGATATTCGCACTGTAAAAGCTGGTGAGCGGCCCGCAGGATAACTTTCGGATTACCGCCGCATGCCTTCGCAGGAATGTTGCTGCCACCACGCTCCTGTCCTCTGCAGATTGCTCCCTTCCCTCTGCCTTACCACCTCCCTCCCTATTTTTTTTTTTTAAAGCCGCCCTCTTCGATCTTTTCAGCTTCTCTCCGAGCCTCTCCATTCCCCTCCCCTTTTCTCCACGCCCGCTGTCCGCCACATCCATTTCCTCCTCGTTCATAGAAAGACGTGACCGGGGCCCAGGAGAGGCGAGGCCCCAGGGGCAGCACGGACCAGCCCACACTGCGATATGTGTGCGCACTGGGTCCGTGCATCAGAGACGGTCTCCTGTCGTCTTGGTTAACCCTTGCCACTGGACCAAGACCCTGCTCTGTCAAGCCTGTGTGGTGGCTGGTGTGCAATGGCCACCACATGTTTTTAAAAAAAATCCACAAACAGGCATCTTCCACCCTTCAGGATGTAGTTCGGCACCTGGAATATTCGGTCTTTCATTGAAACATCTGTGAACACCTCCATTTTTGGTGTGGAAGCAAGTCATCCTCGATACAAGGAACCGCCTATGATGATGATTATTTTTTGCTAAAATCTCTCGAGATATCTTCCTGCATGAGGAGCTCCTATGTAAATGCAAGCGGTTGCTGTAGCAATCTATTCAGTGGGCCAAATCGAGCTGGGGCGGGACATCTCACGGTACCGCTGTTGGGTTGACTTTTTCCTGCGCCCTTCAGCGCGAAAAATGTTTGCGCCGTAACTTGCTGGGAGTGCGAGCTGTTAACGTCACGCTGAGGACATCCAGGACCTTAGTGATTGCTGAGACCAACAGTCAATCTCCTTAACTCACGAGATTTAAGGATTGAGGAAGAAACAGAGTGACAGCGGTGAAGTACATGGGGTGAATTAGAGTTAAATCAGGTACAGATACAGAAATTTTCGGCCCAAATTTCCCCATGAGTTGCTCTGTTTTTTTTTTGGAGCAACTAGATTTTTTTGGACTAACTTAAAAATCTCAATTCTGCACATTTAAGTTGCTCCAGTGTAATTCAGTTAGTTAGTTTTTTTTTAGTTCAGGTTTTTTTTTCCAAAAGGGGGCGTTACCAACCACTTACCCCTGTTTTGGCCACTTATGCAAGTTTAGACAGTTAAAACTTACTCCAAACTAACTTACGCCAGAGTAAGTGTCCACTTTTGTACATCCTGAAAAACTCTGCGGTGAATTAAGAGTTCAGCGCAGGTAGCCAGAGACACGGGGTGGGAAGCATTAAGCACTAAAGCACAAAGCATTAAACACATCATTTTAACCAATAAAGAACCATATAAACCATAACATTTAATAAATAATAGAAAATGTAAAATAAACCAAGTAATAATTAGTGAAGAGTCTTATCTTCCCGACTGGAGCACGCACCGGCAATGCCCTTTGGCCAGGGTTAGATGCGGGAGCCTCGCAGCCAGCAGCAGTGTAGCCGTTCTCCCGTGGTACAATACAGACTCCAGTCGGGTTGAGGAGACCTTCTACTCTTGTTTAATCTTCTACGTTCCCACTTCGCTTGGAGCAATAAAGCCAGCAAGAGAGGTGGTAGCAGTACAAGGGAACCTGTCCTCTTACAGGAAATGTTCAGTGCTGCAGGCTTTGCATGAAATTGATGCCCCTCGTCGCCAACGGAGACCGCGATCCGCGATGATCAGCCCCAGGCACTCTAGCATAGTACAAGGCTGATCAACCGCAGCCGAAGAAAATGACGAAAAATTTACTTAAGGGATTCAAAAACATTTTTTATTGACACAAAGCGGCCTTACCTTTAAATACCACCCCCGCAAGCAGCCTCCTTCTCTAACCATGCTACCTGCAGCTGCCAGGATTGAAGACCAGTCTGGTTATGCGGAGCTTGACGGATCTCCCCGCAGCAGTGGGATAAAGTCCCGAGAAATGGAGAGGCTCCTGCACCCGTGGGGAGGAGGCATGTCGAAATCTCGACCTCCGAAAAGAATGACTCCGACACTTACAGCTCCGGTAGAAGTTTCTTTAATTTACTTGCTCACAAGGGGTAGGTTACACTCAGTCAAGGGCTAAGTGAACACCTCCGAAATGGTTCAGGTTAACAAGATATTTATACAGTAAAACCCAAGTTATGGCCTCTCCCTGTGTATTGCTCTGTCTCACAGGCAGTGAATACAGATAAAGAGTTAATTACTATATCCTGGTCCTGACATGGTATCCAGATATTTCCTTTTGTCAGGTTTATCAGTTGGCCAGCCAGCCATTACTCCATGAGTCATAGGTAATGGGCTATCACCTGTCTTGTATTGTGTCAGGAAAGTTCAATTTCCTGGTCAGTTTATCTGTTTGCATCAAATGGATGAGGTCTCTGCAAGAGATAATGGCTAGAAGATAAGGGTGGGGTGACATGGAACTTCTGTAGGAAAGCACCATGGGGGGGTACTTGTCTCAGCATGACTTGTCTCCTAGCTGTCTGATGGCCATCAGCCATCTCAAACCAGGTTTAGCTGTTTATGCAAGCTGACTGCTAAAATGCAGAAAGTTCTGGAAGGGCTAGGACTCCATTTTGATATATATATATTGCAAAGGGCACACAAATACCGTATGGTATCAGCTTAGATAAAAATACATTTCCACAGGCAGTGGGGTCATCTGGTGGGATTGGCTGCAGTCCAGACTCCAGTCGGGTTGAGGATACCTTCTATTCTTGTTTAATCTTTTTAGTTGTTTGGGTTTTCCTCCGTCCACTATGTGTCATATCTGGGTTGCTGTGGCTTTGTGTCTTTCTGGACACCTGTGCCTTCTGTCAATCATTGCTTGCAGTTGGCTGTGTGCAGGACCTGGCAGACCGGGGGTGGGGGATCACAGCAGCAGCAAGTGTAGGCTCCCAGCTGAGGTAGACACTGCTGTCCTGATTGTCATCAGGGCTACATGTTGAGTAATGGGTTGTCATCACCTCACTGTGGCCACGTTTATCCTTCAGAAAACATCATACCCCATTAGTCCAACTTATTACTTGAATAATTCACCTGAACTAGATTACCTCCCATTTTTAAGAATTAACTTTTTTGCATCAACATGCCTCTGTCAGATACTGACCGTTAGAGTAATGGGGTTTAACTCACCACTGTCTCTTTTGGCACGTGAGAAAATCCCAAGTGCGTGTTCTAAATCGGACGTGCGTGTTTGAGTTCAGTAATGAATCCGATTATGATCTTGGTATTTTACCCCACCCATGTACTTTAAGTCTTAATACATTTCAATAAGATCGCCTCTTGGTTGCAGTCCCATTGCGTATGCGCGCACGCTACAACGCACATGCGCAACGTTGCCAGCAATGAAAACCACGCTGGGCCCTAGCCCCGCCCCCCCCCCTGCTGGCTGTGTGGACCCAGCACAGCACTTGCTCCGCTCCCGTCAGTTTTTGATGCGTCACGCCACGGGCCTATAGTGAGCAATGAGAAATCGAAGGTAGGTTTTCGGCATGCTTTTTTACCTGCAAAGTCGGCGTGCCAGACTGAGCTGCACCGTTTAAAGTGGATGGGGAAATTTGGGCCCAAAGAGAGGGAAAGAAAGATTGGATTCAGAGATTGTTTATGCTCCATACGAGCCTCCTCCCACCCTCCTTCATCTATCGCATCAACATAACCTTCTATTCCTTTCTCCCGCTTGTGTTTATCCACTTCCCCTTAAATGCATCTCTGTTATTTGCCTCAACCACTCCCTGTGGTAGCAAGCTTCACATTCTCACCACTCTCTGGGTAAAGACGTGTCTCCTGAATTCCCTGTTGGATTTATTAGTGACTATCTTATATTTACCTGCCTCTGCAAGTAGAAGCATCTTCTCTACTTCTACCCGTTCAAACCCTTTCATAATCTTAAAGACCTCGGCCTGACCTCATATCTTTCTCAAGTTTCTCTCCGAGCTCATCCTGTCCATGAGACCGACTTCCTGCTCCCTCGATCCTATTCCCACCAAACTGCTGACCACTCAACTTCCTTTTCTGACTCCCACGTTAGCCGACCTTGTTAATGGTTCTCTCTTCTCGGGTACTGTCCCCCTCTCCCTCAAATCTGCTGTCAATCACCCCACTCCTCAAAAAAAAAGCAACCCTTGAACTCTCCGTCCTTGTAAACTACCGCCCCGTCTCCAACCTCCCTTTCCTCTCCAAAGCCCTTGAACGTGTTGAAGCCACCCAAATCTGAGCCCATCTTTCCTGCAACTCCATGTTTGAATCCCTCCAATCCGGTTTCCGCGCCTGCCACAGTATCTAAACGGCTCTCATCAAAGTCACAAATGACATCCTTTGTGACTGTGACAAAGGCAACCTATCCTTCCTCGTCCTTCTCGACTTGTCCGCAGTCTTTGACACAGTTGACCACTCCCTCCTCCTCCACCGTCGTCCAGCTGGGTGGGACCGCATTCGCCTGGTTCCATTCTTATCTATCTAATCGTTACCTCTGGTGTCTTCCAAGTATCTATCCTTGGCTCCCTCCTATTTCTCATCTACATATTGCCCCTTGGCGACATCATCTGAAAATGCAGCATCAGTTTCCACATTTACGCTGATGATACCCAGCTCTACCTCAATACCACTTCTCTCGACCCTTCCACAGTCAGACTGCTTGTCCGACATCCAGTTCTGGATGAGCAGAAATTTTCTCCAATTGAATATTGGGAAGACCAAAGCCATTGCTTTCGGTCCACGCCATAAACTCCGTTCCCTAGCTACTGACTCCAGCGCTCTCCCCAAATTCTGTCTGAGGCTAAACCAGACTGTTGGCAACCTTGGTATCACATTTGACCCTGAAATGAGCTTTCGACCACATGTCTGCAGCGTAACATCACCCATCTCCGCCTTTGCCTCAGCAATTCCATTGTTGAAATGCTCATCCATGCCTTTGTTACCTCTAGACTTCACGATTAAACGCACTCCTGGCTGGCCTCCCACATTCTACCCTATGTAAAGTCCCGCTCACCCATCACATCTGTGCACACTGGCCTACATTGGCTCCTGGTTAAGTGACGCCTCGATTTCAAATTCTCATCCTTGTTTTCAAATCCCTCCATAGCCTCGCCCCTCCCTATCTCTCTAATCTCCTTCAGCCCCACAACCCCCCCCCCCCCAAGATATCTGCGCTCCTCTAATTCTGCCCTTTTGAACATCCCTGATTATAATCGCTCAACCATTGGTGGCCATGCCTTCTGTTGCCTAGGCCCAAAGCTCTGGACTGCCCTGCCTAAATCTCTCTACCCCTCTCTTCTCCTTTAAGACGCTCCTTAAAACCTACCTCTTTGCCCGAGTTTTTGGTCACCTATCCTAATTTCTCCTTATGTCGATCGGTGTCAAATTTTTTGTCTGATAACGCGCCTGGGAAGCGCCTTGGGACATTTCACTGCGTTAGAGGTTGTTGTCATCATCATCATCATACGCGGTCCCTCGAACGAGGATGACTTGCTTCCACATGAGTTCACAGATGTTTCAATGAAGGACCCGATGTTCCAATCCTGAACTCCAATTGAAGAGGTGGAAGATGCCTGTGCGTGGATTTTTTTAACGTGTGGTGACTGTTGCACATCAGCCACCACATGGGCTCGACAGAGCTAGGCCTTTATCCAGTGACAAGGGTGAACCAGGACGATTGGAGACCTGCTCTGCTACACAGATCTAGTGCGCACACATATCGCAGTGTGGGCTGGCCCCGTGCTGCCCCTGGGCCCTCGGTGCTTCTGAGCCCCATGCTCATTTGCCATTCCTCTGCCACGATCTCTCGCCGCTCCTCCGCCACGATCTTCCTCCGCCCCGACCTTCCTGCTCCTCCGCTGTACCTGGGCCCTGCTGATGCTCCTGCCCACGCTCCAAATGGAGACCTGGGTTTTGATGACGTCGCCCACCTCGAAATCGGCACACTTGTAGCAGCTCGCGCTGGAAGCTGTAATGGTACGCACCTCCAGCTCTTTTATGTCCCCGACCTGCGGAGGTGTTGTGGTGGTGATGTGACCTAACCCAAGGTTCTATACAAGTTTAACATTACTTCTCTGCTTTACAAATTTATCCCTCTAGAAATGAGCCCCAGTGCTTTGTTTGCTTTCTTTAATGGCCTCATTAAACCTACGTCGCCACTTTTAATGATTTGTTTATGTGTACCCCCAGATCCCTCCGTTCCTCTACCCGATTTACACACTTGGGGCTAAACATTTGTCTCGGGCAGTGTCGTATCGTATCGGCTGCCCGTTAAGTGCAGCACCTGATATTCAGTTCCATTGTGTATAAGATACCACATGTTTTGCGGCAGATGGATTTCTCTGTGTTATTCCCCAAGGTGTATGCAGCCTCCTTAGTCTTCGTACCAAAACATACCAGCCCACACATAGTTACGTTGAAGTCCCTTTGCTGGCGCTCTGTCCTGGTACTATTACAAACACCACTTTGGTTGACCCAAACTACTAGTTTAGTATTGGCGATCTATGTCGAAGCATTGAAGCAGATTTAATATTCCACCTTGTAATACAATGAGAGTCCTTCATACGAACTTACATAAATTTACATTTCTATTGCATCGAATTTGATTCGGATAGATTTGAAGCTTTAATTTCTGTGTTGTTTCTTTGCTGTAATTAGCCCTTGAACACACAGCCATTTAACCCGTTGCTCCTTGTGTAGTTAAAGTCCTGGGGCAGACGGATGGCCTCTCGCGTTTACAACATTGTGCCTTGTTGCAGCTGACTAGAGTGGCTGTTACAACTGGATGCGTTAACGGGAGGGGGTGGGGGGGAGAAAGGAAGTGGAGAGAAAGAGAGTGTTTTATCCCAGGGAGTCTGTGAGGCACAGACGCAGGAAGCAGCTATGTGGCACTGTGCGTAAAGCCCAGCTGATCTGAATAAGACCATTGACAGGGGTGTGTGCAATCTATCAGCGTGCACAGAGTGACTCTGTGCTGCTACTATTAAGGAAAAAGAAGGGGGAGAAGAAAAAAAACTGCAGCCTGTTATTTTCACTTCACAAACTACTTGGAAACCATTTTGTCAATTTTTTTCTCTCTCTGACAATTGCTGCCTTTTTTTTTTGGGCGTGTGTGTGTGTGTGTGTGTGGCTTTCCTTGTGTTTGGTTTTGAAAGGAGGGCGTTTATCCAACGGTCTCAGCTGCGAGGATTTCTTCCTGTAGTTCAGGAGCAATTCAAAGGAAATCGGCAACACACACTCACACGTGTGTGTGTGTGTGTGTGAGAGTTTTGGTGCCTTGGCTTTCTATGTCCCATAAACCGGAGTCTGGAGTTCATGCTGTGGAATTTACCTTGTTTTGTATTTCTCTGACAAAATGTACGAACGGCACAAACGGCGGTATAGCCTATCTGGCATCTCCAAACATGGCAGGGGCGTTGATGTGGTGCTGCTCAAGGTACGTCGATTTCTGCACAGATGACATATTTAAATTAAAAATCTTTTCACATTTTTATATCGGTTAAGACTTTAGCAACCCTTCATTTGGGTTTGCGAGAGAGTGCACTCTGTCTTGGAGTTTGGTCCTGTCGAACTTTTTACTGTTTCAGACTTGGCTCGATTCCTGGTAACTTCGATGGAAATCAGAGTAAAGCCAAGTAACTTCATGCACCACATTTCTCTACTAATAACTTCTTGCAAAAAGGGCATAGATACCCTGGTTGGTGGGGGGGGGGGGGGTCTCAGCTCTTTCTCATGACTGCTATTTGAAAAGAAAGACTTTCATTTATATAGCGCCTTTCACGACCACCAGACGTCTCAAAGCGCTTTACAGCCAATGAAGTACTTTCTGGAGTGTAGTCACTGATGTAATGTGAGAAACACAGCAGCCAATTTACACACAGCAAGCTCCCACAAACAACAATATGATAATGATCAAATAATCTGTTTTAGCGATGTTGATTGAGGGATAGATATTGGCCAGGACACCAGGGATAACCCCCCTCCCCTCCCTGCTCTTCTTCGAAATAGTGCCATGGGATCTTTTACGTCCACCTGAGAGAGCAGACGGGGCCTCGGTTTAACGTCTCATCCAAAAGACGGCACCTCCAACAGTGCAGCACTCCCTTAGCACTGCACTGGGAGTGTCTGCCTAGATTTTTGTGCTCAAGTCTCTGGAGAGGGGCTTGAACCCACCCCTTCGGATTTAGGGGTGAGAGTGCTGCCCACTGAGCCACAGCTGACACTTTGGCTCACAATGGTACTCTTGAGTATTAAGTAGACTAAGTTAAGTATCAGCCTGGTGAGCGCCGTGAATGGGATTTTGTCTGCTGTACCTGTTCCAGCAGTTGACGGCTCTTCCATGATCTCAAGTCCAGCTTGGTGGGCGAATAAAGTATTCATGTGGAAGATGCTGCATTTGATTGTGTAAATTGTCGATATTTTGTTGCTGTTGTAACTTCTTGCAAGGTTGCAGGCTCCTCGTCGGGTGGTGCTTTGTGCAAAGCAGTCCTTGTCCATAAAGTGGTGTGTACGATAGGAAGTTGTGTCTGTGTTTCTTCCAGTTACTAATGTTAGCAAAATAGTTGGAGCAAATGTATAACAGGTTTGCCCACGTTTCTCACTCATGCCGACCTAATCACGGGCAAGAGAACGACCTGCATTTATATCGTGTCTTATTGCATCTCTTGAGCATCGCAAAGCACTTCATACTCAACAAAGTACTTTGAAATGACTGTTGTTATTTCGGCAGATTCTGCAGCCGTTTAGCTAACAGCAAGATCTCACAAAAGAGCAATAAAATGAATTACCGTTTAATTCTTTTCCTTTCTGATAGTTTTTTGGTTGAGGGAGGAATGTTGGCCAGGACCCCAAGTCAATTCCCCGCTTTTCAAATGGTGCCATGAAATCTTTCATTGTTGATCAAAACAGATGGTGTTCCAATTAAACATCTCGACCAAAAGATGAGCACCGAGCCCACATGAGTTCAGTTTTTATTTCTAAAAGTTAGGAGGAAAAAAAAGTGAATGCTATCCTGTTTATAATAGGTAGGTATAATTAACTTTGAAACTATGGGGCTGAAATTGTCCTGTTTTGCGCTTCCTGTTGGTGCCTCCAAGGGGGCACTAACGAGGTGCAAAACGGTTTTCGCCTTGTGGGGTGGGGGTGCTTACCGGTTCCCGCGGAATCGCGCCGGGGTTTACGGAGGCTCTGCCACAGTGGCCCAGTGGAGGCCATCAGAGGCCCGGCAGAGCGCGCAGCGGCCCCCCCCCCCTTAACGGAAGGGGAGGGGCGTTGAAACACGTCAGTGTTGGGTGGAGCAGCCGCGTAGCACTGACGAAGACAGCCGAATATCGCCCCTGAACCGCAGCAGGAAGTGGAGCGCGCGACATTGCTCTCCACTTTCTGTGAGAGGCGGGAACCGCACTTTCGCGACTGGGGCGGTGACTGCCCCCAAACAGGGCCCCAGGCAATTTCGCCCCCTATATATTTTAAACTGGAATTGCATGATTTCGTTGAGCGAAGGGAACTGGGCAGAAGCCAGAGTATATTGCAAAATTATAACTGTATTGACAGAAAAAAATAGAATTTAGTACTTTGGAGCAGTTTTTCAACGTTTCCCTGTAGGATCACCCTTCCAACTGGACACTCCTGAGGAACACCTGCAGACATAAACATGCTCTGGCAGACCCTCTCCACTCAGCAATTGCCAAGATGGTCCCCATTCGAGACGGTGACCTGCTTTGTGAGTCTCCTCTAAACAGTGACGCAATGCGTCAAATTCCTGTCTGCCCCCCTTACCCTCCCCGGGGTTCTAATGGCCGCTACCCAAGCAAAACAATGCTAGTGTTGCAAAAAAAAATTATATGTTTTGAACCTAACCAGCAAAAATAAGATGCTGGTAGTCCAACAGTTACAGTATTCTTGAGACAACGTGCTTGCAGCATGTAACATCCATACCTCGGGCAGGCAGAGATCTGATCAACCAAGGACGCCCTCACTTGTCTCTCCTAGATCCTTTAGAAATCCATTTTGTTTGAACTGCGTTGACTGGTTGACCAACACAGCAGCTAGGATATGTACAGCCACATCCCACAGGCAGCAACAAGATTCATGACCAGTTTGTCTATTCGTAGAGTCATAGAGACAGAAAGAGGCCATTTGGCCCATCGTGTCCGTGCCGGTCGAAAAAGAGCTCCCCAGTCTAATCCCACCTTCCAGCACTAGGTCCATAGCCCTGTAGATTACGCACCTTTAAGTGTATATCCAAGTACTTTTTAACTGTGATGAGGGTTTCTGCCTCTACCGCCCTTTCAGGAAGTGAGTTCCAGACCCCCACCACCCTCTGGGTGAAAATTGTTTTCCTCATCTCCCCTCTAATCCTTCTACAAACTACTTTAAATCTATGTCCCTTGGTTATTGACTTCTTTGCTAAGGGAAATAGGTCCTTCCTATCTTCTCTATCTGGGCCTCTCATAATTTTATACACCGCAATTAAATCTCCCCTCAGCCTCCTCTATTCCAAGGAAAACAACCCCAGCCTATCCAATCTTTCCTCATAGCTAAAATTTTCCAGTCCTGGCAACATCTTCGTAAATCTCCTCTGTATCCTATTCTTGATATTAGCTCAGGAAAGAATGTCAGCCAAGATATCAAGGGAAGCGTCCCACAAACTTTTCACCCAGAAGCTTACCAATTAAGCTGGGGGAGGGGAGTTGCATCTGCCCAAAGTCCCATTTGGTTTTGGAGTGGACCAAAGTTGGGAACTGCCCCAGCTTGCTGCAGTTACTGTTGATTTGCCCAGGGAGGAGGCGCTCACTGTCTGTGGGCTGACACTCGATCAAGCTGTGAAGAAACAAGTGGCCATTCTCTCGTTTATTTTTGTTGTTCAATAATTATTTAGGCACTTAGGCTCCAGATTCACCTCCTGTGACCACAAATAACCACGATATTTCACCATGCGCACGACTTCGAAGAAGAGCACAGCGAAGTTCTCCCCGGTGTGCTGGCCAATATTTATCCCTCAATCAGCATCACTAAAAGAGATGATCTCATTATCATACTGCTGTTTGTGGGAGCATGCTGTGCACAAATCGGCTGCTGCATTTCCTCCTTGATTACAGTGACTACACTTCAGATAAGTACTTCATTGACTGTAAAGTGCTTTGGGACTTCTTGAGGTTGTGCAAGGTGCTATATAAATACAGATATTTCTTTCTTGCTTTTTTGATAAGCACACAAGTTTGGGAGGAAAACTAAGGCTAGTGAAGAATCTATTGACCTTGCGGGGCACATCGAGGACTGTAGAGAAAACGAGCACTGTTAAGTTGAATGTGCTGATTTCTCAGAAGCTTCAGTGAAGGTGGGGTCAGTCCAGTGAAAGTGATTTTCCTTTCACCCCAACTCCGTGTTGGTGGAAATGAAGGCTCCGTCCTCGGTTCTACCACTTTATGCCTTCTGGCATATCAGTCCCGTGAAACAAATTAAATGGAAAATCATAAAGGCCACAGTGTGTATTTTTCTATAAATATTTCAGTGTTTGCTCAGGGGCACAGTGAAAGGGACGATGCAGTTGTTTCCATTGAAACCTTGTTGCACACTGGCATTGAACAAATCTGCTAGAAATGATTCAACCCGAATAGTCTCGGCTTTCAATTCACCGATTCAAGCTGACAGTCAGATTCTGCTCTGCAAACAGCAAGCAAAATATTGGAAATTTGAAACCGAGACCGAGAAAGCTAGAAGCTCACTGGATTAGTCAGCATCGATATTTGGGGCTTAATGTCGTATTTTACAACAACAACTACAACTTGTATTTCTAGAGCGCCTTTAATGTAGTGAAACGTCCCAAGGCGCTACACAGGAGTATTACGAGATTTTACAAAATTTGACACTGAGCCTCAAAAGTAGAAATCAGCGCAGGCGACCAAAAGCTTGGTCCAAGAGAGAGGTTTTAAGGAGCCTCTTGAAGGAGGATAGCGAGATAGAGAGGCGGAAAGGTTTAGGGAGGGAATTCCACAGCTTGGGGCCCAGGCAGCTGAAGGCACGGCCACCAATGGTTGAGTGATTATATTCCGGGATGCTCAAGAGGGCAGAATTAGAGGAGCGCAGATATCTCGGCGGGGGTTGTGGGGCTGGAGGAGATTAGAGATAGGGAGGTTCATTTTACACCCCTTCTGAAGATGGGTATAATTGCAGAGCTCCCCCGGCGAGTGCTGAAGACATCAGCCTCCTTCGGAACCGCCTGCAAAAAGTTTTCTCCGCGCAGAGCGTTCAGTTGTTTGCCACGAGCCTTCAGTACATCTATTGTCAGTGATACAGCTGCTTCGTGCTACATCTGTGCAAATGCTGGTCAGGTACAGTACACACTGAATGAAGGCCACACTGTCACTGGCAGCATTTGTTTAAAGGAAAATTCCCAGGCACTGATTCATTGGCTGAACATTCCAACGGAAACATTCCTGGTGTTTATAGGAACCGTTTAGACACTGGTCTTGAGCTTAGAACAAAGATTTTTCAGACTGGGCTCCTCAGTTTTGTGGGGATCCCAGTGGGACTGTGAGGTCATCAGATTTCTCCCTTTGTGGAGTTGCTGGCATGTTGGTGCTGTAGCTGCGGACTGAGGAAGAGCTGTTTCAACGATGAGGGCACTATTTTACTTTCGGGTAGCTGACACTGTCTTTCAGAGGTTAGAGTAAGGAGTTCCACAAAATGGTGGGAGCCAGCATACTGGAGACGTTTGAAATCCATTGGTTTTGAACTGTAACTGAATAATGCTTATCGAGAAATTGGTGCAAAGCGATGATTGATTTCATCTGCATCTAGTTACAACGACCCCTTGCATTTATGTAGCGCCTTTGTCATGGTAAAACATCCCAAGGCGCTTCACAGGAGCATTACCTGACAAAATTTGACAGCGAGCCACACCGAGATTGGGACAGGTGTCCATCAGCTTGATCAAAGAGATGGGCTTTAAGGAGCGGCACAAAGGAGGGAGAGTTAGAGAGGCTTAGAAACATAGAAATCTACAGCGCAGAAGGAGGCCATTTCGGCCCATCGTGTCCGCGCCGGCCGACAAAGAGCCGCAAGGCCCTCGGTCAGCAGTCCTGAACATTACATATGAACAATGGCGGACAGGTAAAGAGCATGTGGCCCAACCAGTCCACCCCACACAACTGCGATGCCCCTTGTATTTTACACTCCACCCCATCCGGAGACCAACTTGGGTGGGGGGGGGAATTCCAGAGCTTGAGGTCCAGGCAGCTGAAGGAAGCCAATAGCGGAGGGAAGGAAATTGCGGGATGCGCAAGAGGTCAGAATTGGTGGAGCGCAGAGATCTCTAAGGAGACTAGGGTTGGAGGAGATTACAGGGATAGGGAGGGGCGAAGTCATGGTGGGACTTGAAAACCAGGAGGATGATTTTAAAATCAAGGTGTTGCCGGACCAGGAACCAATGTAACTCAGCGAGCAGGTGTAAATGGGTGAACATCGGGGTGAGCTACACATTGATGGCTCGTTAGGTTATCACTAGATGCAACTGAACCATGCACAGCAGAAGGCCTGAAGTTTAAGCCCCATTCTGTGCTTAGTTAGCTTATGTTGGGGGAGTGGCCCTGGGCTGGGGTTTGGGGAAAAAAAATCAATCAAGATTTCTAAGCGACGCCCCCCCCCAATCAAAAGTGTCTGGGTGTAGCCACTTGGTTGAATAGCCTGTCAATGCTCACGAGGCCTGCACATGAAGAATGGCCACTTAGGCAAAGTAATGGAGGATAATTTCTGCCCTTTGAAGTGTACCAGAGCCAAGTGATGGCGCCTTCAGGAGAGATGGGGGGCGGCGGGGGAGGGGAATTTGCCATAGAAACTCCGACAGCACTAATGCTGTTTATCATGATTAAGACCGTAATGAGGAATTATTGGAGACAGCAAAAGTCCATTGTGCCCAACAATCCTTGACCTTTGATCAACTCTACCTTCTCACCAGATCCCTTCTGGAGCTTCCAGAGATGCATCTAATTGAGTCTTGATCCCATATTCACGGTGGGAACATTGCCTGTGTGCAATCTGTTGGGATTGGAGCACTGTCGGCTTGCAATGGTAGTTTCACTCTGTTACCTTGAGGTTGGAAGTTTCATCTGCAATTGTTTGATTTCTGCGGGAGCCCATAGGGTGTATTTTCTCCCTGTTCATTAATGAGTAAATAAAGTTGGAGTTTGCCCACTTTTATACTTGTAGCCACATTTTCTGGCCACGTTAGTGAAGAAAAATGTACCTGAAACAAACACGTCGGTGGTCTGTGGAAGGAGCAGGGTTGACGAAGCGAATGCTTCCCTCCACAATTCGTGCTGCCGTTTGTAGTCTTTCCCAAAAGTAGACTTGTCATTTAAAAATGTTTAAACATTGGCCTAGAAATCCTGGTCGAGCTCTTTCCGCGGGCAACCGACTGAAAAAGTTAAAGATGCGCACCTACTCGTTCCTGCTGCGCCCGCTCGAACTTCCGATCCTGAGGCCTTCACTCCCTACGCATCGGAGCGCGTGCACGTTGGAATGTCCGTATGCTGGAGCTGGAGTCACATGGCTCTGGGCAGCCAATCAAAGTATAGTATTTTCTCATTCATAATAATGGGAACTCCGTAAGTTGGAGTTCCCATTATTATGAATGAGAAACCACCCCCCCCCTCCCCAAACACACACAACACTAATTTAAAAAAAATAGAAAAATACACTACATATTTAAGATTCATTTAAATTAAAGTTCTTATTAAAATTATATATATATTTTCTTGACTTTTTTAAAAGTTTTTTTTAATTATGCCTTAAAATAAACTTATTTTTAACAATAAAGGGTTTTTAACACAATTTGTTTTCATATGTGTTTATTTAATTTTTATGTTTTTAAACACTTGCACCTGTAAAAGTAGGTTATACGCCTGCTTTTTTCAGGTGCAAGATTTTTGAGGCCATTTGCTGGGCAAGATATGCGTAAATATCTCACACCTTGCCCTGCAAGTGTCCTCGTCCCGATATGCGCGAGATCTATCACGCCAGAAACTTGACAGATCGGAAAAGCCGGTTTTCAGCGCATGTGCATTGCGCTCTGAAAACTGGCTTTTCTAATGCCTTCCCGGGTCCGTAGAAACTTCGTACGGACCCGGGACATCGGAATTCCAAGCCCATTGTCTCTAATATTTTCGAAAAAAGCCTGAGCTTTCTTCTTGCCACCGGAGTCTGAATTTGTTTTAAATGTTGCTCCATTAGGAGCTGCCATCTGTGTATCCAGGAGCATTAATCGTTCGTTCTGACATTCTAATCGTTGAGCTGCAGAAAGTTAACATTCAGGTGCAGCAAGCAATTAGGAAGGCAAATGCTTTATTGGTCTTGTTGCAGGGGGTTGGAGTACAAGACTAAGGAAGTCTTGCTGCAATTGTACAGGGCTTTGGTGAGACCACACCTGGAGGGAGTTCTGTGCACAGTTTTGGTCTCCTTATCTAACGAAGGATCTACTTGCCTTTCGAAGGGAGTGCAAGAATGGTTCACGAGATTGATTCCTGGGATGAGATTTGCCCTATGGGGAGAGATTGAGTAGAGTGTGCCTATGTTCTCTGGAGTTTAGAAGAATGAGAGGTGATCTCATTGAAACATATAAGATTCTGAGGGGGATTGACAGGGTAGATGCTGAGAGGTTGTTTCCCCGGGCTGGAGAGTCTAGAACTAGGGGGCACAGTCTCCGGTTAGGGGGTAGGCCATTTAGGACTGAGATGAGGAGAAACGTTTTAGCTCAGTGAGTGGTGAATCTTTGGAATTCTCTACCCGAGGGCTGTGGATGCTCGGTCGTTGCATTTATTCAAGACAGCGATCAATAGATTTTTGGGCACTAAGGGAATTAAGGGATAAGGTGGGAAAGTGGAGTTGAGGTCGAAGATCAGCCATGATCTGACTAAATGGCGGAGCAGGTTCGAGGGGCCATATGGCCTACTCCTGCTCCTATCTCATGTTCTGAAATTTACAGAAACCTACAACTTAAACTGTTTTCTCCAAAGTTCTTCCATCGGAGAGGTACAGCTTCACGAGTGCCTTGGCAAAGTTCCATCCTTTACTCGTGAGGATTACCGTTGAGTGCCGCAAGCTATTCGCTCACTGAGGGCATCGCAGCCGGTGATGTCCAGCAAAGCTTGCTGGGTAACGGACCGGAGTGAGAACTCCTCCCGACAGCCCAGTGGCACTTGGGCTAAAAGTCCTGCCCCGACTCTGAATTATTCTGGAGACGATTGCAGGAAAGCTTGTTGAAGGGAAGGTTTTATTGACGGATTCTTGATTCAGGCAGGGTAAACAATGCATATTCTGTCAAGTGAGAAGGATGTAATGGAGCATGTTTTGTTAAAGGCCTGACGGTATCCTGTAGCAACCATTAAAGGAAAGAACTCTGCGAATGACATCTATTGACTGTGAGGAAAATACTTTTCATCTCATGAATTGTAGTTGGAGAAAAACGGGAACCTTTTTTCCAATTTACTCCCAAATTGATGACCTTATTTGGGAAGCTAGTTTAGGTATTTTTTTCCATTACGTCTCTAATCACTTGAGTGTACTTTTTACAATTTTAAATGCAAGAGCGTTTCCTCTGCTCCCACCCCCGCACCCATTCCTTCAATTAAATATAAGCTTGCTTCAGTCGGCTGCGCTCTCGCCTTGAGTCAGAAACTTATGGATTCAAATCTCACTCCCATACTTGAACACACAGTTGATCCTTTAGTGCCATGCTGAGGAGGCGCTGAACTGTCAGAGATATCCTCGTTCACATGAGACATAAGAACATAACATAAGAACTTAACGAATAGGAGCAGGAGTAGGCCATCTGGCCCCTCGAGCCTGCTCTGCCATTCAATACGATCATGGCTGATCTGATCATGGACTCAGCTCCACTTCCCTGCCTACTCCCCATAACCCTTTATTCCCTTATCGCTCAAAAATCTGTGCATCCGCCTTAAATATATTCACTTACCCAGTCTCCACAGATCTCTGGGTCAGAGAATTCCATAGATTTGCAGCCCTCTGAGAAAACATATTCCTCCTCATCTCAGTTTTAAATGGGCGGCCCCTTATTGTAAGACTATGTCCCCTAGTTTAAGTTTCCCCTATGAGTGGAAATATCCTCTCTGCATCCACCTTGTTGTGCCCCCTCATTATCTTATATATTTCAATGAGAGCACCTCTCATTCTTCTGAACTCCAATGTGTATAAGCCCAACCTACTCAACCTATCTTCCCAAGTCAACCCCCTCATCGCCGGAATCAACCTAGCGATCCTTCTCTGAACAGCCTGCAATGCAAAACATTGAACCAAAGCCCTGTTTGTCTCTTCTAATGGTTCAGGTGGCAATTAAAGATCCCATAGCCAATGCTCCTGCTAAGCTATGCGGCCGCGCAGCAGTCTGGAGGTCCCATGCAGACCGCTCACCAGCTTTTCAGTTGCAATAACTGCGTGTGAGCCAAAAATTTAATGGGCCGGGCAACCAGTTAAAGAGCCTGGCACAAAAAGAAATGATAGGGAATGTTGTCCATAACACTTAAATTTGGCTCTTACATTGCCTACATAATAGTGACTACACATTTTATTAAAAACACACAAAATTAATTGGAAATAAAGCATTGACAGCATGATATATAAATGCAACTTTAAACAAAATTATTGTCTGTGGCCAAATTTACTCCTCCTTCAGCCAGGGTTCATACTGTCTGGCCCGTGGACTTTCTTTGAACAGATGTTGACATGAAGGAAGAAAATAGAGTCACTCATTCGACCTGAAAATATAATGTTCTTCAGTGCTCTCAGCACCAGAATACAATCCCCACTGTTGTCTCTTCCCAACTCCCACTTCATTCGATAACACCTGCAGCTCTCCCTCATGAGTGCAGAAAGAGGTTGAACCAAAAATCAAAGCTGTTGAACTCCCTGCCTCCCTTAAGGGCCAAGGCCCACGGCGAAGGGCTCCACCCAGATCAGGAGGAGTGGGAGAAAAGATGAGGTTAACAGCCGGATGACACCAAGCTCGAGTTCAAAAGGCCAGTCAACAATGCGAGGAAAGGGAGGTGAGGGGTTCCACAGTTCTGAGTTTCTGGGAGAGAACGAGCTCCGACTAGGTGATGCAAAGAGTCTTCATTCCAGCGCAGTGAGTTCAGGGAGGGAGGGCGCAGCGGGTAGGGCAGTGTATTTGGAGATTTCTTTGGCACTTTATCACATCTCTTAAACTTCTCCAAAATGCTTCACGTACAATGAGTTATGCTGGAGTGACTTGTATTTTTTTGACATACATTGACTACCGGTTAAACGATGCCTCGATTTCAAAATTCTCATCCTTGTTTACAAACCCCTCCACGGCCTCGCCCCTCCCTATCTCTGTAATCCTTTTGAGCCTCAACCCCACAAGATGTCTGCCCTCTTGAACATCCCTCATTATAACTGCTCAACCATCAGCAGCTTGGGCCCCAAGCTCTGGAACTCCCTGCCTAAAACTCTCCACCTCTCTACCTCTCTTTCCTCCTTTAAGACGCTCCTTAAAACCTACCTCTTTAACCAAGCCTTTGGTCATCTGCCGTAATTTATTCTTTTGTGGCTCGGTGTCAAATTTATTGGTCTTGTCTTGTAACACCGCTGTGAAGCACCTTGGGACGTTTTACAACGTTAAAGGCGCTATATAAATACAAGTTATTATTTCAGGTGCAGCGTCCAAAATCCGGAATGTTCCAGATTCTGGACCGATTGGTGGCAGGTTCATCCGGAATCCGTAAAATGTTCTGGAATCCAGACCCGTTGACCCTACCCACCTCGGTCCCGCCACTGCCTGAACTCGGGCCTTGCCTCACTGCCCCTCACCTTGTCCCGCTCGCCGGCACTGCCCTTACCTCGGGGCCTCCTCGCTGGCCCGTCCGAACACCACCTGTGCAATGGGGCCGCCCGAACACTTCCTCTGCAACGGGGCCCGCCCGAACACCCCCTTGGCGACGGGGCCCGCCCGAACACCACCTGTGCAACGGGGCCCGTCCGAACACCTCCTCGGCGACGGGGCCCGTCCGAACACCTCCTCGGCGACGGGGCCCGTCCGAACACCTCCTCGGCGATGGGGCCCGCCCGAACACCACCTCGGCGACGGGGCCCGCCCGAACACCACCTCAGCGACGGGGCCCGCCCGAACACCACCTCGGCGACGGGGCCCGTCCGAACACCACCTCGGCGGCGGGGCCCGCCCGAACACCACCTCGGCGACGGGGCCCGTCCGAACACCTCCTCGGCGACGGGGCCCGCCCGAACATCACCTCGGCGACGGGGCCCGCCCGAACACCACCTCTGCGACGGTGCCCGCCCGAACACCTCCTCGGCGACGGTGCCCGTCCGAACACCTCCTCGGCGACGGTGCCCGTCCGAACACCTCCTCGGCGACGGGGCCCGCCCGAACACCACCTCGGCGACGGGGCCCGCCCGAACACCACCTCGGCGACGGGGCCCGCCCGAACACCTCCTCGGCGGCGGGGCCCGTCCGAACACCTCCTCGGCAACGGTGCCCGTCCGAACACCTCCTCGGCGACGGGGCCCGCCCGAACACCACCTCGGCGACGGGGCCCGCCCGAACACCACCTCGGCGACGGGGCCCGCCCGAACACCTCCTCGGCGGCGGGGCCTGCCCGAACACCACCTCTGCGACGGGGCCCGCAAGATGACCTTTCTGACGTTCCGAAATCCAGAAAGACCCGAACCTGGGCTAGTGTGTTTCCGGATTCGTGATGTCAAAGACATTCCAAAGCCCGGAAAAATGTGGAATCTGGAACGACCTCGGTCCCGAGGATTTCGGATTCGGGACGCTGCACCTGTATTAATAATAATATTATTATTATTATTTATTAGCAAGATCGGTGCAGAAACTTCAGGGGTGGACTGAAGAAGTTAGTATCGCTAAAGTCGAGAGACACGAGAAGATAGGTAAAGGAAAGCGGTCTGTGTGCGCATAACCTCTTCAGTTGTGCAATTTTAGCAGCTCTTGTATGGAGGCTGAGAACTGTAGTTGGAAAATAACGTGAGTCAGGCCTGTCTTTGAAGCTGAGCCGGCCCAGTCTAATACAGCTGCTTGGAGACTATGTTGTGGGTGGACTTGAACCGAGGGAATCGAAGCTTTGCAGCTGAAGTCTGGATTTGTGCTACTTTCCAGCTTGCCAGACTGCTCAGGGGATGTGTGAGCTGAATGTCAATTTCTCTTCCCCCCCCCCCCCCCCCCCCCCCCCCGCAAAAGGTTTTAAAGAGTGATACTTGGAAAGGCAGATAGAAAAAACGCAGTGACTGGAAACGGCGATTTAAAAATAGAATGTGCTGGTTCCTGGGGCTCGGGTTTGGAATCACTCCCCAAACCGTGAGCCTATCTTTCACTTTCAGATGCCAACTGGTCTAATGTAAACTTCCGATTTTTTTTTTAAAGGCAGTTGGCTCGTAAGCTGTTTATAATTAACAAATGCAAAACTGTACAGCAGCTATTGATACCAGTGCAGCTTTGGCTTGAGGTGGCGATTGTGCCTAATGAAATCATAGAATCAGAGAAATTTATAAGACGGAAGGAGGCCATTTCAGTCCATTGTGTCCGTGCCGGCCGACAAAGAGCTATCCAGCCTAATCCCACTTTCCAGCTCTTGGTCCATAGCCCTGAAGGCTACGGCATTTCATGTGTACGTCCAAGTACTTTTTAAATGTGGTGAGGGTTTCTGCCTCTACCACCCTTTTTCAGGGTGGTGGTTGTTCCAAATGTTGCTGTTCCAAACCATTTTGGCTGCCTGAGTATTCGCCGGGCTCGGTATCCTGGCTGAAAATGGATTATTCCCTCGCGGAGAGCGTTTTGTCCTGACTGTCTGTCTTTGCATTTCAGATTAGCCGAGAGAGCTGGTGTCCTGATCCCACGCTAGTGCAACCAAAGCCGAGTACCGAGGCAGCCGGTAAGTAAATCAACAGTGGGTGGCATCTTGTACCAAAATTGGATAGCGGGGTAGATGGGAATGCCGGCTTGAGTTCAGATATCTTGCTGTGCTGATGCTTGTAATGTATTTGCTTCATGGGTCTTTGCTTAAGAATTCATAGCGACACATTGTCATTTTCTGGCTGGCAAACAGTGACCAGTGGGGTGCCGCAGGGATCGGTGCTGGGTCCTCAACTATTTACAATCTATATTAATGACTTGGGTGAAGGGATCGAGTGTAATGTAGCCAAGTTTGCTGATGATACAAAGATGGGTGGGAAATCAAATTGTGAGGAGGGCACATAAAATCTGCAAAGGGATAATAGACAGGCTAAGTGAGTGGGCAACAATTTGGCAGATGGAGTATAATGTGGGCAAATGTGAGGTTATCTACTTTGGCACAAATAATAGAAAAGCAAATTATAATTTAAATGGAGAAAAATTGCAAAGTGCTGCAGTACAGAGAGACCTGGGGGTCCTTGTGCATGAAACACAAAAAGTGAGTATGCAGGTACAGCAAGTAATCAGGAAGGCAAATGGAATGTTGGTCTTTATTGCAAGGGGGAGAGAGTATAAAAGCAGGGAAGTCCTGCTACAACTGTACAGGATATTGGTGAGGCCACATCTGGAATACTGCGTACAGTTTTAGTCTCCGTATTTAAGGAAGGATATACTTGCATTGGAGGCTGTTCAGAGCAGGTTCACTAGGTTGATTCCAGCGATGAGGTGGTTGACTTAGGAGGATAGGTTGAGTAGGTTTGGCCTATACACATTGGAGTTCAGAAGAATGAGGGGTGATCTTATTGAAACATATGAGATGATGAGGGGGCTTGACGAGGTGGATGCAGAGAGGATATTTCCACTCGGGAAACTAAAACTAGGGGACATAGTCTTAGAATAAGGGGCCGCCTCATTAAAACTGAGATGAGGAGGAATTTCTTCTCAGAGGGTTGTCAATCTATGGAATTCTCTGCCCCAGAGAGCTGTGGAGGCTGGGTCATTGAATATATTTAAGGCGGAGATAGACAGATTTCTTGGAAAGAATTGAATGGCATGGAGGCAGCCATTTTAAATTAAATTGCGTATGCTCGGCAGAACATTTGGGTTTTTTTAAGGTGAAGAAATGAACACTTTTCCCACTGTTGACACCCTATCTTGATGTAAACCGTCCTCCAATTTGCCCCAACAATGCGTCTCCAGGCCATTCTGATGCCATCGCCCCCATCACGAGCAGGTGGGATGTGATTGAACTGTATAAAACACTGGTTAGGCCACAGCTGGAGTACTGCGTGCAGTTCTGGTCATCGCATTACAGAAAGGATGTGATTGCACTAGCGAGGGTACAGAGGAGATTTACAAGGATGTTGCCTGGACTGGAGAATCTTAGCTATGTGGACAGATTAGATAGGCTGGGTTTATTTTCCTTGGAAAAGAGGAGTCTGAGGGGAGACCTCATTGAGGTGTATAAAATTATGTGGGCCTAGATATAGTGGATAGAAAGGGCCTATTTCCCTTAGCAGAGGGGTCAACAACCAGAGGGCATAGATTTAAAGTAATTGGTAGGAAGTTTAGATGAGATTTGAGGAACAATTTTTATCCAGAGGGTGGTGGGGTTCTGGAACTCACTGCGTGAAAGGGTGGGAGAGGCAGAAACCCTCACCGCATTTAAAAGTACTTTTAATGTGCACTTGAAGTGCCGTTACCTACAGGGCTACGGACCAAGAGCTGGGAATTGGGATTAAGCTGGATAGGTATTTGTCGGCCGGCACGGACACAATGGGCCGAAATGGCCTCCTTCCGTTCTGTAAACTTCTATGATTCTATCCCGCAGCAGTGGCACCATTTCCCATTTCCCATGTCGGTCTTTGTTTCTGTGAAGTTAGCAAATTGTTTGCCGGTTTTTTGAGGGGTGGGGGAGCGGGTTGTGGGCCTATGCCCAAGAAGCCTGCCGTATACAAGTGCTCAATCTCGTTTCAAGTGGAATTCTTATAATCGGAGCTGAGACTGGGCTGGGGTTCAACCCATTATTGTAGTGAGAGGATTGTGTTCAAAGCAAGCAGTTGCCACCCAACCCCCAGGGGATATCCGTCTCACCGTGGAATGATCTCCTGAATAGTTATTTCAGAATTTTTGAACTGAGCAGTACTTTGGAGTTGGTCCAATTTTTTTTTTTAAATGCTTTTTGCAGTGTGCATAAAATGTCATGTGATGTCAATTTTCTTTCCACCATCAAGTCATGGAAGAAAGAAAGACTTGCATTTATGTCGCGCCTTTCACGACCACCGGACGTCTCAAAGCACTTTAGAGCCAATGAAGTACTTTTGGAGTGTAGTCACTGTTGTAATGTGCGAAACGCAGCAGGCAATTTGCGCACAGCAAGCTCCCACAAACAGCAATGTGATGATCACCAGATAATCTGTTTTTGTTATGTTGATTCAGGGATACATATTGGCCCCAGGACACTAGGGAGAACTCCCCTGCGAAATAGTGCCATGGGATGTTTTATTTATGTCCACCCGAGAGGGCAGACGGCACCTCCGACAGTGCAGCGCACCCTCAGCACTGCACTGGAGTGCCAACCTGGAGTGAGACTTGAACTCCACAACTTACTGACTCAGCTACAGCTGATAGTAAAAAAAAAAGCTGTGATAAGTTGACGGTTGAAGAATGGATAAATGTTTGGATTTGTTTGTTTGGAAGGTTTCCTGAGTCCACAGTTGGGTGCTGGTTGCATATAAGCAATGAGTTTGTGTAAGGAATCAGGCTGACTCAGGCATATACCACACATCACTTTTTTACCCATCATTATATGTAATCACATGTAAATTTATAGCTGCTCTTTGCAAATTATTTTGCATATTTTATTGTGGCTTCAGCCTTAAGACTACAGCACTCCCTTGACAACCATCACGATGGCACAAAAATTTGGCTGAGCCAAATTTGACTGCTGTACGAATGATCAAACAAGCCCAATTTAGGCCTCGCTGGGTTCAGAAAATCGTTAATCAAGTCATCCTGACTCTTGAATACAGTTCAAGTACTCAGCTAATTTAAATAAGTCCTGTTAGATAGTATTGTACGTTGGAAGGGAAGGATTGGGAGTCGGATAGCAATTAAATAATCGAAACTTGCTCACTTAACAATAGATCCTTCTGTAGAGCGGAGAGAGAAAGCACATCTGGTTGCTTTCCAGGCACTCGGACTATACAACACTTGTACTGGGGGTTCTGAGAATAAGGCTTGGCTAACAGTGAGATACTTATCACAGATTCACACGTGAAGCTGATCAGATTAACTCAGTCATGGATGAAATGTGGCCAAATTCATGAGTTGTATATTTATTCAACATGACATAGAGGCCTCATAATTCTACTTGTAACTTTCCTTGAATGTTGCATTAGTTGCTTTCTGTACCCTTTTGTGGCTGCTATTCTGCAGTGGTGATGATGGGTTGCTTTTAACTATTGGAGCTGTTTCAAAATGGGATCCAAATGTGTGTTGCTAGACTTTTGTGTAGATACAAATATGGAAATTATAATTCAAGCCACTTCAATGTTGTGCAGCGCTCTTAATGCATCACCTCCATTTGCTCCCACCCCATCATCATCATAGGCAGTCCCTCGAGTCGAGGGTGACTTGCTTCCACGCCAAAAAGTTCACAGGTGTTTCAATGAAGGACCTAATGCTCCAGATCCAAAACCAAATCCTGAAGGGTGGAAGATGCCTGTGCGTGGAATTTTAACATGTGGTGGCCATTGCACATCAGCCACCACACGGGCTTGACAGAGCTAGGTCTTGGTCCAGTGGCAATGGTTATCCAAGACGACTCGAGACCAGCTCTGCTGCACGGACCTAATGCGCACATATCACAGTGTGGGTTGGACTATGTGGTCTATGACTGCAGGTCAAGAAATATAATTTTGACAAGGTCCCACACAAGAGATTAGTGTGCAAAATTAAAGCACATGGTATTAGGGGTAATGTATTGACGTGGATAGAGAACTGGTTGGCAGACTGGAAGCAAAGAATAGGAATAAACGGATCCTTTTCAGAATGGCAGGCAGTGACTAGTGGGGTACCGCAAGGTTCAGTGCTGAGACCCCAGCTATTTACAATATGCATTAATGATTTAGACGAAGGAATGAAGATAATATCTCCAAGTTTGGAGATGACACTAAGCTGGGTGGCAGTGCAAGCTGCGAGGAGGATGCCAAGAGGTTGCAGGAGGACTTGGACAGGCTAGGCGAATGGGCAAATGCATGGCAGATGCAGTATAATGTGAATAAATGTGAGGTTATCCACTTTGGTGGCAAAAACAGGAAGGCAGATTATCTGAATGGTGACAGATTAGGAAAAGGGGAGGTGCAATGAGACCTGGGTGTCATGGTACATCAGTCATTGAAGGTAGGCATGCAGGTACCGCAAGCAGTGAAGAAAGCAAATGGCATGCTGGCCTTCATAGTGAGGGGATTTGAGTAACTAACATAACAGCAAATTCTTCAATCTAGTGTCATAAAGGTTATAACGCTCTCACCACACACGTTTAGGAACACAGTCAGTATCACTTTTTCTCCAATTTGAAGGAACATGTCGGAAAGCTTCTCACAGTCACCTTTATACCCTACCACAATTCTAGCGGTATTGTCAATAAGTGGCAGGCAGGTAGCGGGTTGTAACGTCCAAGTCAGTAAGTCAGCCCAAGTTTGTGGTCTCGTGTTATTGGGCCACCCACCCCAGCCCCCGGCCCCAAATTGAAATACAAATACTCCCAACCATCAAAGGTTCGAGACATCTCTCTCCCGTTGGAATGGATTCTATTTTATCGGATGAGTTTACCTGGCTCGTGGATGTGGAAAGATATCTCCACGGTGCCCAGACAACACACACAATATAAATAAATAGTCTCGCTCTATCCATGTAAAATCACACTGACTGCCGTAGATTTATTTCCCTGAGGTTATTTTAAGGTTTGTGTGGTCTGGAGTTGCAAAGAGAAATTCCATTCTCAAAGGATTAGGGCCTTGCTGTTTTGACTGGATAGGTGCCAATATTTACAGATCAGTTCAGCAAAAACTACGTACAAAGCCAGATTTATTTTTAGGACAGGGGTTGCCATTCAACTGCTTTAATTAGTGGCACGGTTTTTGATGCCTGTAGCTGCAGGTAAAACCAGAAAGAGACGAGAAAGCCTTTCTCTTTATAGCTTTTTCTTTTCCGTTCTGTTCCTTTCCCTTCCCCTCCCCCCATCCCTGTCCTTCAGGTGCTGGCCTGTGCTAAGGTATAGTTTTATAGCAGCCAATATCCTTCCTGTACCTCAACCTGAGTACACCACAATACAACAGTGATGGCACTTCAAAAGTGCTTCATTGGCTGTAAAGTGCTTTGGGATGTCCTGAGGTCGTGGAAGGTGCTATGTAAATGCAACTTTTCCTTTCTTTCTAGCCATTCTTCATGTGTAGCATCAACAAGCTATTTAACCGTGAAGGGCACCATGACCGAGCTCGATCTGCCCCTTGCCTGGCATCCAAACACGTGCCCACATTCCATCAGGAGATAGTGATCAGGACCAGAAACCCAAGCTGCTTCTCTTACTCTACCAACCCAGGGTTCCGAGCCAATTGAAACAGCCCTGCTCTAAAGAAAGATCGACTTGCATTTCTTTCGCGCCTTTCACGACCACCGGATGTCTCAAAAGAGCTTTACAAGCCAATTAAGTATTTTTGGAGTGTAGTCACTGTTGTAATGTGGGAAACACGGCAGCCAACTTGCGCACAGCTAGCTCCCACAAACAGCAATGTGATGATGACCAGATAAACTGTTCTTGTTATGTTTGATTGAGGGATAAATATTGGCCAGGACGCCGGGGATAACTCCCCTGCTCTTCTTCAAAATAGTGCCATGAGATCTTTTGAGTAGTCAAGTCGAGAGTTAACAAAGGCATGAATGAAGGTTTCAGCAACGGATGAGCTGAGGCAGGGGCGGAGACGGGCGATGTTACAGAGGTGGAAATCGGCGGTTTTAGTTTTGATGCGGGTATGTGGTTGGAAGATCATTTCGGGGTCAAATATGACACCAAGATTGCAAACAATCTGGTTCAGCCTCAGACAGATGCTTGGGAGAGGGATGGAGTCCGTGGCTAGGGAACGGTGTTTGTGGCAAGGTCCAAAGACAATGGCTTCGGTCTTCCCAATATTTAATTGGAGAAAATTTCTGCTCATCCAGTACTGGATGTCAGACAAGCAGTTTGACAATGTAGAGACCGTGGAGGGGTCGAGAGAAGTGGTGGTGAGGTAGAGCTGGGTGTTGTCAGTGTTCATGTGGAAACTGATGTACCGGAGAGCTAATTCAGCAGGGCCCAGGGATTGAACCTGTGACCTGCCTGGCCTGTTTGAGTGAAAGTGATAAGGTCCAGATTAGTTGAACATCGAATATGTTGATGTATCTTCCTTGTTGCATCGAGTACACAGCACAGAATGTGGCCACTTGGCCCACCTGGTCTATGCCAGCGTTTATGCTCCACACAAGCGTTCTCTCACCCTACTTCCTTCCAATGTAAGCTGTGGCTCAGTGGGCAAGCACTCTCGCCTGAGTCAGTAGGTTGTGGGTTCATGTCTCACTCCAGGGACTTGAGCACAAAAATCTAGGTTGACACTCCAGAGCAGTGCTGAGGGAGTGCTGCACTGTCGGAGGTGCCATCTTTCAGATGAGACGTTAAACCTAGGGTCCCATCTGCTCTCCCAAGTGGATGTAAAAGATCCCATGGCACTATTTCGAAGAAGAGCAGGGGAGTTATCCCCGGAATCCTGGCCAATATTTATCCCCAATCAACATAATAAAAACACATTATCTGGTCATTATCACATTGCTGTTTGTGGGAGCTTGCTGTGCGCAAATTAGCTTTTCCCACATTGCAACAGTGACTACACTCCAAAAGTACTTCATTGGCTGTAAAGCGCATTGAGACGTCCGGTGGCTGTATAAGGTACTATATAAATGCAAGTCTTGTTTTACTACAGATTTAATAGCAATTTAAAAAAAGATATAACATTCAATAATTGAAGGGATGTCGTCAGAATTTTAATAGTTTTGATTTATAAACAACAATGAAATCTTGGGGGTGGGCGGGAAGAATTAATTTCGGGCTCTGGATGGGACAGTGAACCCAGGCATTACCCAGTCAAGTGGATGTTAAGAGCTGCATGGGTAGGCGGGAGGGCTGGTATCCTTAAAGTCTGAATTAACTTCTTCATTCAAACTTATTTTGTCACTGTGTGAGGTCTCCAAGTTAGGGGGAAAGACTGCAGGACTTGAAAACGTTGAATGAATTACACTTCCATTGGTGGTTTTTAGGTGTCCTTTATAGTTTATCCCAACTTAGCCCAGTGCGTCTGATTTCCAGATTCTGGATCTGGTTATTCATTCATACCACCTGGAGTCTGGTTTATAGAATTTGTAAAAAAAAACAACATCCCTCAAAATATTTATTAAAATTCTTTCTCTCCTTCCTTTGATCTAATTCTCTCAGTTTTGTGTAAACTTAACGAATATTCTACCTTCTTTCTTCATGCTGCAGCAAAGTGCTTAATGCAACATATGTACCCAGTTTGATGCGTGGTATTGACAGTCCTGCTCATTATTTGGAAGGATTTTGTGCTCCTTTGTGAAGGATGCTAGTGCAGGAAATAGAACACCTTCCATCTCCGAATTCCAGTGTTGTCATCAAGCGCTCCCACTCACCTGTAACCTGAGTTAGATGCAGAGTAAAGCTTCCTTCTATACCGCACGAACAATGGGACTTGCGTCCACTTGAGAGAGCAGATGGTGCCTTGGTTTGACGTCTCATCTGAAAGACAGCACCTCCAACAGTGCAGCACTCCCTCAGTACTGCACTGGAGTGTCAGCCTAGATTTTCTTTTTGTGCTCAAGTCCCTGGAGTGGGACTTGAACCCGCAACCTTCTGACTGAGGCGAGAGTGCTACCCACTGAGCCTCAGCTGACACAGGTAGCTGCAGGCTGTGCGATGGTGCTTTGACTGAAGACTGCAAGTGCAGAGCTTTATACTAGAGCAATAGTCTAACGGTTTACGGTTATGGAGAAACACTATTTCCCTGTGCAGTTTATTGCCTGGGTCCGCGATGCTTCTGTTGTCGATCAGCAGCTTCCCGAGCTGCTGCTAATTCATACCCTTCCCCACCCACCAACCTGATGAGCTGCACTCGAGGACGACATCTGGCAAGCGACATCAACTGAGTTAAGTTGCCAAATTGCACATGTGGTGTCCTTCACCTCAAAGGAGACTCACGAACCATTTGCCTTTTTGTTTGATGGGAGTCGATGAAAAATAAAAGCAAATGAAGGAAATCTCCAATTAAAATCAGAAAATGCTACAAATGTACAACTGGTCAAAAAATGCAAGGCGGGTTGGCATATTGGGCGCGATCTTTCCATCAACCAAGAACCTTGTGGAGTAAATCTGAGCCAGTAGCGCGTGATGAAAAGCCACAGTAATACAAACTGATTGAGGGAAGCATGCAGTCACAGAGGAGAAGAGGGAGGAGGTCACTTTGATAATTGGGTCCAACTCGTAATGTTAACCTGACCTTCCCTTTCTGCCGCTGACTGACCTGCTGTGAATTTCCAGTGTTTCTGTTCTCTGCCATGTTGTGTCATCTGCCATTGGCCATCGTGTGGAGTTTTTTCCAGTGTGCAGATATTGACAGCGAATTAATGTTTAAATGACTCCGCACTGTTGGTGTGGTCACCCTGAAGGCAGCGTAGCAATGGAGCTCACACAAAGACATTCACAATAATACAAAAACCCTGTCAACCTCTACGCATGCAAGTGTAGAAAACTGCGGAAAGCTAATCGGCTTCAAGCACCCCCCACCAAAAGACTGACAACTGAAGAAAGACACTGATTATAGGTCTGTGACATGTGAAAGCGAGTAATTACATGGGCTAATAAATTGAGGTGTAGGTACAGCCAGCATTCCTTAACTTGTATTGGAGAGAAAATACACCAAAGAGGAAATACTAATGTTAAAGAAAGACTTGCATTTATATCGTGCCTTTCACTACCACCGGATGTCGCAAAGCTCTTTACAGCCAATGAAGTACTTTTGACGTGTAGTCACTGTTGTAATGTGGGAAGTGCGGCAGCCAATTTGCGCACAGCAAGCTCCCACAAACAGCAATGTGGTAATGACCAGATAAACCTCCCTATTTCTATTCAGTGAAGCACTCTCTTCCTTCAGCCCTTAAAGTTCAAATTGATGTATTCTTCTCCACTCTCTGTTCATGTTGCCACCCTTTTCTCACTGCTCCTTCAGTTAATAAGAACATAAGAAATAAGAGCTGGAGTAGGCCATTCGGCCCCTCGAGCCTGCTCTGCCATTTAATGCCATCATGGCTGATCCGATCATGGACTCAGCTCCACTTCCCCGCCTGCTCCCCCTAATCCCTTATCCCCTTATCGGTTAAGAAACTGTCTATCTCTGTCTTAAATTTATTCAATGTCCCAGCTTCTACAGCTCTGAGGCAGAAAATTCCACAGATTCACAACCCTCTGAGAGAAGAAATTCCTCCTCATCTCTGTTGCTCATGCCCTCTAGTTCTAGTCTCCCCCATCAGTGGAAACATCCTCTCTGCATCCACCTTGTCCAGCCCCCTTATTATCTTTATATGTTTCGATAAGATCACCCCTCATTCTTCTGAATTCCAATGAGTAGGGGCTCAACCTTTCCTCATAAGTCCCTGTTGTCCACTGCTGCTCAGTTTCTGCCCCCTTATTTCTCCCCTTCATTCCCTCCCTCCTTCATTGTACCTCCTGCAGGTACTTGCCGATTTACGCTACGCATTGTAAGTGGGACTATTGCGTCCCTGTGAGAATTCCCACATGCAGTGTACAGTGGCTCGAATCCCAAAGCAGTAGCAGGACGTGGGCATGAATGGCATTGATGGGGCCCCAGAAAGGGGACCGTTGGCCTGTACGCACCACTGACTGACCCTGGCGCCACAGATACGCCAATAGCCCTATAGTTACCTTGCATTTATTCTGAGCCTGTGCAGGAGGAAATGGATTTTTCAACTTCCAGCAGTTTTTTTTTTTGTGTGAAGCCATTTCCTCCCTGGCACACAGTCACGATTGTGGTGTGTCAAGTCAAAAGCACGCTGAAAATGTAGATAAATTACATAATGAATATTTGCTTAGAGCCAGGGAATTCTGGGGCAGGTGAGGAATGCCACAATTTTGAGGTCCTGGGAAGGAACAAATTCAAATAAGAGACAATGCATCAAGTCTTGGCTTCAACACAGTGAAGAAGCGAGTGAGAGAAAGATCTTGTGGATTGATGAGTTGAGAATTTTCTTTTTACGCAGGGAGTTGTTGTGATCTGAAACACTCTGCCTGAATGGGCGGTGAAAGCAGATTCAATAGTTACTTTCCAAAGGAGAATTGGATAACTACTTGCACGGGGAAAATTTGCAGAGGTATTGGGGAAAGGGAAATTGGATATCTCTTTCAAAGAGCTGGCACTGACTGGTAAGATGGGCTGAGTGGCCTCCTTAACTAAAGAAGTTATGATGAACCTGTATAAAGCACTGGTTCGGCCTCAACTGCTGGAGTATTGTGTCCAATTCTGGGCACCGCACTTTAGGAAGGATGTGAAGGCCTGCGAGAGGGTACAGAAAAGATTTGCAAAAATGGTTCCAGGGATGAGACAGACTGGAGAAGCTGGGGTTGTTCTCTGGAGCAGAGAAGGTTGAGAGGAGATTTGATCGAGGTGTTCAAAATCATGAGGGTTCTGGACAGAGTAGATCGAGAGAAACTGTTCCCATTGGGGGAAGGGTCGAGAACCCGAGGACACAGATTTAAGGTGATTGGCAAAAAAAACAAAGGCGACATGAGGAAAAACTTTTTTACGCATAAGGGATGGTTTTCTAGACCAGTATGTCGAGGAACCAACTAGGGGGGAGGCCATCTTAGACTGGGTGTTGTGTAATGAGAGAGGATTAATTAGCAATCTCGTTGTGCGAGGCCCCTTGGGGAAGAGTGACCATAATATGGTGGAATTCTGCATTAGGATGGAGAATGAAACAGTTAATTCAGAGACCATGGTCCAGAACTTAAAGAAGGGTAACTTTGAAAGTATGAGGCGTGAATTGGCTAGGATAGATTGGCGAATGATACTTAAGGGGTTGACTGTGGATGGGCAATGGCAGACATTTAGAGACCGCATGGATGAACTACAAGAGTTGTACATCCCTGTCTGGCATAAAAATAAAAAAGGGAAGGTGGCTCAACCGTGGCTATCAAGGGAAATCAGGGATAGTATTAAAGCCAAGGAAGTGACATACAAATTGGCCAGAAATAGCAGTGAACCCGGGGACTGGGAGAAATTTAGAACTCAGCAGAGGAGGACAAAGGGTTTGATTAGGGCAGGGAAAATAGAGTACGAGAGGAAGCTTGCAGGGAACATTAAGACAGACTGCAAAAGTTTCTATAGATATGTAAAGAGAAAAAGGTTAGTAAAGACAAATGTAGGTTCCCTGCAGTCAGAATCAGCGAAAGTCATAACAGGAACCGAAGAAATGGAAGACCAATTGAACAAGTACTTTGGTTCGATATTCACTAAGGAGGACACAAACAACCTTCCGGATATAAAAGGGGTCAGAGGGTCTAGTAAGAAGGAGGAACTGAGGGAAATCCTTATTAGTCGAGAAATTGTGTTGGGGCAATTGATGGGATTGAAGGCTGATAAATCCCCAGGGCCTGATGGACTGCATCCCAGAGTACTTAAGGGGATGGCCTTGGAAATAGCGGATGCATTGACAGTCATTTTCCAACATTCCACAGACTCTGGATCAGTTCCTATCGAGTGGAGGATAGCCAATGTAACCCCACTTTTTAAAAAAGGAGGGAGAGAGAAAAAATAGGGAATTATAGACCGGTCAGCCTGACCTCAGTAGTGGGTAAAATGATGGAATCAATTATTAAGGATGTCATAGCAGCACATTTGGAAAGAGGTGACATGATAGGTCCAAGTCAGTATGGATTTGTGAAAGGGAAATCATGCTTGACAAATCTTCTGGAATTTTTTGAGGATGTTTCCAGTAGAGTGGGCAAGGGAGAACCAGTTGATGTGGTATATTTGGACTTTCAGAAGGCTTTCGACAAGGTCCCACACAAGAGATTAATGTGCAAAGTTAAAGAACATGGGATTGGGGGTAGTGTACTGACATGGATTGAGAACTGGAAGCAAAGAGTAGGAGTAAATGGGTACTTTTCAGAATGGCAGGCAGTGACTAGTGGAGTACCGCAAGGTTCTGTGCTGGGGCCCCAGCTGTTTACATCGTACATTAATGATTTAGACGAGGGGATTAAATGTAGTATCTCCAAATTTGCGGATGACACTAAGTTGGGTGGCAGTGTGAGCTGCGAGGAGGATGCTATGAGGCTGCAGAGTGACTTGGATAGGTTAGGTGAGTGGGCAAATGCATGGCAGATGAAGTATAATGTGGATAAATGTGAGGTTATCCACTTTGGTGGTAAAAACAGAGAGACAGACTATTATCTGAATGGTGACAGATTAGGAAAAGGGGAGGTGCAACGAGACCTGGGTGTCATGGTACATCAGTCATTGAAGGTTGGCATGCAGGTACAGCAGGCGGTAAGAAAGCAAATGACATATTGGTCTTCATAGCGAGGGTATTTGAGTACAGGGGCAGGGAGGTGTTGCTACAGTTGTACAGGGCCTTGGTGAGGCCACACCTGGAGTATTGTGTACAGTTTTGGTCTCCTAACTTGAGGAAGGACATTCTTGCTATTGAGGGAGTACAGCAAAGGTTCACCAGACTGATTCCCAGGATGGCGGGACTGACATATCAAGAAAGACTGGATCAACTGGGCTTGTATTCACTGGAGTTCAGAAGAATGAGGGGATCTCATGGAAACGTTTAAAATTCTGATGGATTTAGACAGGTTAGATGCAGGAAGAATGTTCCCAATGTTGGGGAAGTCCAGAACCAGGGGTCACAGTCTAAGGATAAGGGGTAAGCCATTTAGGACCGAGATGAGGAGAAACTTCTTCACCCAGAGAGTGGTGAACCTGTGGAGTTCTCTACCACAGAAAGTTGTTGAGGCCAATTCACTAAATATATTCAAAAAGGAGTTAGATGTAGTCCTTACTACTAGGGGGGTCAAGGGGTATGGCGAGAAAGCAGGAATGGGGTACTGAATGTTCAGCCATGAACTCATTGAATGGCGGTGCAGGCTCGAAGGGCCGAATGGCCTACTCCTGCACCTATTTTCTATGTTTTCTATGTTTCTATGAGTGGTTAGGATCTGGAATGTGGTGGTGGAGGCAGACTCAATCGTAGCTTTCAAAAGGAAATTGGATAAGTACCTGAAGGGAAAAAAAATTGCAGGGTTTCGGGGAAAGGGCGGGTGAGTGGGACGAGCTGAAGTGCTCTTGCAGAGAGCCGGCACGGGCCGAATGGACGCCTTCAGTGCTGTAACCATTTTGTGATTCTATCTTTCTGTAGCGTACATTGAATTTGTAGCTTGGAAGGAGTCTTTGAGGGAATGGCCAGGGGGCCAATGACCATTTTAGTATCGATTTAAATAGAGATGAGAGCAAAAGGAAAAGCCAGGCATGAGAAAAGCAGCACTCATTGAGACGTACCTTTTCGTGTACGTTGATCAGATTACTACAGCTTTAACAAAACAAAGTTGAGCCCTGAATTCAGGCGTGATGTATAGTGCTGTAGTGTGATTCCAAACGTTGTGCAGATAATTGATACTCCTGTATTCTGCTTTTCAACATTATGCATTAAATTTGCAACTGATCATTTTTGCTACTGTGATAAGGTAGGAAAAAGTGTGCCAGTTAAAAGCAATAAAGAAATTGAATGTACAAATATGACTGCGTATTGTGTACCTATGCAGAACACATTCCTGAAATTTATATTGAATATTGGAAGGAAGAAAGAAGGACTTGCATTTCATGACCTCAGGATATCCCAAAGTGCTTTACAGCCAATGAAGTAGTTTTGAAGTGTAGTCACTGGTGTAATGTAGGAAACAGGGCCAGCTAATTTCCGCACAAGCAAGCTCCCACAAACAGCAATGTGATAGCAACCAAATAATCTGGTTTTTTTTGTTATGTTGATTGAGGGATAAATATTGGCCAGGACACCGGGGATAACTCCCCTGCTCTTCTTCGAAATAGTGCCGTGGGATCTTTTACCTCCACCTGTGAGAGGGCAGACGGGGCCTCAGTTTAACGTCTCATCCGAAAGGCAGCACTGGAGTGTCAGCCTCGATTTTGTGCTCAAGTCCGTGGAGTGGGGCTTGAACCCACG
Source organism: Pristiophorus japonicus (assembly GCF_044704955.1). NCBI lineage: Eukaryota > Metazoa > Chordata > Chondrichthyes > Pristiophoridae > Pristiophorus > Pristiophorus japonicus. The sequence goes on from NC_091993.1 coordinate 25,439,848, forward strand.
ACCTCCTGACTGGGAGAAGTGCGACCCACTGAGCTACAGCTGACCATGTATACTAACTGCCAAGATCCAAAACGCTATCCCGTGCACTGAATCCACTGCTCATTGCAATGTTTTCTACCCTAATTTATCCTTTCCCAGGGCACCAAATGGTGAAGCCCTTTACCTCAGTCTTTTCTTCCTCCTTCAATTCACAGGCTTGCAAAACACGAGCTTGGCATCCCCTAACCACCATTGCTTAATGCATCTCATCTTCCCTCCTACTCTTTCTAACCTTGGTGATGCCCTACACTGTGGGCCTTGGCTCTTCTTCCAGGTTTGACAAATAGAGGGAAAGCAAAGTTATTAATTCCTTCGAATGGAAAACTTTAGCTGTGAGGAAAGATTAGATAGGCTGAGGTTGTTTTCTTTGAAACAGAGGAGGCTGAAGGGAGATTTAATTGCAGTGTATAAAATGATGAGGGGAATAGATAGAGTGGATAGGAAGGACCTATTTCCCTTAGCAGAGTGGTCAATAGCCAGGGGGCATAGATTTAAAGTAATTGGTGGAAGGATTAGAGGGGAGATGAGGAAACATTTCTACCCTCAGAGAGTGATGGGAGTCTGGAACTCACTGCCTGAAAGGGTGGAAGAGGCAGAAACCCTCATCGCATGTAAAAAGTACTTGGATGTGCACTTGAAGTGCCGTAACCTACAGGGCTATGGACCCAGTGCTGGGAGGTGGGGTTAGGCTGGATAGCTCTTTTTCCACCGGCACAGACACGAAGGGCCGAATGGCCTCCTGTGTCGTAACTTTCTATGATTCTATGAAAACCCACTTCTGTATTTTTCAAGCTTTGTCCTTGTTTGCAAGCAGGGTCTGGCACAAGTCCCAGACCTCCAATTATTGCATCCTCCTCTCCTTCCCCACCCTATCCTGCAGAAGGGGCAGGTTTGCTGCACTGCAGGCTGAGTGCCAGTTATACATTCCCACAGTATCCAGCCCACTCAATGCAGCTCGCATGATCAACTCTCAAAGCTTTGTGAATGTTAAAATTGGACCAAACTACTTAATCAAAATAATTATGTTCCCAGCAGCCATAAATTTTCGAGATGTGATGATCATCTACTGTAATACCTAAAAATGGCAATGAGCAAGTCTTATTGTCATCATGAAACACTGTTGTTTGGAGCGCCCCATTATATGTCGCGTACCCACCCCCCTATCTTCCACAACCCCTTTCTGTTGGTGTTGGGTTGTAGGGGGCATCCTGTCCCTTCCCCAGTGCCCATCTTCACATGCTAGTCTAGGCAGTTAATGTTGGCACACTGCTCAACTATTTTTGGGGCAGAAGGGGGATGGTTCATAAGAACATAAGAAATAGGAGCAGGAGTAGGCCATATGGCCCCTCGAGCCTGCTCTGCCATTCAATAAGATCATAGCTGATCCGATCACTTCCCTGCCTGCTCCCCACAACCCTTACAATGGAACCCAATGCTGTTGTTACCCATCATCCATACACATGTGCTTTCCAACGGGGGTCATTTGAGAACGATCATGAGTAGGATCCCTAGTAGATGCAGCTCGCATGGTCAACTCACAAAGCTTTGTGAATGTTAAAATTAGATTAAACTACTAAGTCAAAATAATTATGCTCTCAGCAGCTGTAAAGTTTGGAGATGTGATAATCATCTACTGTAATAGCTAAAAGTGGCAATGAGCAAATTTTATTGTTGTCATGAAACCCCCCCGCCCAAAACACCACCAGGTCTCTGAGGTAAATTCTCACACCAGCTAATTCAACGCAGATCGTTGGCAGAATCTTCTTGGCTCCACTGCCTCGCAGGGTGCACTTACATGTGAACGGTGAGAACCATTATTCTTTTGAGATTAAAGAGCTTGACTCTGAAGACACCAGGATTTGCATTCTGCATTAAATCTCTTGCTATATCATCTCTCTCGTATTTCATGGCTCTCATAAAGGGAAGGTTGGTTAAGAAGAATGCAATGTGTGTAACAACTTCAGTAATGAACTCACTGAGGTGAAATGATACCCGATTTATCAAAAGTGCACTTGCAAACCCAGTCCTCCTCCAGTGACTTAGTTGGTGGGATCTGACTTGGACGTTGTTTTTATCAGCAGGGGGCAGTGTTGCTTCTCCTTTCTACAGGTGTGTTTGAGGTACAGGTATAAATCTCTTTTACCTGTACCTGAGATATAGAACTTTATCATGGAAAGTATGTTAATTTTGTTATAAAGTTATTAGCCCAAACTCTCAAGTTGTATTATACAGGGTATTGATGAGGCCATGCCTGGAGTACTGCGTACAAGTTTGGCCTCTGTATTTAAGGAAAGATATACTTGCATTGGAGGCTGTTCAGAGAAGGTTTGCTAGGTTGATGAGAGTGTTGACCTATGAGGATAGGTTGAGTAGGTTGGGCCTATACACATTGGAGTTCAGAAGAATGAGAGGTGATCTTATTGAAACATATAAGATGATGAGGGGGCTCGACAAGGTGGATGCAGAGAGGATAGTTTCACTCGTAGGGAAACTAAAACTAGGGGACATAGTCTTAGAATAAGGGGCTGCCCATTTAAAACTGAGATGAGGAGGAATTTCTTCTGAGGGTTGTAAATCTGTGGAATTCTCTGCCCCAGAGAGCTGTGGAGGCTGGGTCATTGAGTATATTTAAGGTGGAGATAGACAGATTTTTGAGCGACAAGGGAGTAAAGAGTTATGGGGAGCGGGCAGGGAAGTGGAGCCAAGTCCATGATCAGATCAGCCATGATATTGAATGGCGGAGCAGGCTCGAGGGGCCAAATGGCCGACTCCTCCTATTTCTTATGTTCTTATGTTCTTATGTGCTGCTAAAGAATAGAAGGAAGGCTTGGGTTATGTCCTTCCACCCAAAATGCACCGTCTGATGGAAGCTGTAGTATTTCTTTGGTTGCACACCAGATCCAGTGGTTCAAGCAATAAGATTTTGTTATAATTTAATATTTCTTACAAAGGTCAAATTTTCCTGTTAAATATTGGGAGGTCAACTTTGGGCTGCCAATACAAACTCTGTTTTCCTGCAGGCAGTCATCACCATTTCTCTCTGTTTGATGCGCGCCCTGTGTACTGAGTCCTATGACTTCTTGTTCCTTCCTCTCCCTCCATCTATGGAGGAACTCCTTTGGGTGGAGTAGTTGTAGGAAGCTGCGGGGTCAGATGAGTAACCGGGAAACAAATATTCGAAAACTAAATGTGAGTACAGCAAAGTTTTAGGGGAACAAAAATGTGAAATCTTGAAAAGAATTGGGCTTTTGGAGTGTAAAAACTGTGAAGGTGGAGAGTGGACCTGATTATGAGCATGTTTATCTTCTCTATATAAGGTATCTTTGTGTACGCACTCCCAATGATGAACATTTGACCTCAAGTAGGATGTGGAAATGTTCTGCCCCGAGTAGGATAAGGGTTGTATGTACAGAAAGAGTTCATCAACACCGATCAATATCGAAATCGGGGAGTATTGCGAGCTTAGCTCAGATGCGAGCATAATGATCTTGCCCCTGGGTCCGAAGCTTGAGAGTTTAAATCCACACCAGCAATTGAGTGTATAATCTAAGAGCTGTCCTTCAGATGTGATGGTAAATCAAGATCCCATTCAACTGAATATTAACCATAGAATGGAGAGATAGCAGGGTTGATACACTGCGATCCAGTGACTAAAATGGCATTCTCCTTCTCGACCTGTCTTGAAGTCCACTGGAGAATCACTTGCTGACCTGTTTCATGCAAGGATATGGCAGCATAGTGGCTGTCCGCTTTAGATGTCTGTTCTACCTTGCATTCTGTGTAGATTCCAGCCTTGGCAAGGTTACTCTTAGTGTCAGCAGTAGTTCAGTGGGGAGCACTCTCGCCTCTGAGTCAGAAGGTTGTGGGTTCAAGTCCCACTCCAGGGACTTGAGCACATAAATCTAGGCTGGCACTCCCAGTGCAGTGCTGCACTGTCGGAGGTGCCGTCTTTCAGATGAGATATTAAACCGAGGCCCCGTCTGCTCAGGTGGATATAAAACATCCCACGGCACTATTTCGAAGAAGAGCGGGGGAGTTCTCCCCAGTATCCTGGCCAATATTTATCCCTTAATCAACGTGACAAAAACAGATTATCTGGTCATTACCACATTGCTGTTTGTGGGAGCTTGCTGTGCACAAATTGGCTCCAGCATTTCCACATTACAACAGTGCCTACCCTCCAAAAGTACTTCATTGGCTATAAAGCACTTTGAGATGTCCAGTGGTCGTCAAAGGCACTATATAAATGCAAGTCTTTCGTTCTATCTCCACCCAGCCATGCCTATGTGCCTCTGGATTGGTGGCAAAGGGCACCAATCAGGAGCAGTCAGGGAGTAAATGGCCCATGAAAGTAAAACAATGAAGGAATCGGAAACAAGTGGCATAGACACTGGATTATCAGAGGATGAATGTAGTTCGAGATGAACATTTCACACGGAGGGTTATTAGAACATGGAATACTTCATCACAAGTGGATTGTGAGACAGAGACCAGAGCATCATTCAAAAGGTAATTGGCTAAGTAGTCAAAAATGGAGAATATAAAAGGAAATGGCAAAACCGTGATGAGTGGTTAGGATCTGGAATGCACGGCCTAAAAGGGCGATGGAGAGAGACTCAATATTGGCTTTCAAAGGGGAATTGGATAAGTACCTGAAGGAAATAATTAGCAGGGCTATGGGGAAAGGGCGGGGGAGTGGGACGAGCTGAAGTGCTCCCGCAGAGAGCCGGCACGGGCTCGACGGGCCGAATGGCCGCCTCCTGTGCTGAAAAGAAAAGTGGGATTAGGGTAGATGAAGAGCGATACTGCCACAGCTGCAATGGGCTAAAGGGCTGCTTCCCATGCTGTGATTTCTGTGTGGCCCACCCCTACCGAGTCTGCTATGAAAAGCAAAAAGGTCTTGGAACAGAAATATGAAAGATGTCAAGTTCGAACATTGACATTGGAGGCATGAGGCTTGATTTCAACACCATGAGGAGGCAGAGATAAAGGATGTAGGACAAGGCAGCTTGGTTGGAACAAACTAAGTCCAGGGCTGCACTGACCATGCTGACATCCATCAAGTGGCAGCAAGATAGAACTCTCGTATCGACAAAACGTTTTCCGATATCCTGTCCAGGAGTCCAGAAAGGCATTGGGGTCTCCCAGATATTGGAGCAGTATTAGATGGATGTTATATAGAGTGAAGGGTTATTTCTCATGAGTGATGCAAAATACACAATAGGAACATAAGAACATAAGAAATAGGAACAGGAGTAGGCCATACGGTCCCTCGAGCCTGCTCCGCCATTCAATAAGATCATGACTGATCTGATCATGGACTCGGCTCCACTTTCATGCCCGCTCTCCATAACCCCTTATCCCCTTATCGTTTAAGAAACTGTCTATTTTTGTCTTAATTTAATTCAATGTCCCAGCTTCCACAGCTCTCTGAGGCAGCGAATTCCACAGATTTACAACCCTCCGAGAGAAAAAATGTCTCCTCATCTCAGTTTTAAATGGGCGGCCCCTTATTCTAAGATCATGCCCTCCAGTTCTAGTCTCCCCCATCAGTGGAAACATCCTCTCTGCATCCACCTTGTCAAGCCCCCTCATAATCTTACACGTTTCAATAAAATCACCTCTCATTCTTCTGAATTCCAATGAGTGGAGGCCCAACCTACTCGACCTTTCCTCATAAGTCAACCCCCTCATCCCCGGAATCAATCTAGTGAACCTTCTCTGAACTGCCTCCAAAGCAAGTATTTCCTTTCGTAAATATGGAAACCAAAACTGCACACAGTATTCCAGGTGTGGTCTCACAAATACTTTGTATAGCTGCAGTAAGACTTCCCTGCTTTTATACTCCATTCCCTTTGCATTAAAGGCCAAAATTCCATTGGCCTTCCTGATCACTTGCTGTACCTGCATACTATCTTTTTGTGTTTCATGCACAAGTATCCCCAGGGCCCGCTATACTGCAGCACTTTGCAATCTTTCTCCATTTAAATAATAACTTGCTCTTTGATTTTTTTTCTGCCAAAGTGCATGACCTCACACTTTCCAACATTATACTCCATCTGCCAAATTTCTGCCCACTCACTTAGCCTGTCGATGTCCTTTTGCAGATTTTTTGTATCCTCCTCACACATTGTTTTTCCTCCCATTTTTGTATCGTCAGCAAATTTGACTACGTTACACTCAGTCCCTTCTTCCAAGTCGTTAATATAGATTGTAAATAGTTGGGGTCCCAGCACTGATCCCTGCGGCACCCCACTAGTTACTGATTGCCAACCAGAGAATGAACCATTTATCCCGACTCTCTGTTTTCTGTTAGTTAGCCAATCCTCTATCCATGCTAATATATTACCCCCAACTCCATGAACTTTTATCTTGTACAGTAACCTTTAATGTGACACCTTTTCAAATGCCTTCTGGAAGTCCAAATACACCACATCCACTGGTTCCTCTTTATCTACCCCGTTTGTTACATCCTCAAAGAACTCCAGCAAATTTGTCAAAACATGACTACCCCTCATAAATCCATGCTGACTCTGCCTGACTGAATTTTGCTTTTCCAAATGTGCTTCTTTAATAATGGACTCCCAACATTTTCCAAACCACAGATGTTGGGCTAACTGGTCTATAGTTTCCTGCTTTTTGTCTGCTTCCGTTTTTAAATAGGGGCATTACATTTGCAGTTTTCCAATCTACAGAAAATATCCAAAGCTTTTTAGAAGTGGGCCATGTCCCTTTAAATGAATAAGACTAACAACTCTGAAGAGACCATATTTAATGCTGTACACAGAATCCTGATGAGATTCAATGTTTAAACCTTGTTGTGACAACTGTAGTTATAGCTTTTAGTTGGGCTGCACCTGGTGATATAATTCCTGTTTACTGCAAACTAATACACCCCTTCCTGGTGTACACAAACAGCAGAAGAGAGAACCTTCAATTTAAGCTTGACTAAACATTTTCTGTTTTGACAAGTTCTTAGTTTGGGCTGCCTGATGCATAATTACTCCACAGAAAAAGCAGAGCATTAAACAAGCCGTTGAGCATTGATGAGCATGTCTGTGCTACACTGGGCAGACCAGGTTGGGTGACGTTGAAAATGTCAAGATCGATGCAGTTGACGAAGGCCAGTCATTCATCTGGGGGGGAAAAAACCATCGCAGTGACCAAATGTTTCGTTTTTTTATTAAACTATTCCAATAATTTTGCCCCCACTACCTTCGCTAGGATTCCATTCCCACGCATTGAACACTCTGTAAAGAATTGCTTCCTGCCAATAGTTCTACACTTGAATCTGTTCCCTCTTGTACTACTGGCGTAGCTTAGTTTGAAGTTGCATCTTAGATGTACCTTTCCAATACTATATATCTGTGTGAATCTAAATCAGATCTCCTATGGCAGCGCGCAGTGCCAGTGGACACATTGAGGTGGAGGGAAGTACGTGTGAAGCATACTCATTGAGTGCAATATACAATTTTTTTTTAAAGTCTTGCATTTCTGTAGTGCCTTTCACAACCTCAGGATGTCCCAAAGCGCTTGACAGCCAATAAAGTATTTTTCCACTATTTCTGAGTCTTCTGCAAATGGTTTGCAGCTTAGTATTTACGTAGTATACTTTTGGACAACTGTGTTTTCGGTGGAGAAACATTTGTATTTAACTGTCAGTTGGTTAACAATTTTAGTCACTGTTGTAATGTAGGAAATGCGGCAGCCAATTTGTGCACAGCAAGCTCCCACAAACAGCAATGTGATAACGACCAGATAATCTGTTTAGTGATGTTGGTTTAGGAATAAATATTGGCCCAGAACACCGGGGATAACTCCCCTGCTCTTCTTCAAATAGTGGATCTTTTACATTTCACCCAAGAGCAGGCCTCGGTTTAACGTCTCATCTGAAAAATAGCACCTCCGACAGTGCAGCCCTCCCTCAGCACTGCACTGGGAGTGTCAGCCGAGATTGTTGTGCTGAAATCTCTGGAGTGGGACTTGAACCCACAACCTTCTGACTCAGAGGTGAGAGTTGACTTTGTATAACGTCATCTCTTCATTGTCCCCCTTTCAAAGTAAAATAACCCAAGTTGCTCTGATACTCTGAGTCAGTCGAGTGTCTCTTTTCTCCGCATCCCACCCTCCAGCCCAGTGTCTCCCCTGTGACATCATTTATTTTTAATGACTTCATGTGGAATTTATTTTTCTGCAATGTTTCAAGTGGAATTTATTTTAATATTCCTATAGATTTGGTTTGCATGCAGGACGTGTGCGTACATTCTATAAAATGTATTTATTCTATAAAATAAGAGAGAAAATGCTGGAAATACTAGCAGGTCGAGCAGCATCTGTGGAGAGAGAAAGAGTTAACGTTTCAGGTCAATCGACCTGAAACATTAACTCTGTTTCTCTTTCTACAGATGCTGCCTGACCTGCTGAGTGTTTCCAGCATTTTCAGATTTCCCGCAAACGCAGTATTTTGCTGCTGTTTTTATTTTTTGGGTAGAGCATAAAAAGGATGTTCCTCAGTGGGATATTACCAGCATCTCTGCAGGTGGAGTCCATTGCCCGAGTATGTAAAACTGTTTGCCACTGTTTGCCTCAAGCAAACCTGGATTAGTCAGGAAGGGCGTGGTAGCATGTATTTTGATTTTATTTGCCGTGTGCATGCGTGGGACAGGAGACCGTTTGCACAGCAAATGTTTTTTTTTAAAAAAAGGAGCTTTTCCTGCGTAGTTTTCAACTATCAGAATCAGAGCAACTGGTGAGCTCCAGCAAGCAGACCGGTGACAATTCCCGTCACTTGCACAGAGTATCCGACCCTGAAACAGCCCGCCGCTGGGACAATCTTCAGGAGCGGTTCTGCTGGCAAGAACAGGTCGGCTTCTCCAGTCTCCACCTGTACAGCGAGGGAACTACCACCAGGGCTTCAGCTTTCAGGTGAAGGGAGCTTAAAGTAGGATGTCTGCAACAGGCTGCTACTGACGGCTGCAAATGAGCCGACCACCCAGCTTCTCTCTCGGCGAGGTAAAGGGTGCCCCAGGGCAAATGACAACTCCATGAGAGAGTCAGTTTGTTTGTGCGTGTTTCTGTCTGTCATAGTTTGCAGGGTTGGTTGTATTGAAAACCGTGCGAACCCTAGATGCAAACTTCCTTCCAAAGAATAGTTTGCCAAAATTGATCATGTTGTTTACTGGATCCTACAACGCGAGTTAAAGAAATCAGTTGCTTTTTGGGTCAATGCGGCAATGAATGGTGATAAGTGGAGCGTCCCCTATTAATTCAGGTCGTGTAAATGCTGGTTTCTGTTACCTTTCTCCACTTTGGACCATGCATTTTAGGGGAAATATTTGTGCCTCTTTCACCCACTTTCTTCCCCCCCCCCCCCCCTTCTCCTTACCTCCCCCCTTCTCCTACCCCTCCCTCCCACCTCCTCCTCCTCCTCCTCCTCCTACCCCCACCCCACTCCCCAACACAAAAAAAATCGAATTTGGAACTGACATTAAATATTCAGTATGTGCCCTCTAAGCTGTTTATGCCTTATGGTCACAGAGAATATATTTATGCATTTCCAACTGTGCTTTAAAAGAAAGACTTGGATTTATATAGAGCCTTTCATGACCACCGGACGTCTCAAAGCATTTTGCAGCCGATTGAGTACTTTTGGGATGCAGTCACTCGTAATGTAGGAAATGCAGCATCCAGTTTGCGCACAGCAAGCTCCCACAGCATTGCGATAGTTACCAGATAATCTGTTTCGGAAGCAAGTGTGCTACCCACTGAGCCACAGCTGACACTGTGTTGCACAGTCACAAGTTACCTTTCAGTTAGCTTAATGAAAGTTGTCTCGACTATTTCTGAGTCTTCTACAAATGGTTTGCAGTCTAGTATTTACGTACTATACTTTTGGACAACTGTGTTTTTGGTGGAGAAACATTTGTATTTAACTGTCAGTTGGTTAACAATTTCATTTTAGGATTGTTAACTGTAGTCAATACGCGAGTTTTCAATTTGGTTTTGCTATTGAGCACTGGTTCTTTGTTCGAGGTCAAACATCTATTTGACCAACACTTAGTAACAGCATCAGGAATCACCCACACCCACGTTTTTGAACCAGCTTTATTTGGGAGTTGTCAGCTTTGCTGAGCATTGTAGGTCACCCTTTGCTCGTTTGAAACTAAAAGCTTCAAACTTTCGAGTCCCACTCCGGAGACTTGGGCACATAAATCTAGCCTGACACTCCAGTGCAGTGCTGAGGGAGCGCTGCACTGTCGGAGGTGCCGCCTTTCGGATGAGACGTTAAACCGAGGCCCCGCCTGCTCTCTCAGGTGGACGTAAAAGATTCCTATGTCGAAGAGGAGTAGGGGAGCTATCCCTGGTGTCCTGGCCAATATTTATCCCTCAATCAGCATCACTAAAACAGAGTATCTGGTCCTTATCACATTGTTGTTTGTGAAAGCTTGCTGTGCAAAAATTGGCTGCTGTGTTTCCTACAGTACAGCAGTGACTCCACTCCAAAAATAACTTTATTGGCTGTAAAGGGCTTTGAGATGTTGGGTGGTTGTGGAAGGCGCTACATATTGTTTCTTTAAACTGTCTGAACTGGCAGCGAGCGGCCCACGATAAATATCATGTGTCATTCTCGATCCTGCAGCTGTACCCTGGTCGGATCTGACTGTGAAGCCTGCATACTTTTTCAATGCTGCATGCACCTTTCCATTCTGCACGATTGATCGTGGGAGGGGGAGACGAAAGCAAGGCCAGCAAACAGATTTGACCACCCGCTAGCTCGCAGAGTACCGAGAGTCACACTCGGCCAAGCTAAAAGCTGTGAATCGGAGTCGTGTTTCCTCCTGTTCTACACAGCTGGGTAGTGTTCCTCCTCGAGGCAGTGAGCGCATTATCCAAACAAGCCGAATGCGATGCGAGGGCAATACTGCCAGAGCTTTGCGGCACATTTTCCATGGTTATGTCACCAGGGGTTTCCGAAGCTCACGTCTCAATCTTATCCTCTCACTAGAATTTGGCTGCAGACTGCTAATTAAATAATTAGTGAAAGCTGCTCTGGGAAAGGGCTGGGCAATCGCCTGTTTTGGGCCATGGATCATTTGGTGTTTTTTTTTGCTGTGTAAAGTATTGCAGAGTATTGGCTCGCTTGATCTGCGTTTACTGTGTCTCCAGTTCTAAATTGGGGAGGAGGGGGGAGGAAAGTAATAGATTTATCAAAAGGAAGAAAGAACCTTCATTCATGAAACATCCTGTCCCATCGGGAGTGATTCACTACCAATCAATCACTATATGAAGTGCGGCCATTGTTGATTTAAATGCGGTCGCCAATTTGTACGCATCAAGATCCCACAGACAGTTAAATACCCGTGAATGAATCTGTTTTTCATCATCATCGGCAGTCCCTCGGAATCGAGGAAGACTTGCTTCCACTCCTGAAGTGAGTTCTTTGGTGGCTGAACAGTCCAATACGAGAGCCACAGACTCTGTCACAGGTGGGACAGGTAGTCGTTGAGGTAAGGGGTGGGTGGGACTGGTTTGCCGCACGCTCTTTCCGCTGCCTGCGTTTTATTTCTGCACGCTCTCGGCATTGAGACCCGGATGCACTTCCTCCACTTAGGGCGATCTTGGGCGAGGGACTCCCAGGTGTCAGTGGTGATGTTGCACTTTATCAGGGAGGCTTTGAGGGTGTCCTTCTAACGTTTCCGCTGCCTATATTTGGCTCCTTTGCCGTGAAGGAGTTCCAAGTACAGCACTTGCTTTGGGAGTCTCGTGTCTGGCATGTGGACTATGTGGCCTGCCCAGCGGAGCTGGTCGACTGTGGTCTGTGTGTCAGTGCTGTGGATGTTAGCCTGAATGAGGACGCTGATGTTGGTGCGCCTGTCCTCCCAGAGTATTTGTAGGATCTTGCGGAGACATAATTGATATTTCTCCAGCAACTTGAGGTGTCAACTGTACATGGTCCATGTCTCAGCCATACAGGAGGGCAGGTATTACTACAGACCATAAGCTTGGTGGCAATTTTTAATTGACAGTTGAGGGAGGAATGTTAGCCCGGGCACTCGGAGAACTTCCTATTCCCCTTTTGAATAGAGCTGTGGGATCTTTAAGACCTATCTACACCACTGGAACAGGGAGAGAAGCCTTTGGTTTAATGTTTGGCAATAAGTAACTCTTGCACTGCCACAATAAAATTACAGCCTTGTGTGTGTGTGTGCACTGAAATCCAGGCATGGAGCTCGAATGAGTGAATAAACCGAGAATCGTAGAAATTTACAGCACGGAAGGAGGCCATTCAGCCCATCGTGTCCGCGCCGGCCGACAAACAGCTACCCAGCCCAATCCCACTTTCCAGCTCTTGGTCCGTAGCCTGTAGGTTACAGCACTTCAGGTGCACATCCAAGTACTTTTTAAATGTGGTGAAGGTTTCTGCCTTTACCACCCTTTCAGTGAGTTCCTGACCCCCACCGCCCTCTGGTTGAAAATTGTTCCCCTCAAATCCCCTCTAAACCTCCTACCAATTACTTTAAATCTATGTCCCCTGGTTCTTGACTCCTTTGCTAAGGGAAATAGGTCCTTCCTATCCACTCTATCTCGGGCCCTCATAATTTTATACACCTCAATATGTTTTCCCCTCCGCCTCCTCTGTTCCAAAGAAAACAACCCCAGTCTATCCAATCTTTCCTCATAGCTAAAATTCTCCAGTCCAGGCAATAAAAACATAAGAAATAGGAGCAGGAGTAGACCATTTGGCCCCTTGCGCCTGCTCCGCCATTCAATAAGATCGTGGCTGATCTGATCTTGGCCTCAATTCGACTTCCCTGCCCACATCCCATAACCCTTGACTCCCCTATCGTTCAAAAATCTGTCTATCTCCACCTTAAATATATTCAATTCAACATCTTTGTAAATCTCCTCTGCACCCTCTCTCATGCAATCACATCTTTCCTGTAATGTGGTGACCAGAACTGCACGCAGTACTCTAGCTGCGGCCTAACTAGTGTTTTATACAGTTCAAGTATAACCTCCCTGCTCTTGTTTTCTATGTCTCGGCTAATCAAGGCAAGTAGTCCAGATGCCTTATTAACCACCTTAATACCTGGCCTACCTTTAGGGATCTGTGGTCATGCACTCCAAAGTCCCTTTGTTCCTCTACACTTCTCAGTGTCCAGAGTATAATTCTGAACAGTAGACAAAGACTGGTCCTGTTTTCTTCTTGAGAGCTGACCTTTGAGGTGGGGCTGTCATTTTTGTTTGGCATTGTAACGTTCCTGCAGATGCAATAAATGGTTTCACCACCATTTTCTTTCAGAAAATTCTAATCTCACATATTTGAAAATTCAAATGAATTCTTGGGACAAAGTCAGTTTTGGGGGGGAAAAATACTTAAAAGAAGGGAGTGGGTTACATGTCCTCACCCACAGGGCATTCTTCAGGTGTGAGTCTGTATAGAGTTTCTGTTCTCTACTGCGGGCGGGGGGTCAGTCAGAGCAGGGGTTGAATAGTCCGCACCCCAGTCCACAGCTGCAGATGAGTGTTCCAACTATTTTAATATCATTCATTTCACTTCCCTGTCCATATCATCTCACAGCCTCTTACTAAACCCTTTCGGTAGCTACGATCAAAATTAGTTGTTTAAACAGATCAAATGGGGAGCGGACAGGAAAGTAGAGTTGAGGCCAAGACCAGATCAGCCATGATCTTATTAAATGGCGGAGCAGGTTCAAGGGGTCAGATGGCCTATTCCTGCTCCTATTTCTTGTGTACAATTTTGGTCTCCTAACCCGAGGAAGGATATTCTTGCTATTGAGGGAGTGCAGCGAAGGTTCACCAGACTGATTCCCGGGATGGCAGGACTGACGTGAGGAGAGACTGGGCCTGTATTCACTGGAGTTTAGAAGGATGAGAGGGGATCTCAGAAACATATAAAATTCTGATGGGATTGGACAGGTTAGATGCAGGAAGAAGGTTCCTGATGTTGAAGTCCAGAACCAGAGGTCACAGTCTAAGGATAAGGGGTAAGCCACTTAGGACTGAGATGAGGAGAAACTTCTTCATCCAGAGAGTTGTTAACCTGTGGATTTCCCTACCACAGAAAGTTGTTGAGACCAGTTCATTAGATATATTTAAAAGGGAGTTAGATGTGGCCCTTACGGCTAAAGGGATCAAGGGGTATGGAGAGAAAGCAGGAATGGGGTACTGAAGTTGCATGATCAGCCATGATCATATTGAATGATGGTGCAGGCTCGAAGGGCTGAATGGCCTACTCTTGCACCTATTTTCTATGTTTCTTATGTTCTTATGTTCAAATGTGTTTTATAAAAACTAGTAAGTACGCAATCCATTCGTGTTCAGACCTCTTAATAAAGCTGTGGAGTTTCTTATCGTCATCCGTCTACCTTTCCCCCCACAATATTTTAAGTGTGTAGTTGGCATCACCTCACCACTGTCTTGATTTACCTCATTTTCTCACCACCTTTGCACCTTGATGATGTCCAGCACCAAGAGCCTTGGCTCTGCCGTACGCATTATCTGCCAGTATGTTTACAGCACAGACCCTTGTGTGGGACGTTGCCTCAGTACCCAGTTTCTTTTCTCAGTGCCCGTCTTTCAGATGAGACGTTAAACCGAGGCCCTGTCTGCCCTCTCGGGTGGAGCTCACAGATCCCATGGACATTATTGCGAATAAGAGCAGGGGAGTTCTTCGCAGTGTCCTGGGGCCAATATTTATTCCTCAATCAACATCACTAAAACAGATAACCTGGTCATTATCGCATTGCTGTTTGTGGGAGCTTGCTGTGCGCAAATTGGCTGCTGTGTTTCCTACATTACAACAGTGACTACACTAACGCACTTTGGGTCGTCCTGAGGTTGTGAAAGGTGCTATATAAATGCAAGTTCATTCTTTTGTCATTGGTATTGTATTTGCCGGTGTTGCTGTACTGTGTGCGGACCAAAATGCGGGGTTTCTCGATTTTGCACCATTTCCATTATGACAGAAAATGGGCGATTTTGCTGTTCTCTTTCTTGAAGCTCAGAGCACTGAGGATTTGGAAGGTTGCCCGAAAATGGGTGAATTATGGTTGTGAAACCTTGTGTGTTTGTTGGCTGTTCGATTCACGTGGTGAGAGGCGGGGATCAATTGACCATTGTTAATGGCTGCCATTTTTCTTTATCAGAATATGGCCAGTTGTCAGAACAGCAGCTGGTTGTTGAGTGTACCTCATCGATGCCTGTGACTGGAGATCCTTTGTGCCATTCGGATGGACTGATCAGCGATGAGACCACGGAGACTGATGATCTGTTCACGAAGGTAGGGACCAGACTTCTTTTGCTATTTGCCCTTCCTGTGGTTGATATCTCGGGTCACTGCGACGAGTCACTGTTGTTTTCAGATGAGTAGATCTGTACCATGGCGATGTATATTTCAATTTTTCCCCTCTCTCTTCTCCGACCTCCCAAGGTACTGATTGTGGTTGGAACGAGGTTGCACAGATTCAGGCAGCGCTCTGATAACTTGCCGAAATGGCCAATCACCATATGGGAGCCCAGACTGCTGCTATTGAATTGTACACGGCATCATAACTGAGCCTGATTTTTGCTCACCTGATGTCCACACGTGCTCCCATTCTCACAGGGTCACCACGTTAGCACCAGGAGTGGAACCGGCGGCTGAGGATTTTCCTCCCCAGCCCAGGGCCATTGAGGCTACACTTGTGTCTCCCCAACTAAGATCAGCGAAATGTATTAGAGACTTGGATCAAACCAAGGAACTTCCTGATCTGCATGCCATAGTACCACACTGTGTAACGTATTTACCTGTAAACAATTGCTGGGGTTTGTCAAACTTCCCAATTGTCGGAGAACAAATCGCAGTAGAACAATTGAAGTGATAGCCACCCTCTGTGCTGCTCATTCTCTGCTTCCGTCTTGTGAGCCATTCTTGTGTGAGTCAAATAAGAATGGATTTATCGCTTCCAGATAGTTGTTTTCTGGCCCCTTGCCCATCCCTGATTATAAGCGCTCCACCGCTGGCGGCCGTGCCTTCAGCTGCCTATATCCCAAGCTCTGGAACTCCCTCCCTAAACCTCTCCGCCTCTCTACCTCTCTTTCCTTCTTTAAGTCGCTCCTTAAAACCTACCTCTTTGACCAAGCTGTTGATCATCTGCCCTAACATCATCATATGTGGCTCAGTCAAATTGTGTTTGATAACCCCTCCCATGAAGCACCTTGGGATGTTTTACTGCGTTAAAGGTGCTATATAAATGCAGATTGTTGTTTGCATTAATGCAATAGTTCGTTTACCTTTTATAGAGCAGTTTCATTTGCAGTAAGGAGTGTGGGTAAGCACGACCATTATTTTTATTGCAAATGCCATAATGACTCACTACCACTTCAAAGCAGGGAACTAGGGGGCAAAGAGGACCAACAAATTACAGGAGGACATTTAATAAGCTTGCAGAATGGGCCTATAATTAGCAAATTAAGTTCAACACAGATAAATGTGAGATATTACATTTTGGTAGGAAGAATGGGGAGGTCACTTATTACTTGGAGGGTGTGAGTCTAGGTGGGGTAGTGAATCTCGGAGTACAAATACACAAATCACTAAACGTTGCGACGCAGGTTAGCAAGGCCGTAAACAAAGCACTAGGGTTTATTTCTAGAGGTATAGAATTGAAAAGTAGGGAAGTTGTGCTAAACCTGTATCGAACCTTGGTTAGACCACACGGAGTACTGCGTACAGTTCTGGTCACTATATTATAGAAAGGATATAGAGGCATTGAAGAGGATGCAGAGTTTTACAAGGATGATACCAGAAATGCGAGGGTATACGTATCAGGAAAGGATGAACAGGCTGGGTCCCTTTTCTCTTGAAAGACCAAGGCTGAGGGGTGACCTAATAGAGGTCTTTAAAATTATGAAAGGTTTTGATCGAGTGGATACAGAGAGAATGTTTCCACTTGTGGGGCAGAGTATAACTAGAGACCATCAATATAAGATAGTCACCAGGAAATCCAATCGGGAATTCAGAAGAAACCTCTTTACCCAGAGAGTGGTGAGAATGTGGAACTCGCCTCCACAGGGAGTGGTTGAAGCGAATAGTATCGATGCATTTAAAGGGAGGCTATCCAAGCATATGAGGGAGAAGGGAATAGAGGGTTATGCTGATAGATTTAGATGAGGAAAGACAGGAGAAGGCTCGAGTGGAGCATAAACGCTGGCATGGGCTGTTTCTGTGCTGTATATACTATGTTAAGTAATATGAGGCGATGAACCTGATCAGCGCCCAGCTCCACTTGCACGCAAGTCTTTTTGTCGCATGATGCTTTATAGCTGTAATAATGGGTACAAATGGAGACCAATTGCTGGCTGGTCCCATATGCTTAAGTGGACTGTCGGAAGGACTTACCTTGTGCTCAAAGCATGTCTCCTGTCAGTGGGTGTGAGTATTCCCACAGTGACCTTCCTCTGAACCAGGCGCCTCTCCTCTCAATTGACCCTGTAACAATATTAATATCAATGTCTTGGAAACGCCTATCCTCCTGAGATGGGATGTCCGCCCCTGAAATTGGAAGAAAAATAGAACATGGTTTGAGTGGTGCCGTAAGCACCAGTTACATGAGGCTCATCTGTAGCGTTAACATATTGTGTACAGATTAGTTTTGCAACAAAAGGAAAGCGTGCCACCATCTCGCCTGAAGAAATGCCAACAAGAACAAGATCTGGTTCAGAGTGCAGCCTCGCCATGGTCAGAGACATTTAGTCTGCCCTGTATATAGTGAGCGCCCTCTTGCCATGCTGAACATTCGCTTCTTAAAAGCTGTGGAACTCCTTATTGCTCTCATTCATTCTTTTCTGCTACAATCAACGGCTCACCAATTGGTTCATCAGACCAATTCCTGGGATGGGGAGTTTGTCCCATGAGGGGAGGTTGAGTAGACTCGGCCTATATTCGCTAGAATTTGGAAGAATGAGAGGTGATCTCATTGAAACATACGGGAGCCGAAATTCAGGTGCACCAGAAAGCTGACACGCCTATGCATTTTTGACTGGTACTTACCACGGGAACTCCTGGCACGGTAAGTAGATCCATTTTCAGGACTTTGAAAATTCCGCTGCGGTCAATCAGCGGTGGAGTCGTGATGATCTCACAGCGCGTGTGCGTCACCATGCTCTCTCCCCTCCGTTAAAGGGGAAAGAATCGATCACTGTTTGACTTTGGCCACTGGGCCACCAAGGGAGGGTTTCGGCTGGGCCAGCGGCCTGGTACCCAAGAAGGGGTGCCAAGCTGCCCATTGGCGGCCTGGCCGAACCCGGGGGCAGTATTTTGCCGGCCGATCGGCAAGTCGGCCAGCAAAAATGTCTCCGTTGCGGCTGCGGCAGAGGGCCCTCCCCTTTAAGGGTATCTGCGCTGCCGGGCCGCACTCAGTTCAGAGATGGTGCACTGGCAGAAAAACCTGCCGTGGGCATTGTGCGGCGGGGAATCGACGGATGGGGCTGAAAATTGCTGGTAAGTATTCTTTTATAGCTTTAACTTAGCAGTGCAACTACTTGGACAGATTGGGGTCCAGGACGAAAAATACCCACCCTGAATTTAGTTCGGGTCGGCCTGTTGACCCCAAAGAGGCAACCATTCAATTTTTAGGAATGGCTGCCGCAAACGGGCATTAACGGGTCCCTTTGAGACCCTGAATTTCGGCCCCACAATATTCTTACAGGGTAGATTCAGGGAGGATGTTCCCCTGGCTGGGGAGTCTAGAACCAGGGGTCACAGTCTCAGAATAAGGGGTCGGCCATTTAGGACTGAGATGAGGAGAAATTTCTTCACTCAGAGGGTGATGAATCTTTGGAATTCTTTACCCCAGAGGGCTGTGGAGGCTCAGTCGTTGAGTATATTCAAGACAGAGATCAATAGGTTTTTGAACTCTCGGGAATCAAGGGATATGGGGAGCAGGCAGGAAAGTGGAGTTTGAGGTGGAAGATCAGCCATGATCTTATTGAATAGCGGAGCAAGCTCGAGGGGCCGAATGGCCTACTCCTCCTATTTCTTATGTTCTTGTGCAATCTCTGGTTTAATTTTATTCTTCAACATGTACGGTGCCCTGCACTGTGGAACTCGTGCCTTCCCTTTGGGTTCTGAATAAATAAAAAGTGAAAGTTTCCCTGAGCTTAGGGTCTTGTTGGAGAGCCACAGTAACCTGTCGCCCTGATGCACGACTTACTGGGCATAGTGCTTGAAGCTTCAGATTATTTGTGGTCTGTTGGTGGAGTTGGATCTGACAGACTTCACACTTCACCTCAATTTCACACTTCTTTAAATACTGTGTTTTTTATTCCCTTGCCTCGCAGCGATAAACTCTGTTCTTCTCATAATTAATTTCGTAATTTTTGTCTTGTCTCCTGGCTTTCATCCAGAGATCAGGGTATTTAGTAGTGATGTTGTTCGGTTCAGGGTGTGGTTGAAATGTGAAGTGGGAGAGATGATGGCCAGCCAATGTAAAGCACTGCAGTGTGCTTTCTTGGCTTGGCTGCTTGGTGATATCATCTTTGTTTAATGCTAGACTTTCCCAGGCCGACGTGCATCCTTCCCCTTTGCATAAGGTGTAGCTTGTTGCACCCATTTACTAAATAGTTCATGCAGATATTCATGAATCAGCCAGGGGAATGAATTATTTTCATTATCTGGGTGAAGCAGGGCTTGGGAGTTCCAACACCGTGTGTGACGTGCTTGTGATTTCTTGCGCGCACCACCTCATTGGGAAATGACTAAGCAGAGATCGGGTGCTCCCCACGAGTTAACTGGTGTTTGCTCTTTGTGTTTGAGCTGTTCAATTTATGACGTCACTCAGTGGCAGAGGTAGTATCCAAAGTTATAACTGAGATTCGGTGCCTGAACTTGGGGGAGAGAAAGAAAGTCGAAGGTAAGAATTCGAACCCTTGAATACTATAGTTGAAATTGGAAAGTTGCTTCAAGGAGTTCTCGCTGTGCAGAAAGGCTGGAGGCAATTAGTTAATGAGACGCACATTTTAACTGATTTGTTCAAGGCTAGCTCGGGAGAGTTTCATGTGTTCAAAGTCCATGAGCTGCTAACTGTTGCGTTCTCAGTAAAATTTCAAATTCCCTTCAAACAGGGATCTGCTTTAATGTACAAGTAGAGAAAGTTAAACAGATTTGATAGAAATAAAATGATTCAAAGTTTGAGGTGCCCAAACTGTATGGGCCTTTGGACTCTCTGGTCTGCACAGTTAGAGCTGCTCGGTCTCAAACTGTCTCCTCTTCCACTGCTTTCTGTTGTCTGAATTTTGTGGGTTTGAAGATTTGGATAGGGTCTGTTCTTGGTGCTTTTCAACAGTCCCACTAACTGTCTCACGTTAGTGTCAGCCGTGGCTCAGTGGGCAGCACATTGCCTCTGAGTCAGAAGGTTGTGGGTTCAAGTCCCACTCCAGGGACTTGAGCACAAAAATCTAGGCTGACGCTCCCAGTTCAATGCTGAGGGAGTGCTGCACTGTCAGAGGTGCCGTCTTTCGGGTGAGATGTTAAATCGAGGCCCCATTTGCACGTTCAGGTGGACGAAAAAGACCTCATGGCACTATTTTGAAGAAGAGCAGGGGAGTTATCCCTGATGTCCTGGAGCCAAAATTTATCCCTCAATCAAGATAACAAAAATAGATTATCTTTTCATTATCACATTGCTGTGTGTGGGAGCTTGCTGTGCGCAAATTGGCTGCCACGTTTCCCACATTCCAACAGTGACTACACTCCAAAATGACTTCATTAGCTGTAAAGTGCTTCGAGACCATATAAATGCAAGTCTTTCTTTCTTTTATCTCGATATTAACGACTTATCCTGAATATGACTATGAGCAGCGATTTAAGCTTTGGAGTGGCTAGCAAGGCTGCTTCACGTGTGCTTAAACAGCTCATGATATCCAAAAACATATATATTGAATGCTCTTGTTAGAAATGATAGAAAAGTTAAACTTGAAACACATTGGAATACTGCCTGGTTTATTGGCAGTAATTCCAGCTGGGACTCTTTACGGGCATGTTTACAAACTGAAATCAAAGTAACAGTTCATTTTAAAAGTTTACAAGCACTGGGTAAGTTAACTTAAAATAAAAATTGAAGAGTCTGTTTTTGGAAGTGAGATTTGGTGCAGAGCAGCACTGTCATCTTTACGTCTGCAATTCTTGCTCACTTCGCTTGGCTTTCAACTCATCCGCTCCCCTTCCCCTTGAAACGCTGTCGATTCATCTTTACCTTCCTTCATTATCCCCTACCCCCTGCCTGACTATCTGACAGTCTGGGCCATGCTGATGTTGGGAATTACTGAGCAAAGTCTCTATGCCTACCTGAATAGGAGAAGGGAGATGAATGTAAGCCTTCAGGAGGCCTTGGCTGTAAGTATTGTGATAGCTGGCTGTTTGTATTGTTGAGTGACGGGCAGCTCTTATTATTGAAGGGCAATTTGCAGTCTGTGGCCTGATTTATGGAGGGTATTGTGGCCTGAGGCACAAGAACATAAGAATTAGAAGCAGCAGTTGGCCATTCGGCCCCTCGAGCCTGCTCCACCATTCAATGAGATCATGGCTGATCTTCCACCTCAACTCCACTTTCCTGCACTATAACCATATCCCTTGATTCCCTTAATATCTAGAAGTCTATCGATCTCTGTCTTGAATATACTCAACGACTGAGCCTCCACAGCCCTCTGGGGTAGTGAATTCCAAAGTTTCACCACCCTCTGAGTGAAGAAATTTCTCCTCATCTCCTTTCCTAAAAGGCCGACCCCTTATTCTGAGACTGTGGCCCTTGGTTCTAGATTCCCCGAGCCAGAGGACATACAACACCGTGCATTATCTTCAACATAACACATGCTAACCTGTGCATTATCCTCATGCTTTGCCTGTATGTTATCTTCTTGCTCTACCTGTGTACAGGTTAACGCACAGGTTGGACCACATTACTTGGAGGGTAACACATGGGCTAGGGAAGGTTGTGTAGAGAGTAGGGTGCGGGCTGGGGCCTGTCATGTGGAGGGCAACGCATAGGCTGTGGTGTCTTGCTCGGAGGGCAACACACAGGCAGAGCGTGAGGCTAACGCACAGTCAAAGCATGAGGATGCAGCGCAGTCATGTTACTTGGAAAATAATGTCTAGACTGAAAGGTGGGTGTAGACTGAACAGTGTGTGTAAGGTAACTCATCGAAAGTTTGAGACAATGGTCTAAACTGCAAGAAGAAAGCTTGAACAGTTGTCATTTACTCACTCCTGAGTTGTATTAAATTTGAGTGATTCCATCTGCACGCGTCCCGAGAACCAAACTACAGAGGTACTAACCGTAATAGTGTCTACAGACATGAACCAAGTCAAGCTGATCTCCATTATAAAGCATTAGCTTAATGTCTACAGACTTGTATTCTGTTCTGGCTACATGGTCTACCATTGTGATTGATGTCACTGGCTTAGTGTTCGTTCAGCATACAGTCTAAAATGGTTTACTGATATCACTAACTTTGAATAATAATGAGAACGTTTGAGATTTGTAACTTTTTTTTTAAACCATTGACTTTCTGAATATGTTACTATTGGTCAAGAAGCCTTGTGTTCATCAAGCCAACACAGGGAGTTTGTTGGGAATTTTTGATGGTGACTTTTCCCTTTACTTCACTGCATGTCCTGTGTGTACTGTACTGACTTATTTTCCATACCTCGGGAGCCCACTATCAACAAGGGCAGGCGTCAATGACAAAGTCCAACACCACCTTCAATGTGCCAGTGCAGCCTTTGGTCACCTGAGGAAGGGAGTGTTTGAAGACCAGGACCTCAAACCTGACACCAAACTCATGGTCTACATAGCAGTAGTGATACTCGCCCTCCTATATGCTTCAGAGACATGGGCTATGTACAGCAGGCACCTCAAAGCGAAGTACTACCAACGCTACCTCCGCAAGATCTGCAAACCCACTGGCAGGATTGGCCAACGTCCGTGTTCTTGCTCAGGCCAACATCCTCAGCATCGAAGCATTGACCACGCTCGATCAGCTCCGATGGATGGACCACATCGTCCGCATGCCCGACATGGGACTCCCAAAACAAGCACTCTACTCAGCTTCGACATGGCAAGCGAGCAGAGGAAAAGTTTCAAGGGCACTCTCAAAGCCTTATTGAAAAAATGCAACATCCCCACTGACACCTGGGAATCCCTGGCCGAAGATCACTCAAAGTGGAGGAGAAGCATCCGGGAAGGCGCCGAACACCTCGAGTCTCTTCACCGGGAGCACGTGGAAACCAAGCGCAAACAGCGGAAGGAGAGCACGACAACCCAAGCACCCCACCCACCTGTCCCTCCAACCACCGTCTGCCCCACCTTCGACAGAGACTGTAGGTCCCACATTGGTCTCATCAGTCACCCAAGAACTCTTATTGGTGTGACTGCAAGTCATCCTTGACTCCAGGGGACTGTCTAAGAAGTAGTACTGACTTATAGTATAAAAGAGTAAATTTTTTTAGAGATGGGAAAAAGTCAATAAGCCTACGAAGCTGCTCTCTTTTTCACTATGTGGACCTCACCTTCTCACCATCGCCTCTAATTTCTTCTTTCTCTAAAAATACATCTCATTGCATCTTGAACCTATTTGCACAGATGGCTTCAGTTCCCTTCCCTGGTAACTTGTTCTACAATCTATTGCCCTTTGGATGAACAAAGGTCCTGCTCTAATTCCCTTCGTACACCAAAGCTCTTAATTTTTAGCTTGTGTTCTCTGGCATTGTGCTGTTAAAGGCGATTGATGTCATCGGCTCAGCAAGTATACAGGCCACACCATGGCCCTTGTGTCAGTCCAGCTCCTTTCGGATTCAGGGTAGAGTCTAAAATGGTTTACCAATATCACTAACAATGAGAACATTTTGAGATTTTATTTTATTTTTAACCTTTAGACTTTCTGAATGAGTTAGTATTGGTAAAGAAGCTTCGTGTTCATCAAGCCAACCCTTTAAAGTGGTAACTTCAGTTGCGTGCGTGGGTCCCAGCAAATGAAGTCATTAAACAGTGAGCTTATTCTTTGCAAACTTCAGTGGGACCAATGGGTTATATGCCAACAATTGGCCAGCCCTGGTTTTTGTTCCCCAGACTAAATTAAGAAATGGAATGGGAGACTGTGTAGCCAGAACAGAATACAAGTCTATAGAAATTAAGCTAATACTTTATAATGTAGATTCGCTTGACTTGGTTCAATCTGTAGACACTTACACTTGGTACTTCTGTAGTTTAGTTCACAGGACACATGCTTACATTGCTAAATCTGGTTCTTTTATCTTGGCAGACCCTCAAAGATGAGCCGACAACTCTGTAGTGGTGGGATTGGGGAACTAGAGGCAACACTAGTGTAGACCGGCAGGGACTCTATCTGACTTGAAGGACAGTCGATCTCGCAATGCCTTGCACTCTGAGCTACTGCCACCCGCCGAACTCCAGAGTACCCAGTGCCTCTGAGTCAGTGGGTTTATGCTGCACGCCCAAGAATCGAGCCATGTCCCATCTGCTCACTTTCACCCACACTTTCAGTGGGAAACTCTATCGAACCTTCAGTCCTGGTACTAATGAGGGGGTTAAAAAAAAAAATGTTGAACCAATGAAAATTGCTCCAGTCAATGAAGAACAATACGAAGTGAGTGTCTGAGAAAATAGTTTCAGAAATGATCTTCATTTATTTTCTAATTCTAACCTTTTACTCCATTTACCTTTCCGTATAATTCACACACATTGGGGGAAAATTGTGTGCCTTTTCGTCTCCCGCTAGCTCCTCCGGGGGCAGTTAACTGGGCGCAAATGGTTTTGTGATGGGGTGCCGCGAGAGTAGTGACTCATGCCGTATTCGGCGGGAGGTTTGCGGCAACGCTACAGCGTTGCACCCTGATCCCCTTCGCCTGGATATCGTGACGTTCTCTCCGTGCGCAGTGCCCCGTACCCGAAATTACCTTGTGCCCACTGCAGGATGAAAGCACTGACACCTGCAGGAGGCGTGCATCGGGCGGCCGGCCTAGCGCCTGCCGCTAATTTTTCAAAGTTAACGCCCCAAACAGGACGATAACCAATTTCACACCCAGTACCTCGACTGACACCAGTGTAATTCTGAGTGTGTGCTGCATTGTGAGATCTCCTGTCCTTCAAAGGAGATAGAGGCCCTACCTGTCCATACTGGTTCTGCTTCTTGCGTCTGTTTGAAAGCGAGGAGCTCATTGTGATGGTGCCAGCAGTTAACCAGGTTGGGTTTTGTCGAGAAATCTATAGAAGTTATGCTAATGCTTTATAACATGGGTCAGCCTGACTTGGTTCGAGTCTGATTTGAAAAGGAGCAGGGTGTTGTCTCCGGAGCCTTGGCCAACATTCCGCTCGCCCAACGTCACCCAGGAACAGAGTAACTGCTCAGTCATTCATCGCCCTGCTGCATGTGGGATCTTGCTATGTTCAGCATAGTTGCCACTTGTGCTGCATCATGGAATCCCAGAAATTTGCAGCACAGCAGAAGGCCATTCGGCCCATCGTGTTCATGCCAGCTGACACAAATGTCCAGCCTAATCCCACTTTCTAGCTCTTGGTTCGTAGCCCTGCAGGTTACGGCACTTCAAGTGTAATCCATTACTTTTTAAACATGGTGAGGGTTTCTGCCTCTACCACCCTTTTCAGGCAGTGAGTTCCAGACCCCCACCTCCCTCTGGGTGAAAAAAGTTCTCCTCAAATCCTCTCTAAACCTTCTGCCAATTACTTTAAATCGATGCACTGCATTTTAAAGTGACTTGGATGTGAAGCATTTCAAATGTTTGAGAAAGGTGAACTATTTAAATGCTTGGCCTTTTTTTTAATCTTTTCATCACTATGCCAAGGTATACAGGAATGAACAACGAGCCTTTGAAGTGGTGACCTAGGAAAAAGATTAGAGAGCATTAAGCTTCACAGTCTGGAAACCTCATTGAAATGTACAAAATATTAAATGTTATAGATAAAGTAAACCCCGGTTATTATTTCAGTGTTGGCCAGGATAGGAGAGTACGCCTCAAAATTAATGAAAGTACATCTTGACAGAGTTTCTTCCTTCTTTCTCCAACATACCTCAGCGGTTGTATTCCGATTGCTCCCATGCTTGAGTTCTTTAGCTTCTCACAACTTCGAAAGTATCTTAGCTGGCCCGGTTACCTAGCTATGTTTTGGTTGCGTGCCCTGGATAATGAACAGGAAACAAATGCTAAAAGATGTGTGCAGTGATTCGCCAGGCATCGTAGTAAAGGCAAAACATAACATAAGAACATAAGAAATAGGAGCGGGAGTAGGCCATAGAGCCCCTCGAGCCTGCCCTGCCATTTAATACGATCATGGCTGATCCGATCATGGACTCGGGTCCACTTCCCTGCCCGCTCCCCATAACCCCTTATTCCCTTATTGGTTAAGAAACACTCTCTCGGTCTTAAATTTATTCAATGACCCAGCTTCCACAGCTCTCTGAGGCAGCGAATTCCATAGATCTACAACCCTCAGAGAAGAAATTCCTCCTCATCTCAGTTTTAAATGGGCGGCCCCTTAATCTAAGATCATGCCCTCTAGTTCTAGTCTCCCCCATCAGTGGAAATATCCTCTCTGCATCCACCTTGTCAAACCCCCTCAATCTTATACGTTTCAATAAGATCACCTCTCATTCTTCTGAATTCCAGTGAGTAGAGGCCCAGCCTACTCAACCTTTTCTCATAAGTCAACCCCCTCATCTCTGGAATCAACCTAGTGAACCTTCTCTGAACTGCCTCCAAAGCAAGTATATCTTTTCTTAAATAATCCGGTTGTTCAAAATAGAGCTGGATGCTGAAAGGGGAGCCTTAAAGCACCAGGAGGAAAAGCTTCCATTGGCTCGAATAGCTTTTTCCTCATCCTTGACTGATGTGATGGCCTCTTTAAAAGCTGTATATGGAGCGGCATTGGCCAATGTCTGTTCAGTTTGCCTCCTGTCCCTTGCTTTGGGTATCAGACTGTGTCAGCCGTGGCTCAGTGGGTAGCACCCTCGCCTCTGAGTCAGAAGGTTGTGGGTTCAAGTGCCACTCCAAGAACTTGAGTACATAAATCTAGGCTGACACTCCCAGTGCAGGGCTGAGGGAGTGCTGCACTGTCGGAGGTGCCGTCTTTTGGATGAGACGTTAAACCGAAGCCCTGTCTGCCCCCTCAGGTGGACGTAAAAGATCCCATGGCACTATTTCGAAGAAGAGCAGGGGAGTTATCCCCAGTATCCTAACCAATATTTATCCCTCAATCAACATCACAAAAAACAGATTATCTGGTCATTATCATACTGCTGTTTGTGGGAGCTTGCTGTGTGCAAATTGGCTGTTGCGTTTCCCACATTACAACAGTGACTACACTCCAAAAGTAATGCATTGGCTGTAAAGCACTTTGGGAGAGAGGCGGGAGTCGAGAGAGGCAGCGGCCTATAAAAGGCTCAGCAGTCCGGGGAGCGTCGAGAGAGGCGGGAGTCCAGAGAGGCAGCGGCCTATAAAAGGCTCAGCAGTCCGGGGAGCATCGAGAGAGGCGGGAGTCGAGAGAGGCAGCGGCCTATAAAAGGCTCAGCAGTCCGGGGAGCGTCGAGAGAGGCGGGAGTCCAGAGAGGCAGCGGCCTATAAAAGGCTCAGCAGTCCGGGGAGCGTCGAGAGAGGCAGCGGCCTATAAAAGGCTCAGCAGTCCGGGGAGCGTCGAGAGAGGCGGGAGTCCAGAGAGGCAGCGGCCTATAAAAGGCTCAGCAGTCCGGGGAGCGTCGAGAGAGGCGGGAGTCGAGAGAGGCAGCGGCCTATAAAAGGCTCAGCAGTCCGGGGAGCGTCGAGAGAGGCGGGAGTCCAGAGAGGCAGCGGCCTATAAAAGGCTCAGCAGTCCGGGGAGCGTCGAGAGAGGCGGGAGTCCAGAGAGGCAGCGGCCTATAAAAGGCTCAGCAGTCCGGGGAGCGTCGAGAGAGGCGGGAGTCCAGAGAGGCAGCGGCCTATAAAAGGCTCAGCAGTCCGGGGAGCGTCGAGAGAGGCGGGAGTCGAGAGAGGCAGCGGCCTATAAAAGGCTCAGCAGTCCGGGGAGCGTCGAGAGAGGCGGGAGTCGAGAGAGGCAGCGGCCTATAAAAGGCTCAGCAGTCCGGGGAGCGTCGAGAGAGGCGGGAGTCGAGAGAGGCAGCGGCCTATAAAAGGCTCAGCAGTCCGGGGAGCGTCGAGAGAGGCAGCGGCCTATAAAAGGCTCAGCAGTCCGGGGAGCGTCGAGAGAGGCGGGAGTCGAGAGAGGCGTACCGGTGCAGCTCCAGCTGAGAGAAGTCAAAAAAGAAGTAGAAAGAAATCAAAAGGTGACGTCACAGCCAACGTGGTAAGTGATTGGCTGCTGATTGGTGAGTAGTTTTTCTTTTTCTTTGTCAGTAACTTTTAACATTGTTGTCGGCAATTTAAGTGTATCTAAGGGTTAAGTCATGGCAGGACTGCTCGGTCATGTGATATGCTCCTCCTGTACCATGTGGGAACACGGGGACAACACCAGTGTCCCTGACGACTACATGTGCGGGAAGTGTGTCCACCTCCGGCTACTGACGGTCCGCGTTGCGGAGTTGGAGCTGAAGGTGGATTCACTCTGGAGCATCCACGATGCTGAGAATGACGTGAGTATCACGTGTAGCGAGTTGGTCTTACCGCAGGAGAAGGGTCCACAGCCAGCGAGGGAATGGAAGACCAGCAGGAAGAGTAGTGCAAGGAAGGTAGTGCAGGGGTCCCCTGTGGTCATCCCACTGCAAAACAGATACACTGCTTTGAGTGCTGTTGAGGGGGATGACTCATCAGGAGTGGGCAGCAGCAGCCAAGTTCATGGCACCGTGGCTGGCTCTGTTGCACAGGAGGGCAGGAAAAAGAGTGGGCGAGCGATAGTGATAGGGGATTCAATTGTAAGGGGAATAGATAGGCGTTTCTGCGGCCGCAACCGAGACTCCAGGATGGTATGTTGCCTCCCTGGTGCAAGGGTCAAGGATGTCTCGGAGCGGGTGCAGGACATTCTAAAAAGGGAGGGAGAACAGCCAGTTGTCGTGGTGCACGTTGGTACCAATGACATAGGTAAAAAAAGGGATGAGTTCCTACGAAATGAATTTAAGGAGCTAGGAGCTAAATTAAAAAGTAGGACCTCAAAAGTAGTAATCTCGGGATTGCTACCAGTGCCACGTGCTAGTCAGAGTAGGAATCGCAGGATAGCTCAGATGAATACGTGGCTTGAGCAATGGTGCAGCAGGGAGGGATTCAAATTCCTGGGGCATTGGAACCGGTTCTGGGGGAGGTGGGACCAGTACAATCCGGACGGTCTGCACTTGGGCAGAATCGGAACCAATGTCCTCGGGGGAGTGTTTGCTAGTACTGTTGGGGAGGAGTTAAACTAATATGGCAGGGGGATGGGAACCAATGCAGGGAGATAGAGGGAAACAAAAAGGAGGCAAAAACAAAAGACAGAAAGGAGATGAGGAAAAGTGGAGGGCAGAGAAACCCAAGGCAAAGAACAAAAAGGGCCATTGTACAGCAAAATTCTAAAAGGACAGAGGGTGTTAAAAAAACAAGCCTAAAGGCTTTGTGTCTTAATGCAAGGAGTATCCGCAATAAGGTGGATGAATTAACTGTGCAAATAGATGTTAACAAATATGATGTGATTGGGATTACGGAGACGTGGCTCCAGGATGAGCAGGGCTGGGAACTCAACATCCAGGGGTATTCAACATTCAGGAAGGATAGAATAAAAGGAAAAGGAGGTGGGGTAGCATTGCTGGTTAAGGAGGAGATTAAGGCAATAGTTAGGAAGGACATTAGCTTGGATGATGTGGAATCTATATGGGTAGAGCTGCAGAACACCAAAGGGCAAAAAACGTTAGTGGGAGTTGTGTACAGACCTCCAAACAGTAGTAGTGATGTTGGGGAGGGCATCAAACAGGAAATTAGGGGTGCGTGCAATAAAGGTGCAGCAGTTATAATGGGTGACTTTAATATGCACATAGATTGGGCTAACCAAACTGGAAGCAATACGGTGGAGGAGGATTTTCTGGAGTGCATAAGGGATGGTTTTTTAGACCAATATGTCGAGGAACCAACTAGGGGGGAGGCCATCTTAGACTGGGTGTTATGTAATGAGAAAGGATTAATTAGCAATCTCGTTGTGCGAGGCCCCTTGGGGAAGAGTGACCATAATATGGTGGAATTCTGCATTAGGATGGAGAATGAAACAGTTAATTCAGAGACCATGGTCCAGAACTTAAAGAAGGCTAACTTTGAAGGTATGAGGCGTGAATTGGCTGAGATGGATTGGCGAATGATACTTAAGGGGTTGACAGTGGATGGGCAATGGCAGACATTTAGAGACCGTATGGATGAATTACAACAATTGTACATTCCTGTCTGGCATAGAAATAAAAAAGGGAAGGTGGCTCAACCGTGGCTATCAAGGGAAATCAGGGATAGTATTAAAGCCAAGGAAGTGGCATACAAATTGGCCAGAAATAACAGCGAACCTGGGGACTGGGAGAAATTTAGAACTCAGCAGAGGAGGACAAAGGGTTTGATTAGGGCAGGGAAAATGGAGTATGAGAAGAAGCTTGCAGGGAACATTAAGACGGATTGCAAAAGTTTCTATAGATATGTAAAGAGAAAAAGGTTAGTAAAGACAAATGTAGGTCCCCTGCAGTCAGAATCAGGGGAAGTCATAACGGGGAACAAAGAAATGGCGGACCAATTGAACAAGTACTTTGGTTCGGTATTCACGAAGGAGGACACGAACAACCTTCCGGTTATAAAAGGGGTCGGGGGGTCTAGTAAGGAGGAGGAACTGAGGGAAATCCTTATTAGCCGGGAAATTGTGTTGGGGAAATTGATGGGATTGAAGGCCGATAAATCCCCAGGGCCTGATGGACTGCATCCCAGAGTACTTAAGGAGGTGGCCTTGGAAATAGTGGATGCGTTGACAGTCATTTTCCAACATTCCATTGACTCTGGATCAGTTCCTATGGAGTGGAGGGTAGCCAATGTAACCCCACTTTTTAAAAAAGGAGGGAGAGAGAAAACAGGGAATTATAGACCGGTCAGCCTGACATCGGTAGTGGGTAAAATGATGGAATCAATTATTAAGGATGTCATAGCAGTGCATTTGGAAAGAGGTGACATGATAGGTCCAAGTCAGCATGGATTTGTGAAAGGGAAATCATGCTTGACAAATCTTCTGGAATTTTTTGAGGATGTTTCCAGTAGAGTGGATAAGGGAGAACCAGTTGATGTGGTATATTTGGACTTTCAGAAGGCGTTCGACAAGGTCCCACACAAGAGATTGATGTGCAAAGTTAGAGCACATGGGATTGGGGGTAGTGTACTGACATGGATTGAGAACTGGTTGTCAGACAGGAAGCAAAGAGTAGGAGTAAATGGGTACTTTTCAGAATGGCAGGCAGTGACTAGTGGGGTACCGCAAGGTTCTGTGCTGGGGCCCCAGCTGTTTACACTGTACATTAATGATTTAGATGAGGGGATTAAATGTAGTATCTCCAAATTTGCGGATGACACTAAGTTGGGTGGCAGTGTGAGCTGCGAGGAGGATGCTGTGAGGCTGCAGAGCGACTTGGATAGGTTAGGTGAGTGGGCAAATGCATGGCAGATGAAGTATAATGTGGATAAATGTGAGGTTATCCACTTTGGTGGTAAAAACAGAGAGACAGACTATTATCTGAATGGTGACAGATTAGGAAAAGGGGAGGTGCAAAGAGACCTGGGTGTCATGGTACATCAGTCATTGAAGGTTGGCATGCAGGTGCAGCAGGCGGTTAAGAAAGCAAATGGCATGTTGGCCTTCATAGCAAGGGGATTTGAGTACAGGGGCAGGGAGGTGTTACTACAATTGTACAGGGCCTTGGTGAGGCCACACCTGGAGTATTGTGCACAGTTTTGGTCTCCTAACCTGAGGAAGGACATTCTTGCTATTGAGGGAGTGCAGCGAAGGTTCACCAGACTGATTCCCGGGATGGCGGGACTGACCTATCAAGAAAGACTGGATCAACTGGGCTTGTATTCACTGGAGTTCAGAAGAATGAGAGGGGAGCTCATAGAAACATATAAAATTCTGACGGGGTTAGACAGGTTAGATGCAGGAAGAATGTTCCCAATGTTGGGGAAGTCCAGAACCAGGGGTCACAGTCTAAGGATAAGGGGTAAGCCATTTAGGACCGAGATGCGGAGGAACTTCTTCACCCAGAGAGTGGTGAACCTGTGGAATTCTCTACCACAGAAAGTTGTTGAGGCCAATTCACTAAATATATTCAAAAAGGTGTTAGATGAGGTCCTTACTGCTAGGGGGATCAAGGGGTATGGCGAGAAAGCAGGAATGGGGTACTGAAGTTGAATGTTCAGCCATGAACTCATTGAATGGCGGTGCAGGCTAGAAGGGCCGAATGGCCTACTCCTGCACCTATTTTCTATGTTTCTATGGGACGTTCGGTGGTCGTGAAAGGCGCTATATAAATGCAAGAATTAATGATTTTTGTGTAACCTCAATCAATGCATTTAGCTTACTTTTTGCTGCAGTTCCTAGTTTTAGGCAGACCAGAATATTGCGAGAGGAAATATGTTAATAACAGCCATGTGTACATATAAAGCAGATTGCAGTAATCGAACCAAATTGGCTGACTTGCAAGAAGTCCCGAGATTACTGCTTTAATAAGCCACTTATGTTGTAGCTCAGCCTCTGGGGGCAGGGGGAGGATGGGTCTAACAGCCAAGGCTGCCACTAGCATATTATTTTGGCCACAGGAAGGGAGGGGGCAAGGGCGAGAAGTCCAAGCTCCCAGCCATTAACTGGCATGTACTACATTCCCCCAACCCCCACCCCACCCAATCTCCCAGCATCTTGTAGCCACAGGCAGGGGCGGAGTGATGGAAGGCCACGAACGTGACTTTGTACTTTCAATGCAATGCAACATCATAAGTCCTTCCAGTGGGGATAAAAAAAAAAGACTTGCCCTTTAGAGGGCTCCTTATCAAGTCTCTTGGACATGCCTCAAAATGCTTCATGTAATTATGAATGCAGTACAGTGACTCTTGTTATGGAGACAAATGTTGCTGAGTCCACAAATTCGAGACAACAGAAGTCTGGTTGTATTCTATTGGCAGCAGATTCATAATGTAAATAGGGCATTATCGTCTTCTGTACCCACGCAAACCCCACACCATCGCCACCAACTCCGTTCACACCCCCACCCACCCACCCCAGCCTCTGTCTCAGGCTGGACTGGACTATTTGGAATCTCGGCATTCAGTTCAACCCCGGGCTGAGCTTCCGAGCCCATATCCTCTCCCATCACCGAGACCGCTCACTCCCGCCCACGTAATATCAGCTGCCTGTATCCCTTTCCTCAACCCATCTACAGCTGAAATCCTCATCAGTGTCTTTGTCACCTCCAGACTCAACTAATGTTCTCCTGGCCAGCCTCCCATCCACCACCCCGTGTAACCATCAGCTCATCCAAAACTCTACTGTTCTTGGCTTGTCCTGCACTACCCACCACCCCTGATGTTGCTGACGTCCATTGGCTCCCAGTCACCCAACACCCTCAATGCAAAATGCTCATCCTATGGGCCCGAAATTGATGGCCATTACCGCCCACTGCCGCCGACATTGCTACTTTGAGTTGAGCCCAGAGCCACTTTCCATTTGGTGTGGAGCGGGCGGGAGGGGAGAGCCGCCGGGAACCGTCTGCTGACATCAGCGGATGGCCGAGTGGCGCAACTGACCTCCCGCCCGCCGAGATGCCACATTGATGCGGGCGGAGTCGGCGCCAGAACGGGGAAGGACCGCTGGGCTGGAGGCTGGTGTGTCCCAGACGGTGAGTATGAACAGCTGGGGAAAAAAGTTAGTAAACATTTTTTTTTTAATTTTCTTTACAGCGACTTATCTGGATAGGGTCCCCTGAAGGTGTTCCGATGGGGGTTTTTATGATGATTTTCCTTTTCAGGTCTTCAACTCACCGTGGGCCCGACTCCATCCTCGGCGGCACTTGGGCGGCAAGTGCTTCTGCCGCCGAGATTGGGAGTTCCCGTCAGCTGCTGCCCAGATTGGCGGCGTAAGTCCCTTTTTTGCTGCCCGCCGCCCTTTCAAGGACATTTTTGACAAAAACCCCGCCCAAAGTACCAACAGGTACCTCGGCGACCATCGGCGGTCCTTTGGGCGGGCGGGGGCCTTCACCAATTTCAGCCCCTATGTTTCAATCCCGCAATGGTGTTGGTCCATCCCTATCCCATTAAACTCCACTGCTACAAGGTCTTTCTTCTCCTCTTTCCTTCCCCACCTCTGATTCCCCCCTCCCACAGTCAGTTTTTCTGACTCCAGATTCTTGTAAATCTCCTCCTTCAGTGTCAGCTGTGGCCCAGTGGGTCGCACACTCACCTCTGTGTCAGAAGGTTGTGGGTTCAAGTCCCACTTCAGGGCCTTGAACACAAAAAAAATCTCGTTTGACACTTCAGTGCATTGCTGAGGAAGCGCTGCATTGTCGGAGGTCTTTCGGATGGGAAGTTAAACCAAGGCCCCTTCTGCTGTCTCAAGTGGACAAAAAAATCTGCAAAAGGACATAAACAAGCTAAGTGAGTGGGCAAAAATTTGGCAGATGGAGTATAATGTTGCAAAGTGTGAGGTCATGCACTTTGGCAGAAACAATTAGAGTAAGTTATTATTTAAATGGAGAAAGATTGCAAAGTGCCGTAATACAGAGGGACCTGGGGGTACTTCTGCATGAAACACAAAAGGATAGTATGCAGGTACAGCAAGTGATCAGGAAGGTTAATGGTATCTTGGCCTTTATTGCAAAGGGGATGGAGTATAGAAGCAGGGAAGTCTTGCTACAGCTATACAAGGTTTTGATGAGGCCACACCTGGAATACTGCGTGCAGTTTTGGTTTCCATATTTACGAAAGGGTATACTTGCTTTGGAGGCAGTTCATAGAAGGTTCACTAGGTTAATTCCGGGGATGAGGAGAGGTTGAGTTATGAGGAGAGGTTGAGTAGGTTGGGCCTCTACTCATTGGAGTTCAGAAGAATGAGAGGTGATCTTATCGAAACGTATAAGATTATGAGGGGGCTTGACAAGGTGGATGCAGAGAGGATATTTCCACTGATGGGGGAGACTAGAACTAGGGAGCATAATCTTAGAATAAGTGGCCATCCATTTAAAACAGAGATGAGAAGACATTTTTTCTTAGAGGATTGTAAATCTGTGGAATTCGCTGCCTCAGAGATCTGTGGAAGCTGGGACATTGAATAAATTTAAGACAAAAATAGCCAGTTTCTTAAATGATAAGAGGATAAGGGGTTATGGGGAGCGGGCAGGGAAATGGAGCTGAGTCCATGATCAGATCAGTCATGATCTTATTGAATGGCGGAGCAGGCTCGAGAGGCCGTATGGCCTACTCCTGTTCCTATTTCTTATGTAAAAGATCCCACGGTACTATTTCAAAGAAGAGCAGGGGAATTCTCCCTGGTGTCCTGGCCAATATTTATCCCTCAATCAACATAACAAACAAAAAAACAGATTATCTGGTCATTATCACATTGCTGTTTGTGGGAGCTTGCTGTGCACAAATTGGCTGCCGCATTTCCCACATTACAACAGTGACTACACTCCAAGAGTACGTCATTGTAAAGTGCTTTGAGACATGAAAGATGCTATATAAATGCAACTTTTTCTTTTTCTATCAGCTTTCCATTGGTCGCCGTGTCTTCAGCTGCATAGGCCCCGTGCGCTGGAATTCCATACCCAAACCCCTCTGCCTCTTCACCTTCCTCTTTAAGACCCTCCTTAAAACTCACCTCTGGCACCCAACGTTTTTTTGTGCAGCCCCTCCTAATATCCCCTGCATCTCGGCCTTCAATTGTTTCTCTGGTTACACTTCTGTGAAGTGCCTTGGGTATTTTTCGACATTAGAGGTGCAATATAAATGCAAGCTGTGTTGCAGCAGTTTACAAAACCATCCTGAAAATCTATCAGTGTGTTGTTGGAGAGAGAAAGTTGTGGCTTTTAATGTGAAACAGATTGGGGATCACTTCGTCTCGAACAACTTAAAGAAATACATATATATATATATATTTTGTTAAATCAACTTATTAATGCAGGCCCAACATTGAAAGGTACAGTGAGTTATCTTAAAGAAATGAAGATGTGTATTGACTCTGCAATCAGACTGCCCCTTTACGGGATGGCTTGCTTCCAGTGTGAAATCCAATATTTATCTAGAAAAGCATCTTTCACGACTAGTGAGTTGTTCTCCAGAAATCTCTTCTGATTTTGAGAGGAGCCTTTGTGAAAATATCATTGATATTGAGGCTCTCTGGCTGACTGTGAACAATTTGAATCAAGGAGTGATTTTCATTTTTGGTTTTTTTTTTAAAACAAATCTATTTTTTTTTTTGGTAATGGGTGCCAGAAGTATCAACCGCTGAATTGCCTGACTGTTCTCATGTGGGAGCCTTCTGTCGGCTGAGGCAAAGATTTTCCTGAAAACGTCGGAAAAAGTAGCACTGCAGATGTCTCACTAAATTACTAACCGTACTGACTGGAAATATCTGACGTTGGGTTTCAAGATCTTTTCCTTGATTCTGTTCGTGGTAGATTTTTTTATTTTTGTTGAAAAATTCTATTCCTTGTTTTTGTTCTAAAGGTGTTGAGTTATGCAAGTGTGTGAAGGTCAGTACTCTGCCCATTCCTTATGTGAGCCAAGAGAGTGAGTTCAATTATGATGGGCAATATAACTGAACCCAACGCACTCCTTGCCTGACATCTGCACTCGAGGTGTCCCAAGGAGTGTTGTGTCCAATTCTGGGTACCGCACTTTAGGAAGGATGTGACGGCCTTGGAGAAGATACAGAGAAGATTTACAAGAATGGTTCCAGGGATGAGGGACTTCGGTTACGTGAATAGACTGGAGAAGTTGGGGGTGTTCTCCTTGGAGCAGAGAAGGTTGAGAGGAGATTTGATAGTGGTGTTCAAAATCAGGAGCAGTCTAGACAGAGTAGATAGAGAGAAACTGTTCCCATTAGCGGAAGTGTCAAGAACCAGAGGACACAGATTTAAGGTGAATGGCAGAAGAACCAAAGGCGACATGAGGGAAAACTTATTTTACGCAGCGAGTGGTTAGGATCTGGAATGCACTGTCTGAAAGGGTGGTGGAGGCAGACTCAATCGTGGCTTTCAAAAGGGAATTGGATAAGTACCTGAAAGAAAAAAAATTGCAGGCCTACGGGGAAAGGCCAGGGGAGTGGAACTAGCTGAGGTGCTCTTGTAGAGAGCTGGCATGGGCCGAATGGCCTCCTTCTGTGCTGTAACCATTCTAGGATTCTATTGTCTTTGTGGCCCCATTGATGCCTCGTACAAAGTATTAATCCCTGTTCCCGATATCTCGAGTTGCTGATTGTAACCGATTCTGCTTTCTGATTTTGGATTTAAACACTGTTGAGGCAATAATGCTTAAAAATTTCTCTTTCCAAGCCTCCAGCCCCACAAAATTTCAACAAAAGGAAAAATTAAAACCAGTAGGACTGCTTTTTTTCTGGTCTTCGAAAGAACATGGGAACAGGAGTAGACCATTTACCCCTCGAGCCCGCTCCTCCATATTATTAGATCATGGCCGATCTGTACTCGATATTTACCCATCTTGACTCAACAAACATCTATCGATGTCGGTCTTGAAAGCTTCAATTGTCCCAACATACACAGCCTTTTGTGGGAGAGAATTCCAGATTTCCACTACCCTGTGTGTGCAGAAGTGCTTAATAATTTCCCATCATCAATGGCCGAGCTCTAATTTTAACATTGAATCCCCTGGTTCTTGATTTCCCCCATCAGAGGAAGTAATTTCTCTATAACGACCTTATTGAATCCCTTTAACATTTTAAACACCTCAATCTGATCACCCCTCAATTTTCTACACTCGAGGGGAATACACGACAGGTTCATGCCACCTGTTCGCGTAACTTAACCCTCTTAAGCCCCAGAATAAGAACATAAGAAATAGGAGCAGGAGTAGGCCATACTGCCCCTCGAGCCTGCTCCGCCATTCAATACAATCATGGCTGATCCGATCATAGACTCAGGTCCACTTCCCTGCCCGCTCTCCATAACTCCTTATTCCCTATCGGTTAAGAAACTGTCTATCTTTGTCTTAAATTTATTCAATGACCCAGCTTCCACAGCTCTCTGAGGCAGAAAATTCCACAAATTTACAACTCTGAGAAAATAAATTCCTCCATCTCAGTATTAAATGGGCAGCCTCTTATTCTAAGATTATGACCCCTAGTTCTGGTCTCGCCAATCAGTGGAATCATCCTCTCTGCATCCACCTTGTCAAGCCCCCTCATAATCTTATACGTTTCGATAAGATCACCTCTCATTCTTCTTAATTCCAATGAGTAGACCCAATCTACTCAACCTTTCCTCATGTCAACCCCCTCATCTCCGGAATCAACCTAGTGAACCTTCTCTGAACTGCCTCCAAAGCAAGTATATCCTTTTTTAAATATGGAAACCAAAACTGTATGCAGTATTCCAGGTGTGGCCTCACCAATACTCTGTACAGCTGTAACGAGACTTTCCTGCTTTTATACTCCATCCCCTTTGCAATAAAGGCCAAGATTCCATTGGCCTTCCTGATCACTTGCTGTATCTGCAAACTAACTTCACGAGAGCTTATGAGCAGTAGAGTGGACATGGTCCATCAGGGTCACTCAGTAATAGAAACATAGAAAATAGGTGCAGGAGTAGGCCATTCGGCCCTTCGAGCCTGCACCGCCATTCAATGAGGTCATGGCTGAACATGCAACTTCAGTTCTTCTCCTTAATCGGTTCTTCTCCTTAGCCCAAGGTCGCTGAGGCCAACATTAGTGGCCCATCCACCATCTTCACCACCGGCGCACCGTGACTGTAGTGTGTACCATCTACAAGAGCACTGCAGCAACTCGCCAAGGCTTCTTCGGCAGCACCTCCCAAACCCACAGCCTCTACCGCCTAGAAGGACAAGGGCAGCAGGCGCATGGGAATACCACCACCTCCAAGTCACACCCCATCCCACCTTGGAAATATATCGGCCGTTCCTTTATCGTCGCTGGGTCAAAATCCTGAAACTCACTCCCCAACAGCGCTGTGTGAGTACCTTCACCACACGGTCTGCAGCAGTTCAAGAAGGCGGCTCACCACCCCGTTCTCAAGGGGCAATTAGGGATGGGCAATAAATGCCGGCCTTGCCAGCGACACCCACATCCCGAAAATGAATTTAAAATAAAATGTCCCCACCCCACGGAGGAGGCAAAAGTAGAGATTAGAAGGATAGCTGCTGCTTTTTAGGCAGTCCCTCGTATTGAGGATGACCTGCTGCCACACCAAAAAGGGATGAGTTCATGGGTGTTTCGATGAAGGACCTGATATTCCAGGTCGCGCAAGACATATTGAAGGGTGGAAGATGCCTGTGCGTGGATTTTTTTAACCTGGGCTTGACAGAGCTTAAGCCTTTATCCAGTGGCAAGGGTTAACCAGGACGACTGGAGACTAGCTCTGCTGCATGGACGTAGCGCGCGCATGTATCGCAGTGTGGGCTGGGCCCGTGCTGCCCCAGAGCCCGCGGCTCTTCTGGGCCCCAGACTCCCGCCTCTCCTGGGCCCCAGTCATTTCCCTCTATGGACTCTTGCCGCTCCTTCACCCCTCATGCTGTGCCTGCCCGCACTGCAATCAGTGACACCGGGGCCATGAAGCAGCAGCATCCTGTACTGCCCACGAGAGGGCCAGGGACACTCTTGCACAGACCTAGTGCGCACACGTATCGCCGTGTGGGCAGGCCCTCGCCGCTCCTCGGTCCCGGTCTATCTCCTCACCTCTGCCCCGACCATTCGCCGCACCTCTGCTCTATCTACCCGGGTCCCGCCGAAGTTCCTGCTCACGCTTCAATCGGCGACCTGGCTTTTGGTGACATCACCCAGTCGCCCTCCTCAAAGCCGTCGCCCTCCTGGAACGGCTCGCTCTGTGTCTTGAAGTGGCTGCTCCTCTTATGCCCCCGACTTGCGCCCGGTGTTTCCTCACAGGTCGGGAGTATAAGAGGAGGAGCAGTGGCCCTGGAACCAGAGTGGCACTGCGACCTGCGAGAAGGATAGCCAAAGCAGTCATGACCAGTGCAGTACAAAGGAAAGTCTGGCGCTACCCGTTGTGTGCTGCATTCCGGGATCATACAGCAGGTGTGGTTGGCAGAGCATTTGGAAAATGCCAGTGAGGTGCTGTCACCACCGGCAAACACTGGCTGCATTTGAATCGATACGCAGTTAAACATTAATAAATGGAAGCACATTTCTGAAATTTTCATTTTTTTTACTTTCTTCTTCTTTGCACGTAGTATAAACAGGAGTCACACTGACATTAAATTTCATCAGCCCTGACCAGCGCTACTATTTCTTTAATGTTCACTGGAATTGCGTATTGTTATTGACATGGGCTGACGCATTCGTTGTACCAAGCTAAAGTGAGCATTCAACTTCACTTCCCCATAAATAAAACCAAACTGGCAAGTGAGTTCTCTGTTGGTAGAAAGAATAAGCATAAATATTAATGATTTATTTGTTTTGACAACAACCGCTTCTGCTCGTGTGGGTTGATTAACGAAGGAGGCGCCATTGGTATTTATGCGGCAAAAGAACAGAAGTAAAATTGTTTTGTCCTTTAACTCTCTGGTTAACGGCTCCAGTTATTGGAGCAGAAAATGTTCTCTTTTTATTAAAATTAAAACGGGAAATGCTGAAAATACTCAGCAGGTCAGGCCACATCTGTGGAGAGAGAAACCGAGATAGCTGGGCCGAAATTCAGGGCCGCCGAAAAGCTAGCGTGCACCTACCCTTTTATTGAAGATTTTTTCGCCGGGATTGTTGAAGCGGCCTTTCCGTCGATTTTCCAGACATTGTTTATTTGCCGTCGGACCGGAAGTTGGTCATAGTGGAAGCGGGGGGGAGCGGAAGTGCGGCGGTAAGGCTGGCTAAGGGGCGGGATCGAGTCTCCACCACTGTCACTCAGCGGAGAAGCGGTGGTGACGTCACAGCGCATGCGTGTCACTGCGCTCTTTCCCCCCCCCCCCCCCCCTCTCCATTATAGGGGAGAGAATCGGGCATTTTTTTTAACTTCGCCCACTGGGCCACCAGGGAGGGTTTCGGTCGGGCCAGAGGCCGGGCACCCAAGAGAGGGGGTATCAGCCTGCCTGTTGGCGGCCCGGCCGAACCCGTGGGGCACTATCTTGCCGGCCGATCGGGAAGTCAGCCGGCAAAAATAAAGGCATGGCGCAGTGGGCCCTCCCCTTGAAGGGCCGCTGTGCTGCCGGGCCGCACATAGTCAGCAGAAGGCGCACCCTGTCGGGGGCACCGCGCGGCAGGGCAACGATTTTTTTCAGTGAATTTGGGTCGGTGTAATCTGCAGGTGTGGGAGGGCGGCAGTGGGCGTTATGATGACGCACTTGCAGCAGCGGGACGGAAGTGGGACAGGCCATAATATCCCCGACCTGAATTTGGGTCGTGGCAGCCATTGGATTGCAACGCAGCGGCCACTCGATGCCACTGCAAAACGGCGGAATCGGGCCTTATCCGGACCCTGAATTTCGGCCCCAACATTTCGGGTCAGTGAGCGTTCATCAGAACCTTGGAATTCCTCTGTTAATGAGCGAGGTGGGGGGACGCTGTTCTGTGGGGAGGAGATTGCTATCCAGGTCTTTTTATTTGACCTTCCAATTTTCCCTCCCATCTGTCAAGGTTGGATTTATTTTTTCACTAGCCTGGCAGTACTTAGACCACCATTTCCCCCCCCCCCCCCACCGCATCCTCCCCAGCACCTTCCAGCTGGGGGTCACATGAGTCCTCGGGTTGTCAATTCTGGTTGGACGCATTTCTGGAGGTTCCATTCCGTCTCCCCGGTCAGCCAGCCTTTTTTCCCCCCCATCACCAATACTTTTTATAATAAAATAATGAACTATTATTTATCATAGGCAGTCCCTCAAAATTGAGGAAGACTTGCTTCCACTCGAAAAGTGAGTTCTCAGGTGACTGTACAGTCCAATACGGGAATTACAGTCTCTGTCACAGGTGGGACTGACAGTGGTTGAAGGAAAGGGTGGGTGAGGAGTCTGGTTTGCCGCACGCTCCTTTCGCTGCCTGCGCTTGTCCTCCGCATGCTTTTATTGATATAGCGCCTTTAACGTAGTAAAACGTCACAAGGCGCCGGCCAACACGAGGAAAAACGTTTTAACACAGCGAGTGGTTAGGATCTGCAGTGCACTGCGTGAAGGTGTGGTGGAGGCAGACTCAATCGCGGCTTTCAAATGGGAATTGGAGATAAGTACCTGAAGGAAAAAGAATTGCAGGGCTACGGGGAAGGGGCGAGGGGGGTGGGACTGGCTGAGGTGCTCTTGCAGAGAGCCAGTACGGGCTCGACGGGCCGAATGGCCGCCTATTTGTGCTGTAACCATGGTATGATTCATTCTAAAATAGAAACAAAACACACCATTTTTTAACGCCCATATGACTTTTTCCCTGAGTTGCTCACAGCAGCATCATCATCATAGGCGGTCCCTCGAACGAGGATGACTTGCTTCCACATGAGTTCACAGATGTTTCAATGAAGGACCCGATGTTCTAGTCCTGAACTCCAAATGAGAGGGTGGAAGATGCCGGTGCGTGGATTTTTTTAACGTGTGGTGACCGTTGCACATCAGCCACCACACGGGCTCGACAGAGCTAGGCCTTTATCCAGTGGCAAGGGTTAACCAGGACGACTAGAGACCTGCTCTGCTGAACGGATCTAGTGCGCACACATATCGCTGTTTATTCAGCAGGATAAGGGTTGTGTATTTATCTAGCTTCCCCTTAAATGCATCTACGCTGTTTGCCTCAACCACTCCCTGTGATAGCGAGCTCCATATTCTCACCACTCTCTGGATGAAGAAGTTTCTCCTGAATCCCCTCTTGGATTTATTGTTGTCTCTCTTACATTTATGGCTCCGAGTTGCTGTGTTATATGTAGCGCAGGCGGGTCTTCTACTTTGTCCCAACATCTAAACCAATGTTGCGATCTTGTTAAGACTTAATGGCCAGATTTAGACCAGTGAAGTTAAATTATAATCAATCCCAGCACATGCAGCATTTCCTTTAGCATGTTCTACATTACTGAGTACTCTGGTGCTTTTTGTAAATATGTGTGCGTGTGCATTCCACTGTCAGGTGGCAGTTTTGGGATTACTCTCAGCAGTGTCCAGAAGATTCATCTTCAATTCCTGGGCAATCCTAGTCGGTTCGAAAACCTATTGATTCCTCTCGTTCGGAGCGAGGGGGAACACACTTGGGGGATCAGGTAGTCATCAAGGTAACATGGGCCCACATCGTGAAACATGATCAACCTCTGAGTCAGCATGAACAAAATCACAGGAAATCCACTAATATTATTGGCTCATTTTGCCCTCATCGTGAACAGTGAATAAGACCTCCACAGTTGTGTTTTTTTCCCCCCCAAACTCAGTAATCTGTCATTTAGCCTATTCTATCAAGACGATGGACCTTCCCCTCGTGGAACAGCCATGGGGTGGAGCACAAGTCTCGTCTAATTTGGCTTCTTTCACTGCATCCTGACAGGAAGTTCGAATTGCTGCAGTGGGTCAAAGGCTAAAGGGAT
Organism: Pristiophorus japonicus; assembly: GCF_044704955.1. NCBI lineage: Eukaryota > Metazoa > Chordata > Chondrichthyes > Pristiophoridae > Pristiophorus > Pristiophorus japonicus. The sequence continues at coordinate 25,483,624 of NC_091993.1, forward strand.
CCTGTGGTGTCTGGGTGACATGGAACAACTGATCCTGCGCAGGACACCACAACATATTGTTACCGTTGACCTTCTGGAGTCATTCTAACTTCCTGTCAAAACCAAAACAAATCGTCAATCCTGGAGAAATGGCCAAAAATTGCACAACTTGACGTTTTTTTTTTTATTCTGCAGTGGCTGAGAGATTTTTCTCATCCCTCGAGACATTGACTGTTGTTGGGTTGTGGGTCATCATCACCATTGGCAGTGCCTCGAAACGAGGATGACTTTCTTCGACGCCAAAAAAAGATGAGTTCACAGGTGTTTCAATGAAGGACCTAATATTCCAGGTCCTGAACTACATGTTGAAAGGTGGAAGATGCCTGTGCGTAGATTTTTTTTTAACGTGTGGTGGCTGTTGCACACCAGCCACCACACGGGCTTGACAGAGCTAGGTCTTGGTCCAGTGGCAAGGATTAACCAAGACAACTGGAGACCTGGTTGTGGGTCCGCTGGTGCTGGAGACCATCCGGTGACCTTTCTTCATATGTGAGCCTTGACCTTTGAGTGCCAGCAACCGATATGTGCCGTCTTGTGACAGAAGTCTGTAAACTAACTTGTGTGCCATCGAGTGTGTTTTATAAGAGATTTGGTACTTAAGCTTTACTTCAAAACCAATTAGAAGGTCCCAAGCTGGAAAATAAATCTGGAGGTTACGTCAAATTAAAGCATGGCAGTCGGATAAGAGGACACAGATTCAGGATTAAATTTAGGATTAATGTCGGAGTGATCAACATATGTTGGGAGCGCAGTGGGGCAGAAACCCTGAAATAATTTAAGAGACACTGGGGTGCTACAATGAGGAAACTGAGAGGGTTGAGGTAAGATAGGTTGAGCAGTCTTTCTCATCGGTATATATTTTGAGGCGTTCTACAGTGTCTGAAATGCAGGGTGTAACTTTTTCCCACAGCAGTGTTTTTCTATGTCGCCCGTCAGTCATGCAGGCATTTCCTTGAGCTGAATCTGGGCAATGCTTCAACTCCCAACAGTCACTTTCACTAAAAACGTTATTTTCCAGGCGGCTTTTCCCCGCCCCTCTCCCTCCACCCCCAACCCCCTTCTGTTTGTCTTCTTTCCTCTCCTAAAGTTGCTGGAATACCATTCCCCACAGGGTCCGTCAACTCTCACCGAGGTGATCATTCGCCAACCTAAACAGAGTGTTGGCAGTGGGTTTGACCGCGGAGAGAGTCTGATCCTGGTCCTCCCAACACACCAACATTTTTGTGCAGGCGTCGATAGATCCCAGAGCCCCTGGCTGATATTTTTTCTGCTCCGAGGGGGATGTAGCACACCGGCCCCCCCCCCCCACTCTGCCCCGACTGAAGTAAGCTATATCAGCACAAGTCAGGTCTATAATGTACAAGCCCATTGCTCCAGCAGTACTGATGAATAAAACTGCACACTGTTCCTAATCTTCTCAATCTTGTAAAAGGTTCATGCACGGGATGGCAGTGAATGTAATGTGAACACGTCTACTAAAATTAGACTTAGCAGCATGTACCCTGTGGGCCATGTATAGTGCTTCCCCCCCCCCCCCCACCTCCCCACTTCCCCACCCAAGCACGGCAATCCAGCCATTGAACCCCAAGCAACTCACCTCTGTCTGTGCTCAAATTTATTACTGATTGATTGCACTGCCTGATAGGGTGGGGGATACAGCTCCAATAGTAGCCTTCAAAGGGGAATTGGATAAATATTGGAAAAATGGAGAAAAAATTTCAGGGATATGGGGAAAGAGCGGGGGATGGGGACTAACTGGATTGCTCTTCGAGAGAGAGCTAGCGCAGATTCGATGGGCCGAATGGCGGCCTCCTGTGCTGTACTGTTATATGATTTTATGTACCAATTAAACCATTAGAGAGGCATTTGCTTCAAGAGCTGCTTCATTTGTCATTTTAAAAATATGAAACCAGATATATTTATTTTTTATTCAGCATTTATTGCCTATTCCTAATTGCCCGAGAGAAGGTGGTGAGCCGCTGTCTTGAACCGCTGCAGTCCATGTGGTGAAGGTGTTCCCACAGTGCTGACTTTGTCGCAGCGGTTTGGTACAACTGAGTGTCTCGCTGGGCCATTTCAGAGGGAAGTTAAGAGTCAGCCACATTGCTATGGGTCTGGAGTCACACATAGGCCCAGACCGGGTAAGGGCAGCAGATTTCCTTCCCTAAAGAACATTAGTGAACCAGATGGGTTTTTACAACAATCTGGTAGTTTCATGGTCGCCATTACTGATGCTGGCTTTTTATTCCAGATTTATTTAATTAACTGAATTTAAACTATCCAGCTGCCGTGGTGGGATTTGAACTCGGGTCTCTGAATCATTAGTCTAGGCCTCTGGATTACTGGTCCGGTAACGTAACTACCACGTTACCGTTCCCTGCTATTTACTTAATATCCTTTTTTTTTGTATTGCAGGTTGAGGATAGGCAGAAGGTAGTGTACGATATTAGTGGTGTGACGACGACTAGTTCGACCATTGGGGACCCTGAGCCCTCCGAGGTGACGGCAGCCTTCGACGGGGACGTGTCCTTGCTGCCCGGCGCCGTCCTGGAGATGAAAGAGAATAATGAGAGGCGGAGCGCTTCCAGCCAGGGGGAGATGGACAGCAGAGGGTCGGCTGGACAGGGCAGCGGCTGCATTGTCGTCGGCGAGGCCGAGGAGGAAAAGGACAGCGTGGCCGAGGTGCCCACCCGGGCCTCCACCTTCAGGCCCACAATCCGGTCGCTCTCGCCCTTCCGACGGCACAGCTGGGGACCCGGGAAAAACACAGGCAGCGAAACGGAGATCAATCAACGAAGGTATGGTGTGAAAAGGGAACGGAAGGGGGGGCAGACTGCCCGCGAAGGTGCGCACGCGCGTGTACACAACCTTGCAGTATATGAGGTCCCGTGCAAGTCGCTCACTGTCATTTACATTGTAGATCCTGCGCAAGAATTTGAATGGGGGAGGCAGGCCACGCCGGAGGCAGTACAGCTAGGGGTAGACAGATTATATCACCCAGCAGCAGTCACAGATACTCAATTGGACAATATGGTGCCATTTTTAAATAGAAGGCTTCACAATGAGTAGACGTCAATGCAGTGCAGGAAGCGTGGGTTAATTCAACTAAAACTGGGCGTGATGCGCGCTCCATTTTACAACCAAAGAAATTAAACCATGCAAACTTTACCACAAAAAAACGATTGCAGTCCTCAACCTTGTTTATGCACCTTTCCCTGCTTCTGCATCTTATCAGCTTTGGTGGCCTTCTCGGTGGTGATGGGGGAAGGAGATGAGCCATGGTTACCAGGGAAATGTTTGATTCTTAAACACTAGGGTACTGGTGGGAAGGGGTTATGCTATCGATCCACTAGGCTAAGTGGATTGAGCCTCTGTCTAGCTGTCTGTCCCAAACTAAAATGGCCCTCGTTTTGCAGTGAATCTGAGTTTGAATGATGTAAAGTCCTGGAACTCAAGCCTGCGATCTTCAGCTGACATGAAGCAAGCGCTGTGCCCCAAGGGCTCAATCACCGCACCGAAAGAGAAAACTGTCGGTTCGGTTTTAATGATCGATTACTCCAACCAGAGCGATGTAGCTATGATGATGTGGGATCACGATAGATAACGTTATTGATTCATGGTCAGCTATCTTCAGCATGGCCTGAGAGATACCAGAACTGAGAGTTTATAACTATCGGGAAAGATTGAACAGGCTGGGACTTGTGTCCCAAGAAAAGAGAAGATTGAGGAGTGACTTAATAATGGTAACCTAATAGCGATTTGATAGGTGTATTTGCTTCATGGGTTCTTTGCTTAAGAATTCACAGCAACACATTGCTGTTAAGAACTAGTTGGTTTATTAACAAAGGTTTAACAATCGCACTACACATTACCAGTTCATCCACTAGGCTCACAACTGCATACCTCATCGTGGATGACCTAGACCCAACTGACTGGGGTTTTATTGAGTCTTTTGAACATCACATGACTGGCTAAGCCACTCACAGTGCAACAGCTCTACAAACCTGTGAGCATACTCACGGGTGCATATATTACAATAGGGTAGACAAAAAGACTTGTGCGGGAGTCCAAAACAAGGGGCCATCAGATAGTCACCTAGAAATCCAATAGGGAATTCAGAAGAAACTTCTTTACCCAGGGAGTGGTTAGAATGTGAAACTCGCTGCCACATTGAGTGGTTGCGGTGAATAGACATAGAAACATAGAAAATAGGTGCAGGAGTAGGCCATTCGGCCCTTCTAGCCTGCACCGCCATTCAATGAGTTCATGCTGAACATGCAACTTCAGTACCCCATTCCTGCTTTCTCACCATACCCCTTGATTCCCCTAGTAGTAAGGACTTCATCTAACTCCTTTTTGAATATATTTAGTGAATTGGCCTCAATTAGCATCGATGCATTTGAGGGGAAGCTGGATAATTCCAGGAGGGAGAAAGGAATAGAAGGATATGCTGATGGGGTGAGATGAAGAGGGGTGGGAGGAGGCTCAAGTGGAGCATAAGCACCGGCACGGACCAGTTGGGCCAAACGGCCTGTTTATGTGCTGTGAATGCTGTGTAATTCTATATAAGGCCTATGAAGTATGGGATCACAGTACATGAAGGAAAGGGGTGGTTTTAATTGCTGTGTATTTTAGATCTTGGGCTTCAGACAGCTTGGATGAAGGATTTGTCCCTCGCTGATGTTCATCGTTTTGCTATCTTTATTTCTCCGGTTTTCATTCTGATCTTTTCGCCCTTTTCCTGTTGCATCGATCATTTCTTTTCCCCACCGAATGATTGTGTTAATCTTCATGATTTGTTTTCAGTTCTGTGAGAATGCTTGGTGACATCGTAAAGAGGCCACCAATTCATAGAAGAAGGTAAAAGATAAAGCAAAGCAAATAGTTATTCTAACCCAAGGAAATGGATGTTAATATTAATCTGTTTTCACACAAACTGCGTGTTTGAATACACCTCCAGTAGATTTTATTTTTCAGTGTGTTATTTCATTGAAGCCTGTTCAATGGCACTACTATTGGGACGGACCAAAAGTTGAGACTCTAAATAGAGTTAGTTCCTAACCAGTGTCTTGGAGCTGTGGGGAATAAAAGGATGTTACAGGCAGGTGACAGTCAACTGTCCCAGTGGCCAGGTCTGTAACATGTGACTGACCCATACAGACTGGAAAGATCCCTTTTTTACGTCCTTGCTCTGTGTTGCATTAGTTGTTCTCTGCCGTGGCGACAGTTGAACTTGGCACGTTCCTGAGTGCTAATCCAGGGACCTCTCCTCGAAAATACAGGCATGGATGTCTGGTGAGGCAGAATCAGACCAGCATTCAGTGTCTGGGCTCCCTCAAGATGTGAGGTACTGATGAACCGTGAGCTCCCGTAGAACTGAGCGCTTTTCAAGGTCTTGAGCCCTGACCTGCTGGCCCTCTGTTATCCATCTCCGCCTTGCTTGAGATGGGGAGTGATCGGGGGGTGGGAGGTGGTGGGATTGGGCGGATGGGGATTGGACGGGGGGTGGGGAGCGATTGGGCGGATGGGGTGAGGGAGAGCCAGTAGTCCTGTGAGGTCCAGGTTTCAGTGTCATAACCATATGTGCCTGTGTCCCACACAGGGTTTTATTAATCAAGAACAGGATTATTCTTTACAAAGTGCTTTACTAATCTTCCCAACAGCACTGGCTGGCGATGCTTTGATTGCTTTGGCTTGCCTACTAATTACTGCCATGCTTTAAAACTTTTGACAACCCCACCAGTTGACAAAAAAAATTGGAACACAGTTGAAGAATGGAATGCACAGTGACACCAATGTGGCTCTTGTAGTTCCATGCTTACATTTTGAAAATACACAAATCTGTATTGTCACTATGGTCACGCTGTGAAATGTTCAAGCTGTGCCTACTTGAACTGTGGACAACGCCCAGCAGTGTGATTCTGGGTCCTGCCCTCCACACTGTTGAGACGCTAAGCTGTGCAACACCAGAAAATGGGTGCGGTGGTGCAGTGGCTGTGGTACTGAGCAAGCAGTCCTGGGTCATGAGTTCAAATCCCACCGCGATGTGTTATGAAATTGAATTCAATAAATCTGATCTTGCCAAATCAGATAAATTTGCGGGTTTAAAAAAAACTGACCGTTTATTCATAGACCGGCTCGCTCACTAATTCCCTTCAATGACGGAAACCTACCTCCCAAGCTGGCCTGACCCACAAGTGGCTCCAGTCTCGGGCTTGGATGTGGACTCGTCACTCGGCTGTCACGGCACCTTGGCATAGGTTATAAATTCCAGCGTTTGCCACACACGGAAAATACATTTTTCCAAATCCACTAGAGTGCTGCAGCAACAACTTGATGGCTATAGGTCTGTCAGTGGTGGTGGTGTGGGAGCAATTTGATGGGTTGGAATAAGACCATTCCACAACACTAAAGGCACATTGGCATAAGTGTGACTTGGTCAATAGCCGAGTAACAAAACAAATATAATTTGACCAGAGTATTTTCGGCCAACCTGCCTCATTTGAAAACTGGAAAAGCCATCAAGTGCGCAAAAAAGTTTCCAATCACTTTTGATATGACCTCCGAGCTTGAACTCCGTTTGATGTCATTGCATCAAGCCTTTCGCTGTAATTTCCTTTGGATGCATTTCTCATCTCTTTGCTGTCATTGTTTCCTTCCTTGTTCTGATCCTTTCTCCTCTTATTCCTAGTATGAGTTGGTGTCCCTCTGAGAATCAGCCCTTTGCCATGGGGTCTGACATTAGCCACAGAAGGTACGGATTGTTGCAGGTGCTGACTTCAGATCAGATGGTTTCCTACCTGTGCTTTCAGTTTGAAGGGGTATGGGGAAATTGAGCAGACGCATACCTGACGCATCTTAAGCTGGCAATAAATCGTGTCCATAAAAAGCGGAAAACAATGCTGGAAATCTGAAGTAAAAACAGAACATTGTGGAGAGGCACAGCAGATCTGCCAGTACCTGAAAAGGGCAAAGTATTTCCTGAGGGCATCGAAGTAGGTTTTGCGCACACAATAATATCTGACAGAACTAATTTCAGTTACTTATAGCATAAGAACATATTGGGAGCAGGAGTCAGCCATTCGGCCCCTTGAGCCTGCTCCGCCATTCAGTGAGATCATGGCTGATGATCGACCTCAACTCCATTTTTCTGCACTTCAAAGGTTAAGTTATGAGGCGTGATTACACAAATTAGGGTTGTATTCCCTTGAATTTAGAAGGTTAATGGGTGATCTGATTGAAGTTTTCAAGATATTAATGGGAACAGATAGCGTAGACAGAAATAAACTATTCCCGCTGGTTGGGGATTCAAGGACTAGGACGCACAGTCTAACAATTAGAGCCAGACCTTTCAGGAGTGAAATTAGGAAACACTTCTACACACAAAGGGTGGTAGAAGTTTGGAAAACTCTTCCACAAACGGCTATTGATGCTCGATCAATTGTGAATTTTGAATCTGAGATTGATGGCCTTTTATTAACCAAAGGTATCTGGGCCAAAGGCGGGTATATGGAGTTAGGTCACAGATCAGCCATGAACTTATTGAATAGCGGGCAGAACAGGCTTGAGGGGCTGAATGGCCTCCTCCTGATTTTATGTTCCTATGAAGCTGATTTCATGAGGAAGGTGGTTCCTGGCAGCAGGGCCTCTGCCTTTGGGGAAAGGGAGCCATCAGGTGAGACATGCCATGCAGGCTGTCCTTGTGCAACGCCTGGTGGCCAGCTGCAAGTAGTGCTGGTGACCTGGGAGCATCCTGCCTGCCTGGCTCTTGGCTGCAAAGAATTACAGCACGGAAGGAGGCCATTTGGCCCAACGTGCCTGCGTCGGCCAACAAAAGAGCTATCTAGCCTAGTCCCACTTTCCAGCTCTTGGTCCGTAGCCCTGTAGGTTACAGCACTTCAAGTGCACATCCAAGTAATTTTTAAATGTGGTGAGGGTTTCTGCCTCTACCACCCTTTAAGGCAGTGAGTTCCAGACCCCCACCACCCTCTGGGTGAAGACATTTCCCCTCAAATCCCCTCTAAACATGCTAACAATTACTTTAAATCTATGCTCCCTGGTTGTTGACCCCTCTGCTAAGGGAAATAGGTCCTTCCTAGCCACTCTATCTAGGCCCCTCATAATTTTATACACCTCAATAAGGTCTCCCCTCAGCCTCCTCTGTTCCAAAGAAAACAACCCCAGTCTATCCAATCTTTCCTCATAGCCAAAATTCTCCAGTCCTAGCAACACCCTCGTGAATCTCCTCTGCACCCTCTCCAGTGCAACCGCATCTTTGCAGTGAGGGGTGTTCAGGTGATCAGCAAGGAAGGAAAATGTGTACCCGCCCTCACTGGATGATAGCATTTCCCTGCCCCCCCCCCAAAAAAACCAACTAGTCCATGAGAATTTACAAAGAACAAAAACTGGAAAAAAAAACAGATGTATAATGTTCTGGAAGTTTGGAACCTGGAGATTGGCAACACCATTTGTACAGAATGGGAACAATGTACAAGATCTTTAACTGCTTTGTCCTGAGAGCTCGTGCGCACAAGCTTGCCTCTTTTGCGTTTCGGATGCTTGCTGCTCAGCAGACGTCCTGTCAATCTTCGCGGTTTTTTTTGCGATCGTGGTTAAAAATGCAGGCACGTCTCCCTGGTGGGTTTTAGCCATTTTGTGCACGTTATTTTGCCGTGCAATAGAGGTACGTTTGTCTGCCCTCTGGTTCTGACACCCATGGTCATGCTTGAATACACGAGAGCTGGTTCTTGGCGCTGCCTCAATTCTAAAAGCTTTCTGCACGCTGATTGCCTTTTGTGTTAACTGCGTGCTTTTGTTTTGTGAAATTGGTGAATTCCTTCGAAATAGGTCTGGTCCCGGGATAGTGACATCAATCTCGCTACTAATCGTTGTCCTGCACTTTTTCCCACGCACAAGTGAAGTCAAATATTTCTCTTCTAAATCATTTGTAAAGATTATTATTCCACTCCGCCGCTCTCCTTGCCAAAAGAAACAACATTTTCCACTACACGAGCAAAATGCCAGAAATAAGCAGCAGGTTATAAGCACATAAGAATTAGGAGCGGGAGTCGGCCATTCGGCCCCTCGAGCCTGCTCCGCCGTTCAGTGAGATCATGTCTGATCTTCTACCTCAACTCCACTTTCCTGCACTATCCCCATATCCCTTGATTCCCTTAATATCCAAAAATCTATCGATCTCAGCCTTGAATGTACTCAACGACTGAGCCTCCACAACCCTCGGGTAGAGAATTCCAAAGATTCACCACCCTCTGAGTGAAGAAATTTCTCCTCATCTCAGTCCTAAATGGCCGACCCCTTATTCTGCAACTGGTTCTAGACTCCCCAGCCAGAGGAAACATCCTCCCTGCATCTACCCTGTCAAGCCCTGAAAGAAGTTTGTATGTTTCAATCACATCACCTCTCATTCTTACAACCTCTAAAGAATATAGGCCGAGTCTACTTAATCTCTCCTCATGGGACAATGCCCATCCCAGGAATCAGTCTGGTGAACGTTCGTTGCACTCTCTCTCTGGCAAGTATATCCTTCCTTGGGTAAAGAGACCAAAACTGTATACAATACTCCAGGTGTGGTCTCACCAGGGCCCTATATAATTGCAGTAAGTCTTTAGTCTTGTACTCAAATCCTCTTGTAATAAAGGTCAACATACCATTTGCTTTCTTAATTGCTTGCTTGGGCAGTTGGCATCTGGATACGGGCAAGATAGGTTGACGTTCCGATGGTGTCTCGGTGTGCACCTGTCCTTCCCGAGCTTTGGTGGCAAATATCCATTGATGGCGCTAGTGGTATTTCTGTATCAAAAGACAACAACTAATAAAGCTCAGTGTTTCCCTGTTGGTGGCAAACAGTCCTTAACTGGCTGACTGCTTGTTTATTCTTCAAACTCGATTACTCCAGTGTTCTCCTTCCCTCCCTCCACAAATTACAACTCACCCAGAATACTGGGGTCTGCACCCTCACCCACACTTTTTACACAGGATTACATCGGATATACGGCACAGAAACAGGCCATTCGGCCAACCATACCGGCATCGATGCTCCACTCGAGCCGCCTCCCATCTTTCCTCATCTAAATCTATCAGCATAACCCTCTATTCCCTTCTCCCTCATATGCTTGTCCAGCCTCCCCTTAAATGCGTCGATACTATTCGCTTCAACCCCTCCTTGTGGCAGCGAGTTCCACATTCCCACCACTCTCTGGGTAAAGTAGTTTCTTCTGAATTCCCCATTGGATTTCTTGGTGACTATCTTATATTGATGGCCTCCAGTTATGCTCTTCCCCACAAGTGGAAACACCCTCTCTCTATCCACTCGATCAAAACCTTTTACAATTTTAAAGACCTCTATTGGGTCACCCCTCAGCCGCCTTTCTCACTTATCCCCCCCACATCCTCACCATGCTGAGGGAAATTATTTTAAGATCCTTCTCCTTGCCTTCAGCTATCTCTCTCGCCTCCGTGATCTACAGTCGTGTGGTCCCTGCCCGTTACTCTGTGCTCATCCGACACCAGCCGCCCTCAATCCTGCTCCACCGTCTGACGTCACCGCTTCGCCCTCTGTGGCCGTGCCCTCAGATACTCCTTCATTGTCACCTCCATCACTGATTTTAAGACCCTCCACCTCCCTTGTTCCATTCTTCGTACTGCTAGTATTAATATCAATGTATCCCCTATCCTGAGATGTGTCTCTCCACATGTAAGTTGTTGAAAAAGCGTTATTATTTCTTCCCCCCCCCCCCCCCGCCACATCCTGCACCCATAATTTTTCGCAGAAAATAATTCCTGCACTTTCACTGTGGGTTGATAGAATGTTTGAGAAGGAAAAATACTCAGTGAGGGCTGCAATGTATTTGCTTCATGGGTTCTTTGCTTAAGAATTTATCGCAACACATTGCTATTTAGAACGAGTTGGTTTAGTAGCAAAAGGTTTAACAATCACACTACACATTATCGGTTTTACCACCAGGCTCACAACTGCATACCTCATCGTGGCTCCCCCGAACCCAACTGGCTGGGGTTTTATTGAGTCTTGTGAACATCACGTGATAGGTTGTGAGTGGCTCAGCCAAACGGCTCTACAACTATTTTTTGTAGAAAACAAATAATCAAGTGCCCCCTGATTAAAGGGGGGCGGGGGGGGCACATTCCAAAAACTTTTCAAGTGCCCTCTTTTTTTTGTGTTGTATTTTTTTTTGAGGGCACTCAAACACAGATTATACAAATGCCCCCTGGTTAAAAGTGGGGAGCACTAAAAAGCCTACTGCACCTGGTATTCCCAGGTGGCCTCCCATCCAAGTACTAACCAGGCCTGACTCCACTTGCCTTCCGAGATCAGACAAGATCGGCCGTTTTCAGACTAGTGCGGCCGTACAAACCTGTGAGCATCCTCACAGGTTGCAAACATTACAGTGATTCCCTTTTTGTATTGGCTGCAAGTGACTGCCCAAGCTTACGACCTTTGCTGCGGTGCTTGAATATGTCCTGTGTGCATTCAGTTACAGCCTGGAGGGACTGACGGCCAGCAACGAGGTGCCCAAGGAGCCGTCTCACACTGTGGAGGCTGTCCTGCGGAATTCCCGCGACCCTCGGCGGACTCCGATGGTCAGCACGGATGAGCGCGGATCGTTGGTCTCGCTGACCGAGGAGGAGATGGAGTCGGACCACAGCGAGGGCAGCGTATTTGATAACCCGGTAAAGTGGCTTCGGAGTCGCCGTGTGTCTTGTTTTTATTAATCGTGAGAGACGTAGGTGAAAGATCAAGGCCCGTAGAGCAGAATGCAAGGCGAGTTGAATCAAGAAGTACGGATTGAAGCCTAGAGGCCACTGTGCAATAGTGCTGCATGTATGCTCAAGACTAAGGAAGGAATTTGCATTTAATATGCGGCACCTCACAGTCTCAGGACGTCCCAACGCACTTCACACCCAATGAAGTATATTTGAAGTGTAGTCACTGTCGTTGTGTAGGAAATGCTCAGCACATTTATACTATATTATTATTCCTTCATCTGCCAGTTTAACAGAGGCAGCGTGACCTCTTTTAAATAACTATCGTAATTCTTTGGTACTGCTATATTCTCTCAGCTGTGGCTCAGTGGGCAGCACTCTCGTCTCCGAGTCAGAAGGTTGTGGGCTCAAGTCCCACTGCAGAGACTTGAGTACAACAATCTAGGCTGACACTCCCAGTGCAGTGCTGAGGGAGTGCGACACTGTCGGAGGTGCCATCTTTCGGATAAGACGTTAAACCGAGGCCCCGTCTGCTCTCTCAGGTGGACGTAAAAGATCCCGTGGCACTATTTTGAAGAAGAGCAGGGGAATTATCCCGGTGTCCTGGCCAATATTTATCCCTCAATCAACGTCTCACAAACAGATTATCTGGTCGCCATCACATTGGTGTTTGTGGGAGTTTGCTGTGCGCAAATTGGCTGCCGTGTTTTCAACATTACAACGGTGACTACACTCCAAAAGTACTTCATTGGCTGTAAAGAGCTTTGGGATGTCCTGAGGTTGTGAAAGGTTTAGCTGGGAGTTTAGGTGCAAGTGTTGACACGATTAATATTGAGTAGCTATTTGGGGGTTATAGAAATTGCCTGTGATTTTGCCCAAAATGACATTGGGGAAAATGGAATTTAAAAATCAAATACGTGTTGTTTCCTTACAGAAGATGGCCAGGACACAGCTCAAATCTGCTCCTCCACTGACCAAATCCATGTCGCTGCAGACCATCAGTCCACCGCGCACAGACAGTGAGTACTGACTGGAGTTTTCAGCATCCTATCAGACGAATAAAAAGTTACTAACTAAAGCGGTGCATGTGTTGGGAGCAACAACGAGTGGAAATGCCGTGAAAGTCTTGCGCTTTTTAAAAAAAACAAAGTGCATGTGTGTTCTTTTAGCCACTTTTGCTTTTCTCCAGTTCTCGGCCCCTCTGGAAGGCATTGCCCCCTTGCTGTGGTCCAGTCCCACCGGTGCTCCCCGCACTCCAGTACCATATCCACATGGTCATTTTACATGTGTGGACCTTAACGGTCAGCAGCAACAAGCAATTTAACCGTAAAGGGCACCTTACGAACAATGATGGACAGACGAAGACCCTCTGGTCCATCCAGCCTATCCCACACGATTGTGATTACCTTGTGTATCACAACATATACACTCTCCACCCCACCTAAAACCGTGTGATCTCCTGGGAGAGGCAAAAAAAAACCTGGCCAATTTGGGGGGAAAAAATCTGTGAAAATTCCTCTCCGACCCATCTCGGCGATCGAATAGTCCTGTGTTGTCATCCTCCAGTGTCCACAAGTACCAACATCGAACAGTGGAACATCCTCCTTCTCCTTACCTCTGGGGGGGGCCGTTGTGCCGATTGATTCTTCCGATATCCCGGCTAACATGCCACGGACTGGGAATCGATCCTGGCAACTCCCTGAGCCAACAGAGGAGGGGCTACATTTGTTACTTCCTCGAAAGAAAAGCTTAACTTTTATACCGTGCCTTTCATACCCTTCGCAAAGTGCTTCAAAGCCGAGGAATTTCTTTGGAAGTTCCGTTACTGTTGTTTTGTAGGCAAGTATTGCAGCCAATGTGCACACAGCAAGATCTTGGCGACAAGACAAATGACCAGTTAATCTGTTTCAATGACATTGGTTGATGATAAATGTTGGCCTGGGCACACAGAACTCCCGCGCCCTTCTGCATCATGCCTTGGGATCTTTCACTGCCACCTGAACGGGCATAATACTTCCAACAGTGTAGCAGTCCCTCTGCTGCACTGAAAGTTCATCCGTGGTTGTAATGTACTTGCTTCATGGGATCCTTGCTGAAGAATTCTTAGCAACACGTTGTTGTTAAACCTTTTGCTAATAAATCACACTACACATTACCGGTTCATCCACTGGGCTCACAATCATCTGGAATAAAAGCAGAAACTGCTGGAAATCTCTGGGTCAGGCAGCATCTGTGGCGAGGAAGCCGAGTTAACGTTTCGGGTCAATGACCCTTCGTCAGAACTGGAGAGTGTTCGAGAGGAACATATTCTTAACCTGCACTGAAAGGGGAAGAAAGAACAAAAGGGAAGGTCAGTGATAGGGTGGAAGACAGGAGAGATTAGAGAGACAAAAGGGATGATGGCCCAAATTCAAATGGTAATGCAGGAGTTAGAAAAACATTAGTCAAGGTAGGGTGTGAATGGCAGGATAATGACTAGCTGCCATTAGAGACAAAGAGAAAAAAGAAACAGGCTCTGAGGGGGGAGGGGGGAGCCAAAGATTGGCAGCGGTTACGCTCTGAAATTTTTGAACTCTATGTTGAGTTCGGAAGGCTGTGAAGTGCCTAAACGAAAGATGAGCTGCTGTTTCTCGAGCTTTGTTGGAACAGTGCAGGAGGCTGAGGACGGAGAGGTCAGAGTGGGAGTGGAGTGGGAAATTAGTGACAGGCGACCAGAGGCTCAGGGTCACGCTTGTGGACTGAACGGAGGTGCTCCACAACCACCTTGCCTCATCGTGGACCCCCGAACCCAACTGGTTGGGGTTTTATTGAGTTCTGTGAACATCACACGACTGGCAAAGCCACTCACAACTCGACAGCTCTACCAACCTGTGAGCATACTCGCAGGTGCATACAGTGCAGAGGTTAAGTGCTCGAGTCCTGGAGTGGGACTTGAACCTCCGACCGCCTGCTTCAGGGACTACATTGGGTAGGAACGAGATGATGAGGGAGCTCACTAGCCTGACCTTCAAGTGAGAAGTTTCTGTACCAGCTCGAGAGGTGACCTCCTGTCAATTGAACTGAACTGAAGGGGATTATATTGCCTTCACACTGCCTGGTATAACTAATCTGAATCCAAAGTATACAAAGTAAAAGTGGACAGTTACAGGTTAATCTTGAGCAGTTGAAAGAATTCCGAGGCCTAGGGAATTCCCCCACCCCCGCCCAGCAATGGATATGGGAGTGGTCTTTACCCACCAAGCCCTCAGTTTGGAAGGGTTAACAAACTGAACCAGATAAGCTGGGGAAAAAAAAAAAACCCACTCAATGTTTAGGAATGAATCATTCGCTCCCTCATTACTGTATAATGCTCTCTTTAAAAACTGTCTGAATGATAATACTGTAGGGATTGGCTCTGTACTCTCACAGATTGCTATATGATAGGACGTTACATTTATGTGATAGGACATTAAAGAAAGAGGGGTTTTCTCATTCACTCCACCGCTGGGGAAAGGGCACCAATCAGTCGGTCAGAATGCCCTTCCTGTTCAGCCACATCATGGTTGTGCAATAAGTGTGCCCAGGTCAGTCTTGAGGTCTTTGGAGCTGCTATTAGTCAACCTAAAGTCAGTGTTATCAAAACGTACTCACAACATCGGTACGAAAGGGAGCCAAGGGAAGCAAAATGTAAGCAGATTGTTTTAAACTTTGTGGGAAAACATTTAGCTTGCCTCACTTGATTGCACTCTTGCCTCTGAGTCAGAAGTTTATGGATTCAAGTCCAACTACAGCACTTGGAGCCACAGCCTAGCCTGATGCTCCAGTGTGGTACTGAGGGAGCGCTGCATTCTCAGTGAGATGTCAAACTGAGGGCCTGGTGGATCAGATGGAAGCTAAAGACATCAGGGGCAATGTCCCCCCGTGAGCTGCAGTGCCTCCTTCAATGCGCGGGCCATTCTAATTTTACGTGCATGCGCGTTATCTACAATGTAGAAGCCGCTGAACGGCCTGCGATACCTGCGCGGCCGAGCAGCTTAGCGGGATCGTCGATCGTGGGACTTTGAATAAGAACAGGGATTCCTCCCAATGTGCTGGCCAGCATTTCTCCTTCAGTCAGCACCATTGAAACGGTGATCTCATTGCTCCTTGTGGGATCCTGCTATTCACAAGCTAGCTGCCATTTTTTGCCCACGTAACAATCATGACTGCACTTAAAAAGTGGACGTCTCAAAGCGCTTTACAGCCAATGAAGTACTTTTTCAAGTGTAGTCACTGTTGTAATGTGGGAAACACGGCAGCTAATTTGCGCACAGCAAGCTCCCACACACAGCAATGTGATAATGACCAGATAATGTTTTTTTACTGATGTTGAATGAAGGATAAATATTGGCCCTAGGACACCGGGGATAACTCTCCTGCTCTTAGAAAATATTGCTATGGGATCTTTTACATCCACCTGAGAGCTGTTTTAATGTCTCATCCAAAAGACGGCACCTCCGACAGTGCAGCACTCCCACGAAAATTGCACCTAAGTCGCCTGAAGTCTGCGTAATGCACTTTTATGCAAATCATTGGTTCCTCTCAACTCCACAGGAAAAGTGCGCTCCACAAAACCATAATCATTGAAGGTCACGAAACAACTGGTAGGCGCTGTGCACGCGGTGTGTGAGCCGCGATGGGCCAGGCTGTTGGCACGGCACCCCCACTCTCCGGTGGTCCAGGAAGGACCCTTTCATTACCGCAGAGTTTGCAGCTTGGGCCATCGTCTATAATTAAGAAACGAGCCCCTACTACGCGGCCCAGTGCGTGGCGCTGCGCTACGATCCCGCCCCAGAAAGGAAGTGGAGCACACTATTTTGCACTCCACTTCCTGTCGGGGGTGGTGACCCCAATTTCTCGCAAGAGCCGAGATCTCTCACACCTCACAACTGATACGCAATTAAATTTTAATGCCGGTATAAAGTCAAGAATCCACTAACCATGGGCCCAAGTTTCCACATGATTCGCGCCTGATTTTTAGGAGCAACTGGTGGAGAACGGACTATTTTAGAAATCGCAATTCTCCACATTTTTTTTTTCTGCAGTTCTAGTCAGGTAGAACAGTTCTAGTTTAGAAGATAATTTTTTCTTCAAAAGGGGGCGTGTCCGGCCACTGACGCCTGATTTGAAAGTTTCCACAGTGAAAATGTACTCCAAACTAAAGTAGAATGGAGCCAGTGAAGATTTTTGAAGAACTGAAAAAACCTGTTCTACACATAAAAAAAATCAGCCGCAGGTTACAAATTAGGCGTCCAGAACGAGGTGGGGGGGGGAGAAGGAACTCATTAAATTCGACAACAAATCCTTATTTATACTTCTACAAATATTATACAAATAAATCCAACCTGAATAAACATTTATAAGCAAAGAAAAGATTAAATAAACCATCTTCCTACCTGTGTGAAAGTGCTTCAGCCAGGGAGAATTCTACAGCCGTTCGTGCCGCTGAGCGGGAGGGGGCGGGTGGAGAAAGCCGTTCGTGTCGCTGAGGCTGAGAGAGAGAGAGAGAGAGAGAGAGTCTCGGGTCGGGGCGGTGGGGGGGAAGCGGGTGTCAGGTCGGCGGGGGGAGGAGCGGGTGTCGGGTTGGGGGGTGGGGGAGCGGGTGTCAGGTCTGGTCGGCGGGGGTGGTGGGGGGGAAAAGCGGGTGTCGGGTCTTGTCGGGGGCGGGGAGCAGGAGCTGGCCGTGGGAGGAGCCTTATTCACGCAGCCCCAGTGAGGCCATTCAGCCAGGGCTAGGGGCTGCGTGCTTCGGGCCCCTCCCACACAGTTCGGCGCCTAGAGCTGCTGCACTTGCGTGCCGACTGTAGCGCGCATGTGCAGAGGTCCCGGCACTGTTTTCAGCGCCGGGACCTGGCTCCGCCCCCCCCCCCCCCCCCCCCCACAGCTCATGCTGGCTGCGCCAAGGGCCAGAGGACCTGTAAGTAGGTGGAGAATACCGAGGATTTTTTTCGGCGCGAAAAACGGGCGCCCAGCTCGGAGGGGCGCCCGTTTTTTTTCTTGTGGAAACTTGGGCCCATAGAGTGTATTTTTGTGTGCTACCATTTTGAATGGCATGTCCTTTATAGTTCTGGCAAGGCTGAACTTATTGTCCATCTGAGTTGCTTGCTAAACCAGGAGATGGGTTCCCTTCCCTCAAAGTCTGAAAACTTGGAAATTTCAGGGAAGGAATGTGCCACCCATCCTACCATCCGCAGTCTGATCTTCAGGCAACTCCATCATCATCATCGGCGGTCCCTCGAACGAGGATGACTTGCTTCCACAAGAGTTCGTAGATGTTTCAATGAAGGACCCAATGTTCCAGTTCTGGAACGCCAATTGATGGGGTGGAAGATGCCTGTGTGTGGATTTTTATAATGTGTGGTGATCGTTGCGCACCAGCCACCACACGGGCTTGACAAGAGTTAGGCCTTTATCCAGTGGCAAGGGTTGAACCATATCGCATTGTGGGCTGGCCCGTGCTGCCCCTGGGCCCTCGGCTCTTCTGGGGCCCGTACCCTCCGTGTGATAGGCTTGTAATACCTCTCTGAAGGACATGAGCAAAACAGTTGGGTTTTTCCAGCCTGATTGTTTGCAAGGTCGTGAATCAGCCCACAAATGAACAGATTTATTGGATTGACTTGCACCACATGCCATGGTTGGATTTGAACTCCCGACTTCCAGGTTTCTATTTCAGTGCAGTGATCACCACTTTTACCGTATTCCACTAGATTTGACGTTCCCGTTTAAGGCAGTAATGTCATCCTAAAACTTCTGCTTTTTAAAAAAATAAATCGATTCTTGCACTTTCCAACTACAGGCATCTTTCAATTTACAAAGCAAAGCATCACGGGTCTATTTTTCCACATTTCTCCCCTCTCCGCGGAGTCATGCTATGGTGTGGGTCCATTGAATTGTCAGCCCTCTGGTAGATCAGCCAGCTGGCCGTTCTCGACGCGGAAGTGACTCAAACATCGGGGCAGAGCAAACCAATCCTGAGTCGAGACATTGCTCAGCATCTATCTCTGCACTGGCTTGCAGCGCTCATCGAGCTTGATGTCGTTTGCCTTGCTCGCTTTTCTCGCCCAGGTCTCTGGCTGAGATCTGCTGACTCAACACATGACAGGAATCAAAACCTGGGTCCATTGAGGCTTACTATATCACAGTGTTGGTACCCACAGAGGCACCGAGAGTCACTTCCCCCCCCCCTCCCCTCCCCCCAGATACTAAGAATTGAAGTTTAGAAGGTTTACATCATTGGGCAAACCTAATTTGGCAACCATGTCATCAGTGAACTAGACTTATAGACATTGTTAGTTCCCAGCAGTCTGCTTGAAAAGAAATATTCAAGTGCAGTTCCTGTTAGTGCTGATATTCTTAGTTACACATCTTTCCACCACGTCCTGTCAGAGGTGCCACTTCAGAGAAAACCATTTCAGATGGTTAAATTATGTTGATGTGTTTTTTTTTTCAAAACCAGACGACCTTCTTTCCATCAGTGTCAGCTGTGGCTCAGTGGGTGGCACACATTGTGGGTTCAAGTCCCACTCCAGCGGCTTCAGCACATAAATCCAAGCTGACACTCCCAGTGCAGTGCTGAGGGAGTGCTGCACTGTCGGTGGTGCCGTCTTTCGGATGAGACGTTAAACCGAGACCCCGCATGCTCTCTCAGTTGGATGTAAAAGATCCCATGGGCACTATTTCGAAGAAGAGCGGGAGAGTTATCCCCGGTGACCTGGGCCAATATTTATCCCTCAACCAACATAACAAAAACACATTATCTGGTCATTATCACATTGCTGTTTGTGGGAGCTTGCTGTGTGCAAATTGGCTGCTGCGTTTCCCACATTACAACAGTGAGTACACTTCAAAAATACTTAGTTGGCTTTAAAGTCCAGTGGTCGTGAAAGGTACTATATAAATGAAAGTCTTTCTTTTTTAAAAATAAATATTTGCCTCCTGAATAGTTTGTTGGAGCCATACAGAACATCGATGTCCTGGGTTCGGTTGTTGATTTGTGTTAGAACATAAGAATTAGGAGCAGGAATAGGCCATTTGGCCTCTCAAGCCTGCTCTGCCATTCAATGAGATCATGTCTGATCTTCTACACTCAACTCCACTTTCCTGCACTATCCCCATATCCCTTGATTCCCTTAATATCCAAAAATCTATCGATCTCTGTCTTGAATGTACTTGGAGAATGAGCCTCCACAGCCCTCTAGGGCAGAGAATTCCAAAGATTCACCACCCTCTGAGTGAAGATATTTTTATTCATCTCTGTCCTGAATGGCCGACCCCTTATCCCGAGACTGACCCCTATTGTGCTAGCTGATCCCAGGGCATTGGGAGGAGGTTTGGGGCACAATAATAGCCAGCAAAAAACTTTCATTTTTATAATGCCCTTAATCTCTCATGGTGCTTTACAAAAGAGGGGGGGAAAGGAAATTGATTTTGTTTTTTAAACGGACAGCATTACATGATGCGCGAGCTGGGAAATGTAGCCCGACAGCTGGGTCTAAAAAATGGGATTCGGAGAAGATATTGACAGCAGGTGATTCCATCTTTCCAAAGCTGCTTTGACAATGTGCTGTAGCCACCAGCTCCTGACATATGCAGGCTGCGTGTAGCTGGCAGCAACAGCAACTTGAATTTATAGGAGCGCCTTTAACGTAGTGAAAAGTCCCAAGGCGCGTGCGGGAGTATTTGACACCGAGACGCATAAGTCGAAATTAGCGCAGGTGACTAAAAGCTTGGTCCAAGAGGTAGGTTTTAAGGAGCGTCTTGAAGGAGGAGAAAGGTAGAGAAGCAGGGAGGTTTAGGCAGGGAGTTCCAGAGCTTGGGGCCCAGGTAACCGAAGGCACGGCCACCAGTGGTTGAGCGATTACAATCAGGGATGCTCAAGAGGGCAGAATTAGAGGAACGCAGACATCGTGGGGGGCGGGGGGGGGTTTGTGGGGCTGGAAGAGATTACAGAGATGGGGAGGGGCGAGGCCATGAAGGGATTTGAAAATGAGGATGAGAATTTTGAAATCGAGGCGTTGGTTAACCGGAAGCCAATGTAGGTCAGTGAGCACAGGGTGATGGGTGAGCGGGACTTGGTGCGAGTTAGGACACGGGCAGCCGAGCTTTGGATCAGCTTTAGTTTACATAGGGTAGAATGTGGGTGGCCAGTGGAGTGCGTTGAAATAGTCAAAAGTAACGCTAGAGATAAATTCAACCACAGTCACAAAGGCTGGGCCCTCCCGCGTTGGTGAATCTGGCGAGATTATCTTTGGAATCGCCAGCAGCTGCATGACTTTCCCGTGTCAGGCAACTAGCAGCCCTAACCTGGCACCAGAGCGATATAATTATACCTTTTAAGCTTTGTGAAGTTTGGGGGTGTGGGGGGGGGGGGTATGCCGGGGACAGTAGGCTCTCTTTTGCGAGTGTTATCAATTCATCCAGCATTCTGGCACCAACAAGCGTTGCTTTTTGCATACATTTGCATCTTGATTTGTTGCCGCAGCTTTGGAAGTATTGGCAGCTGCCCTTGAAGTGGGAGGAACGTGGTCTTTCAAAGGTGCCTGTCCAACTCTGAAATCATTTTAATGCCTATCATCTGTAGTAACTAGCAATTAACATCACATTTTCATTTCTAAAAATAGTTTGGGATAACTTGACCAAAATTATACGTGAGGATTAAAAGCATAAGCAGCTGACTGATGAATGGCTTTCTAGTGTTTGTCGAATAATAGGAGGCAGTGTGAGTGTGAGCGGCTGCCCCGAGAATGTCGCTGTCTTGTGTGAACACCAACTGCAGCAATTGGGATGAGGTCTGACCACTTCCTTTGGGGAAAAAAAAAGGATGAGATCGTTCATTTTTCCTGAATAGAGCCTTACAGAATTAGAGCAATACTTACATCATTCTGAGAATAATGACTGGCAGAGGCTTTGGGTTAAGTGTCCACATGAGCAACACAGCAGTCAGCACTTCGAGAGAGATGAGTCACTACTTGGCCCAGGGTGGAGTAAATGTCTTAATGAAGTGGTGTTGGAAAATCTTCCGAATTTACACAAAATAAAAGCATGCAAAATGAAGACATGGGTTAAAAGAAACAAGTAATGTCAATCATTTGGACCAAGTTCCATACAAGGCTCGAGATGAATGAAAAGCTGTATTCTAGTGCAGTGTAATGAAGGAAGTAGCCAAATGTTTCTTGCACAATGCTTCAATATTTAATTTAGAATCCAATACTGGAAAATAGCTAATGGTTTTATTGATGCTATATTCTGAGAATTGAACAGTGAGAATTGTAGCAGTTCGGTTCGTTTACGCCAAAGGTAAATTATCGAACCCTGTAGCTGATTGGCTACCACAGAGAAATGCAGAGTTTTCAAGCAAAGGAGGAGGCCACTTGGCCCAATGTGTCTGTGCTGACTCTCGAAAGCTATTCATTTACGCACATTCCCTTCTCCTTTCCCCAAACCCCTATTGCATCTTTCTTTTGAAATATCGAATTCCCTTTTAAAAGCGATTTATGGATTTTGCTTCAACCCCTCTTTCCGAGAGAGAATTCCATGTCCTAACAGTCTTCTGCTTTTTAAAAAAAAATAATCACTTTGATGAGAATTTAAAAATTTATAGCTTCACCCAACAAGCGGAAGTAATTTTTCTCTCTTTATCTTGCTAAAACTCTTTAAAGTTGTGGACATCTTTATCATATCTTCTCTTAATCTTCTCTGCTGTATTGGAAAGAGCATCAGTTTCACATAACTGAAGCCTTTTCTGCCTGGTGACAATTTGGGGAATCTCATCTGCATCCTTGCCATGATCTTGACATCTTTCCTGAAGTAGGGTGCACAAAAGTGGACTAATTGTGACTTTAATTACCAAGTTACTCACGTTTTCTATTCTGTTCCTTACGCTTATAAAAGTACGGAAGTCCTGCTACAACTGTACAGGGCATTGGTGAGACCACACCTGGAGTACTGCGAACACTTTTGGTCTCCTTATTTAAGGAGTGATATACTTGCATTGGAGGCTGTTTACGAGGTTGATTCCTGAGATGAAGGGGTTGTCTTATGAAGAAAGATTGGGCCTATACTCATTGGAGTTTAGAAGAATGAGAGGTGATCTTATTGAAACTTATAAGATTCTGAGGGGGCTTGACAGGGTAGATGCAGAGAGGATGTTTCCCCTCGTGGGGGAATCTAGAACTAGGGGGCATAGTTTCAGAATAGGGGGGTCACCCATTTAAAACCGAAATGAGGAGGACTTTTTTCTCTGAGGGTTGTGAATCTTTGGAATTCCCAGTCCCAGAGAGCTGTGGAGGCTGGGTCATTGAATATATTTAAGGTGGAGATAGACAGATTTTTGAATGATAAGGGAGTGAAGGGTTATGGGGAGTGGGCAGGAAAGTGGAGCTGAGGACAAAATCAGATCAGCCATGATCTTATTGAATGGCGGAGCAGGCTCGAGGGGCCAACTGGCCTACTCCTACTCCTATTATGTTCTTACCCACCAAGCCCAAACTACCCGCAAGCTCTCCTACCTCCCTCCCTCCTGCCCTCAAAAAAAACTCATCTTGTCCTCGAGACCCACCTGCTGGTCTCTTGACGTCATATCCACTTAACTGCTGACTGCCCATCTTTCCTTCCTGGTCCTCCTGCTCGGTGACATTGTAAATAGTGCCCTCCACTCGGATACTATCCTCCTCACTTTCGAAACCGCAGTCATCGCCCCTTCCTCCAAAAACCCTCCCTCAACCGCGCAGCCTTCGCAAACTACCGCCCCATCTCTTAATTTCCTTTTCCTCCAAAGTCCCTGAATGTGTTGTCGCCTCCCAATTCCATACCCATCTTTCCCACGCATCCATGTGTGAATCTCTCCCGTCAGGCTCCCGCCCCGCTGCAGCACTGGAATGGCCCAAAGCAAAGTCATAAATGTCAATGAAACTCATCTGTTTCAGTGTTGTGCCAGTGAGCTTACTGTGTAGCGCTCTTCGCTCATCCACTCAAATTGGTCCCATCAGTACCATCCCCACCAGAGCCTCACCCAAGTATTGCACAGCTGAAAAAAATGCTCTCTTCTGACAAGCCAAATTTGAGAGCAAGTAAACTTGAACTGCTGCTGGGCACTATTCACAGTTCAAGTGGACATAATCTGGAAACTTCACATGTATCCGCTAATGTGCTTTACTGAAATCCGAACCACAACATTGCTATTGATAGAGATAAATGAGAGAATGGATTTTGCATACCCAATCCTTTTGAAATTGTAAATTGTGCCTACTTAAGAGAAGGAGCCAGTAGACGAATCGGCTCCAGGTCTTTTCTAACCTCTGTGTTAAATGAAGAAAAGATTGAAATTGGTTTGTTACTGGGGACAATTCAGCTGTTATTAAAATCTAATCAGAGAACGCTTTGAAATGTCGGCAGACTGAATGAATTTCTATATCTGCTCTCTCGCTCTTCACAATGAGTGCCAATTACCAGCTCGTGATTTAATCATGGCCATTAACCAGCATGCACCTCTCCTCCGCTTGCATCTTGCTGCTTAGCATTTTGCATCAGCAGTCATTGAGGAACTGCAGGCAGATGTCAAGCAGACCTGTGATTCTCTTCCTTTCAATAAAATGCGCGCTCTAATTCTGCTGTTAACAGAACCTGGGCGGACCAGGCCCAAGAAGAGAATCTCTTTTGCTTTGAACATCTCTCCACTCCTTCCCAAGTCTAAAACTGGCTTTTCTCTCGGTTCCTCCTCAAGCGATGATGAGTCAGATAGTAAGTAAACCTTGGAATGAAATACCTACCGTATTACAGTTTGTTCATTTGCCAGTTTTGATACCAATATTTCACAGGAATATGGTCAGAAGGTTCTGAAAGGAAGGCCTTGATAGTAGGCTTCTGGACTCCCAGATGCTTATCCATTTCTAGTTCTGTACAGTTATATTTCAGGAGTTGTGCTAATATTGGAGTTATTTAATTAAAGTTTGCTATTTGCCAAGTCATAAAACGCATTGAGCTGGTGGTTTTCTGATAGTCTCGAATGGTTTTCTCATTTGGGTTGCAACGCGCAGTCAGAACTCCAACTCATTTTACGGGTGGAAGATTTCCTCTGCGTTATATGTTGCAAAATCTTAAATGCATTCTTCATAAATGAGTTTGCAATTTATGCACACATCGCCCACCTAGAAAAAGTTATCAAACGCCCTGATGGCGTATTCCTCTTCCTTCCAACATAATCAGTTATTTGGAAAAGAAAAATCTCATTATTCAATGTCCCTTCGTTCTAAATGTTTCACTGGAAACAAAATGTCTCAATACCCAAGCTCAGTTTAAGCTGCCAGAGGCAGGTTATCGTTGAATATTTAATGTCCCTGCTGATCTGGAATTTGATTTGGGACCAATCGGGGGAGCACGAAGTTCAGATGAGAGTTTGGCTGAAACTAGCTCAGGTGGGCTAACATTTCCCCCCAACGCATCTTCAAGAGTAAAATGTTCCATTATCCCAATTAACCTTCAAAAAAGAGAATATTTGAAATTAACTGGCTTGGTTTTTTTTTGATACGTGGTTCCAAGAACAGATAGCGCTGTCGAGATTATATGTGGTGTTCCATTTGTTTTGAATTATTCTGACCTAAGTGAGATTGCATGGAAATTAATATTTCTCCCCGGGTTAGGAAGAAGGAAGTATTTGGCTAGTATTGCTGCCGTGAATGGTGATCCAGCAAACCCTGCTGGAAAGTGGACGTGAATGTTTGGTGGTGGCAGGTTGGGGCCACGGCTGTGAAGTCCACCATAGTTGGATAGCTCTGTCTAGGCTTACTGAACGTTTGAGTAAGGACCAGCATTGTATCCCAGCAAAGAGTCAGTAACCTGAGGGTATGGGGGGTGCAGAGAGAGGAGTTGGGGAGGGGGGTGATGAGAGGAGTTGGGGGGGGGGGGATGAGAGGAGTTGGGGGGGGGGGGATGAGAGGAGTTGGGGGGGGGGGATGAGAGGAGTTGGGGGGGGGGGATGAGAGGGGAGTTGGGGGGGGGGATGAGCGGAGTTGGGGAGGGGGGGGGAATGAGTTGGGGTTGTGGAGGGGGGGGATGAGCGGAGTTGGGGTTGTGGAGGGGGGGGATGAGAGGAGTTGGGGTTGGGAGGGGGGATGAGAGGAGTTGGGTTGGGGAGGGGGGGGATGAGAGGAGTTGGGGTTGGGGAGGGGGGGATGAGAGGAGTTGGGGTTGGGGAGGGGGGGATGAGAGGAGTTGGGGTTGGGGAGGGGGGGATGAGAGAAGTTGGGGTTGGGGAGGGGGTATTTGAGAGGAGTTGGGGTTGGACGGGGGAGAGGAGTTGGGTTTGGGGTTGGCAGGGGGAGGGGATGGAGAGAGAGAGGGGGGGTGGGGGGAGAGGGGATGGAGAGGAGGGGGAGGGGATGGGGATGGAGAGTGGGAGGAGGGGGAGGGGGGGATGGAGAGGAGGGGGCGGGGATGCAGAGTGGGAGGAGGGGATGGAGAGGAGGGGGAGGGGATGCAGAGAGGGAGGAGGAGGGTGGGGGGAGAGGGAGGAGGGTGGGGGGGAGAGGGGGATGGGGTGGGGGGAGAGGGGGAGGGAGAAGAGGGGGATGGGGTGGGGGGAGAGGGGGAGGGAGGGGGATCGAGTGGGGGGAGGGGGAGGGGATGGAGAGTGGGGGGAGGGGATGGAGAGTGGGGGGAGGGGATGGAGAGTGGGGGGAGGGGGAGGGGATGGAGAGTGGGGGGAGGGGGAGGGGATGGAGAGTGGGGGGAGGGGATGGAGAGTGGGGGAAGGGGGAGGGGATGGAGAGTGGGGGGATGGGGATGGAGAGTGGGGGGAGGGGGAGGGGATGGGGATGGAGAGTGGGGGGAGGGGGAGGGGATGGGGATGGAGAGTGGGGGGGAGGGGGAGGGGGAGGAGATGGAGAGTGGGGGGAGGGGGAGGGGATGGAGAGTGGGGGGGGGAGGGGATGGAGAGTGGGGGGGGGAGGGGATGGAGAGTGGGAGGAGGGGAGGGGATGGAGAGTTGGGGGAGGGGGAGGGGATGGAGAGTGGGGGGAGGGGGGGGGAGGGGAGGGGGAGGGGATGGAGAGTGGGGGGAGGGGGAGGGGATGGAGAGTGGGGGGAGGGGGAGGGGATGGAGAGTGGGGGGAGGGGGAGGGGATGGAGAGTGGGGGGGAGGGGCTGGGGATGGAGAGTGGGGGGAGGGGCAGGGGATGGAGAGTGGGGGGAGGGGGAGGGGATGGAGAGTGGGGGGAGGGGGAGGGGATGGAGAGTGGGGGGAGGGAGGGGAGGGGTGAGGTGGAGGGGAGGGGTGAGGAGGGGGGGAGAGGGAGAGAGGAGGAGGGGGGGAGAGGGAGAGAGGAGGAGTGGGGGGAGAGAGAGGAGGAGTGGGGGGAGAGAGAGGAGGAGGGAGGGGGGGGAGAGAGAGGAGGAGGGGGGGGGGAGAGAGGAGGGGGGGGGGAGAGAGAGGAGGGGGGGGGTGAGAGAGGAGGAGGGGGGGGAGAGAAGGAGGGGGGGGAGAGAGAAGGAGGAGGGGGTGGAGAGAGAGAGGGGTGGAGAGAGGAGGAGGGGGGGGGTGGAGAGAGGAGGAGGGGGGGGGTGGAGAGAGGAGGAGGGGGGGGGGTGGAGAGAGGAGGAGGGGGGGGGTGGAGAGAGGAGGAGGGGGGGGTGGAGAGAGGAGGAGGGGGGGGGTGGAGAGAGGAGGAGGGGGGGTGGAGAGAGGAGATGGGGGGGGTGGAGAGAGGAGGAGGGAGGGGGGTGGAGAGAGGAGGAGGGAGAGAGAGGGAGGAGGGAGGAGGGGGGGGAGAGAGGAGGAGGGGGGGGAGAGAGGAGGATGGGGGGGGGGCGGGGAGCGGGGGGGAGAGATGAGAAGGGAGGGGTTGGGGAGCAGAGGGAGGGGGTTTGGGGGAGAGGGAAGGGTTTTGGGGGGGGAGGGGTTGGAGGAGAGCGACGGGGTTGGCGGGGGGGAGGAGAGGGAAGGGTTGGGGGGACAGGAGAAGGGGTGGGGGGAAAGGGAGGGGTTTGAGGGGGGAGGAGAGGGAGGGGTTGGGGGGGAGAGGGTGGGGTTTAAGGGGGCGAGGAAAGGGAGGGGTTTGAGGGGGTGAGGAAAGGGAGGGGTTTGGGGGGGAGAGGAGAGGGAGGGTTTGGGGGGGAGAGGAGTGGGAGGGTTTGGGGGGGAGGAGGGGAGGAGCTGGGGGGGAGAGGGAGGGGTTGGGGGGGGCAGGAGAAGGAGGGGAGGACACGAGAAGTGGTGGGGGGGAAAGGGAGGGGTTGGGGGGCAGGAGAGGGAGGGGGGTACACGAGAAGGGGTGGGGGGAAAGGGAGGGGTTTGAGGGGCGGGAAAGGGACGGGTTGGGGGGAGGGAGGGGTTGAGGGGGAAAGGGAGGGTTTGAGTGGGGAAAGAGTGGTCTGCGGGTGGGGGGGAGGCGGGGAATAGAGGGGCTGGTGGGGGGCGAGAAGAGTGGGGTTGGGGGATGGTGTAGAAAGCTGCCAGCAAAATACATCCCTATATTTTATTGGCCATTAGCCTGAATTAGCTGCCAACAATCACAGATTAAGCTCCTGGCAATGTGCCACATGGTATTGCCTGATGTACTATATAATGTACCAAGGAGGTTGTTTTTGAACAATAATGTTCCAGCTTTTCTCAGGGCCAGTGAATGGCTGTATAAACAGCCCAACAGAGAATCTTTCTCCATATAAAACGATTTGTTACAGTACTGGGAAAGGTATTTCTAAACTCATTCATGCCTGCAATTCAGAAACGCTGTTAAATGGGCGTTAATATGAAGTCATTAGCGTTAATGAAGAGGGAATATTTCATGATGTTTAGTGAGACTGCAAGGGCCGTGGTTCCACTTATAGAAGAGAAGGGCATCTGTGTCGTCTGATGAAGGTGGAAAATGTACTCTTTGTCAAACTCTGCTTGTACGTACGCTCATGCATGGCCGAAATATTGACTGGTTCCCCCGCGATTTCTTTGGCGTTGAGTTCCTCTTTCAGGGCAGTAATCACTCCGAAAAAGCAACACTAGATCCCAGACCAGTGAGTGGTTGATCCAGAGTGGTGCACCTTATATCTATTGTAGTAACCCCGATTTACCCAGCGGTGCTATATGCTATACTATAAATGGGGTGAGAGTTGTCAATACCTGCGCTGGTGCCGAGTTGCTGGAAAGTAAGTTTTGCTCGTGGGGGGTGTCAGAATTAGGACTCCGATATTGTGTCCTCAAATTGCCGACCCTTAGCATGTAGGATCCCACATGAACAATGACCACTTGGGACTGTGTCTGTGGTGTTGTACCCAGCAAGAGTTCGATACCTTCAGAAGAAGAACTTGGGTTAGCAACGTATCCTAAAGCATTGTGAAGGCCCTAGCTCTTGAAAGTGATGCGTGAGCTGTCCAAACTGGGGTGCCATTTGCTAACCACTGTACCTCCCCTCTTTTTCTGCTGACTTGGAAAATGCGTGTGGTTGGACGCTGGATGTGGCAGGGATCGATTGGTTCCATTTCCATATTGGCTCCGAGGCCAATGTTTGGAGGAATTTCCTTGATCTTCCCCACCAAAGTCCCAGGCAGCCCAGGTGCCCTCAAGCAGCAATCTGCCTCCCATTCGGATAAGTCCCCAGCTCCTCGGTCAATCAGGGCCGCATAAATTCTCAAGTCATTGGGGGCTGGGGTTCTTGCCCCTTGGCACTCTGCAGAGACAAAGCTCTTACGAGTAGGGTGGTGATAGCTGGACAAATAAGCTTCCCACGATTTTGGTGGCTCAGTGGTAAAGCTCTCCCCTCTCGAGTCCGAAGCTTGTGGGTTCAAATCCCTCCCTGGTGGGCGGGTCAGGGTGAAGGCAGAGCTGCGTTGTCAGGTCTCTAAAGAAGAGAGTATCATGCCATATCAGAAGGTACTATCATACCGCAAAATGTTTGTTGATGAACAGCAATTGAATTCCAGT
Source organism: Pristiophorus japonicus (assembly GCF_044704955.1). NCBI lineage: Eukaryota > Metazoa > Chordata > Chondrichthyes > Pristiophoridae > Pristiophorus > Pristiophorus japonicus. The sequence goes on from NC_091993.1 coordinate 25,513,331, forward strand.
AATTGTAACTCAACAACAGGTGGATTCTTGAGGCATTGTGTTGGGGTGCACACTCTGCCCCCTGGAGGCGGGAGGTGGGGTGCATGCTCTGACCCCGGGGAGGTGGGGTGCACGCTCTGCCCCCGGGGCGGGGGTTGCACACTCTGCCCTCGGGGGGAGTGCATGGTCTGCCCCAGGGGGGTTCCCGGCCTGCCGCTGAGGTCGGGGGGAGGCAGGTGCACGGCCTGCCATAGGCTGGCAGACATCTGCCTCGGTAGATCACCTTGGCTTCACCTCTGGAACCCACTGTGGTCCACAGACCAGTTTCAAATTCTGTGGTTTAAATAGATAAACCATTTGAAAGAAAATCTGCAGATCTGCTGCCCTGCACATTCTCTTCCCCTTCCTGTATCATTACTTCCTGATTCACTCTGTCCTCTCCCAAACGTTTTTTAAACTTTGGTGCCCCCACATACTTCAGCCCTAGGTTTTTCAGCAAATAATGACCAGCCATTCTTTTCAGATATTACATGTTTTGACGGCTCCTGAGGAACTTTCAGTTCCAGGAGGGGATCAAATACAATTGCTTTTTCAAAAAAAAAATTAACCATCAATTAAGAAAATAATTTTTTCTTCAAACAACAATGATGTGATCTCATTGAAACATATCAGATTCCGAGGGGCATTGACAGGGTAGATGCTGAGAGGTTGTTTCTCTTGGCTGGGGGAGTCTAGAACTAGGGAGTATCGACTCAGGATAAGGGGAAGGCCATTTAGGACTGAGATGAGGGGAGATTTCTTCACTCAGAGGGTTGTGAATCTTTGCAAATCTCCACGCCCAGAGGGCTGTGGATACTGAGTCATTGAGACTGAGATCGATAGATTCTTGGGCACTAAGGGAATCGAGGGATTATGGGGATTGGGCAGGAAAGTGGAGTCGAGGTCGATGATCTGCCATGATCTTATTGAATGGCGGAGCAGGCTTGAGGGGCCGAATGGCCGACTCCTGCTCCTAATTCTTAGGTCCTTATGTCAAGGATGGACATGCTTAATCACTGGAGCTTTATGTATGTTAAGTTACATGTTTCTCCTCGATCAAATTATCTGGTAATTCAATTTTTAAGTACTAATTTTTCATTCTTGGTATTTACATTCCTTAATCCAAGTGTACAAAAAAATGACTGAACTATCAGTTCAGTAAGGCAGCTTCTGAAACAGAATGGCCAAACATTTCAGTCGATTTTCTGCTCCATCCCACCACCCCAACATCCTGTGTGCAGTTTCTGAATAAAATAGTCTTCATAGTAGCCGAGCTCGCAGTGTGTTGCACGTGAGGAATCAAGACCATGTAGTCTTCAGGTGAAGCAGGTTTAGCAGGAAGTGGGTAATTGAACCAGGGCACATTTTCTCAAGGAAACATCCTCGTCACGCTGTAATCACCTAGTGGAGGTGCGCAAGAGTTAGGTTTTTAATAATTGGAGATAACTTCATCTTTCGGATGAGACATTAAACCGAGGCCCTGTCTGCTCTCTCGGGTGGATGTAAAAATTCCCACAGCACTATTTCGAAGAAGAACAGGAGAGTTATCCCCGGTGTCCTGGCCAATATTTATCCCTCAATCAACATAACAAAAACAGATTATCTGGTCATTATCACATTGCTGTTTCTGGGAGCTTACTGTGCGCAAGTTGGCTGCTGCATTTCCCACATTACAAAAGTGACTACACTTCAAAAGTACTTCATTGGCTGTAAAGTGCTTTGAGACGTCTGATGGTTATGAAAGGCGCTATATAAATGCAAGTCCTTCCTTCCTCCCCTTTCCCCCCGAGAAACTGGTCGCGGACGGTATCTGATCAACCGCCCGTTATACACAGCGCCTGGTATTCAGGTCTGTTGACTGCATTGGAACTGAATATCAGGCACTGTGTATAATGGACGGCCGATGCCCAAGACGAGGTCCACGGTTGTTGGGTGCTGCTGTAACACATTGCTCTATAAAATAATCTGCATTCAGATAAATTTCATTTTGATTTGATTTATCCAGAATGTTATTTTTCTTAAATGATTACAGGAAAATCTGTGAGTAGAACTCACTCTAGAGAGAACCTGGGCACAATTGATAGTCAGCCAATTTCTTTGAAAAATGTTATTCCCTGTGTCCAATAATTCAATCGCTTGACTCTGCCCCATAATCTGTGCAGGCATGCCCTGCACAGTGACTCGGTGTGTCGTCACTGACTGTATGCGCACATGTTGGAACAGAGCTGTCTGTTTCAGTTTCTCCATCTTTCACTTCTCTCTCCTTTTGTATCATTTCTAAGTCTGAAATGTCAGCATTTTTAAACTGCGAAGAAATTAATGTTGGAACTTTTTCTTTTCCAGTTGCAAGGTCATCCAACAGTAACTCTCTTGGCCATAGGTAAGTGACTCCAATTCGCTGTTAATAAGTGGCGCTTAGTTTTGGTAAAGCAATTTATTTGGGCTAGGATACAGATTGCACTTCCAATAATTCTTTTACTCCCTTCCTGTCCCAAATGAGTTGACGCTTGTTGGGCATTCTGCATAAGTGAACCTATATATATAGATAGATATAGATATTGAGAGAGCGAGAGTCGAGAATAAATATATCTTCACTTTCACTCCCTCACTCACTCAATGTCCTCACTCACTCAATGTCCTCACTCACTCAATGTCCTCACTCACTCAATGTCCTCACTCACTCAATGTCCTCACTCACTCAATGTCCTCACTCACTCAACAAACGTCCTCACTCACTCAACAAACGTCCTCACTCGCCCTCCCGCCTGATTCAGCACAGAATGGAGTTTGAACCTGGGGCCTTCCAGTCTGTGTGCTTCAGGACCCACACCACACTCACCCGCAAAGCCACCTGGGAACTCAGTCCAACACTACCTTAAAGCTACTCCTTCCTTAACCATCACATGCCCCCCCACGTGCACACTTTCCCTCTATGTTGCTCATTGTCAATTTGTATGTATCATGGGCCGAGCAATGATTCCTTTAATTGCCCATTAAACAGTATAGAAATTCCCGAGTAAAAGTTTTAAATACTAAACCCGGAGCATATTTTAAACACTTGTTTTTGTTTTAATTGCGCAGCATTTCGGAAGAGGATAATAGCCAAGTGCCACCGAGTCCCACCAGGAAGGATTTGGACGGGAAAGGCAGCACTAAAGTATATCGAACTTTCAGCTACCTCAAAAACAAAATGTCAAGCGGAAAACACAAGAACAAAGTACGTACTGATGAAGTGACTTTAACTTTGCTGGTCTTTCCTGCCCTGTCCCTGCACCAAATGCAGTTCAGATGATAGCAGCCCTTTGAGAACTTCCTTACTAACGTCTCCTCTTGTAGTGACCCGCCCCTCATCGTCCCACCATGTCGGCCAGTCCCTGACTGCTTCCCCTCAGTGAAGTTGCTGAAATCTGAGGAGGTGGTGAAATGGGAGAAGTTTATTTAAAAATTAATATTTGTTCTTGGGATGTGGGCATCGCTGGCAATGTCCTATTAATTGCCCCGAGAAGGTGGTGGTGGGTGTTCGCCTTGAACCGCTACAGTCCTTGTTGGCACAAAAACTCCACAGGAAAAGTCGTCCAACCGTGGCTAAGGAGAAGTTAAAGATAGTATTAGATCAAAGGAAGAGGCTTATAATGTTGTCAAAAAGAGCATTAAGCCTGAGGATTGTGAGGATTTTAAAATTCAGCAAAGGAGGACCGAGAAATTGATAAAGGGAAAATAGAATGAGAGTAAACTAGCGAGAGACACAAAAACAGGTGGTAAAAGCTTCTGTAAGTATGTAAAATGGAAAAGATTAGCAAAAGTAAATGTGGGTCCCTTACAGGCTGAGGCAGGAGAAATTATAATAGGGGATAAAAAAAATGGCAGAAATTAAACAACTACTTTGTCTGTCTTCACGGAAGAAGGGAGAAGGAGAGGTTTAGGCAAGGATTTCCAGAGCTTGGGGCCGAGGCAACAGAAGGCACAGCCACCAATGGTTGAGCACTTATAATCAGGGATGCTCAAGAGGGCAGAATTAGAGAAGCACAGACATCTCGGGGAGGGTGGGGGGCTGGAGGAGATTACAGAGATAGGGAGGGGCGAGGGCCATGGATGAACATGAAAACAAGGATGAGAATTTTCAAATTGAGGCATTGCATAATGTAGAGCCAATGTAGGTCGGCGAGCACGGGGGTCATGGGTGAGCGGGACTTGGTGCAAGTTAGGACATGGGCTGCCGAGTTTTGGGTGACCTCAAGTTTACGTGGGGTAGAATGTGGAAGGCCAGCCAGGAGTGCGTTGGAATAGTCCAGTCTAGAGGTAACAAAGGCATGGGCGAGGGTTTCAGCAGTGGATGAGCTGAGGCAGGGGCGGAGACGGTCGATGTTACAGAGGTGGAAATAGGCGGTCTTAGTTATGCTGCGGATATGTGGTCGAAAGCTCATTTCAGGGTCAAATATGACACCAAGGTTATGAACAGTCTGGTTCAGCCGCAGACAGATGGTAGGCAAAGGGATGTAGTCGGTATCTAGGGAACAGACTTTGTGGCGGGGACCGAAAATAATGGCTTCAGTCTTCCCAATATTTAATTGGAGAAAATTTCTGCTCATCCAGAACTGGATGTCAGACAAGCAGTGTGACAATTTAGAGATCGTGGAAGGGTCGAGAAAATACATAATTTCCTGAAAGTGAAAGTGCAGGTAGATAATGCCTTAAAAAGGACTCGTAACATTTAGAATTTTGTAAATTGGGGCAGAGAGTACAGAAGTAAAGAAAAATCAGGCAGAACATTGGTTCAGTCGCAGTTTCGAGTCCCGTGTGCAGTATTGGGCTTCCCATTAAAGTCGCAAAGTGTGTGGTGTAGATTCACCAGAAAGATGCCAGGAAGAGAGACTTGAGATACGTGGACGATATCCTCTGAAGCAAAGAAGATGAAGTAGGGAAGAAATAAACATGAAATGTTGAATTTACAATTGTCACAGAGTGGGGAGGGAGGTAAAGAGAAACGTCTGTACACAGCCATTGTTCAAACATGGAATAATTTGTCACGGGGAGTGGTTGAGGCAGAGAATGTAGTATTTTTAAAGGGAAAATTAGGCGAATATTTGAAGCAGGGGAAGATACAGGACTCTAGGGGAGAGAGCAGTGCAATGGGATTTGTTTTGTATTGTTCTTGTAAAAAGCCAGATGGGTTGAATGACCTCCTCCTGTGCTGTAAATCTCTGTGTTCGCATGATTCTAGACCGTTATTTGGGACTATTCTTCAGCTGCAGACTTTATTTTTAAAAAATGGCAGCTTTTTTCGAGCTGCGTCATTTGGAAGCTTTGCTGTGTTTTGTAGGATGGTGTGTCCACAGGATTGTTAGCACAGAGCTGATGCAATCTGAAGACGAATGCAAACATAGCTTTGACTTTGTGAACTTGCTGGATTTTCACTGTTGCAATCTCCAACTCGGCGTTCGAACAAACCAGCGATCCATCTGGCAGGAGTGGGAGGTGTAAATGTGCACTAAGGTGTTCACAGGAACGTCATAAACCATGAGTGTGAAGTCTGGAGTCTTGCCATCATCTGGATACTTCACACATGTCATTTCCGAGACAAGTGACAATGGTTGCGGAATACTCACTGTAGCTGGGCAGTTAATTTCAGCAAGTGCTCCAGCTGGTAATCTGACCGACGTTAGTCTTCATTCTCTCCCATCCCCTCAATTTTCTCCTCTTGAAGCCACCGAATCAAAGTTGGGGTACAGTTCCATGCGTGCCTGCAGCCCTCCAGTCTTTCACGCAAAGACCACTTTTCACTTGTGAGCCCAGATGGTGAGCGTGTGCAAGCAATTCGACTGTTGCGGGCTTCATAGTTGAGCCCAGTGCTAGTCCTCACTGACATCCACATACATGCACTTCCACCAGGAATTACTGGCTGGCAATCAGGAGCAGGATCCCTGCCAGCCTTTTCTTTTCTCTGCCCTAATTTCCTTCCCTTCTATTGAATTCCGACCCATTTTGGGTTTTGAATCACAAGTCTCTTGAACCTGCACTGTGATGCTGTGGTCTGGCTAAGTGTCAGCGTAACTCAGTGGTAGCGCACTCTCCTGAATCAGAAGGTCATGGACCAAGCCACACTACAGGGACTTGAACACATAATCTCGACTAATAAGTCAGTGCGGTATTGAGAGAGCTGCATTGTTGGAGATGCTGTCTTTCAGATAAGACGTTATCAGATAAGGTCCCTGCCTATCTGCCTGTTCAGATGGACATAAAAGTTCCCATGAAGCTATTTTAAAAGAACAGGGGCATTCTCCCAACATCCTGGCCAATATTTTATTGCTCAACCAACACCACCAGTGCAAATTAACTGGTTATTTATCCCATTGATATTTATGGGACCTTGCTGTGCACACGCTAACTGTTGCATTTGCCTATAAAACAAGTAATTGCACTTAAAAATAATTAATTGGCTGTCGAGCTCTCTGGGATGTCCTGGCGATGTGAAGGGTACTATATAAATGTAAGCTTCAGCACAACGCCGTAGGGTGCAGGTTTACAACTGTGATTGTCCTATGCAGTAAGATATGTATCTACCGCCGTACAGAAGTAGCAAGCGGAGGGCAGGCACTGCTGTAATGGAGAAGAGGGGGAATTGAAAGCAGAGTTATGCTTGGCCATGTCCATGCATGTTCCCCTGACCAGCCTCCCACCTTGCACCCTCCATAAACTTAAGCTCATCCAGAAATCTGCTTCCCGTGTCCTAACTCGCACCAAGTCTCATTCATCCATCACCCCTGTGCTCGCTGACCTATGTAAGCTCCTGCCTCAAACTTAAAATTCTCATCCTGGTTTTCAAATCCCTTCCTGGCCTCGTTCCTCCCCATCACTGTAACCTCTTACAACCCTCTGTGTTCTCTGCGCTCCATCAAATAGGGCCTCTAGCACATCCCTGATTTCCATTGCTCCACCATTGGAGGCCGTTGTAGGGGGTTTTTGCTCTGCCCAATTACAGGGGTCTTTGGTGGCTGTTGGAGTATTGGGCCTCTCTGTCCCTTCGAGGGGAAGGTCCGGCAGCTTATGGCTCGCTGACCACTAAGCTGGCGGTTTCGAAGCACCCTAGCACCCCTATCTGGTTCTAACCTCAGAATTTTGGTGGATTATGAGCTTCCACAAGGGAAAACAAAACACTCAGACAAGTGGTCCTTAGAACGAAAAAAATGGGTAAGTCCAATTTATTAACCACGGTAAGTTTCCAACAAGGTCAACTTCATCAAAACACATATCTGACACACACTTATAAACTATGAAAATCTATGGGAAGAAACAGACACAACAAAAACCTTCCACAATTTTATCTTTACAAGACATTTCCAACACCACCCCCACCTCCCTTTTTACCTGACTGACCTCGGCTGACAGTTGGGAAAAGAAACCCCAGTATAATACTTACGATCCCTTTTGACAGTTATTTTTTTAGCCTTAGAATGGTTGGTTTACGGGGTAGCTGGAGTGAATGTTGCCTCTCCCAGTTACTTCGGTCTCCGGTTCTTCAGCTGGTTGGCCTCGGAGCGTTGTTCGGTGTGCGGCTCGGCTTCTTGAGATGATGTTGGGCCTCTCGGTAGTTGGGTTGTATATTCTGCACGCAAGTCGAGTCCAGGGCCCGTTCAATGGTAGGTTTCCCAGCCGGTAACAGTCCGTCTCCGTTCTCTCTCGGTTTCTGTCTGTCTGTGACTGTTACTGCTCCTCGACTCCTTCTCCAGCTGCTTCTCGCTCTTGGTGGTTCCGTAGGTCCTATATTTGTATCCAATTTAGTTCTGGTCTTTTCGCGCTCAAACTCAGTTGGTGGTCCATTGTGTAAGTTTGGGCGGGGAGATAGCTTTGAATATTTAATCAGAAGATGTCACAGGTACAGGTAGGTGTGAGGACAGAGGTATTGTTTCAGTGCACATTGGTGCCTCAAAGTCTGCTGGTCCATTGTAACAGTCCTGGGAGTCAATTGGTTTGGGCCTCCCCTTTGATGGGCCATCACTGCAGTGATCTCAGGAGTATTGTCCACTGTCCATATTAATTAGGTAGATGATGGTCCACATTCATAATTTGATTAGGGGTAAGTCATATTTTCGAACTGGGCTGGGTAGTGCCCATTGGTTGAGGATTTTCCCGCTTCAGGCCCAACTTGACCCCTGATTGGCCTGCCAGAATGCACTTTTCCCCCATTGGCCAGTGTCTCGCTTGTGAGCCAGACTCCATAATGTCTGCATCTGCCCACACGTTTCCCAGCTTGCCTGGTCTCAGGATTTTACTTGGCCAAAAATGTTTATTTAAAATGTATAGGATGATCCCATCTTAGTTTTCTTGTCCTTGGGGTGTTCCAAAAGAAAAATGCAGCCGTGGATTTTCGAACCTTACACCGTGCCTTCGGCTGCCTAGGCCCAGAGCTCTGGAATTCCCTCCCTCAACCTCTCCTCTTCCAAGACCTTCCACTTTGACCAAGCGTTTGATCACCTGTTCTAATATCTCCTCATGTGGTTCGGTGTCAAATTGTGTTCGATAACGCTCCTGTGAAGCGCCTTGGGACGTTTTGCTACATTAAAGGCGCTATATAAATGCAAGTTGTTGTACCTGTAGATAGTTAGTCGTAGATTGACGCCAGTAGAGAGCCATGAGCGGGCCTCAAAACTGCATCCCTCCCCAAGGACCAAAGCACCGAAGTCACTTAAGGACCCTTTGAGGAGAAAATTAACTTTAAATAATCACAATGTTGATATGTATTAAATAGTACTTTTAACTACACCAAGAAATGTTATTCCCCAGTCACTGTCTTTAAAGCGAATAGGTGAATGACTGACTGTTAAACGAATATTTAATATAGTCACATTAACGATAGACCACAGAGAGTGAAACGCCTAAAGATTCAGTTGTACATTCGTCGACCGTTGATTATATTTGTCGAGCAGAAGTGTCCAAACTTTAGCTTTCAGTTTAATTTATAAGAAGTGAAGCTGTACAGTAATTTTAAAAATGTGTGGGAGAGCCTTTACAAGGCACCCACGGTGTTTTAGTTTAGGAAGAAAAGAAAGGGGGGGAAAACTTTTTTTTTTAAAGCTTAATGCTTCTAAACAACTTGGTGACTGAGACCCTGTAAAGGGCAGCCTCCCCCTCTCCAGACCCCAACTTCCTCTGACTGAGATGTACGTCATGGCAAATCGAGACAGCCAGCCCATTTTCTCTTTTGTAGCCAGCGTGTGAGAAGAAGACTTCTCCTGATCAGAGTGATGTCGTGGATTAGATTGTATATTCCACAGTTGAGTCCGTTCAAGCTGGTAGGTACCCGAGTGGTTCGGAGCGAGGGCGATCTAGTGCTGTGTCGCGTCTACTCGGGGAGTCGAAAGCTTAAATGTTTACGGCCGTTAATGTCTTCGTGTCGGCTGCCTATGCTCGGTTTCCTGTTTATAATCTGTTGAGAGACTTGCATCTTCAGTCTTGGTGTCTAACATTTCAATGTGGCTGCTTTTTTTAAAAAAAAATGATCTTTTGCACATGTTTTAGTTTCTGTCTTCTGTGAAGACAGTTGAAGCTGTAGTGTTGCTATATTAGTACAAACTTTCGTTTTTACAGTAACAGACTAGCAGAAGAGTAAAAAAGGTTCTACGTTAATCTGCAATAAGATTCTGTTCCTGCAAAGACAGATTTCATTTTATGTTGAGCCCAACAAGTTGGTTAAAACAAAAAATATTCATAACATCAAATTGAATCCAAGCATTTGTTTATGAAACAAAACAGACAGCTGTCTTGCATTAAGCAGAAGTGACGGAATAAAACCAGGCAATATACAGAATAATTACCAGGAAAAAGGGCCAGTTGAGGTTCTTTTAACACTGGGAATGGCCAATGCTGTGTGAATCACTCCCATTTATAGATGGAATTGGAAATAACCTGAGCAGAGAGCAACGTTCAACAGTTAACACTAACCTCAGGTCTTATCACTGAGTGGTGAGGATGAGGTGTGTCTTGGTTAGACCACACCTGGAGCACTGTGAGCAGTTCTGGGCACCACACCTTAGGGAAGGTATATTGGCCTTGGAGGGAGTGCAGCGTAGGTTTATCAGAATGATACCCAGACTTCAAGGGTGAAGTTACAAGGAAAGATTACACAAATTAGGGTTGTATTCCCTTGAATTTCGAAGATTAAGGGGTGATCTGATCAAAGTATTCAGGATATTAAGGAGAACAGATAGGGTAGATAGAGACTATTCCCGCTGGTTGATGATTCTAGGACAAGGGGGCACAGTCTAACACTTAGAGCCAGACCTTTCAAGAATGAAATTAGGAAACACTTCTACACAAAGGGCGGTAGAGGTTTGCAAGTCTCCTCCGCAAACGACAATTGATGCTAGATCAATTAATTTTAAATCTGAGACAAAAGTTATTACGAGATATGGGCCAAATGCGGGTACATGGAGTTATGTCACAGATCAGTGATGATCTCATTGAATGACGGAGCAGGTTCGAGCGGCTGAATGCCCTCCTCCTGTTCCTATGTTCCTACTAGTTATGTAGTGCTTTCCTGTTGGACTAACCTTTTACAAAGGAGTGTCTTGGCTTGCGCTTAGCTTCGCGTACTGAGGATTAAGACAGTGCAGGATAGGCAAGGTAAGAATGGGTTGATTGCTCATCCCGATTCCAAACATTGTTGCATTGTCACCCTGAAACTGTCTGCTGTCTGAGCCCAGGGAACTTCCTCCTTATACTGTGCTCTGAGGGGTGTGGCAGCCATTAGCATTGGCTCGCTAGCAGGGTAAAACAGCCTCAGCTGCCATCCAGGTCCAGACTTCTGGTGTGGGCCTTTGGAGGCAGTGGAAAATGAGTTTCCTTCCTGTTGGCTGGCATGATTAAAACAGAGGATGTAATTGGAGGTGGCTCTCTCCTCAGCAGTACTCTCCCATCACCTCTTCCCCAGGTAAATGTGGATGGGGAACACCATTCAGCCCATCTTTGTTCATTCAGCCAGAAAGAGCCTACAGCCGCTCCCCCCGCCATTACCACATCTGTTTGTTAAATGAGTCCAGCATTTTGGCCTCCATTACTTGTGGCTAACTGTCCATAACAAGTGTTGATCACTGTGTGTGTGTGTGTGTGTGTGTGTGTGTGTGTGTGTGTGTTTGAACTTCAGATATCCCCTCTAACTCTGCCTTTTACTGGTTTGAACCTTGTCCTCTTGTCCTACTCTCACAATTTAGTTTGCGTCTGGAGAAAATAGCCTTTATCACGATGCTAGGCTCGAGGTCCCCAGTTCCTGTGCACTGAGGTGCATTCCGATCTCTGGTCACATTGAGCTGGGCTGTTACTTTGTGTGTGGCTGCTAACTTGTTACAGCAAACACGGCTCCGCTATGTCTCAATCGATTTTGCAAATAAAAACAGGAACAGCGTCAGTGACGCGTGGATAAGGAAGAGTTTTGTAAGAAGGTTGCAGCAGATGTTATATAGTTAGAAAAGGGGGCAGTTGATTAGCAGGAGCTTGGCTAAATCTTAGTCCGTCTTGGTGCGATTCACTGTCGGACTAAGCTGCTTGTTTTCTCTTCTCTTCTCGTTTCTGCTGGTTCCACGGGCGCCAGCCGCTTCCCCCCCCCCCCTCTTCACCAAGGCAATGAGTGCCGGCTCTTCCATCGTGTGCGGCATTACACCCAGTCCCAATCCTGTTGTCAGCTGGCACACTCCTTCCAGCAGAAGTCACTGGATGCTGATCGAGAACGGGAAATCCTGTCTGACTTTATATTTCCCCCTCGTCCAGGAGCGCTGCAGTAAGATCTGTATCTTAGTGAGATCAACTAACCCAGCACAGACCATGGATTGGAACTGGAATTCTACTCGCCTGTTTGGCTCAGTACCACGGTGCATCCAATCTGTGGTTGCTGCCGGTCTGTCCAGTGGATCAGAGAATGAAGCAGGGGTTCGAGTCGGGTTCTCTACAACTGTTCATATAGTCTGCCACCCCTTCGATTGGCCCTTTCACTTAACTTAATTTCAGACTCCAGCATGTAAGCAGTGACAAGTAATGGTAGAGAAGCTACAGACCCCATCACTATCACTAATACTATCACCGTTGATATAAATGCCCTTTCTACTACTAAACTGCCCTTTCTACTAAAATAAATGCAAAAATAATTATAAATATAAGTATAAATGTGAATGGATCTATCTGCAAATGACCCTTAAATAACACACAAATTATAAGCCCCTTGTTTTAGCAGCCTCCTGCCTTCCTCTGACATCCAAAATGGCGTCCGTGGGGCTGAGTTCTGTGAGGAAGGCCCGGGAAAAGCAACTATTCTCCAGCGATGTTCTCGGCGAGCAATTAGCCCGGCGATGTGAGCCAGAAGTTGGGGGGACAATTTTTTGCTGCTGTTCCAGCCCAACTTTTCACTTTTCGGTCAAAATGGGTGAAAGCAGGCCATTTTGGGCGATATATGGGCACTAGCCCTCTGAGCCTTGAGTTTTCAGAATTCAAAACAAATGATTAACTTTTCAAATTATTGTGAGCCGTGCAACAACAGCTTGGGAATTATAACTACACGAGAGGTTCTATAATGTCCCAGAGTGCTCCACAGAGGAGAAACGAAACCAAGCAGTGATAATAAGAACATAAGAGTTTAGGAGCAGGCGTCAGCCATTCGGCCCCTCGAGCTTGCTCTGCCATTCAGTGAGATCATGGCTTATCTTCGACCTCAACTCCATGTTCCTGAACTGTCCCCATATCCCTTGATTCCCTCAGCATCGAAAAATCTATCGGTCAGAGATGAGTTTTGAAGAAGGCTTTTAAAGGTGAGGAGAGAAATAGCTAGGGAGGGGAGTGCAGAGAGTGAGATCAGGCCTGCTGGGTGGGGAAGGGGGATGGGATTTAGAAAGGCTGGTTCACCAGAGACAGAGCAGGGGGTGGGGGCATGCACAGGAAGCCACAATAAGAGGAAGTTTGCAGAGGTGGAGAGAGTGAAGAGATTGGTAATTGGGAGCGAAGATTTTGAATTGAACACCAACTTTGATTTGCAGTCGGCGTAATGTAGCAGCAACAACAACAACAACCTTTATTTATATAGCGCCTTTAACGTAATGAAATGTCCCAAGGTGCTTCACAGCAGTGATAAAATGCAGGTATTTACTCTCTACATCAGACTGTTTTGATACTGTCTTAAACTATCACTTAGCAACTTTGGGAGAGTCTGACTATCAAACTTTCACTTGAAAATCAGTGATACTGTCTTAAACTATCACTTAGCAACTTTGGGAGAGTCTGACTATCAAACTTTCACTTGAAAATCAGCCAGTTAAAGAGAATATATTCAGGTTTACATTCCTTTGATTTCTTTCCTGTCCTTTATATTTAAGCAATGAGTCTTGATAACTGCACTGGACAAGAACAGCTTTTAGTGGAGTTACTGAGGCCAGTATGAGGAACACTGAAGTTGAAAAAGACCAGGTTAAAGATTATTGACTAATCCCAATTCAACTCACTTAATTTCCGAATCAGTAAATGCTCCGGGGGGGGGGGGGGAAACATTTTGAAACGGTTAAGATTAAAGAGCTCTGCTTACTTCTCTACAGTCGACTCCTCCTCTAACCCATCCTTTCACAAGGCCTCAAAGCAGGAACTCTATACTTCTCTGAATCTTGCCTCTCTCAAAAAATCTTCAAGCTTTTAAAGTCAAAGTTCAGCACCATATCATCAAGATCCTGTAAATCCCTTGGGAGGACAGGCGCACCAACATCAGTATCCTCATTCAGGCCAACATCCCCAGTATTGAAGCACTGACCACACTCGATCAGCTTCGTTGGGCAGGCCACATAGTTTGCATGCCAGATACGAGACTCCCTAAGCAAATGGAAACATAGAAATTAGGTGCAGGAGCAGGCCATTCGGCCCTTCGAGCCTGTACCGCCATTCAATAAGATCATGGCTGATCATTCAACCTCAGTACCCCTTTCCTGCTTTCTCTCCATACCCCTTGATCCATTTGGCCGTAAGGGCCATATCTAACTCCCTTTTGAATATATCTAACGAACTGGCCTCAATAACTTTCTGTAGTAGAGAATTCCACAGGTTAACCACTCTCTGAGTGAAGAAGTTTCTCCTCATCTCGGTCCTAAATGGCTTACCTCTTATTCTTAGACTCTGACCCCTAGTTCTGGAACTCCCCAGCAACGGGAACATTCTTCCTGCCTCTAACCTGTTCAATCCCGTCAGAATTTTATATGTTTCGATGAGATCCCCTCTCATTCTTCTTAACTTCAATGGATACAAGCCCAGTTGATCCAGTCTCTCCTCATGTCAGTCCTGCCATCCCGGGAATAAATCTGGTGAACCTTCACTGTACTCCCTCAGTAGCAAGAACGTCCTTCCTCAGATTAGGAGACCAAAACTGAATACAATATTCCAGGTGTGGCCTCACCAAGGCTCTGTACAACTGCAGTAAGACCTCCCTGCTCCTATACTCAAATCCTCTAGCTATGAAGGCCAACATGCCATTTGCCGCCTTCACCACCTGCTGTACCTGCATGCCAAACTTCAATGACTGATGTACCATGACACCCAGGTCTCGTTGCACCTCCCCTTTTCCTAATCTGTCATCATTCAGATAATATTCTGTCTTCCTGTTTTTGCCACCAAAGTGGATAACTTTGCTTAATGCGGAGTTCCTTCATGGTAAACGAGCCAAAGGTGGGCAGCGGAAACATTACAAAGACATCCTCAAAGCCTCCCTGGTAAAGTGCGACATCACCACTGACTCCTGGGAGACCCTAGCCAAAGACTGCCCGAGGTAGAGAAAGTGCATCCGGGAGGGCGCTGAGCACCTCGAGTCTCAACGCCCAAGCGTGAAGAGGTCAAGCGCAGGAAGCGGAAGGAACGCGCAGCAAACCAGTCCCACCCACCCTTTCCCACGACGAATGTCTGTCCCACCTGTGACCGAGTCTGTGCCTCTCGTATTGGACCGTTCAGCCATCGGAGAACTCACTTTGGGAATGGAAACAAGTCTTGCTCGATTCCGAGGGACTGCCTATGATGATGATTGCCACGACCCCTGACCTGCTTAGTCTACTTTCCCACATTGGTTGCTTCCAATCCTTTAGACCTTGGGCCTACACCATGGCTTCTCCATATCAAAACCATGTGAATCCAGTACAAATCCCAAGGGCATTCGGTAAGGTGGTGGCTAGGTTCCTGGACTAGTAATCCAGTTCCCTGGACTAAGACTCCGGAGAAAGTTCAGATCAAATCCCACCATGACTGCTTAAAGATTTGAATTCAGTTTTTTTTAAATCTGGGCATCAGTAATGGTGACCATGAAGCTGTCGGATTGTCATAAAAACCCATCTGGTTCACTGATGTCCTTCAGGGAAGGAAATCTGCCGTCCTTACCCGGTCTGGGCCTATATGTGACTCCAGATCCACAGCAATGTGGTTGACTCTTAATTGCCCCTCTGGTGGCCGAGTAAACCACTTAGTTGTGGCAACTGCGAATGGGCTGGAAATGTTGGTCTTGACCACATCCTAAGAAGGAATATTTAAAAAGAACATAGTTATTTTAACTGGTTGATGTTTAGCCTTGTTGGTAGACAAATTTGTGCTAATTGGCCGCAGGGACGATTGTAACCGTTAATACTGACGGGGAATCATCATCATCATAGGCAGTCCCTCGGAATCGAGGAAGATTTGCTTCCACTCTTAAAATGAGTCCTTAGGTGGCTGAACAGTCCAATATGAGAACCACAGTCCCTATCACAGGTGGGACAGATAGTCGTTGAGGGAATGGGTGGGTGGGGAGTCTGGTTTGCCGCACACTCTTTCCGCTGTCTGCGCTTGATTTCTGCATGCTCTCAGCGATGAGACTCGAGGTGCTCAGCGCCCTCCCGGATGCACTTCCTCCACTTAGGGCGATCTTTGGCCAGGGACTCCCAGGTGTCTGGGATGTTACATTTTATCAAGGACGCTTTGAGGGTGTCCTTGTAACGTTTCCTCTGCCCACCTTTGGCTCGTTTGCCATGAAGGTGTTCAGAGTAGAACGCTTGCTTTGGGAGTCTTGTGTCAGGCATGCGAACAGTGTGCCAAGCGCTTGACTCGGAAGGGGAATACTGTCACGAAACACGTTGCTGGTGCAGATATCGCAGGAACCAGAGTTGAATTTCTTCTGTTGTGGAAAACATTTTTTTTTAAATGATTTTGCTTGTGTCACTGATGTTTCTTGTTTCTTCTTTTTTTAAGGAGAAAGATAAATCAACAAAAGAGAAAGAAGTAAAAGATAAGGACAAGAAAACTTTAAACGGGCATGCTTTCACTGCAATCTTAGCGTATGGTCCACCACAATGTCACCAATGCAGCAAAGCGATCACCAGCCGAGAGGCATACCACTGTAGCAGTAAGTACTTGGCTTGCAGTTTGTTTGAGTCTCGGTGTAAGTAATTAATCTGATTTGTACTTTACACAACGCTATCATTTCCATGACATGTGTCCAGTCCTTCATGCCGATGACATTGCATTCCAGTCTTATCACTGCTCAATAAATACAATGGTAATTGTGGACCATTTTCATGCAGTCCCCAAGAGAGTATCATTGTAGATGGTTGAGGCTTAAATATGAATTTAAACATTTCTCATCCTGCCTTTCAAATCCCTCCATGGCCTCGCCCTCTGCAGCCTCCTCCAGCCGGACTACCCTCCGAGATATCTGCGTCCTCCGATTCTGGACCCCCTGATTTTCATCGCTCCAGCATTGGTGGCCGTGCCTTCAGCTGCCTGGGCCCCAAGCTCTGGAACTCCCTCCCGAAACCTCTCCATCTCTCTACCTCTCTTTCGTCCTTTAAGACGCTCCTTAAAACCTATCTCTTTGACCAAGCTTTTGGTCATCTGCCATAATTTCTTCTTATATGGCCCGGTGTCAAATTTACCTGTTTTGTCTTATAACACGCCTGTGAAGCACCTTGGGATGGTTTACTATGTAAAAGGCGCCATATAAATAAAAGTTGTTGTTGTTAAAGATGCTATATAAATACAAGCTTTTGGTGTAAAGAGAAGAAAACGAGAAATAGAAGCGATGGGGCTATCATTGTAAAAGATCCCATGGCACTATTTCGAAGAAGAGCAGAGGAGTTCTCCCCAGTGTCCTGGCCAATATTTATCCCTCAATCAATATAACACAAACTGATTTTCTGGTCATTATCACATTGCTGTTTGTGGGAGCTTGCTGTGCGCAAATTGGCTGCCGCGTTTCCTACATTACAACAGTGACTACACTTCAAAAAGTTTTTCATTGGCTGTAAAGCACTTTGGGATGTCATCATCATCATCATCATAGGCAGTCCCTTGAATCGAGGATGACTTGCTTCCACGCCAAAAAGGGATGAGTTCACAGGTGTTTCAATGAAGGTTCGAATATTCCAGATCCCAAACTACATGTTGAAGGAAGATGCCTGTGCGTGGATTTTATTAACGTTGGGTGACCGTTGCACACCAGCCACCACACGGGCTTGACAGAGCTAGGTCTTGGTCCAGTGGCGAGGATTACCCAGGACGACTCGAGACCAAGCTCTGCTGCACGGACCTAGTGCGCACACATATCGAAGTGTGGGCTGGCCTCGTGCTGCCCCTGGACCCTCGCCTCTTCTGGCCCCGAACTCACGCCTCCCCTGGGCCCCGATCAAACGTCCCTCTACAATCTCTCGCCGCTCCTTTGCCCCGACCTCGCCGCTCCTGCTGTACCTGCCCACGCTCCAATCACCGACCTGGATCTTGATGACGTCACTCCTCGCTGCCGGCGCCCTCCTGCACCAGCTCGCGCTGTACCTTGCCGTGGTACGCTGCCCATGGCTGCCGCTCGCCGCTCCTTTTATGGCCCTGACCCGCTGCTGATTTGAGAGGGTTTGGGATGTACGGTGGTCGTGAAAGGCGCTATGTAAATGCAAGTCTTTTTTCTTTTTTTTAATCATTTTATTATTCCCACCAAATGTACAGAACTCTCTGACTCTCAAAGTACGTGTATGCAAGTACTCTGCATTGTACCAGTGTATTGAACTGTGACCCAAAAGTGTAAATGTTCTGTACAGCACAGTATACTGCTCTCATGTAATCCTTTTTTAGCATCTTTACTAAAATTAACGTCTAATGCAAGATATAAATGGAAGCTAAGTCTGAAAACCCATGGGATCTCATTTATTTTCCACACATGGTACTGACTAACCAAGGCATAAACTCATATCTGATCAGCTCAGTCCAGCTGATGCAAGTTTAGTCGCAGAGATAGCGTGACTTTTAATTCGCTACCAGTTCTGGTCTATATGTGGTGTATGCAGGATACTTTGACCTCTCTTCCCACTATTGTCTTCTTCTTCAGCAGTCCCTCGGAGTCGAGGACGACTTGCTTCCACACTAATATGAGTATTAGTACGTGTAAGGCGCACAGAGTTATAGCATCTCTCCCTGCATTGTGTGTACATGGAGTACAGCCTCCCATCCCCAACATGCATACTGTACACTCAGCCTTTTGTACCTGTAATGTATTTGCTTCATGGGTTCTTTGCTTAAGAATTCACAGCAACACATTGCTATTAAGAACGAGTTGGTTTATTAACAAAAGGTTTTAACAGTCATACTGCACATTACCAGTTCATCCACTAGGCTCACAACTGCATACCTCATCGTGGATGACCTAGATCCAACTGACTGAGGTTTTATTGAGTCTGGTGAACATCACATGAATGGCTAAGCCACTCACAATGCAACAGCTCTACAACTATTTTAGTGAAAACTAGAATCCAAGTGCTCCCCCTTAAAAGGGACACTAAAACTGACACATTAAACCAATTAAACTTTTTACATTATTGATCAAATTATAATTTGGTTGCGGGGGGTGATGATGCACTCCAGCCCTCCGGCGCCCACCTCTCGCGGAAGGCCGCGAGCGTACCGGTGGAGCAACAGCTCTTCAACTATTTTGTTGCAAACGTTAATACAAGTGCTCCCTGATTAAAGGGGGGCACTAAAACCGACAGACTTAAACAAATTGAACTTTAGACAGTCAATTTAAATCAAATAAAAATTTGGTTGCCGGGGGTGATGACGCACTCCAGTCCCTCCGATGCCCACCTCTCGCAGAAGGCCGTGCTCCATCTCCTGGGCAAACAGCTCTGCAACTCTTTTGGCTGTTAAACAATAAATCAAGTGCCCCCTGATCTTGGGGGACACTCCAAACACTTTTCAAGTGCCCTTTTTTTTGTGTCTTTTTTTGTTTTTTTTGGTCACAAAAAAAACACATTTTACAAGTGCCCCCTGGCTAAAAGGTGGGGGACATTAAAACTGGCAATAAAAACAAATTAAACTTTAAAACATATAAAATCAAATTAAAATTTGGTTGCTGGGGGTGATGATGCACTCCAGTCCCTCCCGGAGCCCACCTCTCGCAGAAGGCCGTGCTCCATCTCCAGGGCAACAGCTCTATAAACCTGTGAGCATACTCTCAGGTGCATACAATACAGTACCCTTCCCTCCTCGACGTATATCATACATTTGGTATTCTGTGCTTCTCCCTCTCCCCCCTCCTGTATTTATACTGCAAATGGGGTATTTTAGGCCCTCCCCTTCCCCCATATTGATTGTGTACTGGATGTTTAAACTGTCACTAGTTTCTGAAAGTGTTTCCTTGTTTATTCTCATTTCTTGAACATAGTTTCTATAGTTTTTCATGCAGAGTCAGCCGTTCATTTTGCGTCTGCAGTTTCGATGTTTCACAATAGCCCCTTCTCTCTGATGTTGGTCCTGGCCTGTTTCACAAGCTTGACCTGTTTCACTGGCCAAGACATTCTTTCTCTGACATGTGGGGAAGATAATTTGGGGATCATTTTTTGTTAATTTATTCGTTCCTCGTATGTGGACGTTGCTGGCAAGGCCAGCATTTATTGCCCGTCCCTAATCATAGAAACATAGAAAATAGGTGCAGGAGTAGGCCATTCAGCCCTTCGAGCCTGCACCACCATTCAATATGATCATGGCTGATCATGCAACATCAGTACCCCATTCCTGCTTTCTCTCCATACCCCTTGATCCCTTTAGCCGTAAGGGCCACAGCTAACTCCCTTTTGAATATATCTAACGAACTGGCCTCAACAACGTTCTGTGGTAGAGAATTCCACAGGTTCACAATTTTCTGAGTGAAGAAGTTTCTCCTCATCTCTGTCCTACATGGCTTACTCCTTATCCTTAGACTGTGACCCCTGGTTCTGCACTTCCCCAACATCGGGAACATTCTTCCTGCATCTAACCTGTCCAATCCCATCAGAATTTTACATGTTTCTATGAGATCCCCTAAATTCCATGTGAATATAAGCCTAGTCGATCCAGTCTTTCTTCATATGTCAGTCCTGCCATCTCAGGAATCAGTCTGGTGAACCTTTGCTGCATTCCCTCAACAGCAAGAATGTCCTTCCTCAGATTAGGAGACCAAAACTGTACACAATATTCAAGGTGTGGCCTCACCAAGGCTCGGTACAACTGCAGTAAGACCTCCCTGCTCCTATACTCTATTCCTCTCGCTATGAAGGCCAACATGCCATTTGCCGCCTTCACCGCCTGCTGTACTTGCATGCCAACTTTCAGTGACTGATGTACCATGACACCCAGGTCTCGCTGCTTCTCCCCTTTTCCTAATCTGTCACCATTCAGATAATCTGCCTTCCTGTTTTTCCCACCAAAGTGAATAACCTCCCATTTATCTACATTATAATGCATCTGCCATGCATTTGCCCACTCCCTAACCTATCCAAGTCACCCTGCAG
Organism: Pristiophorus japonicus; assembly: GCF_044704955.1. Lineage (NCBI taxonomy): Eukaryota > Metazoa > Chordata > Chondrichthyes > Pristiophoridae > Pristiophorus > Pristiophorus japonicus. The sequence goes on from NC_091993.1 coordinate 25,534,135, forward strand.
CCTCTTAGCATCCTCCTCACAGCTCACACTGCCACCCAGCTTAGTGTCATCTGCAAACTTGGAGATATTACATTCAATTCCTTCATCTAAATCATTAATGTATATTGTAACTAGCTGGGGTCCCAGCACTGAACCTTGCAGTGCCCCACTAGTCACTGCCTGCCATTCTGAAAAGGACCTGTTTATTCCTACTCTTTGCTTCCTGTCTGCCAACCAGTTCTCTATCCACATCAATACATTACCCCCAATACAATGTGCCTTAATTTTGTCCACTAATCTCTTGTGTGGGACCTTGTCAAAAGCCTTTTGAAAGTCCAAATACATCACATCCACTGGTTCTCCCTTGTCCACTCTACTAGTTACATCCTCAAAAAATTGTAGAAGATTTGTCAAGCATGATTTCCCTTTCATAAATCCATACCGACATCACTGCTTTCCAAATGCGCTTTCAATTCATCTTTAATAATTGATTCCAACATTTTCCCCACTACCGATGTCAGGCTAACCGGTCTATAATTCCCTATTTTCTCTATCCCTTTTTTTTTAAAGTGGTGTTACATTACCTACCCTCTAATCCATAGGAACTGATCCAGAGTCTATAGAATGTTGGAAAATGACCACCAATGCATCCACTATTTCTAGAGCCACTTCCTTAAGTACTCTGGGATGCAGACTATCAGGCCCTGGGGATTTATCGGCCTTCAATCCCGTCAATTTCCCTAACACAATTTCCTGACGAATATGGATTCGCTTCAGTTCCTCCTTCTCGCTAGACCCTCGGTCCCCTAGTATTTCTGGAAGGTTATTTGTGTCTTCCTTAGTGAAAACAGAACCAAAGTATTTGTTCAATTGGTGTGCAATTTCTTTGTTCCCAATTATAAATTCACCTGATTCTGACTGCAAGGGACCTATATTTGTCTTCACTAATCTTTTTCTCTTCACATATCTATAGAAGCTTTTGCAGTCAGTTTTTATATTCACTGCAAGATTACTCTCATACTCTATTTTCCCCCTCCTAATTAAACCCTCTGTCCTCCTCTGCTGAGTTCTAAATGTCTCCCAATCCTCAGGTTTGCTGCTTTTTCTGGCCAATTTATAGGCCTCTTCCTTTGATTTAACACGATCCCTAATTTCCCTTGTTAGCCATAGTTGAGCCACATTCCCCATTTTATTTTTATGCCAGACAGGGATGTACAATTGTTGAAGTTCATCCATGTGATCTTTAAATGTCTGCCATTGCCTATCCACTGTCAACCCTTTAAGTATCACTTGCCAGTCTATCCTAGCCAATTCATGTTGCATACCATCGAAGTTACCTTTCTTTAAGTTCAGGTCCCGAGTCTCTGAATTAACTGTGTCACTCTCCATCTTAATGAAGAATTCTACCATATTATGGTCACTCTTCCCCAAGGGGACTCTCATAACAAGATTGCTAATTAGTCCTTTCTCATTGCACAACACCCAGTCTAGAATGGCCAGCTCTCTAGTTGGTTCCTCGACATATTGGTCGAGAAAACCATCCCTTATACACTCCAGGAAATCCTCCTCCACCGTATTACTACCAGTTTGGTTAGCCCAATCTATATGTAGATTAAAGTCGCCCATGATAACTGCTGTACCCTTATTGCACGCATCCCTAATTTCCTGTTGGATGCCATCCCCAACCTCACTATTACTGTTTGGTGGTCTGTACACAACTCCCACTAGCGTTTTCTGCCCTTTGGTGTTCCGCAGCTCTACCCATACAGATTCCACATCATCCAAACTAATGTCCTTCCTTACTATTGCGTTAATCTCCTCTTTAACCAGCAACGCTACCACACCTCCTTTTCCTTTCTGTCTATACTTCCTGAATGTTAAATACCCCTGGATGTTGAGTCCCCAGCCTTGGACACCCTGGAGCCCATGTCTCCGTGATGCCAATTACATCATATCCGTTAACAGCTATCTAAGCAGTTAATTTATCCACCTTATTATGAATGCTCCTCGCATTGAGGCACAGAGCCTTCAAGCTTGTTTTTTTGATACTCTGTCCTTTTAGAATTTTGCTGTAATGTGGCCCTTTTTGATTTTTGCCTTTGATTTCTCTGTCCTCCACTTTTCCTTATCTCCTTTCTACCTTTTGCTTCGGCCCTCATTTTACTTCCCTCTGTCTCCCTGCATAGGTTCCCATCCCCCTGCCATATTAGTTTAAACCCTCCCCAACAGCACTAGCAAACACTCCGCCTAGGACATTGGTTCCGGTCCTGCCCAGGTGCAGACTGTCCAGTTTGTATTGGTCCCACCTCCCCCAGAACCGGTTCCAATGTCCCAGGAATTTGAATCCCTCCCTCTTGCACCATTGCTCAAGCCACGTATTCATCTTAACTATCCTGCTATTTCTACTCTGACTAGCACCTGGCACTGGTAGCAATCCTGAGATTACTACCTTTTGAGGTCCTACTTTTTAATTTAACTCCTAGCTCCCTAAATTCAGCTTGTCGGACCTCATCCTGTTTTTTACCTCTATGCACCATGACAACTGGCTGTTCACCCTCCCCCTCCAGAATGCCCTGCAGCTGTTCCGAGACATCCTTGACCCTTGCACCAGGGAGGCAACATACCGTCCTGGAGTCTCGATTGCAGCCGCAGAAATGCCTATCCTTTCTCCTTCCAATAGAATCCCCTACAACTATAGCTCTCACATTCTTTTTCCTGCCCTCCTGTGCAGCAGAGCCACCCATGGTGCCATGAACTTGGCTGCTGGTGCCCTCCCCTGATGAGTCATCCCCCCCCCCCAACAGTACCCAAAATGGTATATCTGTTTTTGAGGGAGATGACCGCAGGGGACCCCTGCACTACCTTCCTTCCACCGCTCTTCCTGTTGGTCACCCATCCCCTATCTGGCTCTGTAACTTTTACCTGTGGTGTGACTAACTCACTAAACGTGCTATTCATGACATCCTCAGCATCGCGGATGCTCCAGAGTGAATCCATGCGCAGCTCCAGTGTCGCACTGTCAGGAGCTGCAGCTGGATACACTTCCTGCACACATAATCGCCCTTGAGAAGGTGGTGGTGAGCTGCTTTCTTGTATCACTTCTTTGTAGCTTTTCCGTACAACTGAGTGTCTCGCTGGGCCATTTCAGAGGGGCAGTTAAGAGTCAACCACATTGCTGTGGGTCTGGAGTCACATATAGGCCAGACCGAGTAAGGGCAGCAGATTTCCTTCCCTAAAGGACATGAGTGAACCAGATGGGTTTTTATGACAATCCGATAGTTTCATGGTTACCATTACTGAGACTAGCTTTCTAAAAAAAAAATGCCATCATTATTTAATTAACTGAATTTAAATTCCCCCAGCTGTCGTGGTGGGATTTGAACTTGCATCTCCAGATCATTAGTCCAGGCCTCTGGATTACTAGTCCAGTAACATAAACGCAGTGCTACTGTTCCCTCAGCAAATTATGGGCCAGACACTTGCAAGGTGGGGGTGGGGGGGTCGGCAGGGGGCAGTGGTGATACCCTGAGCGCATGTAGGGTCTGAATCCGTGATGTTGAGAGAAGAGCTTTCTTCACTGCTGCTCTGTCGCAACTTCTGATCACAAATAAGCTGTGTGATGAGTCCTTTCCTCTTGTCTGTTCTGGAGAGATAAACTAAGGAGAGATAAGGATGATATAAACATTAAACATAGATTTGGAACAGAATGGCATAACGAGAACCAAGAAAGATGATTAAAGAGCAGAAAGTTGAGGAGGTTTATGCAAGAGACAGCGTTAAATGCAACAGTATGCTTTCTTGTTTTACATAGACTTTGTTCCGCCTCCCCTAGTTTGTGGTTTTAGTTTCCTATTTATATGCCTGTGTCACTCGCAGTTGTGGCATAACAAATTTGAACACTGTTTTTAAAGTTGCAGCAAGATGCAAATATAGGTTTGTGAAAGAATTACAAAGGTACAAAATGTCCTTGCCAGCCTCTTGTTCTCCATCCTCCATAATTGGTGACAGAGGCTTCAGCCATCGCACTCCTTCACTCTTGATATCCTCTTTCTTGTTGCTGTATAATAGTTCAGGGCTGCTGGCCTCTGGGGCAGTTTTGCCTGCCGTTTGGTTAATTTAGTCAAATCCCCGTCACCCTCTTTACATGGAGAGTTTTGTTGAGGTTGCTTGCATTGTCGCTTGGTTCTGATTTTTGGGGTGAAAGTGCGATGGTGGTCCTCACAGGGTCAAGCTGGATGAATTCTGGACCTCCTCTTCTGTAATGGCCATCTGCTTGACATGGAGCAGCGTGTGGTTTTTGTGGCAATGGCCCCAGCTTGTAGTCTTGATTGTGAAATGCGCTTGGGGTGATTCAGTTCCTTTTTCCTGTGGACTAAATGTGTCTCTGATTTTGTTTGGGGCTTTGCAGAGTTCTTGGTTCCATGTCGATATGTCCACTTGTTCCCAAGGTCAGGGTTCAGATGCACAGATTAGGTGCAGGAGGACTTGACAGAAAGAAAGACTTGCATTTATATAGCGCCTTTCACGACCACCGGACGTCTCAAAGCGCTTTACAACCAATGTACAGTACTTTTGGAGTATAGTCACTGTTGTAATGTGGGAAACACAGCAGCATATTTGCGCACAGCAAGCTCCCACAAGCAGCAGTGTGATAATGACCAGATAATCTGTTTTTTTTAAAATGTTGATTGAGGGGTAAATATTGGCCAGGACACCGGGGATAACTCCCCTGCTCTTCCTCGAAATAGTGCACCGGGATCTTCTGAGAGGGAAGATGGGGCCTCGGTTTGACATCTCATCCGAAAGAGAGATGTTAGTGCTCCGACAGTGCAGCACTCCCTCAGTACTGCACTGGAGTGTCAGACTAGATTTATGGGCTCAAGTCCCTGCTACCACTCTTTAACCTATACACCAGTAAGCGTTGATACCTTCAGAGGAGGAGAGGAGAAAATAATGAAAGCATGGAGGAATAAGGATGAAGATCTGATGGCTGTTAGAGCATTGTGTGTGTGTCTATAATTGTCCCCATTAACTCTAAACACTTTTTTTCTTTTTTAAAAACAAAAGTGCATTTATTTTGGTTATACTTCTGCCCAGTTCTTGTGTATGTAATGTGTTGTTGTGTGGAGCTCATGACCCATTCCATCCCCATCACATGGGACACATTCAATGCCAAAGCAGCGAGTGCTTCCTTTGTTTAACTCTCCACAGCAGCTGTTTAACCACAAGAAGCAAGGAGTTCAGGCCAGCTCCAGTTTGTCAGCTTCTCAATGACTCTTATCCTCGTAATGTCTCATCCAGCATACGTCTCAGACCATGCTCTCTGCTCCTTCGATTCCGGTTTACCACTTGACCTCCTTCCCCCCTTTCGCCCCCCCCCCCCCCCGCAAACCTACCCTACTCCTTTCACTGCCCTTTCAGAGGCTAAATCTTCAGACACTGGCCATTGGGACTCTCCAATCATACTCCCAGTTTCCCCCCCCCCCCAGCCCCCAGCTTTAATCTTTTCCCATTTCCTATTCAGCATCTTCCTCGCCCCCTTGGCAACTGCTCTGAGATACCGTTGAGTCAGAAGGGGTCCCTGGCCAAAGACCAACCGAAGTGGAGGAAGTGCATCCGGGAGGGCGCTGAGTACCTTGAGTCTCATCGCCGAGAGCATGCAGAAACCAAGCGCAGGCAGCGGAAAGAGCATGCGGCGAACCTGTCCCACCCTCCCTTACCCTCAATGATTATCTGTCCCACCTGTGACAGGGACTGTGGCTCTCCTATTGGACTGTTCAGCCACCTAAGGACTCATTTTAAGAGTGGAAGCACGTCTTCCTCGATTCCGAGGGACTGCCTATGATGATGATGACTTTATCAGTGCTGCTATACCCCATTACAACAGTGACTACATTCCAAAAGCTGTAACGCGCTTTGAGACGCCCGGTGGTCGTGAAAGGCGCTGTATAAATCCAAGTCTCTCTCTCTTTCTTTGGTTGGTTTACTGTGAAGCTTTACTTATGGTGCGAGACTTGGGGGGGATGTCACCCGTCTGAGTGACCAGAAGAAAGTGTTGCACCTATGTGGAAGCAGAGGAGTTTTCTCTGTGTGTTTCTAATGTAATGAGCCCCATGCTTGAGTTGCCATTGCTTCTGACTATTCGGCCTCCCAGCGGATCTAAGAGGAGCCAGCTTCAGAGTGGAGTTAAAAAGTGAGATTGGGTAAATGGAGTTGAAATACTGATCAGCCACGATCTAATAGAGGCTCAAGATGCTGAATGGCTTACTCCAGTTCCTACATCACTGGTCTTAATGTCAGTCACTCTGCTCCTAGCCTGCAACATAAAAACATCATTAGTGAAAGTCAATCAGTATTGATCTGAATTACAACCATTCAGGTTTGCCGTATGAGCAGTAAAAAAGACTTGCCAGTGAAGTACTTTTCGCCTGTAGCCACTGTTGTAATGTAAGGAAAGGAGTGAGGGAGGGGACTGAAGATTATCAATCCAAATTGCAAATTGCTTTGAATGTTTATTCCCGAGGATGGCAGCTCTCGGACGGGCAGAGAGCACTGGGCTGCCTATGAACGTGGCGATTATCCCCCCACCCTTCTGATTTTTGTCCCCCTCCTCGGTCTGAGATCAGGAACTCCACAATGTGAGTTGTATCAAACCTGGAGCGTTGCATGGAGTGGCACCAATGCATGGGTGCAATACATGCTGCACCTTTACAGTTCCCCAGCACCCCTCCCCCCCCCCCCCCCCCCCCACACAGCCAACTCTTACACTCACTTAATCTTTTTCATCCATATGCAATATTTGTTGTATTTTGGGTTTGTGGAGTAATGTTGAAAGTTTAGTTGATTGAAGTCAATAGTATACATTTTTAAAAGGAATATATTTTTAAATTTGTGTTGCTTTAGTTGCCCTGTATCTGACTCAGGAAACAAATAAACATAAAGCAATATTTTTCAGAATAGGTAGTGATGCGTATACTTAGTGTGGCAGGCTAAAATGTAACACCTTAGTTTTATTATGTGATTAAGGTGTCTTAAGTTTAATGCTGATTGGTAATTCTAAACTCGCAGACAAAATACAAGATTTGCTCCACACACAATGTGGAGATTTAATGGCCCAGACTTTCGCTGTGAGTGGCGAAAGTTTCCCTTGCGCACAGTTGCCCGGAGACTTTTTGCGGGTTTGTCGACGGAGATTTCAAGTTTTTGGCCGTCTGATCCAGTGCGCCACCCTCTACAGGGGATTTGAGATACCCATGAGCAGGCCAAGCAGCAGGGAGGCTCTTCAACCAATCAGATTGAAGAATTCTCACAAACACGCAGACTGCAAAGCAGTAAGTAAAAAAAACAGGAAATATAAATTACATTGAAATCATTGTACAGGAGCGAACTAAAGATTGAGACATACACGTAGAATTAAGGGAGACCTAAAACAGAAAAAAAAACAAATTTTTTACAACATTAATTTTCTTCGGAGGGATTGAAACTGCAATTGTAAAATTATTGTTCAGGACTAGAGAGGTTGTTCAGTAGAAGCTATTCCTATGCTGTTTGAAAACTCACTTACTCCTGATTGTGCAAGCCCTAACTTTTTCATCCTTCTAAAGAGCGAGAGTAGTGGGTAATTACCCGAAGTTCACACCATTACATTCGTGTGCTGACAGTCTCGGCATTATTAGTACAGATTTGTGCCACTCCTTCACCTTTTGTTCTTCATTGTGCTGGTGACTGCATTTTCTGCTTGTAATTAATGACCAGTTTGTCAGTTTATGGTTTGGTTCGAGGGACAAAAGTGATGATGGCTTGGAGACGTCTTGAATTTCGGAAGCTCTTGTTCCCTACAATGTTTCTGAGCTGAATGCATTCTTTTGATTGAATTAGTTTTCTTTTACGCAGTCCTGCTTACAAATTGGTTCAAGAACTGCGGGTTAAACAAGAGGATACCACACACATGCCTGCACAAGATAACTTTATACAAAAACCCAGCCTCTTAAGCCATAAAAGGCAAAGTCACAAGCAATGTATTACCCGATCTGGTCAGGTCCATGAACTGTATCAACGTGTCTCAGATAATCATCCATCCAGTTGTGAACCAACAACAACAGTAATAACAACTTGTATTTATATAGCACTTTTAACGTAGTAAAACATCCCAAGGCACTTCACAGACAGGGATAATTTCTACTGAACAACCTCTCTAGCCCTGAAAAATAATTTTACAATTGCAGTTTCATTCCCTCCGAAGAAAATTAATGTTATGACAGAAATTTGACACCAAACCACATAAGAAGAAATTAGGGCAGATGACCGGAAGCGTGGTCAAAGAGGCAGGTTTTAAGGAGCGTCTTAAAGGAGGACAAAAAGGTCGAGAGGCGGAGAGGTTTAGGGAGGTAATTCCAGAGCTTAGAACCTAGGCAGCTGAAGTCACGGCCACTGATGGTTGAGCAATTATAATCAGGGATACTCAAGGGGGCAGAATTTGAAGAGCGCAGACATCTCGACGGTGGGGGGGGGGGGGGGGGGATTGTGAGGCTGGGGGAGAATACAGGAATAGGGAGGGGCGAGGCCATGGAGGGATTTGAAAACAAGAGTGAGAATTTTGAAATCGAGGCGTTGCTTAACTAGGAGCTAATGTAGGTCAGCGAACTCGGGTGATGGGTGAATGGGACTTGGTGTAAGTTAGGTCACAGGCTGCCGAATTTTGACTGGCCTCATGTCTACATTGGGTAGAATTTGGGAGGCCAACTCAGAGTGCATTGGAACAGTCAAGTCTGGAGGTAACCAAGGCATGGATGAGGGTTTCAGCAGCGGATGAGCTGAGGCAAGGGCGAAGATGGGCGATGTTACGGAGGTGGAAATAGGGGTCTTAGTTATGCTGTGGAGATAAGGTCGGAACCGGGCAGTAGAGTTTCAGGATCGAATGCCAAGTACTTCCGATTGAATACCAGACGCAACAGTTTGGCTTTTGATTGCTGCCTTTTTTTTTTAAGAAGAGTAGATATGTGAGCAGACCCATTTTTCTAAATTGCAGAGGTTTCGGCAACACACCCTAGTCATGTTGCAAAGGAGTAAAGTTAGCAGAAAATTAGATTAACTTTTCCACTTTCAGCAAGTTTTGTTGATAGCACCAAAATGCAATGATTGCGTTAAAAGTTCAAGGGTCAGTTAAGAAGGTGAGGGTTCAGAACATCAATAAACATCTTCTGTAGAATTACCATGACTCAAGCCCCGGCGTTTAGTGTTGCAGCATCACTTGAAGTTCCACATGGTCCGTGTTTAGTCTGCACAGCAGTAATTCTGAATAAGGCTGGCCTCTCTGCTTTGTTTCAGAATCTTGAATTGTTTTAAAGTGTTTGTTAAGTACACTGTATAACAAGTTTTATATATAATGCGTGTGTAATTGGGGAGTTTGAACTTTTTCGTGCAGGAGCGATCATATCTTTGAAGAGAGAAGATTTTCTACTACTGAGCAAAGTGAAGCGGACCCACAGGGCAGGGCACCACAGGTTGAAGAGAGTAAGAAGGAGGCAATATTAAATTGAGCCGTTATTAAGTAACACCAAGTTCAGGGTTATGAAAGCTGTAGATTGAAGGAAGGGAAGGATGATGGAGGGACAGACAGAGTAAGGTTCTGGAAAAGAATACGATGGAGTACTTGATGGATTTTGAGTTCAACACAGTGAAGGTACAAGGCAGAACCATTTGAAGCTTAGCAAGAAGAGAGGAAAGCTTAGAGGAGCAAAGACAATCGTAGTATTGATTAAATAGAGAGGGACAAGAAAGGTTGTGACCGATGTCGAGAGAAGTCAGAGGTTGGAGGTATTTTTTGAAGTGTTATCTTCCTGTCTGGATATGTCTTTTGGTACACTAATTCATAATTGGTGGTCAGGTTGTTTTATCAGTCATTTCTAGACAACACCAATGTTATTCTACGCACACTAAGAAACTTCATAGTTTAAAGAAGACTTAGATTTATATAGTGCCTTTCATGACCACCGGATGTCTCAAAATGCTTTGCAGCCAATGAAATACTTTTGGAGTGTAGTCACTGTGATCTTGGGTAATCCTTGCCACTGGACCAAGATCTCCTAGCTCTGTCAAGCCCATGTGGTGGCTGGTGTGCAACGGCCACCACACGTTTTATAAAAATAAAAATCCATACACAGGCATCTTCCAACCCTTCAAAATGTAGTTCGGGACCTGGAATATTAGTTCGAGATCTGGAACATTGAAACACCTGTGAACTCATCCCTTTTTGGCGTGGAAGCAAGTCATCCTCGCTTCAAGGGACTGCCTATGATGATGAGCCACTGTTGTAATGCAGGAAACGCGGCAGCCAGTTTGCGCACCAGCTCCCACAGACAGCAATATGATAATGACCAGAAAAACATGTTTTTTTGTTAATGTTGACTGAGGGATAAATATTGGCCACGACACCGGTGATAACTCCCCTGCTCACCCTCAAAAGAGTACCATGGGATATTTTACGTCCAATTGAGAGAGCAGACGGAACCTTGGTTTAACGTCTCATTCAAAAGACAGCACCTCTGGCAGTGCAGCACTCGCTCACCTGCGTAGATTTTTTTTTGCTCAAGTCTCTGGAGTGGGACTTGAACCCACAACCTTCTGACTCAGAGGCTACCCACTGAGCCACAGCTGACACTGTTTTTATGTTGGTTTACTGTAATTTTTTTTTACCTCAGTTATCAAACTGACCTATGTGTCAGCCTGGTTCAGTTGATGGGACTCTTAACTGTGGGTTATGAAGGTTGTTGTTTTGAGCTCCACTGCAGGAGTTGAGCACATAATCTAGACTGACAGCCGATCGTCAAAGATGCTGTCCTCCAGATGAGGCATTAAATCAAGACCCAGTCTTCGTTCAGGTGGGTGTGAAAAATTTCTTGACACTATCAGAAAAGCAATCGAGATTCCTCCCACCCAAGCAACACCATCTGATTGTTACAAAAGCAAAATACTGCGGATGTTAGAAATCTGAAATAGAAGCAGAAAATGCTGAAAACGCTCGGCAGGTCAGGCAGCATCTGTGGAGAAAGAAACTGTTTCAGGTCGATGACCTTTTGCCAGATGTACCATCTGATTGTTGTTTGAGAGACATAGATCGTGGCCATAGATCCAAGGGTCATTCACTGTGTGCAGCTGAGATGTTTGGTGATAGAATTGGGTGCTTTTATTATTTATGTTTTATATTTTAAAATAACATAAATCCTGATGGTTTCCTTTACAATTGAGAAATTACAATTTTCATTTCTATTACCTCCCATCATCATAGGCAGTCCCTCAAAATTGAGGAAGACTTGCTTCCACTCCAAAAGTGAGTTCTCAGGTGACTGTACAGTGCAATACGGGAATTACAGTCTCTGTCACAGGTGGGGCAGACAATGGTTGAAGGAAAAGGTGGGTGGGACTGGTTTTCCGCATGTTCCTTCTGCCTGCGCTTGGTTTCTGCATGCTCTCGGCGACGAGACTCGAGGTGCTCGGCGCCCTCCCGGATGCACTTCCTCCACTTAGAGCAGTCTTTGGCCAGTGACCGATAATAACCCTGACTTCATGATGTAAATACACCTGTGATAATGGAATCGTTGGAGCTGGTTCCTGGTTAGAGTGCTCGTCTCATTTTAAAATGGGCTGGGTTAGTGGAATAATAACTGAATAATTTTGGAGGATTTTTGGCCCCAGTTCCCAATTCCCCTCCCCAGTTCATCTTGTCTGGTCACGTGTCCAGTCCTGTTAGCACCCAACACGCACTTGGCAGCAAGAGTCAGTGAATAGTGATCGGGAATGGGGGCCCTAGCCTGGCAAGCTGAGGCTAATTGTAGCACTCCTGCCACCTCACCAGCCGAGACCCGCTAACTGAGCAGGAACTGGGTATTGGTTCTTTTTATTCGTTCATAGGGATGTGGGTGTTGCTGGCAAGGTCACCATTTATTGGCCATTCCGAATTGCCCTTTTACAAGATGGTGGTGAGCCACAGAGGGCAGTGAAGGATCAACCACATTGCTGTGGGTCCGGAGTCACATATAGGCCAGACCGGGTAAGGGCGGCAGATTTCCTTCCCTAAAGGACACTGGAGAACCGGATGGGTTTTTACGACAATCCGTCAGTTTCCATGGTCACCATTACTGATCCTAGCTTTTTATTCCAGATTTATTTATTAACTGAATTTAAATTCCCCAGCTGCCGTGGTGGGATTTGAACTTGCGTCTGCACTTGAAGTGCGGAAATCTACAGGGCTACGGACCAAGAGCTGGAAAGTGGGATTAGGCTGGATAGCTCTTTAACGGCCGGCACGGACACGTTGGACCGAAAATCGCCTCCTCCCGTGCTGTAAATTTCTATGATTCTATGATCATTGGTCCAGGCCTTTGGATTACTAGTCTAGTGACGCAACCACTATACTACCGGACCCTTAAGGCGACTATTCAAAATCACAAATATTGTACCTCCTGGACCCGGACTTCCCTTACAATAGACAACCAGCAGTGATGTGTTTGAGCATACATCATTTGTCCTGCTTCATACACTCTTAATTTTAGAGGCTTATTCAGCAGGGAAATGTCAACATTACACGCCAAGCCTTAAACATTGCAAGCTGAGTCAAAATGAAATCCAGTAAAAAATACCCTGGTCAACTTGGTTCTGTTAACTGAATTTAATTCCCCCAGCTGCTGTGGTGGGATTTGAACTCTGGTCTCTGGATCATTAGTCCAGGCCTCTGGATTACTGGTCCAGTAACATAACCACTATGCTCCCGTGCCTGTGTAATATGGTGTGTAGTCTGTGGCAGTTTTGCAAGAGAAAGAAGAAAGAAATTACATTTGCATAGTACTCGGGACATTCCAAAGTGTTTAACCACCAATGGTATACTTCCGAAGTGCAGTCACTTGTTATCTGGGCAAATGCAGCGACCAGTTAAGTTGCACAAACAGTTATGTTTAGCTGGTTGATCTGTTTTCGGTGGTATTAATTGAGGGAGGAGTGTTGGCCAGGACACCAGAATCTCCGAATGTCATTTCAATAATAATACGAGACCGTTTACATCCATCTTTGGCTTAGTGAAGGTTTTGATTTAAATGCCTAAGTCTGCTGCTTGGGCTGTCATCGGCTGGCTTGTGTGGAAATGAGGATGTGCATACTGCAGTAGATCAGTGCTGCAGGGTGGATGTAGAAATGTCAGGAACCACAAAAGGGTTAGCTATTAGTTAGTTGCACCATTGTGCTTTAAATAGAGAAGTTGCCAAGTTCCTTGGAGACTAACTCTATTTTAACAAGAGCGAATACTAGTGCTTCCTACAAAAGTTTCATTATCTGTTTTCCTGTGGTTAATTTCAGCTTCGTTTCTTTGTACTGTTTTTGTGTGACGCTTGGCTCATTGAAGTGAGCAATGCGTGTTGTTGCATACATTACAGCAGTGACTGCACTTCAAAAAAAATTACTTCATTTGCCGTCCGGTGGTTGTGAAAGGCACTCCACAAGATCCTGCAAATCCCCTGGGAGGACAGACGCACCAACGTTAGCGTCCTCGATCAGGCCAACATCCCCAGCATCGAAGCACTGACCACACTCGACCAGCTCTGCTGGGCGGGGCCACATTGTTCACGTGCCTGACACAAGACTCCCAAAGCAAGTGCTCCACTCTGAACTCCTACACGGCAAGCAAGCCCAAGGTGGGCAGAGGAAACGTTTCAAAGGCACCCTCAAAGGCTCCCTGATAAAGTGCAACATCCCCACCAACACCTGGGAGTCCCTGGCCGAAGACTGCCCTAAGTGGAGGAAGTGCATCCGGGAGGGCGCTGAGCACCTCGAGTCTCGTCGCCGAGAGCGTGCAGAAAACGAGCGCAGGCAGCGGAAGGAGCGTGCGGCAAACCAGTCCCACCCACCCTTTCCTTCAACCACTGTCTGTCCCACCTGTGACAGAGACTGTAATTCCTGTATTGGACTGTACAGTCATCTGAGAACTCACTTTTAGAGTGGAAGCAAGTCTTCCTTGATTCCGAGGGACTGCCTATGATGATGATGATATATAAATTCAAGTCTTTCTTTGTGGAATGGACACTTTCCTAATTCAGGCATCCAGCGCCATCAGCTCGCACATCGCGTGGTTCGATGGCAGAGTAAGGCTCCCTCTCCTCTGCCCCACTCATGGAAGAGTACTCTGCACCACGCACTGCAACCAGCAATCTTGCAGCCAAACTAGCGACTGCTTGCTGCTGCGGCCAAATGCCGGTTGTTTTGAAACCGACCAAATTCAAATGGAAATTTTGCAGTCAGTGGGCGAAAAAGACTTTTTCATCGCTTTAGTCTGGGCTGGCTTGGACGCCGAGTCACTGAGGTGAAAGGACAGTGTCTGCCCCACTGCACCACCCAATGCCCCAGTCCTAGGTCTGCTTCTTTGATGGCTACACTCTGTAACTTAGAGTCTATAGAAATACACAGAAGTTGCAACACAGCGGCGAAGTTTACCCTCCGACGAGCGAATAGTTCCAGTCATGTTTACCCGCTCTGTTCCAAGATTCCTTCAACCCCTTTCCCTTCATCCACCTGTCCAAACTAACCTTGAATGTTGACATCGTTTCTGCCTCAGCCACTAACCCTGGAAGTAAATTCCTTATTCTCTCAAAGAAGTTTCTCCCACTCCCTTTTTATTTCTAAATCTGTTACATTTAATCTTGTATCTGTGGCCCTTTGTCTTTAACTCCTCAACTCCTACATAAGAACATAAGAACATAAGAAATAGGAGCAGGAGTAGGCCATACGGCCCCTCGAGCCTGCTCCGCCATTTAATACGATCATGGCTGATCCGATCATGGACTCGGCTCCACTTCCCTGCCCGCTCAAGAAACTGTCGATCTCTGTCTTAAATTTATTCAATGTCCCAGCTTCCACAGCTCTCTGGAGCAGCGAATTCTACAGATTTACAACCCTCTGAGAAGAAATTCCTCCTCATCTCAGTTTTAAATGGGTGGCCCCTTATTCGAAGATCATGCCCTCTAGTTCTAGTCTCCCCCATCAGTGGAAACATGCTCTCTGCATCCACCTTGTCAAGCTCCCTTATAATCTTATGTTTCGATAACATCACCTATTCTTCTGAATTCCAATGAGTAGAGGCCCAAACTACTCAACTCCTTGAAGCAGCCTGCTTCTTTCTACGCTGTCCCATCCTTTCATGATTTGAAACACTTTACATATCGTCCCATAATCTGCGTTCTAACGAAAAAAGACCCAACTTTGCAGGTCTTTCTGGTTGTTCCTCATAACAGGCAGCGTCCCAATGAATCTGCCTTGTCCCGTATCTACAGCCTCGGTATCCTTCCGATCGAGTGGAACCCATTACTGCACACGGTATCTGTCCACGGTCTTAGTCAAAATTATCTAAAATCTTAATATCAGTTATTGTATAAAAAATTTGAAATGGACCCTACACACCTTCGGTGTTGCGTATCTAGATTTCAGTGTCATGCTTACAAAAAGGTGTTTCTTCAGGGGGAACAAAGCCAATCTATAAGGCTGAGATCGATAGATTTTTGGTCTTTAGATGAATCAAGGGATATGGGGATCAGGCGGGAAAGTGGGGTTGAGGTCGATGATCAGCTTTGATCTTATTGCATGGCGGAGCAGGCTCGAGGGGTCGTATGGTCGACTGCTTCTAATTCTTATGTACAAGGGCATTACCCTGTACCACAGTAACAGAATAAACCTCATTGACCTCATGACTCTGTCTCGAAGATTAGTCTCGACCGTTATAAAAACTAGACGAGTGGCCTTAAAGGGACACATCTGTTTTCTGCAAAAATAAAGATTAAAGCTTGATTTTTTTTTTCTATATCTATGGCAGTGCAGCTCTTTTGAAAGCCCTAGACACAATGTACTTGTTACCTCAAGCCTGTAAGAAAGCCACTTCTGAGTTGTGGCTTTCCAAGTAGCCGTATTACAGAGAAAGAAAGACTTGCATTTATATAGCGCCTTTCACGACCACCAGATGTCTGCGCGCTTTACAGCCAATTAAGTATTTTTTGGATGTAGTCACTGTTGTAATGTGGGAAACGCATGAGCCAATTTCCAACAGCAAGCTCCCACACACACCAATGTGATAATGACTGGATAATCTGTTTTAATGATGTTGATTGAGGGATAAATATTGACCCCAGGACACCGAGGAGAACTTCCCTGCTCTTTGAAATAGTGCTGTGGGATCTTTTATGCTCACCTGAGAGAGCAGACGGGGCCTCAGTTTAACGTCTCCTCCGAAAGACGGCACCTCTGACAATGCAGCACTCCCTCAGCACTGCACTGGAGTGTCAGCCTAGATTTTTGATCTCAAGCTTCTGGAGTGGGACTTGAACCCACAACCTTCTGACTCCGAGGCGAGAGTGCCACTCACTGAGCCACAGCTGACACTCAAATAAATACGTCAATATATGCGTAGGTTCAGGGAGGAGTGCCACGTAACACAGCGGCAAGAATACTTTTAAATACAAGAGAACGATCATCACAAACAGGACTGGCCATGGCAGCCTTGGTAAACCCAGCGAGTTTACCTTTAGGCCATCCTTTCCTACGTGACGGGAGCTGATGGTATCATCTTGCCGCTTAACCCAATGTAAGAGCTGCTCATGTGGTCCTGGGTTGGGGTGGAAACTGGAAATGCAGAGAGTTTGAGGTTTTGAAGGTTTTCTGCCTGATGAATAATCTGTGGAACACTTCACAATAACACAAACTGGGCCAGAGGATTTGAGGAGGGGGGGGCGGGGGGGAGGTGGGAGCGGTGGCGGAGAGGATGGTCGATGCCAGAGCAATTAAGAGCAAGACAGATTGCCTGCCGAGGAGTGATTTTGTTTGAAATGCTTAGTTGAATCAAGAAACTGGGATGTGTATATTTACTGGAAAAAAAATTGCATGCGAGAAGACATTTAAAAAGAATATGACTCATGGAGTGTGGGACATGAGCAAAGATGAAAAATATCAACTAAAGATGTGCAGTCCTGTTGTAACACTTCAACCGGCACACTTCGGGGCAAAGCACCAAGTTGACCAGGGTACGTTATAATGGGTTTCATTTTGACTCAGCTTGCAATGTTTAAGGCTTGGCCTGTAATGTTGACGTTTTCCTGCTGACTAAGCCTCTAAAATTAATAGTGTATGAAGTAGGACAAACGATGTATGCTCAACGTCATCACTGCTGGTTGTCTATTGTATGGGAAGTCCGGGTAGAGGAGCTACATTATTTGTGATTTTGAATAGTTACCTTAAGGGTACGGTAGTATAGTGGTTATGTCACTGGACTTGTAATCCAGAGGGCTGGACTAATGTTGCAGAGACATGAGTTCAAATCCTGGGGGGGGAGGATTTAAATTCAGGTAATAAATAAATGAATCTGGAATAAAAAGTAATGGTGACCATAAAACTACCGTTTTGTGGTTTAAAAGCCCATCTGGTTCACCCGGTCTGGCCTCCATATGTGATTCCAGACCCGCAATGTGATTGACTCTTAACTGCCCTCTGACATGGCGGCTCACCACCTGCTCCTCCAGGGCTGTCAGGGATGGGCAATAAATGCCAGCCTTGCCAGCGATGCCCACATCCATGAACGAATAAATAAAAACATGTAAAAGCTGAGTTGTGCTGCTGCTGTGGAGACATGGGGTTCAGCGAATTACAGGCACCGATGATGGTCTGCCCTACAGGGGGTCACCCCTCAAAACGGCAAGCGTAACGGTTCGGCCTTGCTTCATTTCACTTTGGCAGATTCGAGTTTTATATAAATGCAGAGTTGTGAATTGCTGGAATGGATCCAGGGATAAGGGACTTCAGTTACGTGGATAGACTGAAGAAGCTGGTGGTGCTCTCCTTGGAGCAGAGAAGGTTGAGAGGAGATTTGATCGAGGTGTTCAAAATCATGAAGGACCTAGACACAGAGTAGATAGAGAGAAACTGTTCCCATTGGCAAAAGGTTCGAGAACCAGAGGACACAGATTTAAGGTGATTGGCAGAAGAATGAGAGGGGATCTCATAGAAACATATAAAATTCTGACGGGATTGGACAGGTTAGATGCAGGAAGACTGTTCCCGATGTTGGGGAAGTCCAGAACTAGGGGTCACAGTCAAAGGATAAGGGGTAAGCCATTTAGGACCGAGATGAGAAACTTCTTCGCTCTGAGGATTGTGAACCTGTGGAATTCTCTACCACAGAAAGTTGTTGAGGCCAGTTCGTTAGATATATTCAAAAGGGAGTTAGATGTCGCCCTTACAGCTAAATGGATCAAGGGTTATGGAGAGAAAGCAGGAAAGCGGTACTGAGGTGAATGATCAGCCATGATCTTATTGAATGGTGGTGCAGGCTCGAAGGGCCGAATGGCCTACTCCTACACCTATTTCCTATGTTTCTACAACATGAGGAAACACAGCGAGCAGTTTGGATCTGGAATGCACTGCCTGAAAGGGTGGTGGAGGCAGAAACGATCGTGGCTTTGAAAAGGGAATTCGATAAGTAGCTGAAGGAAACAAACTTGCAGGGCTATGGGGAAAGGGCGGGGGGGTGGGACTAGCTGAGGTGCTCTTGCAGAGAGCTGGCATGGGCTCAACGGGCCAAATGGCCTCCTGTTCTGTAACCATTCTATGATTCTACATACGAGCGAGAGGTTAGGGTTGGATGATCAACTTTGTTCCATTGCTGTCGGCACTTATCCTGTTATTTTTGCTAAGGGTGTATCCTGATTTTCCATAGTAGATTGCCTATATATTGTTTTTACTGTTGAAGAAATTCTTGGCTTTATGCAGCACATTTTCTTCTTTCTCGGAAACGTCTCAAGCTGCTTCACATATAAGGAATGATTTAACTTGCTCTGATTGTTGTTACCTTTGGCAAATGCAGCAACCATTTTGCATGCAGATTCCTCCAAGCAGCAGCGAGATAAAGGACCAGTTGATCTGTTCTGGGTGACGGTTGTGGGAGGAATGTTGGCCGGGTCACGAGGAGAGCCCTTGGCTCTTCAAATCCCATGGGATCCTTAAAACACACAAGTGGAACGGGCAGACAGTGCCATTGTCTTGATATCTAACCCACCTCCAACAATACTGCCCACAAATGTCAGCCTAAATTTAAAATGGTTTCCTTTGCAATTGAGTGAAATGATTGATTTCAGCCAGGATGTTATGGAATTCCCTTAACTGTGAAGGAACATTTTGAGAACATAAAAAAAAAATTGTTGTGGAAAAGTCTGTTCAAATTCCTCTCCCAGTGCCTGTGGGAAGAAATATATTTACTACCTTTTAAGTTAAAAGTGGGCAGTAGTGAGCCAATTGTGGGTCTCCTTCCCTCCATAGCTCCACTGGTGACCCCACTGAGGGGCCGAAGCCCACCGCACCTCCCGAGTGCAATTCCTCATTTTAATGGCGTGACAACCTTTGAACCGATCTGGGAACCAATCTAAATCTGCCCCAAGGCCACAATGTATGCTGAGGCAAACCGAAATCCATTGACTTCTTGGGTGACTGATTGAATCCTGGGGCAGCTTCTCACTTGAGGTGCGACACTCCCAGGTGTGATAATCCCAGCTCCTTCAGCCTCTCCGACACAACTGAAGTCCCTCATCCCTGGTACATTCCACTAAATCTCCGCTGCCCCCCTCTCTAATGTACGCACCCGTGAGCATGCTCGCAGGTTTCTAGAGCTGTTGAGTTGTGAGTGGCTTAGCCAGTCACATGAAGTTCACGAGACTCAATAAAACCCCAGCCAGTTGGGTTCAGGAGATCCACGATGAGGCGGGTGGTTGTGAGAATGGTGGATGAACTGGTAATGTGCAGTGTGATTGTTAAACCTTTACTAATAAATCAACTAGTTCTTATGCATTCTTATGAATTCTTAAGCAAAGAACCCATGAAGCAAATACATTACAATCGCCAAGGCCTTGGCATCCTTCGTAAAGTGTGGTGCCCAGCTGAGGCCCAACCAGTGATTTATAAAGGTTTAACATAACTTCCTTGATTTTATACTCTAGGCCTTTATTTATAAAGCGAAAGGATCTGTATGTTATTTAAAAACAGCTTTTTTCAACATGTCCTGCCACCTTCAAAGATTTGTGTAGATGAACTCTGGGGTCCCTCTGTTCCGGCATGCCCCTTGGAAAGTGTACCATTCAATTGGTATTGCCTCTCCTCCGTCCTCCTCCCATAATGATGGGATATACATGGAGTGGAAAATTCCTTACTGGTGCAACTTCTGTAAGGTATCCTTTTTCCACCTTAACCTTACACTCTTGGCAGTCTGTGGAGTATTAAAAGCTGCTCGGCTAAATTTTGACACCACAGGCCGGTCATTAAATGACAAACTGCAGTTACAGCATAAGTACTAGAAAAATGAGAGCTGGTTATTTTTTCCATGTTGTTATAATTATTCCAAGCAATATTATTTTCCCCCGATTCCTAGCAATCAGCTGCCATTTGTCTGGGAGTAGCACTTTAAAATTTCCACTCTTTCCCTGCCCACTCTCTGTCCATCACACGGTACATCTCCTCCAAGGACAGTTTTGTTTTTGCAGCAGTGTTGGTATGTTGATAAGTTGATCTTAATGACTTTCATCGGGGCGTTCAGATAGCAGGTGTACCCGCGGGAGGTCATTAAGATAAGAATGTTTTTTTTCTATTTTAATGAAAGTCAGATTGCACAGGAACTCATTAAACACATTGGTAAACCTACTGGATTGAGTGCAATAGGAGATGTAAATGCAGCAGTCAACGTCCTTGCACTTAAAGGTGCACTTCTGGATCCAAGATGGCGGATGGGATAGCAGCTCCCTAGGGAGCTCTCCCTGAACAAAAACGTTCCTCTAGTACCACCTTCCACCTCTCTCTCCTTCGACCCCCCTGCCCCAAGTATTTTCCTATCCCTTAAAAACCATGCTGCAAGGGGCCACTGCCTATCCCCCATCCCAACTTACCTTCCCGATCGACCTCCCTGCTGCCAAGTCCCTCCAACTGGACCCTAGCTTCTCGCTCCCCACTGGCCGACTCAGCTGCTCCAACCGATCCCCGACAATCTCAACGGCGGCGAGCCTCCGACCGGCTCCACCCGCGGGTTTGGGCCCGTAGGCCCTCGCGCACGGGCCTTCGGGCCTTCCTCCCTCCGACGACGTTCGGGCCTTCATTCCTCTGGCGATGTCCTGGCCTTCCTTCCTCCAGTGACGCTCTGGCCTCTTCGCACCCCCCCCCCCCCCATCCCCGGCCGCTGGCCCCACTCATTGGCGGAGACTTTGTCGAACACGTGGTGAGCACAGTGACTGTGGTCGTGCGGGCAGCGGAAGGAGTGTGCGGCAAACCAGTCCCACCCACCCTTTCCCTCAACCACTGTCTGTCCCACCTGTGACAGAGACTGTAATTCCTGTATTGGACTGTACAGTCACCTGAGAACTGACTTTGAGAGTGGAAGCAAGTCTTCCTCGATTTCGATATGTTGATTGTCGAGGTGTCTATTGCCCTTTGTAAGTTCTTGACACGGTGTCAGGAGTGCAGCAAGTGTAGACCGGCCACCTTCAAGTGTGGTCCCTTAGTTGCCACTCCTCTTTCCCCACCCCCCCCCCCCCACCCCCCCACCCCCCCATAAACACTGCTGTCCATATCCTATTCCGTACTAAACCCCGCTCACCCATCCCTCGCCCCTGCTGACTGACATTGCCTCCCAGTCCCCCAGTGCCTCAAGTTTAAAATGCTCCAACTTGCTTTTAAATCCCTTGCTGCCTGGCCCCTCCTTGTGTCTGTAACCTTGTCCAGAACTGTGACCTCACGCCTAAACCCCCCTCCCATCAAAACCCCGACTCCTCTAACTCTGACTTTGTCCCCTTTCCTTTGCCTTACCAGTGGTGGCCGTGCTTTCAACCCACCAGGCTCCCTGCTCTGGAATTCCCTCCCTAAACCCCTCCAGTTCTGTGACTCCACCTTCTCTGAGATTCTCTGTAAAGCCCAGCTCCTTGACCCAGGTTTTGGTCACCCCCTCCTTATATCTCCATCACTGGCTCAGCATTAATTTTGATCATTGTGCCCCCATGAAGTCCTTTGGGATGCTTTTTGTTCTGCGTTAAAGGCACGATATAAACAAGTTGTTGGCTCTCTGCGTTTCCTTCGCAGCACACTGCCTGTCCTTACTGGACCCGTGGGGGCAGTGGAATGAATGCCTGCATGTTGCTCTGACAACTCGCTCGAAGAGCCCACGAGAGTTTACCCTGGCTGGAGGGTAGAGAGCCAGGGGATCACAGTCTCAGGATAAGGGATCGGCCATTTTGGACTGAGATGAGGAGGAATTTCTTCACCCGGAGGGTTGTGAAACTCTGGAATTTTCTAGTCCAGCGGGCTGTGGATGCTTAGTCTTTGAGTATCTTCAAGGTTGAGATCGATGGATTTTTGGGCATGAAGGAATATGGGGATTGGGCGGGAAAGTGGAGTTGAGGCCAAAGTTTAGCCATGATCTTATTAAATTGGCAGAGCAGGCTCGAGGGGCCATATGGCCCACTCCTGCTCCTATTTCTTATGTTTTTAAAATCTGGTGGCCTTGAAATCATCAGTGTTTATCCCTTTATATTGTAGGGTGTTATTGGTGTGTGATGTATCATGCTGATGTGGCCATGACAAATAAGTGAGGCAAAACTGTCATAAGATCCTTAAGAGTTTGACCATTAAGTCCTACGCAGCCATCACTCACTAAACAAACTGCATTTATTTGCAAACCCAACTTGACCTTTCAGATGGATTCCCACATCCTTGCACTTTTGCTCGGTTAGTCTGATCTGAACATCATGCGTTCAAATCTCTGATCAAGGGAGATAAAAATTGGATAAGATAAAGAGTTGCAGTGTGATCAACCGAGAACTTGGAAATATCTCTGTGTGTGCAGTTCATAGTGACATGCAGAGGAGATCTTCACCGTGAATGTGCCAGTTGATTTTTTGATGTCTTTCCTGAGCACTCTTTAGAGATAGTGGACGGAATGGAGAGACATAACTTTGCTGAAATAATGTAACAGAACTTTAATCTATTTCTCAATGTCCTTTTGATTGCTCTCAAGTCCTTCTGTGCTGGCACCACCTTCTTCTTCTTAGGCAGTCCCTCGGAGTCGAGGGTGACTTGCTTCCACACCAATACGAGTTCTCAGGTGACTGATCAATCCAATGTGAGACCCACAGTCTCTGTCACAGGTTGGGCAGACGGTGGTTGGAGGGACGGGTGGGTGGGTGCTTGATTTGTCGTGCGCTCCTTCCGCTGTTTGTACTTGGCTCCCACGTGCTCCCGCCGAAGAGACTCGAGGTGTTCGGCGCCTTCCCGGATGCTTCTCCTCCACTTTGAGCGGTTTTGGGCCAGGGATTCCCAGGTGTCGGTGGGGATGTTGCACTTTTTCCAAGGAGGCCTGCGGACAATGTGACCTGCCCAATGGAGCTGGTCGAGCGTGGTCAATGCTTCGATGCTGGCCTGAGCGAGGACACTGATGGTGCGCCTATACTGCCAATGGATTTGCAGGATCTTGCGGAGGCAGCACCACCTTAGGGAGCTTTACGACACACAGGTGTCCATATCGCTCTGGAGCCTTGTTTGCTCTGTCTTGCGCATTGTTGACCTCGATCCAATAACATTTACCCAAGGTGATCGATTGGCTCCTGTGCTGCGTAATCGTGTCCCTTCTTTCCAACAAATCAGGATAGAGAAATCCCCTTCTTTTGTTCATGTCAAGGTACAGTTCTGTGGGCTCCGGCAGCTCTCTACTATCTTCATGTGTTATCATTGGCAAGCTGTTGGACTGTGAAGGGCATCAGAACTGCGATCAATTGTAATGTCACTTGACTGAATTCTTGCATGCACTTTGCAGCAAAGGTCACTGGGTCGGCCTTTTCCAATCTCTGGTCTGCGGGGATGGGGTGGGTGGGGGGCGCTGGGGCTGAGGAAAATTATGGTATATTGACTGTTGCCCCAGCAGAGATCCTTGGTATAAATCAGGGCTGAAATTGTGGCCTTCCTGGTATGTATGGGCTCGGTAATAGGCATAGCGTTGCATAAACTCACTGAGCCATCATGGTGGCAATATCTGGGCCAAGAAATTCGTCTCCTTTGCACCTCCCGTTAGCGCCCCTCGGAGGCGCTAACGGCTGTGCGACCAGGCGCAGTGAGAGTACCGACGCTCGCAAAATTCCCGTCGAGGTTTGCGTCGACGGTAACCCCGAGCGTCTCGGATCTCCTGTGCCCAGAGATCGTGACGTCATCGCCGTGCGTAGTGCCCCGGACCCATACTTCGTTTCCACTCCCTGCAGCGACAACACTGATGGCTGCAGGAGGCGTTGTTGGGGGTGGGGGGGCGGGCAGGCGCTTGGGGAGCGGTAATTAAAGGGGACGATGGTTGCGTCAATGAAAAAATGTTTCTGAATCCGTCACTTCAATTTTTCAACGATTTCTTGGGCCGCGATCGATCAACCCTGCGCTCCGCTTGAGTGTTTGGGGGCTGATCGCGGCTGCCTTTGGCAAGGAGGGACCTCCTTTCCATGCCGAACCTGTAGCGACGGCACATCCCTTTAAGGGAGGGAAGGAACCTACGTTCCCGGCAGTGCTGCCCTTGACATTAGACCGCACTGCACTGTTGCTGCCCCTCCTGCCGGTTTCAATGCTCCACGGACAGTGGCCACGCTTAATTTAGCGCCACACTTCCTTCCTGGAGCGCTGAACCGGAAGCTCGTGTCAGAGTCCCTCGCGTAGCGCCCGGCGATACTGCGAAAGTTATCGCCCCAAACGGGACGCCGTGCAATTCCTCCCCCCGGTTTCTAAGATGGTGGACTGTTTATCAGGTAGTTGTGGTCCCTGTAGATATAAAGAAACAAGACTTTTGCATGCTGGAAGATCAACGTTGAATCTTTCACTGAATGCAGAAACAGCAAAAAAGAAAGTGACATTTATATAGCACTTTATCACATTTTTGAGGCTAGCAGCCATCCGACATTTGACAATGGTCTGCTTAATTTTGCTGCTTTTGATTAAAGGAGGGATGTTGGCCAGGATGACTGAATAATGCCCGCGAGATGTTTAACATTTTATCCGAAGGCCAGCCTCTCCAAACAACAATGCAGCAATTCCTCTGCAGGGGAGTGTCGGCCCGGATTGTGTGCCCAAGTCCTGGAGTGGGACTTGACCCCAGGACCTTCTGACTCTTGATATTGGCACAAAATGAAGAAAATATTGAGGGATTTCGACGTAAGGGGTTGGTCCATCCAAACGTACCGAGCTCGTTGGATCAAAGAACCTTTGCGCTTCCTGACTTTTTATAAACTCCATGAACCTGCAGCAATTTGTGGAGTGAATTTTCAAACTTTTCCCTCTAAATTTTCAAATGCAATGGAACAGACACCATTTACTATTTGGTACACCTTATAATGTGAAGTTGTAACTCCCATTTAAAAGATTTTTAGCAGCCGGAAATGTTTACGTGATCTGTATCTGGTGAGATGTTCAGAAAGATTGCGTTTGTTCCACTCTTGTTTTTATTTTTCTGTCTAGAGCACCATCCGTCTGCAGATGTACAGGAAGCTGTGAGCACCTTTTTGTCCTGAATACAAATTGCAAACTCTTCAAAATGGTCACGTTTTGAGGAACATTTTAATTGATTCCGTACCCTTTATTTGCTGAAAAAACTTGGGTTTCTTTGTTTCCAGCATAAGCCGATCAGATTGTGTTTCTCAATCAAACACAAATAGCTGCAGAGAAATTATGAGCTCCCCAAACTTTCTCATGTCACAAGTAGGTGAATGTGGTGACTGGAACTGAGACATAAGAAACGCAGGAGAAGATTTAAGGTTTGATCCCTGGTCAGTCCTGACCCAACTGTTCTTCACCAGGGAGACACACGGGAGCGCAATGATTGGCCTGAATCCCTGGACCAGGGATGTGAGGAACCGTCAGGGCTGCTGCTCCTGATCGCAGTCTATTGACCCTTGCTGGAATATGTGCAAGTGGTCTTCAGGTGGCCGACAGGATTCAGCTCGACTGGATGAGCAGAAATGTTCTCCAATTAAATATTGGGAAGACCGAAGCCATTGATTTTGGTCCCTGCAACAAACTGCGTTCTCCAGCCACCGACTCCATCCCTCTCCCTAACATCTGTCTGAGGCTGAACCAGACTGTTTGCAACCTAGGTGTCATATCTGACCCTGAAATGAGCTTCCGGCCATATATCCGCAGCATAACTAAGACCGCCTATTTTCACCTTCCGTAACATCGCGCGTCTCCGCCCTTGCCTCGGCTCATCTGCTGCTGAAACCCTCATCCATGCTTTTGTTACCTCTAGACTTCACTATTCCAACGCACTCCTGGCTGGTCTCCCACATTCTACGCTATGTAAACTTCAGGTCATCCAAGACTCGGCAGCCCATGTCCTAACTCGCACCAAGTCCCGCTCACCCATCACCACTGTGCTCGCTGACCTACATTGGCTTCCGGTTAAACAACGCCTCGATTTCAAAATCCTCACCCTTGTTTTCAACTCTCTCCATGGCCTCGCCCCTCCCTATCTCTGTAATCTCATCCAGCCTCTCGCCCCTCCCCCCCCCCCCCCCCCGGAGATGTCTGCGCTCCTCTAATTCTGCCCTCTAGAACATCCCTGATTATAATCACTCAATCATTGGTGGCCGTGCCTTCTGTTGCCTAGACCCCAAGCTCTGGAAATCCCTCCCTAAACCTTTCTACCTCTCTTTCCTCCTTTTAAGACGCTCCTTAAAACCTACCTCTTTGACCAAGCTTTTGGTCACCTGCCTTAATATCTCCATATGTGGCTCGGTGTCAAATTTTTGGTCTTATAACACTGCTGTAAAACAGCATGGGATGTTTTACTAGGTGCTATATAAATACAATTGTTGTCTGGGCTCACACTTGTAAGATGTCTGCCTGAACTAGTTACCAGAGGATAGCCAGTGTCTGTGCAATGGTCCTCCCAGCAAAAGCTGCTGTTATCAGGGGCAAAACTTCGAAAGGAGAGAGATATGTAGAATTACAAAAACATGCAAGTTCTTCCTCCGCCATTTCCGGGTACAGCCATGTGCAAGCATCTTTCCCAGTTCTTCAGTTGTCATGTTGCTCTTCCCCCAAACCCACCTCCCCCCCCCCCAGTAATGTATCTCATGTTATTGTGAGCGATAATGCAACAGATCTGCTTTGGTTTCTGAAGCCAGTGGTGTTTGTAAGTGCTCGAGCTGTATTGCTGCGATTTGACATTGTTCAAACTCACCGATCGGATTAATGCGCTGCAATCGTTGCTGGCATTCGGGATGTAAAGCACCTGAACTCCTTGATGAGGATATAGCCTGCCAACCACTCGCAGCTATCCATTTTTCTCCGTCTACTCAAGCATTTGAAATTGATTTTCCGCTGCATTTAACTTGAGATCAGTATTCAGCTCTCACTCTGAACACTGGCATTAAAATCATGCCAGTCGGAAAATCGAATGTTCAGCAATGGAACATCTTCAGTTTAGAGCGTTTGAGTGAATCTTCGCCCTGCATTTTCTTTCTTTTATTTATTTCTTCCTCTGGCTCTGCCTCCCATCACTCGATAATTGCAGAGGACAAGCAAGCGACTTACCTCGTCCCCCTGTAGGTGTGTGTCAATCACTCAGGTCAGCTTACTCGCTGCAGACGATGTGTCATGCTTGTTCTTCAGCGAAAGGATGAGCCAGGAGTGAGCAAGACTGTGGGGGAAGAAATTGGGTACGTTTGCGAATGAGTTAACGACCGGGCTATATCACGCGTTCGTTTAGCGGCGGCGTTATGGCATCGTGCCACGGTCTCCTGCGTCTGGAGTTCGCGACCACATCGCCCCGGTCGCACCCCGGCTCCCAAATTGACTTTCGCCCCCTGCAGCAGTGCCGGGCAAAAACACCGCCAGCTGCAGGGGGACTGGATCGGGCGGCTGGGGCGACTTAACAGTCGAGTGAAAATTTGTTTTTAAACTTACCTTCTTGTTGCCGCTCCTGATCCGGTTTCTTCGCGGGGCCCAGGCCGTGATCGCTCAGCCTGGCACCCCCCCCTCCCCTCCCCGCTGGTCCAGGTAGGCCCCTTTTTCTTCAGAGTCAGCAGCGTGGGTCCTTCCCTTTAAGTGAGGGTAGGGGCCCCTCTGACGCGGCTGTGCAGCACTGCTGAGGTGTCCGCCCTGCTCGTTCCCCAAGAAGAACATAAGAAATAGGAGCAGGAGTAGGCCATATGGCCCCTCGAGCCCGCTCCACCATTTAATGCGATCATGGCTGGCTGATCTGATCATGGACTCGGGTCCACTTCCTTGCCCGCTCCCCATAACCCCTTATTCCTCAAGGAAGTGCAGCGCTTGATTCACTCCACTTCCCTCCTGGGGCGGTAACCCAAATTTCTGGAGATGGGCGAGACTTCAGCACCTGGCGCTAAGTCTCGCTCCTCCCGACTGTTACTGCCCCCAGACGGGGCGATACCAAATTTGCATCTCTGCCCATTACTGCACCTTAAGGTGATGATAAACATATATAGGAGATTGAAAAACTAGATCCTAGCTAATTGTTCACTGTGGTGAAGGGTTGACTATCGGGGGCACAAATTAAAAATTAGGAAGTTAGGAGCAGGATGAGCTGTTGGGTGCAACCCTTTCTCACTCAAAGGAGTAACTGTGTTTGTGAAGTTACCAAAAACTAATATTGAAGCAGACAGTATAAACAGGCTCAAGAGAATTGGAATAAAAGCAGAAAGTGCTGGAAATACTCAGCAGGCCAGGCAGTATCTCTAGCGAAAGAAACAGAATCAACGTTTCAGGTCGATGACCTTACGTCATATATTCAAATCACAGATAGATAGATTTTTAATCAATAAGGGAATTAAGGGTTATGGGGAGCGGGCGGGTAAGTGGAGCTGAGTCCACGGCCAGATCAGCCATGATCTTGTTGGGTGGCGGAGCAGGCTCGAGGGGCTAGATGGCCTACTCCTGTTCCTAATTCTTATGTTCTTATTAATGTTGGGGAAGTCCAGAACCAGGGGTCACAGTCTAAGGATAAGGGGTAAGCCATTTAGGACCGAGATGAGGAGGAACTTCTTCACCCAGAGAGTGGTGAACCTGTGGAATTCTCTACCACAGAAAGTTGTTGAGGCCAATTCACTAAATATATTCAAAAAGGAGTTAGATGTAGTCCTTACTACTAGGGGATCAAGGGGTATGGCGAGAAAGCAGGAATGGGGTACTGAAGTTGCATGTTCAGCCATGAACTTATTGAATGGCGATGCAGGCTCGAAGGGCCGAATGGCCTACTCCTGCACCTATTTTCTATGTTTCTATGAAACATGAACCCAGCTCTCCTAGTCCTGAGGCTCTGGCCAGCTCTGTATAAATGCAAGACTTTTATTTATTGTCTGACACTGGTATTTCATCATCGGAAATTGTCCCACCACCAGTCCTATCACCATAGTTTTACACTGCTCAAAATACTCTCTCTCGGAAGAACAGAAGCAATAATTGTATTGCTGAACACTCGAGTTCAAAATGGGCATAATATGAAAGTTCACACGACCACCATTGCGATTAGTGAAATCCAGGTAACTCATTGCAGCGTGTCTATGTTTATGTTTCGATTACTGAGCAGTCACAGTGAAACGCCAATGGGCATCGTACAGGACAAGGCACCGAAGTCGGAAAGAATAAACGAGAAGATGGGGTAACTTAGAAAGTAATGATTCGCTGGGATTTTAAATGTCTGTGGATTGTGGGAGAAAGGAAAGACTGAAGAAGGGGAGGAGTTTTGAGGAATTAAAAAGTGGCCTTCATTGCAAGAGGATTTGCCCTTCATTGCAAGAGGACTTAAGTACAGGAGCAAGGATGTCTTACCACAGTTATACAGGGCCTTGGTGAGACCACACCTGGAGTATTGTGCACAGTTTTGGTCTCCTTACCTAAGAAAGGATTATACTTGCCATAGAGGGAGTGCAGCGAAGGTTCACCAGACTGATTCCTTTAGAAGAATGAGAGGGGATCTCATTGAAACGTATGAAATTCTGACTGGATTGGATAGACTGTATGCGGGGAGGCTGTTTCCCCTGGCTGGGAAGTCTAGAAGAAGGGGTCACAGTCTCAGGTGATGGGATAAGAAATTTAGGACCGAGATGAGGAGAAATTTGTTCACGGAGGGTGGTGAACCTGTGGAATTCTCTACCACAGAAGGCTGTGGAGGCCAAGTCACTGAATATATTTAAGAGGGAGATAGATTTCTAGAAACAAAAGGCATCAAGGGGTATGGGGAAAAAGCGGGAATATGGTGTTGCGATAGAGGATATGCCATGATCATATTGAATGGCGGTGCAGACTCGAAGGGCCGAATGGTCGTCTACTGCTCCTATTTTCTATGTTTCTATGAGGAGTTTGAGACTGCACGTGTGAGACTTGATTTCAACACCGTGTGGGGATGGGATGGTGCAGGAGAGAGCGCAGGATAACGTATTTGCAATTTGGGAGCAACAAGAGATGAACGTTCAAAGGGGCTTTGTGTCTTTGATATTGAACTTTGTGAAACTAGGAGTTTATGCGTGTGACTGAGACTTGACGTGACCACAGGAATGCAAGTCCAGCTTTCGATCGAGCTGTCCAGGAGTTTTTAAAATAGAAGCCAGATTTCAAAATGCACTTGTTTGCACATATTTCTGTGCCCTATGATGTGGAGACTTTAGTTATTGAGACTTTCCATGAATTTTCATCAGTAAGCATTAAATCCATGCATGATCTCAACCTCAAGAAATCCAATAGGGAATTCAGAAGAAACTTCTTTACCCAGAGAATGGTGAGAATGTGGAACTCGCTGCCACAGGGAGTGGTTCAGGCGAATAGTATCGATGCATTTAAGGGGAGGCTGGACAAGCATATGAGGGAGAAGGGAACAGAGGGTTATGCTGATAGATTTAGATGAGGAAAGACGGGAGGAGGCTCGAGTGGAGCATAAACGCCGGCATGGACTGGTTGGGCCGAATGGCCTGTTTCTGCGCCATATATCCTATGATCTGATCTCTGTCCAGCTTTGGAGATGAGAAAAGGAAGCTGTACGAGTTGAAAGAGGGCTCTGTGACGGTATTGTTTTTTTTTTCCATGTGTTCAGTTTGTCCAATGAAATTTTCCTTTATTTAAAAAGAAATGAGCTGATGTTGTGCATGTTAAAATAATGTTAATGTGTGTGGGCACTGTGCAGAAAAGTGTCCTGCCCCCATGTTACCAATTCTTGTGGGACTGGCTTGGGTTGGCTGGCAGTCCCCAGAAAATGGTTAATGTTATAACCAAATAGGATTACATATAATTACACAGGATATACGGCACAGAAACAGGCCATTCGGCCCAACTAGTCCATGCCGGCGTTTATGCTCCACTCGAGCCTCCTCCCGTCTTTCCTCATCTAAATCTATCAGCATAACCCTCTATTCCCTTCTCCCTCATATGCTTGTCTAGCCTCCCCTTAAATGCATCGATACTATTCGCTTCAACAACTCCCTGTGGCAGTGAGTTCCACATTCTCATCACTCTCTTGGAAAAGAAGTTTCTTGTGAATTCTCTATTGGATTTCTTGGTGACTATCTTATATTGATGGCCTCTAGTTATGCTCTTCCCCACAAGTGGAAACACTCTCTCTGTATCTACTCGATCAAAACCTTTCATAATTTTTAAGACCTCCAATAAGTCACCCCATTGTCTCCTATTTTCAAGAGAAAGAAAACCCAGCCTGTTCATCCTTTCCTGATATGTATACCCTCGCATTTCTGGCATCATCCTTGTAAATCTTCTCTGCACCCTCTCCAGTGCCTCTAG
Organism: Pristiophorus japonicus; assembly: GCF_044704955.1. Taxonomy (NCBI): domain Eukaryota; kingdom Metazoa; phylum Chordata; class Chondrichthyes; family Pristiophoridae; genus Pristiophorus; species Pristiophorus japonicus. Next base: position 25,565,941 of record NC_091993.1, read on the forward strand.
ATCCGTTTTACAATATGGCGATCAGAACTGCACGCAGTACTCCAGCTGTGGTCTTACCAAGGTTTGATACAGGTTTAGCATAACTTCCATAACTAAATAAAACAATTGGTTAATGACTGGGGCAGTCAGCCGTCTGATACCCGTCGGGTTGTGAGGGAGTAGGGAACTACTTTCTCACAGGTTCTAAATCTTTCTGCTGTTGTGTGTCCCTGCCCCCCCTCGCTCCGTCTCTTCCCTCTGTGTGTGTTTTGCTCTGACTTTTTCCATATGATTACGATCCTGTGAAGCGCCTTGGGACATTTTACTGCACTAAAGGCGTTCGTGAAATGCACACTGTTGATGTTCCTGTACTTGCATCTTGCTGCATCCTGTTCTTCGAACCCACCACAAATAATTGGATGCAAAAAAAATTACTGTTCTCTTTCATGGGTAACCGTTTTTAAGAAAAAAATATTTATAGTGGTTTCGGTTTGGTTTCCTGCCGCTGAATTATGTTGAAGTCTTTTCTTTAACAGCTTGTTTAACTTTTCTGTCTCTTCAGGTTGTAATGCACAAGTCCACAAGGGCTGCAGGGACAGTCTGCCCTCCTGTAACAAGATTAAACAAAAGGTACTTATTCTCTCAATCTCTGGTGTGAGAAGCCATATTAGCATGTAGAAACATAGAAAATAGGTGCAGGAGTAGGCCATTCGGTCCTTCGAGCCTGCACCACCATTCAATAAGATCATGGCTGATCATTCACCTCAGTACCCCTTTCTTGCTTTTTCTCCATACTCCTTGATCCCTTTAGCCATAAGGGCCATAATCTAACTCCCTCTTGAATATAAGCCAATGAACTGGCATTAACAACTCTCTGCGGTAGAGAATTCCACAGGTTAACAACTCTCTGAGTGAAGAAATTTCTCCTCATCTCAGTCCTAAATGGTTTACCCCTTATGCTTAGACTGTGTACCCTGATTCTGGACTTCCCCAACATCAGGAACATTCTTCGTGCATCTAACCTGTCCAGTCCCGTCAGAATGTTTCTATGAGATCCCCTCTCATCCTTCTAAACTCAAGTGTATAAAGGCCCAGTCGATCCACTCTTTCTTGATATGTCAGTCCTGCCAACCCGGGAATCAGTCTGGTGAACCTTGGCTGCACTCCCTCAATAGCAAGAACGTCCTTCCTCAGATTAGGAGACCAAAACTGAACACACTATTCCAGGTGTGGTCTCACCAAGGCCCTGTACAACTGCAATAAGACCTCCCTGCTCCTATACTCCAATCCCCTAGCCATGAAGGCCAACATACCATTTGCCGCCTTCACCGCCTGCTGTACCTGCATGCCAACTTTCAATGACTGATGTACCATGACACCCAGGTCTCGTTGCACCTCCCCTTTTCCTAATCTGCCGCTATTCTTCCTTCGTGTTTTTGCCACCAAAGTGTTCCCAATGGGTTTTTGTACTCATCGAGGTGAGAAAGAAAGACTTGCATTTATATAGAGCCTTTCACGACCACCGAATGTCCCAAAGCGCTTTGTACCCAATTAAGTACTTTTGGAGTGTGGTCACTGTTGTAATGTGGGAAACGTGGCAGCCAATTTGCGCACAGCAAGCTTTGGGACATCCGGTGGTCGTGAAAGGCGCTATAGATATGCAAGTCTTATTTTTTGACAGAGGGTAGGAATCGAAACATTACTTCAAGTTAAACTACGATGGTAGGACAGGCAGTGATAGATTCAGATTGATGAAAAGCAAATTTAGGACCGATGTCGGGAAGATCTCCTCCCCCCGCCCCCTGAGAGGAATCAGCACCTGGAGTCGTGGTGGGAGATCAAATGGTTCCTTTCATATCTTTTGAACTGTAATGGTTGCCCAGACTATTCCTAAACTGTCACCATCATGCCGACTGGTGGGAAGCTGCAAGATGTGTCTGTGACTACCTGTATATTCTCCAATGTACCACACATTGTGTTAACTTTTGTCAAATTCTTTATTTCAGCAACAGAAAGCCCCTCAGGCCCAAGATTCGTCAACTTTACCTATTGTCGTCAACATGCGAAATAAGTGTAGGTATCTTTGCTATGGATTTAGAGTTAGCAGTGCATAGTACCCGGGGCATATTAGTATATTTAACCCAAATAATGGGTTAAAGGATTGTCATTATGATTTTACCATTTTGACAAGTGTGTGAGATTTTCATGTTGTCTCTACTTGAATTGTGAAATACACCCAAGGTGATGAATTGAAAGTAGCAATCGAGAAACATCACAACACAGGACGTGTTGCAGAAGTGTGATCATCGGAACATAAGAAATAGGAGCAGGAGTAGGCCATTCGGCCCATCGAGCCTGCTCTGCCATTCAATAAGATCATGGCTGATCCGATCATGGACTCAGCTCCACTTCCCCGCCCACTCCCCATCACCCTTTATCGCTTAAATATCTGTCTATCTCTTAGTAGAATGTGATTGGTTCAGATGCAAAAACTACCAATCTAAAAGATTCGGCACCTGATTTGTTGAAAGGGCAGCGGTCTGTGGCATCTGATTGGTTAAAATTTTGGGATATGATTGGTTGACCTCTGGTTCTTTGATATTATTGGTCAAAGATTGCAATCCTCTGGTTCGGCAACCTGATTGGTCAAAGGGACTTCATGACGGGGCTTCCCAAGATGTCGCCCTGTGACCACCGGCTGTACCTGGGCCCTCAAAGCCCAACCCTACTTGTGTTCCTACTTCTTATTTGCTGCTTTGGCCTGTTGGGATTTTGTGGACCTAGGGATTTAGAAATGGCTATTTTTAGCACCTTTTATAGTTAAATCCTAATCCTATCAGCAAGTTTGCATATCTGCAAATTGAAGACAATTAATTAATCATGAGGCTTTGAGATACGTGCCTATGCAGCCCACAGAAACTAAAGCTTAGATATCCTGTTACACAAGACACTGCCTTGTGTGTATGCTGATTGTATTATGGGTAGGATGGCTGTTTTATGATTTTACATTTATCAGCTGTGTTTGTCTTCTATATACTTAGCTTTCCAACCCAAAGAACGCCCGAGGTCAGCAATAATCCTTCAAGATGACAACTTATTGATCGCTCCCAATAGGAAAATGCCCCTCTACCGATCACTCTCCAAGAGTATGTCGATAGCCAATATTGCAGTGTAAGTTGGGTTTTTGTATTTTTTTTTTATTCGTTCCTGGAATGTGGGCATCATTGGCAAGGCCAGCATTTATTGCCCGTCCCGAATTGTCCTTGAGAAGGTGGTGGTGAGCTGCCTTCTTGAACCGCTGCAGTCCATGTGGTGAAGGTGCTCCCACAGTGCTGTTGGGGAGGGAATTCCAGGCTTTTGACCCAGCGACGATGAAGGAACGGTCGATATATTTCCAAGTCAGGATGGTGTGGGACTTGGAGGGGAACATGGAAGTGACGGTGTTCCCATGCACCTGCTGCCCTCGTCGTTCTAGGTGGTAGAGGTCGTGGGTTTGGGAGATGCTGCCGAAGAAGCTTTGGTGAGTTGCTGCAGTGGTTCTGCTTGTATTTGCTATCCAGTGACCTCTGCTTAAAAATGTAGGTGTGTGGATCATGGGAGAAAGACCACCCCAGGCTTGGTTATGATATCGCAGCAGTTAGGAGTTGCTGCAATGCGTCTTGTAGATGGTGCACACTTCAGCCACGGTGAATATTGAAGGTAGTGAATGGGCTGCCAATCAAGCGGGCTGCTTTGCCCGGGATGCTTTCAAACTTCTTGAGTGTTGTTGGAGCTGCACTCATCCAGGCAAGTGGAGAGTGTTGTATGGAAGTGCTGAATGATTGCGTGAGAGATTCGCATTAGTGAACTGGAAATGGCAGCAACTTGCACTAGCACAGTGTACTTAGTATAGCAAACTGCCCCAGGGGACTTCGCAATAAGGAATATCAGGAGTTCAAAAGGCTACAGGAGTTGATTGGCGATGTGGTCACGGAGATGGGGGGAAACACTTTTGTAATGTGGGATAGGTAGCCCCCCTTCCTCCCCCACCCCTCTTCCTCCCCCAACCCCCTGCCCCCATACCTCAAAAATAAAACGATCATTAACTCTTCTTGCATTCTGATTGTTTCGTGTTCAGTCTAAGTATAATGTAGTGCCGAGTTGGGGAGGGGCACCCGTCCATTTTGAACTAGACAATTCGCCCTCAGGAATCGAAGCCAGTAAATCTGATAGCCAATAACCAGACATAACGTTCGGTTTTGGATTGCCCCATTTTGAAGAAAACAGCACGTGAATACAAACACGTCTACATCCGGATCTCCACTTTGCAAACTCTTTATAATATCCAAGACCCATCCCCATCCAATCTGGTTTTTTGGAAAGGTGGCAACCCTACTCATAATCCAGACCAGGTCTGTTCTATTCGAGATGTGCTGGGCAGCCTCAGGAAATATTCCTTTACATGGAAATTCACAGGCTGGAACTGGTTTCCAGAACAATGGACTCATTTAAGAACCGGCTGGATAGAGTAATGGGAAAGGAGAAGGGCTGGTTTTCTGGAAGGATGTGAGCCAATGGACGGAAGGGTCATCCAAGCCAACCTTGTAAACTAAGAGAGACCACAAAAATGCTACTTGACGTATCCAATATTGATTGGGAAACACCTTGCGGACATATGGGTTTTAATGACTTGGACTTGGGTGTACAAGGCACAATTTCAACATTTGCAGTCGACACAAAACTTGGAAGTATAGTGAACAGTGAGGAGGAGAGTGATAGACTGTAAGAGGACATAGACAGGCTGTTGGGATGGACAGATACGTGGCAGATGAAATTGAACGCAGAAAAGTGCAAAGTGATACATTTTGGTCGGAAGAACGAGAGAGGGAATGCAAACTAAAGGGTACAATCCTAAAGGGGGCTCATGAACAGAGAGACCTGGGGGTATATGTGCATACATTGTTGAAGGTGGCAGGGCAGGTTGAGAAAGCAGTTAAAAAAGCTTATGAGATCCTGGGCTTCATAAATAGAGGCATAGAGCACAAAAGTAAGGATGTTATGATGTCCTTTAACAAACACTGGTGCGGCCTTAACTGGAGTATTGTGTCCAATTTTGGGCACTGCACTTTAGGAAGGATGTGAAGGCCTTATAGAAAAGATTTACAAGAATGGTTCCAGGGATGAGGGACTTCAGTTACGTGGAGAAGCTGGGATTGTTCGCCTTGGAGCAGAGAAGGTTGAGAGGAGATTCGATCGAGGTGTTCAAAATCATGAGGGGTCTAGACCGAGTCGATAGAGAGAAGCTGTTCCCATTGGTGGCAGGGTTGAGAACCAGAGGATGCAGATTTAAGAAGAACCAAAGGCGACATGAGGAAAACCTTTTTTTTCGCAGCGAGTGCTTAGGATCTGGAATGCGCTGCCTGAGAGGGTAGTGGAGGCAGACTCAATCATGGCTTTCAAAAGGGAATTGGATAAGTTCCTGAAGGAAAATAAATTGTAGGACTACGGGGGAGTGGGACTGGCTGAGGTGCCCTTGCAGAGAGCCGGCACAGACTGAATGACCACCTCCTGTGCTGTAACCATTCTGTGATTCTAATCGCACACTTACAAAGCAGGCACTTTGGACAGTCCCATGTTGTTCCGACCCTCCAGCACAATACCTTGTTTAATACTTATTGTTGAATTCATCAAGATTTTATTTCTGGTTTCTATTTCATCTAATCCAGAAGTATCCCAGGAGCTGAGATAAATCTGTACTTGTCGCAGTATATTTCTGCCTGTGCCCTAAAGATGTAATTGGACTGCAACATAACGGATCTGGTGACGAGCAGAAACACTAATTACAGTAATAAACCTTGTGAACAACATGCTCCCAGGCTGTATCAAACTGTTCGTGCATTTCCATTATGTTTTTCTTTCATTTAATCTCCCAAGATGTCACCTCTGTGGATATCCTGTAAACGTGGTAGAATATGAAACCGAGGGACAAAATAAAATTGTGCAGGAGTTGGCCATTCGGCCCCTTGAGCCTGCTCCGCCATTCAGTAAGATCATGGCTGATCATCTACCTCAACACTTTCTCACCTGATCCCATATCTCTTGATTCCCTTCGTGCCCAAGAATCTATCGATCTCTGTCTTGAATATACTCAACGACTGAGCATCCACAGCCCTCTGGGGCAGAAAATGTCAAAGATTCACCACCCTCTGAGTGAAGACATTTCTTCTCATCTCAGTCCTAAATGGCCGACCCCTTATCCTGAAACTATTACCCCCTGGTTCTAGACTCCCCAGCCAGGGGGAAACATCCTCCCTGCATCTACCCTGTCAAGCCCTGTAAGAATTTTAGACGTTTCAATGAGATCACACCTCATTCTTTTAAACTCCAGAGAACTCTACTCAATCTCTCCTCATAGGACAGTCCTCTCATCCCTGGAATCAATCTAGTGAACTTCCTCGAAGGCAAGTATGTACTTCCTTGGGTAAAGAGACCAAAACTGTATATTCCTCCTCTGAAGCCCAGACTCTCCCCGGGACACAGTGTCACAGGTACCAATAATCCGCTCGTCCCTTATCCAAGTGCCTGTTCATGCGTGAGTCTAGATGGTGAGTGTGGGAATGCTGCTCAACCATGGGGAGCATCGTACATGATCGTGTCTTTACTCACGTTAGCAGGTGTGCACTTTAATGCAGGCATCAGCTGGCAATCATGAGCAGGACCCCGAACTGATTTATCTCTTCCGTAGCCTAGAGGTGCCAAGGCCACTTTTAGTTCCCCAGTTGGTGTTTCATCTCAATTAATTCAGCACAAATGAGACTGTACAGTTCATTACTACAGGCATATGAGGCTATCGGGAGATGCAGCAAAGAAAGAAAGACTTGCATTTCTATAGCGCCTTTCACGACCGCTGGACGTCTCAAATTGTCTCCCAGCCAATGAAGTACTTTTGGAGTGTAGTCACTGTTGTAATGCAGGAAACGCGGCAGCCAATTTGCACACAGCAAGCTCCCACAAATAGCAATGTGATAATGACCAGATAATCTGTTTTTGTGATGTTGAAGATGGAAAAAGTCTTTTTCATAAAGGGCCCCGCTCCTTTTATACTTTAGCGCAGTTGTAGTTCAGCTCATTCCCCTTCCTCAAGTTGAATTTATTTGTTTTTTTTTGCCCTGTCCAGGCCTGCGATTGATGAAACCTCCCTTTCTTCTTGGCGAGTTTTGTCTCAGTCGACCGACTCTCTAAACCACATCAAACAAGTGACGGAATCGATGGAGTCGCTGACTGATGAAGGTAAGAATAGTGTTTAGTGAGAGAAGGCCCGGGGGGGGGGGCCTTGTACTGTTCCTTTATTTTCAAACTTTTTAGTTTAAGGGCCTTCAGAACAGTCGCAATGAAGTTGAGATTGCGCGGATGAAACAGTAAGGAGGCAAAACAGAATCCCCTTTTGATAAAACACACAGTGGGCGAGAAATTCGGTTGGCGGGTTCTTAAGGCGCTAATGTCGGGTGTTTGCTAAGTTTAGCTCCGGAAAATAGATAGTGACGGGAGGCCACAAAATTCAGTGGTTGTGTCCTGAGAATGGAGTGGAGCGTTGAGGGAAGCGTTCCACACGTGTCTCAGGGCGCTAGGCCGGGTGAGCAACTGAAGATCCCGCGCTAAAGAGCCGGCTTCGTAGTGCCCTAAGAAAGGCCACCCTGCAAAAAATAAATCTCAACAAAAAACATTCCATATACATGACTCACCCCAAATAAAATTAAATCGCAAAAAAATATATAGATCACACTTCCCTCATGCCCCGTGACAGCTCCGCATGCCAGCTTTCTCTGGCGGGGTCACTAGGGGGCGCTACGGGTGCAGCGCAAACCAAATGTTGTTTCCGTGTCGATACTGGGGGCATTGTACACCGCCGCGACACACCCGAGCGATACTCCTCCGTGCCGCTGGTGCCGGCAAACCGAATTTGCCGAGCGGCACGAATGCCGACGCTCGCGGCTGCAAACCCCATAGCGCCACCTCGTTATCCCACCGAATTTCTCCCCCAGTGTTGGCCACACACACAAGACAACCGAAGGGAAGTTGATTACTGACTCCCACTGCACGTGAAGCCCTTGAAACTATGCTGTACGAATGACAGCTTGCTGCCTTCAAATAATATTCCTTTGACTGCTATTTTAATGGAGACAGTTAGTCCATTTCATACTCTGCTCATGTACTGATGCTCACAGAGCAACAGTCCAAAGGCTGAGGACAGGGATACCCGGAGCTGGGCCGATGATATCTGGCTGCACAGAAACAAAATCTAATCTCTCTGGTCAGAACCCACCCCTGAATATCTTTGTACTGAGTTTTGCATAATCAGCAAAGATCATATTCCACTCAAAACCCATTTGGACTACAGTCTCCTACGAACTGAGTTGTAAGAAGCTCAATCACCGGTACAGGACGTAACTTAGCAAATTTAACGCTTGCACCATGCACAAAGTTACGGGTGTATGGCTCCATTGAATGAACATAACACAAGAAATAGGAGCAGGAGCCGGCCATTTGGCCCCTCCAGCCTTCTCCGCCATTCAATAATATCATGGCTGATCTGATCTTGGCCTCAACTCCACTTCCCAGTACTACCAGTACTCTGGTGTGTGTGTAGAGTGTGTGTGTGTATCTTGGAGGTGGTGGTGTTCCCATGTGCCTGCTGACCTTGTCCTTCTAGGTGGTAGAGATCGCGGGTTGGGTCCTGTACAATGTCGATCAGTGGTTTGAAAGTTAATTTTGTTGGTCACCAGAAGGAAATGTTGAATCTCTGAAACGTTACTGCCGGTTGTGTGTGTGAATGTGGTGATGTGTAGTTACAGTAAATGCTGGATATTGGTGTTTATTGTCAGACTCTCCATTTGTACTCCACACTCCCACAGGTACAGATGTCTTGGACGGACAGCTGATGGGAGAGTTCGAGTCGGATGCTAAAGAGCTGGAAGCGGACTCCTGGAGTCTGGTGGTGGACAACAATTTTGTGTGTCAACAGAAGAAGGAAGTAATTAAACGACAGGATGTTATCTATGGTAAAGTTGGCGTTTATTCCTATTTTAAATGGAGTCACTTGGATGCATAAGAATTTGTAGGAGCAATTAGTCCCGTCCCTTATTGTAGATGAACCCCACCTACCCACGTTCTCACCATATCCCTCAGTCCGTTTCCAGAAATGCATTGGATTGGCTCTTGAATCCATTTATACCATCTGCTTCAATATCCTTGTTACCCCTCTATTGCCTCTCTGAGTTCCCTTCTTGTTGTCATCATTTGATGAGTTGCTTTCACATTTTATCACTGAATCTTAAGTGACGGGACGATGCCCACCACAGAGGTTAAAAAGAGTGAGAGAGAAGACGAGCTAAGTTAAGAGGTGGTGGTTAGGTGGGACCAAATTTGGGAAAACCGGGGGGGAGGTATTCCACTGTTGAAGTCACGGAGAAGGGATATGGGTTCAAAAATAATCTTGGCACAGTGAGAATGGAGGATGGAGAAAGTGTGTGTAGTCGGAGCTTAGGAGGAATGAGAAGAAATTCCAGGGAAACGGTGACCATTAAAGATAGGGCGGTGGGTACAGATTCAATAGTCGCCTTCAAAAGGGAATTGGGTAAATAATTGAAGGAGAAAAAAATTTCAGGGGTATGGGGAAAGAGCGGGGGAGTGGGACTGACTGGGTTGCTCTTCGAAAGAGCCAGTGCGGACTCGATGGGCCGAATGGCCTCTTTCCGTGCTGTACAATTCTGAGAGATTAGAGGCTGGAGTAAGGGGGGAAATGGAAAATGTATGCAGAAGATCTTGATTAAAATGCGACGCTGATGTATGCAAGGATCCGCGAGAATGCACTGGTGTTCGTACTCTTGGCACCCGACTAATTGCGGGTTTGTTTCTGCAGAGTTGATGCAGACGGAAATGCACCATCTTCGAACCCTGAAGATCATGTCCGACGTCTACAGCAAAGGGATGACCAAGGAGCTGCAGTTCGAAACCTCCACGGTGGAACGCATCTTTCCCTGCCTGGAGGATCTGATCGACATTCACACACAGTTCTTCAATCGGATTCTGGAGAGGAGAAAAGAATCGCTGGTAGCAAACAGCGACCGCAACTTCTTTATTAAAAAGATCAGTGATATTTTGGTGAATCAGGTGAGAAGGGTCACTGAGCTACCAGGTCATTCATTTTTTTTTTAAATGAAAGCTGGGGTGTCCAAATTGTAACTCACAGGCCACATGCAGCCCTCCGGGAATCCAGGGATATGGGGACAGTGCAGGAAAGTGAAGTTGAGGCAGAAGATCAGCCGTGATCTTATTGAATGGCGGAGCAAGCTCGAGCAGCCGATTGGCCTACTCCTGCTCCTAATTCTTCGTGTTCTTGTGTTCTTAACCTAGCCCTCGAAGGCTAGGCATCTCCGTCCTGTTTGTGTCCGTGCGTCACCAGTGGCTCAGTGGGAAGCACGGTCGCCTCGGAGTCAGAAGGTCGTGGGTTCAAGTCCCACTCTCGAAACTTGAGCACAAATATCCAGACTGACACTCCAGTGCAGTGCTGAGGGAGTGCTGTACTGTCGGAGGTGGCGTCTTTCGGATGAGACGTTAAACCGAGGCCCCGTCTGCTCTCAGGTGGACATAAAAGAACCTGCAGCACTATTTCGAAGAAGAACAGGGGAGTTATCCCCGGTATCCTGGAAGACAGGGTCTCGGTTTAATGACGTCCGACACCTTCGACAGTGCAGCACTCCCTCAGTAACGCACTGGGAGTGTCAGTGTAAACTTTGTGTTCAAGCTCCTGGAGTGGGACTTGAACACACTCATTTCTGACTCCGAGGCGAGAGTGTTGCCCGCTGAGCCACAGCTGACACCGCCAATGTACCAAGCTACACGGCTCCAGCTAATTGGGCAGCAAACCTGGTTCCTTCCTGATCTGTGTCAATTGGCACCACGCCAGGCACTGATGGGACAACAACTTGCAGCTCCAATATGCCACAAATTGGGGGCGCATTGGTTTATGAAATTGGCCTCCAGTTTTCAATCACATCTGTGTCATTGTGGGGTGGGGGAGATGATTGGAGTGAATTGGAGTGAAATATTTCCCTGCGGCAGACTTCACTTTTGGAGGTGCCGACTTTCGGACAAGACGTTAAATCGGAAAGGTTTTGGCTGCTCCCTTCATAATCTTGAAAACCTCAGTTGTGTTGCCTCAGTCTTTTTTTTTTAATTGCAAAAGGTTCTGAGACATCTCTTTCAACGACCCTGGCATCTGCTTGGGTCTTTACCTGCGATGATGACTTGTCTCACTGTCCTTCTTCACCGGTAACACCATGTTTTGATTTGGCAGTTCTCTGGGCCGAGCGCCGAGCGTATGAAGAAGATCTACGGGAAATTCTGCAGCCAGCACAACGACGCGGTGAACTTCTGCAAGGAGCTGTTGGCACGAGAGAAGAAATTCCAGGCCTTTGTCCGGGTGAGAGTCCATTCTCTTCGGCTAGACCGCTGCCTGCTGACTGTAAAGCAGGCAGAGTTTGAAACTGCCATCTCGAAATACATGCTCTAAAATGTCTCGTTTGTTTTTCCAGAAAAAAATGACTAGTTCCATCGTTCGAAGATTAGGAATCCAGGAATGTATATTACTGGTTACTCAAAGGATTACCAAGTATCCGGTGATTGTCCAGAGAATAATACAGCATACCAAAGGTAAACATCTGACCTGTGGGATGGTCCTACTTCTGTCCGAACATGGGTGCTGATTCACTCCCAAGTGTGTACGGTATCTGTATTTCCCAGTAGTTGGAGCACCACCGACATAGGAGCATGGGTGGGTCATTCGGCCAGTGAACGTGCTCCGCTATTGGTCATTCTGGATCAGGGAAGGGAAAGTTAGCCATGGTTCCTTCCCTTGATCGCTGTCCAGTCACCCCAGCTAGACAGCCTGCCAACACTCAGTGGCTAGACGCACATGAAGAATGGCCCCTTGGTTAAGGTACTGGAGGATGGCATGCAACCATTGAACGACTACCCAGCTTGCATCACTGCAGGCGATAATTGAAACTAAGTCCACAATTTTTGATTGTACCATCATTAGAATTAGGCAATAAATAAACCTCGTTGTCTCAGAATCTTCTTTATAGAATCATAGAAATTTATAGCATAGAAAGAGGCCATCGTGTCCGTGCCGGCCGATAAAGAGCGATCCAGCCTAATCCCATTTTCCAACTCTTGGTCCGTGGCCTTGTCGGCTGCAGCACTTCAAGTGCACATCCAAGTAATTTTTAAATGTGGTGAGGGTTTCTGCCTCTACCACCCTTTCAGGCAGTTAAAGTTAATTATTAATTCTTTGGGATTAATTAAACATAATTAACTTTATCAATTGGACAGGATGGCTTGTGGTAACTTTTTTTTACATGAAGATGGCGCACCTGAATGGTTGGGAGTTATAAATTAAGCGAGGTACCAATTTTAAAGCCCATCTCGCCTGTATTCCCAGCTAAAGTTAGGATGCGTATAGCCAAACACAAGTTGAACCTCCCTTATCCTGCACCCTTAGGACCTGGCCTGGGCCGAATGAGGGATTTTGCCGGATGAGGGTGGGGGGAGGGCTGGGGGGAGGCGGCCCGGTGGGAGGAGGGGGACATTGCTTGTGCGCTTCTCATTAAGAATTCGAGTTAGGTCTTGACCCCACCCCTATGTGATTATTCTTTCCTCTCGGTCCTCACAGAAAATGAAGATGATCATGCTGACCTCACGAAAGCACTGGCGATGATTAAAGAGGTGATTGCCGCTGTGGATAACAAAGTTAGTGAATGTGAAAAGAAGGCCAGGCTCCTGGAGATCCACAGCAGAACGGAGACCAAAGCCATCATGAGACTGAAGAGCGGCCAGATGTTTGCAAAGGAGGACTTGACACGGAGAAAACTGGTGCACGATGGGCCTGTTACATTAAAGACTGCAGCAGGAAGGCTAAAAGGTACAGCATTTGCATCATTGGAGTTATGAGGTGGGAGTGACATACCTAAGGGATGCTGGTTGGGTTAAGGTGGAGGCCCATTTTCTACAGCAGTGTCTTGTTTGAGAGCCACACTCAGTAATGCTGCACCTAAGAGTTCCCCTCCATATGCCACCTAAAAGAGTGAGTGAGTTGCTCCTTGGTCCTACCAACTGCTGAGGGATGTGATTGGGGCCCAGGCGAGGCATGAGTTTGGGCCCAGGGGCCCGGGCCAGCCCACGTGTACGCACTAGGTCCGTGCAGCTGAGCTGGTCTCCAGTCGTCCTGGATAACCCTGGCCACTGGACCAAGACCGAGCTCTGCCAAGCCCGTGTGGTGGCTGGTGTGCAACGGCCACCCCACGTTAAAAGAATCCACACACAGGCATCTTCCACCCTTCAGGATGAAGTTCGGGACCTGGAATATCAGGTCCTTCATTGAAACACCTGTGAACTCATCCCTTTTTGGCGTGGAAGCAAGTCATCCTCATTTTGAGGGACTGCCTATGATGATGACATCAGAATTAAAAGCTAGTTGGTCTCACTACCTCCCTTTGCAGCATTTTCCAGACAGGAATAGAGCATTGGTCCACCTACCCTACTGATCCAACCTTTCGTATGTTTACCTTGATGTTTTGCTAAATCTAATAACCCTGAATTCTTTATGCTGACAGGAACTCGCCCAGTTCCTTTTCTGAAGCTCATCACAGTTTCTTGTTGCCCGCCCTTGCTCTTGGCCTGTCCCATCTGTTTTTCCCCTCTTAACAAAGGTTGCCTGAATTCTCCATTTTAAAAAAAAATGTATTCACTCACTGGATGTGGGCGTCGCCCATCCCTAATTAAGGAGGTGGTGGTGAGCCGCCGCCTTGAACCGCTGCAATCCCTGTGGTGAGGGCGTTGAGCACCTCGAGTCTTGTTGCCGAGAGCATGCAGAAACCAAGCACAGACAGCGGAAGGAGCGTGCGGCAAACCTGACCCACCCATCTTCAACAACGGTCTAGCCCACCTGCGACAGAGACTGTAATTCCCGTATTGGACTGTACAGTCACCTGAGAACTCACTTTTAGAGTGGAAGCAAGTCTTCCTCGATTTCGAGGGACTGCCTATGATGATGGAAGGTGCTCCCACAGTGTGGAGTTTTTTGTAGCGGTTTGGTGCAACTGAGTGTCTCGCTGGGCCATTTCAGAGGGCAGTTAAGAATCAACCACATTGCTGTGGGTCTGGAGTCACATATAGGCCAGACCGGGTACGGGCGGCAGATTTCCTTCCCTAAAGAACATTAGTGAACTAATGGGTTTATCTGACGATCCAGTAGATTCAGGTCAGCATTACTAGCTCTTTAATTCCAGATTTATTTAATTAACTGAATTTGAATTTCCCAGCTACTGAGGCGGGATTTGAACCCATGTCTCCAGATTATTAGTCCTCTGGATTACTGTTCCAGTAACAATATCACTATGCTACCGTACCCAGCAGTGCTAAGCAGCACAGTTTTAGCTGATAAAACTCCAGCAATATCCTTGCACATACGCCCCCTAAACCATACTGCTTGCCAATCGCTGCCTAAAATCCTTGAGGTTAGGTAAGTGAAGTATGTGGCTACAGGGAGATGGGATATTACATAGAAACATAGAAAATAGGTGCAGGAGTAGGCCATTTGGCCCTTCGAGCCTGCACCACCATTCAATAAGATCATGGCTGATCATGCAACTTCAGTACCCCATTCCTGCTTTCTCTCCATACCCCCTGATCCCTTTAGCCATAAGGGCCATATCTAACTCCCTTTTGAATAACGAACTGGCCTCAACAACTCTCTGTGGTAGAGAATTCCACAGGTTCACAATTCTCTGAGCGAAGGAGTTTCTCCTCATCTCGGTCCTAAATGGCTTACCCCTTATCCTTAGACTGTGACCCCTGGTTCTAGACTTCCTCAACATCGGGAACATTCTTCCTGCATCGAACCTGTCTAAACCCGTCAGAATTTTATATGTTTCTATGATATCAAGCAAGTGGAAACTATACCTATGTGGGTTTCTCAGTCGTTTGATTTGGGTTTCTATGCTTGCCATTCCAGGAGAAAAATATAATGTGCGTGATGGAGCACAGTCCCCTTCAATTCCCCTTCCCTCCCTCCCCACCCCACCAGATTTGGTGATTAAACCCACAAGATGAACGTGTCAAAGGAACTCTAACCGCTGAAGCACACCATCCCACTTCGACTGTTGATGTAACGTTAAAGGTTCATTTGTGGTGGTTATAATTGTTTGTGCTTCAACTGCGTGTGTCTTAAGATGCTTATCTCTTGCCTTGTAGAAGTCCAAGCTGTGCTGCTGTCTGATGTGCTTGTCTTTCTTCAAGAGAAGGATCAGAAGTATACTTTTGCTACACTGGTGAGTTAAGGATTCCTTTGAGGTCTAATCATTTTTAAATATTAATTGCTGTCTCACTTGCTTGTGTAACATTCTGCACAACACTGCATTCAACCTTAAACATTCACTCCCTCCACCACCGGTGCACCGTGGCTGCAGTGTGTACCATCTATAAGATGCACTGCAGCAACTCGCCAAGGCTTCTTCGGCAGCACCTCCCAAACCTGCGACCTCTAGCACCTCGAAGGACCAGGGCAGCAGGCGCATGGGAACACCACCACCTCCACGTTCCCCTCTGAGTCACACACCATCCTGACTTGGAAATATATCGGCCGTTCCTTCATCGTCGCTTGGTCTAAATCCTGGAACTCCCTCCCTAACAGCACTGTGGGAGCACCTTCACCACACGGACTGCAGCGGTTCAAGAAGACAGCTCACCACAACCTTCTCGAGGGAAATTAGGGATGGGCAATAAATGCCGGCTTTGCCGGCGATGCCCACATCCTGGAACAAATTTTTACAAATGAGCTGATGATTGAGTCTCCATATTGTTTCCAATTCAGATCAAATAAGGAAAGGCTGTAAAGTCGTCCGATGTGGGCTGCCCTACATTTATGCAATTTAATTGGGAATCTCATGCTGGCATTTTTAGATAGCTATGCATTTAAATTCCGCCCAAGAGCTGGGCTGACGTAGTCCTGAGAGAGTGCTACATTGTAGCAGATACTGCCCTTCATGGGAACATAGGAATGGGAGTGGGCCATTCAGCCCCTTCCACCATTCAATTAGCTCATGGCTGACTCCGCTGAAGCATTGAGCCAAGGCCCCTCAAGATCGACGCTCTGTTTCAAATCCGTCAGGCTGCAAATCTCTGGCTTTCGGCAGAAGGTCAAGGACACCCGCCAATGCCTCAATATTGGTCGGCCGTTCCAAAGAATGTTTGCCTATTTCGGTGGCAGCCAGAAGCTGCAGCAGGAAGTCAGCGAGGTTGGTATTGTGAAAAGATGAGATCACATTGGACATCCTCGTCCGAGCTAACTGAAAAATAAGTAAAGTAGAAGAGAAGTCTGGGAGTGCAATACCACCCCACCTATAGTATAAAAAGGACCTGGCTCCTGTTTCATACAAGATACCTCCATTCTAGTCAATTCGTTGCCTCCTTTGGAGACCTGCCATTTTGGGTACTGGTTCGCAATTGAGTAATCTTACACTTGCATTGGAGTCAGGGAAAGACAGGCTTGCATTGAGACAGCTCCTGATCACGCCCAAGCACTCTGCAGGAACTGAATTACTTTTTAAGTGCAGTCACTATTGTTATGTGGGGAAACGCGCTGGAAAATTTCTGCACATCCAGATCCCACAAACTGTAACAAGAACTGTTTTTGTTTTTCATTTGTGAGAGGAGAGGAGAGGAATAGTAAGCTTAGTGAAACCTGACCTCTGTACCCTTGCGCTATCCTGAGCTAATGGGATTTGGTCAGATTTTTCACCCTCTGGAATCTGCAATAATCCAATAATCTAACTGCGGTTAGAGACTGCACTCCTGCTCCAGATTCGTAATGAGAACTCGCAGGAAATGGGCTAAATTTCTAAACTAGTTCCTGGTTTTTTTTGTGTGTTTGGAGTGGGCATTTCCCCGATCTTGGTCTCGAACTGAGAGGCAAAGCAGCAAGTGTCACAAACTCGTTCACAGATAAATTTGCGTGCAAGCATTTGGGGCGAGCCAAGATAAGATGCTTGTCACCGTTGGTCAAGACACTGCTCAATATTGGCCTCCACAGTCACGTAGCCTGTCGATAGTCACCGTCTAGGCTCTCGCCTGAAGCGAGGTACTGGAGCAAGGGTCGGCGGGTGGGGTGGGGGGGGGCGGAGGAGGGGGAAAAGAAGCAGAAGCCTGGGCAATACCCACTATCCTCGAAGCAAAGGCATTTACCCCCCCAAACCCCATTATCCCCAGCGACTGAAGCTATTGTGCATATCAAAGATTGTGCATGTTAAGTTGTTACTACAACAACAACTTGTATTTATATAGCGCCTTTAAAGTAGTGAAACATCCCAAGGCATTTCACAGGAGTGTTATAAGACAAAATAAATAAATTTGACACCGAGCCACATAAGAAGAAATTAGCGTAGGTGACCAAAACCTTGGTCAAAGAGGTAGGTTTTAAGGAGTGACTTGAAGGAGGAAAGAGAGGTAGATAGGTAGAGAGGTGGAGAGGTTTAGGGAGGGAGTTCCAGAGCTTAGGGCCCAGGCAACAGAAGGCACGGCCACCAATGGTGGAGCGATTATAATCAGGGATGCTCAAGAGGACAGATATTTCACAGGGGTTGTGGGGCTGGAGGGGATTAGAGATAGGGAGGGAGGGGGGCGAGGCCACAGAGGAATTTGTAACTAAAACTGAAAGTTTTGAAATCGAGGCATTGCTTAACCGGAAACCAATGTAGGTTGGCGAGCACAGGGGTGATGGGTGAACGGGACTCGGTGCGAGTTAGGACACGGGCTGCTGAGTTTTGGATGACCTGAAGTTTACGTAGCATAGAATGTGGGAGGCCAGCCAGGAGTGCGTTGGAATAATTGAGTCTGTAGGTAACATTGGCATGGATGAGGGCTTCAGCAGCAGATGAGCTGCTGATGATACGCAAGAACATAAGAAATAAGGGCAGGAGTCGGCCCCTCGCGCCTGCTCCGCCATTCAATAAGATCATGGCTGATCTGATCTTGGCTTCAACGCCACTTCCCTGCCCGCTCCCTATAACCCTCGACTCCCTTATATCTCAAAAATCACAGCTCTCTGGGGCAGAGAATTCCAAAGACTCTCGGCCCTCAGAGAAGAGATTTCTCCTCATTTCCGTTTTAAATGGGCGACCCCTTATTCTAAAGCCACACAGCTTTCCAGCATAGACCACACCCTGCATGTTTTGTGTTCAGTTGTGGGGCTGTGCTCCTTGTAGTCATTCTCACCCTGACACATTATCCCGTCGTGGGGCCAGTCACCATACATATACTGACGACCTCCAGCTCGTTGGTTAGGACACGGGCTGCCGAGTTTTGGATGACCTCAAGTTCACGTTGGGTAGAATGTGGGAGGCCAGCTCGGGGTGCGTTGGAATAATCAAGTCTAGAGGTAACAAAGGCATGGATGAGGGCTTCAGCAGTGGACGAGCTGAGGAAAGAGCGGAGACGGACTTCCTGTCGAACAGCAGTTTCTATTTGCAGTTAAGAATGACATTGCTGTCTTCGAGTGACTACATAACCAGGCATTTGGAAACTGCTGATCATGGGGGGTTTTATCTGCAAAGAGTATTCAGCCACACTAAGTTTGGACTTTGAGTCATCTGCAGAATAGCTGGTAGAAATTGCCGTTTCAGGGCAGTAACAGCCGGGAGGTGGGACATTCTACACCCGGCAGGGAAGTCCAGCCCGGCTCGAAACATTCGGGTTACTGCTCCCGGAAGGAAGCGGAGCGCAAAATAACGGGCTGCGCTTCCTCTCTGGGACGGTGGTGTGGCGGACGGGTCGGCAGCGGGGTGCAGCGTACGCACTGGGCTGCCTGGCACTGCCGCGTAGGAGGGATTTAATGAAGGCAGGGGCCCGAGCTGCAAACCATGCAGTTAACAAATGGGCCACCGAGGTGATGGGGCGCGATGACAACCGTCCGGCATTCGAGCAGAGAACAATCACCACCCAGACCCTGCGATCGACAGAAAATGTTACAACATGGCCGCAAATTCCCCTTTAACCAGCGAGAGGCCTGCCGCCCGGTTCACGTCCCCAGCACAGCTTCAGGGGGCGCTCCCCAGTTTATGTTCCGGAGCCGGCGCAGCGGGACGCTATACGGGTTACTGCTGCCGCTAAACTCCAGCGCCACATAATGGGAGTCATTAGCGGCGCTGCTCCCGGGTGAAAAGTCATTTCTCCCCCTCCAGGGGAGGGGGCGCTAACAGGAGCCGCAAACGGCCCGAATTTCTCGGACTAGGCCCAAGTCTATACAAATTATTCCCGTCCCCTCCCATTTAACAAGGTATTTACATTCTGAAGACCATTCAGATGAGGGCACAGGGGGTTGGAATGCAAAGACCCTGAACATTTCCAGGGAATGAAGCTGAAAGGGAGATTCAGTCCCACACCACCCATTCTCTGACCCTACCTGTTGTGCACTGTACATTTTGTGAAGATGGTGCAAAAGCACCTCTGCCAATTCTGCTTGGAAGCTACCCCTTAGCAGCAGTGGCAAAGCAGCCTGGTGTGAGCTTATCTGGTGGTTAGGCCTTTGACCACAAGAATACCCTGGTTCCTGCTGTCACTACTGATGCTGTTTCCTCAGCATCTATATTTCTTGCTGTTGATGGTGCTGCATTTTCCTACTTGTCCTCGCTGTAACGAAGCGTGGAATAGCAACCTGATTGACCAGCCGCAAGAATCTCCCTCGCAAGTGTGTGTGTCAACACCATGCACTGTTGTGCTTCAATAGGTCCTCGAAATGCTTCCTTTGCACACCACGGGAACACCGCGACACTTGAACTCGCTGTACAGGATGTGTTTCAGAAGTCTGTTGTTCACACAAGCACCACGTCCCGCCCAGCACAGCTGTCCCTACATTTGCATTGTCACAAGGCAGTTTGATGTTCCCGCACCTCTCGATATCGGGCTCCATCCTGGTGGGGGACCTCTGCCACTGCCAGGCACCAACCTACAGTGCACCAATCCATGGTACCGATGTATTACTGTCCTGTCAGCCTGCACCAATTGTTCATTTTCACCTGGGTACTTGCTCCTTTATATTTTTGTCATGATTTACTCCTCCTTTCCCCTAACCTGCCAACTGCATTTACATTTCCCAGTGTACACCCAGTCGCTAGACCTTGGTCCGTGCTTTCAGAAGCTGGTCTCCAGGGAAAGCCTCCATCTGACTCTCTTTCTCTCTCTCTCTCTCTCTATCTCTCTATCTCTCCTTCCTTTCTCTCTCTCTCTCTATCTCTCTATCTCTCCTTCCTTTCTTTCTCTCTGTCTCTGTCTCTCCTCTCAATCTCTCTTACTCTCTCCCTCCCTCCTTCTCTCCCTCCCTCCCTCCCTCGCTCCCTCCCTCGCTCCCTCCCTCCCTCCCTCCCTCTCTTCCTCCCTCCCTCTCTCCCTCCCCCTCACTCTCCCTCCCCCTCACAATCTTCTCCCCTTCCCTCACAATCTTCTCCCCTTCCCTCACAATCTTCTCCCCTTCCCTCACAATCTCGCGCCCTCTCTCAATCTCTTTTCTCTTGCTCTCTCACTTAATCTCTTTCTGTCGCTCACATGCTTTCTCATTTGCGTGCTCTCTCTCTCTTGCGCGCTTTCTCTCTCTCTCACATCTTCTTCCCCCTCCTCCCCCAACTGCTGCTCACCATCATCATGCTCATATCAGGAACCCGGCAGAATGGCCCTCAATCCAGAGCCCATCATGACGAAATGCATTAATAGCTAATATTCAAACATCATCCCATTCCAACTCCCGCCCCCGTATCGATGCTTACTGGGGAGCCCTTGCTTCTACTGGGCTACTGATCCATGGCGCAGGGCACGGGATGGAGGTGAGGGCATCCCAAGCGAGTCATAGTATGAGATAGTCACCAATAAATCCAATCGGGAATTCAAGAACAACTTCTTTACCTAAAGAGTGATGAGAATGTGGAACTCGTTGCCACAGGGAGTAGTTGAGGCGAATAGCATCGATGCATTTAATCGGAAGCTCGATAAGCACATGAAGATGAAAGGAATAGAAGGATATGCCGATGGAGTAAGATAAAGAAGGGTGGGAGGTGACTCGTGTGGAGCATAAACACCGGCATCGAGCGGTTGTGCCGAATGGTCTGTTTCTGTGCTGCACACTCCGTGTTATTCCCACTTCTTGCCCCCGTCGGGCTGCAACATCTTTTCATTCTCGGGTGGGGGGGGTGGGGGCGGCTTTCCTCCTTTTACTTTCCGCTCAACCCGTTGCCAGCTGATGTTTTCTCACGCTTGCTCTAGGACCAGAAGTCTACGGTGGTGCCGCTGCAGAAGCTTCTCGTGCGCGAGGTGGCGCACGAGGAAAAGGGGTTGTTTCTCATCAGCGCTGCGGCCCATAAACCGGAGATGTATGAGCTGCACGCCAGCTCCAAAGAGGACAGGACCAACTGGATGCAGATCATTCAGCAGACTGCAAACACAATGTAAGTGCCCTTTGTGTGGGAGTGTGACTGGAGCCCAACTGAGAGTGAAGGAGATAACACACCACCCCTTCGGCCACCGGTCAATATCTCAAACCCATTTATTATTTTGCCCCCAGAAAAATATCCTAGAGACCCCTCCTGATGCTGTGAATGGGGATCGTAGGTTTTACGTGCAATACCCAGAGCAAAGGAGAAGAAATATTTTGCCTAAGTTGAGAAGGAAGCTTTTGGAATTGTGTTTGGCAGCTCAAATTTCATCTACACTTTTTTTATGATCCAACAATTGACCCTGGCCTCTGAGGAAGAAAGAAAGGCTTGCATTTATATAGTGCCTATCACGACCACCAAACGTCTAAAAACACTTAACAGCCAATGAAGTACTTTTTTGGATAGTAGTCACTGTTGTAATGTGGGAAACGCAGCAGCTGATGTGCGCACAGCAAGCTCCCATACACAGCAGTGTGATAATGACCAGATAAGTTTTTTTTGTTACTTTGATTGAGGGATAAATATTGGCCAGGGACACTGGGGGTAACTCCCCTACTCTACTTCGAAATAGTGCCATGGGATCTTTTATGTCCATCTGAGAGGGCATACGGGGCCTCGGTTTAATGTCTCATCCGAAAGATGGCACCTCCGACAGTGCAGCGCTTCCTCAGCACTGCACTGGGAGTGTCAGCCGAGATTTTTTTTTTATGCTCAAGTCCCTGGAGTGGGACTTGAACCCACAACCTTCTGACTCAGGCAAGAGTGCTATCCTGAGCCACAGCTGACACTCCACAGGGCAACCACCGTGCAATGTTGGAGTTCATTTCTGGACCAACACTTGCCAAAATTGGGGAGGCAAAAAAAAACCTTGTACACTTGCAGTAATCACTGTCGGCTTCAAAGATTTACCAAAGGCACAGCTTTGCCCACTGGAAGCACCCATCAGGAACTCTCAAGGGTGCTGCTCTCAGATTCCAGTCTATTATGGATGGGGAGCGTGCTCAGTATCCCAGTCCGTGCACCCGGTGGGCAAGGCTCCTTGCCAGAAGCATACATTCGGTAAAAAGGCCCTGCAATGTCAACGAGATATTTGCTAATATAACCCTCGCCACCAAACCGGATTCTGCCCAGCAGTTTTTGTTTCTAATGTTATTCGGCAGGCATTTAATCTTTTACTGGTAAGAAATTTCCAATCGAGCCCAACCTTTGAAGACTTCCTATCCAGGATGGAAGGACTTGTCACCAAGGAAGCTTGTTATAGATTAGGACCATAGTCCAGTTCTGCTCCGTGTGTTGTGAACTGCTCGTTTCATCTGTAGGAAAATGGTAATAACCCATTTGGTCTTTTATGGAGTGCCCACCCTCTCTACCTGCCCAACCCCTAGTTTGAAGGACAATAACTTGCTTCCTCATCGCCCCTGAATAAAATCCCACAGTGCTGTGAACATCTGTATTTCCCCCCCCCCCCCCCACCACCCTGCCTTAATCCTCTAGTCTGGTT
Organism: Pristiophorus japonicus; assembly: GCF_044704955.1. Taxonomy (NCBI): domain Eukaryota; kingdom Metazoa; phylum Chordata; class Chondrichthyes; family Pristiophoridae; genus Pristiophorus; species Pristiophorus japonicus. Next base: position 25,588,936 of record NC_091993.1, read on the forward strand.
CCTCCCACAGGGGACAGGATGAAGATGAAGGAATCCCGAGCGAGTCTGAGGAAGATCGGCGGCAGTTAGAGAGCAGAGCCCGGGAGCTGAAAGGTACAGCGCTTTTATTTATTGGGTCGGTGGGGACACAAAGATATAATTGCTGGTTTCAGACCGGATCAGTGAATAGGGGTGGATCTCATAGCTCGGGTTCTGGTGTTTGAAAATTCACTGAAAAGCTTAATAACATTTGCACATCACCAGACACGGAAATAATTAGGGGTGGGGGAGGCTTTGAGCTTTTATTAAAAAGATTATTGATCTATTTTGCGCCTTTTTAGAAGTTGTGGGACCATCATCCAAATCTGGACAGGTGATGTATGAGCATCAGACATATTCTATTACTGGCAAGAGGGAAAACATAAGCAATAGGAGCAGGAGTCGGCCATTTGGCCCCTCGAGCCTGCTCCGCCATTCAATAAGATCATGGCTGATCTGATCATGGACTCAGCTCCACTTCCCTGCCCGCTCCCCATAACCCTTTACTCCCTTATCGCTCAAAAATCTGTCTATCTCCACCTTAAATATATTCAATGACCCAGCCTCCACAGCTCTCTGGGGCTTTCGATTCCACAGATTTACAACCCTCTCAGAGAAGAAATTTCTCCTCGCCTCAGTTTTAAATGGGCGGCCCCTTATTCTGAGACTATGTCCCCCTAGTTTTAGAATAAGGGGCTGCCCATTTAAGGGAGGTTCAATATTTTTTGCGAATTTTGTTCCCCACCTCTTCATTGTTAACACAGTAGCTTGCAGACAGAGGGGGGCGGTTCCAGGGCAGCAGTCATGCTGCGATACCTCACCCCTGGGTCACGCTGCGATACCTCACCCCTGGGTCACGCTGCGATACCTCACCCCTGGGTCACGCTGCGATACCTCACCCCTGGGTCACGCTGCGATACCTCACCCCTGGGTCATGTGCGAACTTTGACGGTGCATTCCAACCGATTGTCCTGTTGAGAGAAAGAGCCTTACCAACAACAACAGCTTGTCTTTATATAGCACCATTAACCGAGTAAAACATCCCAAGACATTTCACTGGAGCGATTAGCAAACGAGATCTGACCTAAATCAGACCCCAAAACATTATTGGTGTGTGATGTGTTCTGCCTTTGCTGGACAGGCCTACCAAAACTCAACAGGCAGTGACCTTACGAGTATGTGGTGTATTGTAGTACTGGAGGAAGGGGGGGGGGGTGATGCGGTTGTAATCCGCTAACTCAACACCAGGTTAAGATTGAACCTGGGCTGTATTGCTAATTACCCCACTGGGCATTGGACCATTATTCCCCATCTCTTGTCTAGTTTCCATTCTTCTTCCAAGTTGCTAATTTTCTCCTTTCTCCCGACGATTGTTTTTTAAAAAATGGACACGGCAGCTCTTACACGCACGTCAATCACCGGCTCTGGTTTAAGACCCATTCGGCGGTGCTGAGCTCTACCGTGTTAGTTTACCGGCGACTTCCCACGTTTTATTAACAGCAAATAAACATTTACTTGCGCGGTGTGCAAGAGCCACACACACACGCACACACACAGTACGAGAGTTTAGCGGGTCTTCCGTAATTTCATTTCATTCTTTGGAACACAGAGAAGCTGCAGGAACGAGACCAGCAGATCCTCTCCCTCTTGGAAGAGAAGCTGAGGCTGTACAAGGAAATGGTGGAGGCCAGCGGCCATGAAGAGGCATCTCGGAGTCTGATTTCCCGGCCCTTGTTCCGAGCAAGTTCGGAGGATGCCCCCAAGGGGGAGTCATTGCTCAAGGACGCAGTGAAAGAAGGTCAGTTCAACAACAAAAACTTGTATTTATATAGCGCCGTTACTGTAGTGAAATGTCCCAAGGCGCTTCACAAGAGTATTCTAAGACAAAAGAATTTGACACCGAGCCACTAAGTAGAAATTAGCGCAGGTGACCAAAAGCTTGTGGGTTAGACACAAGGTTACCACAATGTGTTACCCGATCTGGTCAGGTCCATGAACTGTATCATGTCTCAGGTAACCATCCATCCAGTTGTGAACCAACGACAACAACAACTTGCGTATTTATATAGCGCCCTTAACGTAGTAAAACATCCTAAGGCGCTTCACAGGAGTGTTATAAGACAGAAATTTGACACCAAACCACAAGAAATAAGGGCAGATGACCAGCTTGGTCAAAGAGAGAGGTTTTAAGGAGCGTCTTAAAGGAGGACAGCGAGGCAGAGAGGTTTAGGGAGGGAGGTCCAGAGCTTGGGGCCCATGCAACAGAAGGCACCAATGGTTGAGCTGATTATAATCAGTGATGCTCAGGAGGGCAGAATTAGAGGAGCGCAGGCATCTCTGGGAGGGGGACAGGGGTTGTGAGGCTGGAGGAGATTACAGAGATAGGGAGGGGCGAGGCCATGGAGGGATTTGAAAACAAGGATGAAAATCTTTGAATTCGAGGCGTTGCCAGACCAAACTGGGGTCAATCTGTGGTAGAACCTGACCCTGGAGCTTATTATGGCTTTTCTTTTCAGTAAAAATGTGATTAAAATTCTGGAACGGATTACCAGTGGGCATGCTCGAGCAGAAAGCCAAAGGGATCTTTTAAAAAGAACTTGGTTGAGTCCCTATTCGGGAAGCAGGTGAAGGGCCTTTAGTCTGAGAATCACAGTGCGCAAGCTGATGGGGATGTTTGTACGGGTAGGATAAACAGAGCTATGGTCTTCTGTTCTTACGGGCGGGGAAGTGGAGCTGAGCCAAGATCAGATCAGCCATGATCTTATTGAATGGCGGAGCAGGTTCGAGGGGCCAAATGGCCGACTCCTGCTCCTATTTCTTATGTAACTACTACAAGCAGCGTTAGCAGCCTGTCATTATCCCGCCGTTCACCCTATCTAGACTAATGTTTTTCTAACTCCTGCCATTACCATTTGAATTTGGCCCATCATCCCTTTTGTGTCTCTAACCTCTCCTGTCTTCCACCCTATCACTGACCTTCCCGTATATTCTTTCTTCCCCTCCCCCTCTCCGTGCTTGTTAAGAATCCGTTCTTTCCGAACACTCTCCAGTTCTGACGAAGGTTCATCGACCCGAAACATTAACTCTGCTTACTCTCCACAGAATGCTGCCTGACCCGCTGAGATTTCCAGCATTTTCTGTTTTTATTCCAGATTCCAGCCTCCGCAGTATTTTGTATTAGTGGCCTGTGAGGTAGAAATGGCAGAGCACCATATAAATCTTTTTTAATAATCTCAATAAATCATTATTAACCCAGTCCTGGAAGTTGGCAACTGGCAGTCCCTCGAGAAAAGACCTATTTTCCAATGGTTTTTTGCACATCTGACTCGTTCGGTTTATTGACCAATGTTAAGTGCTGTTAAACCAACAAGCAGTTACAAGTTATTACTTTAAATGGCGATGTGCGGCTTGTAGAGGAACCTCCCATCCAAGTGAGGGTGTTCAACTGAAAATTCGCCTTGCGCTGGGATTTTTTCATTCTTGAGATGTTGGCATAAGACCATAAGAAATAGGAGCAGGAGTTGGCCATACGGCCCCTCGAGCCCGCTCCACCATTCAATAAGATCATGGCTGATCTGATCTTGGCCTCAGCTCCACTTCCCTGCCCACTCCCCATAACCCTCGGCTCCCTCCACCTTGAATTTATTCAATGACTCAGCCTCCACTTCTCTCTGGGGCAGAGAATTTCAAAGATTCACGGCCCTCTGAGAGAAGAAATTCCTCCTCATCTCCATTTTAAATGGGCAGCCCCTTACCTGCCCTAATTCATTCTTGGGATGGTGGCATTGCTGACAAGGCTGGCATTTATTGCCCATTCCAAATTGGCCCTTGGGAAGGTGGTGGTGAGCCGCATTCCTGAACCGCTGAAGCCCGTGTGGTGAAGGTGCTCCCACAGTGCTGTTAGGGAGGGAGTTCAAGGGTTCACGAGAGAGAGGAACCCTGGGTCAACCCTGGGGGGGGGGGGGCGGGGGGAAGGTCTTGGGATGGGGGGTGGGCTGTTTGGGGCTGGGATTGGGAGAGACTTCTTCACTCGGGGAGTTGTTGGCCTGTGGGGTTCCCCGCCGCGGAGAGTTGTTGATGCCAGTTCATTGGATGTGTTCGGGAGGGAGTTGGATCTGGTCCTTGTGGCTGGGGGGTCGGGGGTGTGTGTGGGGGGGGGTGCTGCTGGGGTGGGTGATCAGCCATGATTTGTTGAATGGCGGTGCAGGCTCGAAGGGCCGAATGGCCTACTCCTGCACCTATTTTCTATGTTTCTATGTTTTCTAAGAACCAAGCCTGTAGTGGAGGGCACTAGCAAAGTTGAAATGATACACGAGTTGGGGTTTCGGCATCGCAGTGTGTGACAATGCCAGAACTTGCCTTTATTCACCGTGTAAACCCAATGATGAGTTGCACTGACCTGTTTCACTCCCCTCAGTGGGTAAATACACTACCCAGCGTGGTACTGAGGTCCCAGGTTCAATCCTTGGTCCGTGTTCATTGGCTGATATAAGCTGGAATTGTGGTGGTGGGTAGCAGGGATTGGGTGGGGCAGCAGGAGTGAAGCCAGCCTACATTCCTTCCCTTGATTGCTATTTGGTAATCCCTGGTGGAAAAATGCATGTGTCCATGGTTGAATAGCCGGTTAATACTTGGGGAAGGTGCCTGTCGAATAGCAGCATAGCAAGAATGGGCGTTCCTTCATCGTTGCTTTGGTTACAATTCTGGAACTCCCTCCCCACCCGCTCCTTAGCAGCACTGTGGGCGCACCTTGACCACACGGACTGCAGCGGTTCACGAAGGCATCTCACCACCACCTTCTCATGGGCAACTCGGGTGGCCAATAAATGCCAGCTTTGCCAGCGACGCCCACATCGTATGAATGAATTAAACAAAAGCCCGTGTCTTCAGTAGCGGAAAGAGGAGCAACAGACGGGAAAGGAAAACTAATTCCGTGTGCACGTTTCAGACGTACGCCGGCCTGTCCCGGGCGATGGGAGATCAACATCTCTCGGCTTCTGATTTGCAGCCTTTTGATACTGTTATCTGGCCAGAAAGTGTGGTCGCTCTGTGTACGTAAACTGCTGGCTGCATCCTGGAAATGCCAGACAGCAGGTTCGCTTCAGTAAAAAGAAATCAAATCACAAAGCACAATCTGGGGTGGTGGAACTGAGCCAAGAAAATACAGGCAAACCACAACAGCTTGTGTCCAAACATTTTGTTCATCCATAGCTGCACTATTGATGTCCATTTCTCCGTTTCATTGCAAATTGTTTGTGCTCATCAGAGGAAAAAGAATACTTTGTAGTTTAAGCTCCCAGTGTCAGGACTGAACACGCCTAGATAGGAACAGGAGTGGGCCATTCAGTCCCTCGAGCCTGTTCCGCCAATCACACAATTATTGCGGTTGAGGAAGGCCATTCAATCCATTTTGGTTCATCCATCCAGGAAGATCCTAATTTCCTTCCCACCATTGCAGCATCCAGTTTTTGAAATGATCCCTGAGCTATCACCCCACTGCTCCATCAGGGAATCTACTCCCAAGCATTGATCACTCTTCTTCTGAAGAACTTCCTTAGATCAGTTCTACATCAGCCCTTTATTAGTTTGAACCTTGTGTCCCCTTGTCCAACTCTTGATCTGCATTTGCATGTTCAATCATCTTCATCTGCAGTCCCTCGGAATCGAGGAAGACTTACTTCCACTCTTAAAATGAGTCCTCAGGTGGCTGAACAGTCCCTGTCACAGGTGGGGAAGATAGTTGTTGAGAGATGGAGTGGGTGGGACAGGTTTGCCACACAGTCTTTCCACTGCCTGCACTTGGTTTCTGCATGCTCTCAGTGACGAGACTCTCTAAGATCACCTCTCTTGCCTCCATTTAAGCTTCTCTGCTGTTTGCTCATAACTCCAATCTTTACATAAGAATATAGGAGCAGGAGTCGGCCATTTGGCCCTTCGAGCCTGCTCCACCATTCATCATGGCCGATCTGATCCAGGCCTCAATTCCACTCTTGAACCGCTGCAGTCCGTGTGGTGAAGGTACTCCCACAATGCTGACTTTGTTATAGCGGTTTAGTACAACTGAGTGTCTCGCTCGGCTATTTCAGAGGGCAGTTAAGAGACAACCACATTGCTGTGGGTTTGGAGTCACATATAGGCCAGACCAGGTAAGGGCAGCAGATTTCCTTCCCTGAAGGGCATGAGTGAGCCAGATGGGTTTTTACACCAATCCGGTAGTTTCATGGTCACCATTACTGATACTGGCTTTTTAATTCCAGATTTATTTAATTAACTGAATTTTAAATTCCCCAGCTGCCATGGTGGGATTTGAACTCACGTCTCCAGATCATTAGTCCAGTAACATAACCATACCCCTACCGTGCCCCTAGTGACGGCACTGACTCGATATTGTGCTCCAATTTTCTGGGTTTGCTCTAAGTTCCTCCCGCCTATTTACTGAACTCTCCTTTTCTCCAGTGGAGACCCTGCAGAACTTGCTCTCTCTGAGCTTCGGCGGGGCGATCGGACAGCAGGCAGCCGGCCTCGCGGAGACGGAGGGAGTCACGGGCCACATCTCCTTACCCAGGAGGGCCGAGACCTTTGGCGGCTTCGACAGCCATCAGATGAGTGCCACGAAAAGTAAGTCGGTGTGGATCGAGGGGTCTGTGCCTTTTTTTAAAAAACAAGCCTTGTACCTTCCATCGAAAGATGGTCGCGCTAAATGGAAACCTCGCCTCCAGATCCGTGCAATAGGCCTGGTCTGGACCAGGACAGCAGTTGGCAATGTCACATTGGTTAGGGGCGAGAGAAGAAGAAGAAAAACAGCCAGAGTTCCTGGTCATTACCCAGTGGTCATCGCTGGAATACGCATGCGTATGACTCATGGGCGGGAGCAGCGTCCGGCGTGGCTGTGCTGCCCTTCATAGTCGAATAGCCCGCCAGTTCTCACCCGCCTCTGCTCTCACATAAAGAATTAACACTACAGCAGGGGGCGGGGGGGGGAAACAGAGCATCAGAGGGGGATGTAGAACTGTACCGTGGCACAAGTCCGCTCCTTCACTCGGGGAAAATCGACGGGGGGGAAATCAGTCATATTGTGGACTTGGGTGCAGGGTGTACGTCTCCGGGCACGCAGAGATTGAATGTTCCTTTCTGGCTGTTGTATCACGCACACTTTTTCTAAATTAGTGATGTTTTGTGTACTACATTTCTTGTTATATTAATGTTTTGGTCCTACATTTTATTAGAATGCAATACTTGTTCACAATTAGAGAAAGCCAGATACACTGCCTGCATGAATCCTCATTCACATCTTCAAATCCCTCCTTCGCCTTTCTCCGCCTACCTCTATAATCTCACACCCTACATCCCGCTCGCACCCTCCACTGTTCCACCGACAGTGCGCCTCATTCTCTCCGCTCCGCCACTGGTGGCAGAGGCTTCCTGCACTCTGGGATTCTCTTCCCAAGCTCCTTCCCTTTGCTGCCTGTCTCCCATAGAATCATAGAATGGTCACAGCACAGAAGGAAGCCATTCGGCCCGTCGAGCCCGTGCCGGCTCTCTGCAAGAGCACTTCAGCCAGTCCCACTCCCCTGCCCTTTCCCTGCAGCCCTGCAAAATTTTTCCCTTCAGGTACTTAGCCAATTTCCTTTTGAAAGCCTCGATTGAATCTGCCTCCACTCCCCTCTCGGGCAGTGCATTCCAAATCCTAACCACTCGCTGCGTAAAAAAAACATTTTTTCCTCAATTCGCCTTTGGTTCCTCTGCCAATCACCTTAACTCTGTGTCCTCTGGCTCTCGACACTTCTGCCAATGGGAACAGTTTCCCTCTGTCCAGACCCCTCATGATTTTGAACACCTCTTATCAAATCTCCTCTCAACCTTCTCTGCTCCGAGGAGAACAGCCCCAGCTTCTCCAGTCTCTCCACGTAACCGAAGTCCCTCATCCCTGGAACCATCCTCGTAAATCTTCTCTGCCCCCTCTGGCAGGCCGTCACACCCTTCCTAAAGTGCGGTGCCCAGAATCGGACACAGTACTCCACTCTTATCACGTGGATTGTTCTGTGAACAAGTTCTCTGCTGAGCTAAACTGCAGCACCTTTCCTCGTAGATGGAGAAAAAGATGAGGTAGAAGATGGGCAAGACCTTCGCAGAACCGAGTCAGACAGCGTTTTGAAAAAGGTAAATGATCCCCGCTGAAACATCATTTGGGTTGCACTTTAGCAAAATACATTGTGGAGTTCTCCTCCCTTCCTCAACCAACGCCACCGACAACAGACGTATCGACGCTGGAGGTTTCAGGACATGGCCTCTTGCCTCTGGCCACTCCGCCCAGTCAAACCGCCTTTCACCGCCATCTCTTAACATTTATATAACTAATAAATAAAAATGTTCGTAGAAAATGAAAAAGAAGACTCGGGTTTGTTTTCCTCCTGGGGATTTTGCTCGCAGCGGTGTCCTGGGGATTAATCTTCGATTCCTGGACACTCCAGGGCAATCCTGGAGAGTTGGCAACTCCCGACCTGACACACGTCACTGTCGTGGGATCGTTGTACTCTCCTGTGTAATTCTAACTCGTGTGGTTAGTGTGCCCTCTGGTGGCTAAGTTCTGTAACTGTACCTTGGGTGCAGCAGGGAGATGTCCGTGAACTACAAACCTCAATCCTTTCCACCTTTTTATTTAACATTATAAAATTGGGGAGGGGATAAAACGACCGAGATTTCTTAATCGGAAATACCGCAGCGTTTCCTGAATGCTTTAGTGTCGATGTTTCTATTGCTGCTTTCCTCAGCCCAGTGGCATTGAGAAAAGAAAAGAAAGACTTGCATTTATATAGTGCCTTTCACGACCACTGGACGTCTCAAAGTGCTTTACAGCCAGTGAAGTACTTTTGAAGTGTAGTCAGTGTTGTAATGTGGGAAATGCAGCAGTCAACTTGCGCACAGCAAGCTCCCAGAAACACCAAAGTGATACTGAGCAGATCATTTGTTTTTTTGTTATGTTGATTGAGGGTTTAGAGGCTCATAGGCGTGACCCTCAAACCTGCATCTGGCCTGGGCTTAGTGCCAAAGATCCAGAGGTGCGTTTACACACTGAATTATAGGGGTTGGGAATACAGGTTGTGGCAGAGAGTTCTGATCGTTTTTATTTTGAAGTTTACCAAAGATAACCTGGTGGTATGTTTCAAATCAATATTTTCCCTTTTTCTTTGAATAGGGACTGACTAGCAATTTGCTGTTGCCGATTAGAAAGAATGAGGTAAGGCTGATTTTTCTGTACAACTCGACAGGTATATCTGGGCAAAAACTGAAAATGATAAATGTCTTCAACTGAGGGTTGCGCAGTGTGACAATGTCACAATACCCAAACCAGAAAGCCAAGTAATAACTCATCGTATGCATAATTCAAAAATATTATGCCTTCCCCCTCCGCCCCCCCCTCACCCAGCCCCCACCCCTCCTCTAAAGCGGTTGATGTTCGGGTTCCACGGGTACCGACTACCCTTCAGTATCTCCCCCAAGTGGCCATCTCCACTTGTCAGCCTAGACTGTGCTTGTTATCCAGTCCAACCTGTCCTTACCCAACATCCATTCCCAGGATACCAGAGATCACAAAGGGAACCCTGTGAGATTTAAAAAAAAATTAAACCACGTTGATTTATGGTGCTGCCAGCATTGATTGCTTTTGCACCGGATATACGGCACAGAAACAGGCCATTCGGCCCAACCAGTCCATGCCGGCGTTTAAGCTCCACTCGAGCCTCCTCCCGTCTTTCCTCATCTAAATCTATCAGCATAACCCTCTATTCCCTTCTCCCTCATGTACTTGTCCAGCCTCCCCTTAAATGCATCGATACTATTCGCTTCAACCACTCCCTGTGGCAGCGAGTTCCACATTCTCACCACTCCCTGGGTAAAGAAGTTTCTCCTGAATTCCCGATTGGATTTCTTGGTGACTATCTTATATTGATGGCCTCTAGTTATGCTCTTCCCCACAAGTGGAAACACTCTGTCTGTATCCACTCGATCAAAACCTTTCATCATTTTAAAGACCTCGATTAGGTCACCCCTCAGACTTTTTTTTTCCCCCAAGAGCAAAGAGACCCAGCCTGTTCATCCTTTCCTGATGTGTATACCCCAGCATTTGATAGAAGTGTTTTCACCTTGGTGTAAGTGAGGTGTGCGTCTCCCCCAGAGCGGGTCTTGCACTCCCGACTGGGACCCACCCAATACCTGCCGCCAGGCTGCAGGAAGGCCGGCTTTTTGCCAGGGCCTCCTAGAAACGGCCTTGGCAAATCCAGAGGGCTTCGATCGGGGCACCAGTGGCTACACAAGACCCACTCCGTGGGAATTGTGGGTGTGAATACCCCGATGACACCCCGTGTAAAATGAAGTTAATGAGTAGTGGGTTTGAGGACGTTTTATTTTAAAGCTGCCTTTGAAGATTTGTAAACAACTTGTATTAATCTGACAGAAAGGGTTAGGGCAGCTTTTATTTTGGTTTGAGTGGAGGAGAAAGTTCAAGGCGTGGTAATTAATCTAACACCTGACCTCAACTTGCATAAAAGGCCGTTTGGGTACCTCACGGTAGCTAAGATTCGAGTTTTTTTTTTGCTTAATTGCATTGCCTAACTTTTAGGAACTACGACATGACTTTAAAGCAAGACTTTTTAGATGTATAAGTGTGATGGGAAGAGGAGCTGTGTTCCACACTGTATTTTGTAACCATTCGCTCCCAGTGATGTTGGATTCTCTCTGGGTTCAGTGTTAACACACAAAGGAGGAACGTTGGCTTCACAGGTCCTTGATGCTGCTTTTCCTTACACGGTTTGTTTACGTTTCAGCACGTGCTTCAGAGGGTACTGAGTCTACAGCAGTTGCTGCTTGGGTTACAGGTACGTCCACAGCACTTTATCCCACCAGTCATGGTTTCCTAAGCTGTCAGAACTGACCGAGAAACATGGGCGAGACCCACTCTACCTTGGGATGCGCATTTGCCCCTTAATTGTCTTTGTACTAGCTTCTGTAAGAATGTAGCTTCAGGTAGGCAGTAACTCTTAACTTCACCAGATTACTGTCAACCACAACACCAAGAAATATGGCCAAGATCAGGGCGTCGGATTCCAAATCCTTTATTAAGCGCGGTGAACTGTAAGAATATAAAACAACGAACAACACTAGATTTCAGTCATCATCATCATAGGCGGTCCCTTGAACCGAGGATGACTTGCATCCACACCAAAAAAGGATGAGTTCACAGGTGTTTCAATGAAGGACCTGAACTACATCCTCAGGGGTGGAAAGATGCCCGTGCGTGGATTTTTTTTACGTGCGGTGCCCGTTGCACACCAGCCACCACACAGACTTGTCAGAGCTAGGTCTTGATCCAGTGGCAAGGGTTATCCAAGACAACTGGAGACCTGCTCTGCTGCGTGGACCGAGTACGCACACATATCACAGTGTGGGTTGGCCCGTGCTGCCCCTGGGCCCTGATCACGTCCCTCTACAGTCTCTCGCTGCTCCTTCGCCCCGACCTCGTCGCTCCTGCTGTACCTGCCCACGCTCCAATCACCGACCTGGACCTGATGACGTCACTCTTCGCTGCCGTCGCCCTCCTGCACCAGCTCGCGCTGCTCCCTGAAGCAGTGGCCGTATACACTGTCAGGAACAATACAATAATCCATGAACAATCCGATAAAGCAGCAATAAAGAGAAATTGCTTACCTAGCTGTGGTTGTGGAGGGGTCACATTAACAGGGGTCTAATTCCTAACTAACAAGAAGATAAACTTTCGCAGCAAAATGTCTATCTGTTAACGCTACTTCGTCACTGTCTCCTGAATTCGAAGGGCCCCACCCTGTGGCGGGAAACGGTAAAACACAGTACGGTGTCTCTGGGGTGTCACAAAATGGCTCAGACCATCACACAGTCTTCCTTCTGAGAATGGAAGTCCCAGAGCTTGACCACTAAAGCATCCAGACCGATTTTCTCTCATCCTTTTCAGATCATAGAATCATAGAAATTTACAGCACATTTAGGCCCATCGTGTCCGCGCCAACTGACAGAGTTACCCAGCCTAATCCCACTTTCCAGCTCTTGGCCTTGTAGCCTTGTGAGTTACAGCACTTCAAGTGCATATCCAAGTACTTTTTAAATAATATGAGGGTTTCTGCCTCTACCACCCTTTCAGGCAGTGAGTTCCAGACCCCCACCACCCTGTGGGTGAAAAAATGTCCCCTCAAATCCCCTCTCAACCTACATAGAAACATAGAAAATAGGAACAGTAGTCGGCCATTTGGCCCTTTGAGTCTGCACCGCCATTCAATATGATCATGGCTGATCCTCTATCTCAACATCATATTCCCGCTTTTTCCCCATACCCCTTGATGCCTTTTGTTTCTAGAAATCTATCTATCACCCTCTTAAATATATTCAGTGACTTGGCCTCCACAGCCTTCTGTGGTAGAGAATTCCACAGGTTCACCACCCCTCGAGCCTGCTCTGCCATTCAATAAGATCATAGCTGATCTAATATGCCCCCTGGTCGTTGACCCCTCTGCTAAGGGAAATAGCTCCTTCCTATCCACTCGATCTAGGGCCCTCATAATTTTATACACCTCAGTAAGGTCTCCCCTCAGCCTCCTCTGCTCCAAAGAAAACAACCCCAGCCGATCCAATCTTTTGGCTGGGATAAGAGTTGCACAGGTGCCATCACGGCCAATCCTTGTGTGTGAGCCGAGATCGCCATCGTTCCCGGCACAGTTCCAGTCTTCATCCAATGGTCCACCTTTGCAAATCGGGAGCAGGGACACTTGCTGATTGGCCTTCCCTAGCCCCTCCTTGGCCCATAGGCCAACTGTAGCACCCCATCTTCGGACTGGAATTGAACCGGGAAACCTGGTTGGAAAGAATGAGGAGTGAGTTACCCATTCCCCAGCAGCCAATTGAGGCGTTTCTTCAGAGGAAGTGAGTGGTAATCGGAGGATGATGAGGCCAAGCTTCACTCAGTCAAGAAATCTGTTTCGTGTTCCAACAGCGCCCTCAACTGTTCAGCAGTAGTAAGCTCAATTCTTATGCATAACATAAGAAATAGGAGCAGGAGTAGGCCATTCGGCCCCTCGAGCCTGCTCCGCCATTTAATAAGATCATGGCTGCTCTGATCCTGGCCTGAACTCTACTTCCCCGCCCGCTCCCCATAACCCTTGACACCCTTATCGTTCAAAACTATTTCCACCTTAAATGCATTCAATGACCCAACCTCCACAGCTCTCTGGGGCGGCGAATTCTACAGATTCACGATCCTCTGAGAAAAGAAATTCATCCTCATTTCCGTTTTTAAATCCTTATTGTAAAACTATGGCCCCTAATTCTAGATTCCCCCACGAGGGGTAACATCCTCTCTGCATCTACCTTGTCGAGGCCGCTCAGAATCTTATATGTAATTAATGTATCTTGGGATTGGGGCTGGCACTTTATAATACAACTGCTGTAGAGGCAAAATCTATTTCAGATCCATTTTTTGAGAAGCCCAGTAGTCCTAGAGTGCAGGAGATCCGCAAGGTGTAGAAGAGTCGGAGAGAATTTGCGCTAAATCAAGAGGTGGCCAGTGGAACTCTTCTATCAGCTTCTGTATGAGGTGCCGATAAACTGAATGTTCCAGGCTGCACCTCGTTACTATTGAATTGTTTTCATCATCATCATAGGCAGTCCCTCATATCGAGGATGATTTGCTCCCGCGCCAAAAAGGGATAAGTTCACAGGTGTTTCAGTGAATGACCTGATATTCCAGGTCATGAACTGCATCCTGAAGGGTGGAAGATGCCTGTGCGTGGATTTTTTTAACGTGGGGTGGCCGTTGCACACCAGCCACCACACGGGCTTGACAGAGCTAGGCCTTGGTCCAGTGGCAAGGATTACCCAAGACGACTGGATACCAGCTCTGCTGCACGGACTTGGTGCGCACACATATCGCAGTGTGGGCTGGCCCGTGCTGCCCCTAGGCCCTTGCCTCTCCTGGGCCCCGAACTCACACCTCACCTTTGCCCCGATCACGTCCCACTACAATCTCTCGCCGCTCCTTCGCCCCGACCTCGCCGCTCCTGCTGTACCTGCCCGCGCTCCAATCACCGACCTGGACTTTGATGACGTCACTCCTCGCTGCCGTCGCCCTCCTGCACCAGCTCGCGCTGTACCTTGCCGTGGTACACCGCCTCGCTGCCCATGGCCACCGCTCGCCGCACCTTTTATGGCCCCGACCTGCCGCTGATGGTCTCTCACAGGTCAGGGCCTCCACAACGTAACTGTCAAAGACTGAACTGGCTGGTGCTCTTTAGAAAAGTGTCCCTGGGTCAAGTTTAGTCCCAACTGTGCAGCATTTGCCTACAAAATCCACCAAAAATGTGCAAACGTTGTTGTCAATTCCTCCTCCCCATCCTGAAGGTGCTCACTCCCTGCTGTGATACAGTTCTATGGCCCAGGTACCCCCGCCCCCCGCCCCCCCAAAAACTCTTTCCGAGGCTTGTTGCACTTACTAATCGCTTTCCTTGTGTGTGTGTGTGTGTGTGTGTGTGTCCCGGCAGGCTGTGGTGGTGCAACAGGATTCCTTCATCGAGGACCAGAAGCAGGCGTTGAACGAGAGGAGCGAGCGACTGACGCGCTCGTCCCTGCGACCCAACTCGCTGATCGAGCAGGAGAAGCAGCGCAGCCTGGAGAAGCACCGGCAGGAGCTGGCCAACCTCAGGCGGCAGCAGGTTCAGCACCTGGAGGAGAAGCGGAAGTGGGAGAAGGAGTGGGAGAGCAAGGAGCGGGAGCTGGACGAGCGGGAGGCCAGCGCGGCCCAGCACGAGGACGAGACGGCGGGCCTGCGGCGAGAGGTGGAGAAGCAGCGAGAGGAGCTGCAGTTGCGGAAGGAGGAATACCAGCAGGACCTGGAGAGGCTGCGGGCCGCACAGAAGCAGCTGGAGAAGGAGAAGGAGCAGCTAAAGAGGAAGGAAGAGCAGCTAACTCACCAAAGACAGGACAGCCTCTCGCACTCGGACTCCCTCAGTTCACAGGTACAGGCAACAGCGCAGTCCCAGAAAGGTTCCCTTTTGTTAGTTGGCTGTTTGAGACCTGTCGAAGTCCATCACCATCTTAAAAGATTCCAAACCCACCTACTGAAATCCGCACCACTGGATGCAACGTACACACTCTTTCCTGCTATGGGATACACCCCACTTAGCTGAGTCCATTGAATTTGGGCGAGGATTGACAAAAGCCACGGTTTAAGAACCCCCTAAATGTGCGCGATTGTACCCGCCAGAGTTTAACAAGCTATATGTAAGAACATAAGAAATAGGGGCAGGAGTCGGCCATTTGGCGCCACGAGCCTGCTTCGCCATTCAATAAGATCATAGCTGATCTGATCTCAGCCTCAACTCCACTTCCCTGCCCGCTCCCCATAACCCTCGACTCCCTTATCTCTCAAAAATCACAGCACTCTGGGCAGAGAATTTCAAAGACTCTCGGCACTCTGAGAGAAGAAATTTCTCCTCATTTCCGTTTTAAATGGGCGCCCCCTTATTCTAAAGCCACACAGCTTTCCAGCGTAGACCACACCCTGCATGTTTTGTGTTCAGTTGTGGGGCTGTGCTCCTTGTAGTCATTCTCACCCTGACACATTATCCCGTCCTGGGGCCAGTCACCATACATATACTGACGACACCCAGCTCGTTGGTTAGGACACGGGCTGCCGAGTTTTGAATGACCTCAAGTTTACGTAGGGTAGAATGTGGGAGGCCAGCCAGGAGTGTGTTGGAATAGTCAAGTCTAGAGGTAACAAAGGCACGGCTAACATACAGATCGGCCATGATCTAATTGAATGGCGGAACAGGCTCGAGGGGCTGAATGGACTACTCCTGTTCCTTTAACTCCCACTGCAAGGCTCACATCTGAGGGTGTTGGTTGAGAACAATTTCACAGTGGATACTCGCTGTATAAACATCGTAGATGAAGAAAAGACACTTGGGTGAGGAAGGCAGCCGGCAAAGGGGTCATCACCCAGTAACCCAGGAATAGGGTCGCCCAGTATTCCAGCAATGGGGTCACCGGCCAGTAAACCCAGCAGTGGGGGTCATCGCCCATAACCCAGGAATAGGGTCGCCCAGTAACCTAGCAATAGGGGTCACACAGGAATAGGGGTCATCGCCCAGTAACCCAGCAATAGGAGTCATCGCCCAGTAACCCAGCAATAGGGGTCATCGCCCAACAATAGGGGTCATCGCCCAGTAGCCCAGCAATAGGGGTCATCGCCCAGTAACCCAGCAATAGGGGTCATCGCCCAACAATAGGGGTCATCGCCCAGTAACCCAGCAAAGGGTCGCCCAGTGACCCAGCAATAGGGGTCATCGCCCAGTGACCCAGCAATAGGGGTCATCGCCCAGTGACCCAGCAATAGGGGTCATCGCCCAGTAACCCAGCAAAATAGGGGTCATCGCCCAGTAACCCAGCAATAGGGGTCATCGCCCAGTAACCCAGCAATAGGGGTCATCGCCCAGTAACCCAGCAATGGGGTTGCCCAGTAACCCAGGAAGAGGGTCGCCCAGTAACCCAGCAATAGGGGTCATCACCCAGGAATAGGGGTGGTCGCCCAGTAACCCAGGAATAGGGGTCATCGCCCAGTAACCCAGGAATAGGGGTCATCACCCAGTAACCCAGCAAAAGGGGTCGTCGCCCAGAAACACAGCAATGGGGTCGCGCAGTAACCCAGCAATAGGAGACATCGCCCAGTAACCCAGCAATGGGGTCATCGACCAGTAACCCAGCAATGGGGTCATCGCCCAGTAACCCAGGAATAGGGTCGCCCAGTAACCCAGGAATAAGGGTCATCGCCCAGTAACCCAGCAACAGGGGTCATCGCCCAGTAACCCAGCAACAGGGGTCATCGCCCAGTAACCCAGCAACAGGGGTCATCGCCCAGTAACCCAGAAAGAGGGCCACCCAGGAATAGGGTCGCTCAGTAACCCAGCAATAGGGGTCACCCAGGAATAGGGGTCATCGCTCAGTAACCCAGCAGTGGGGGTCACCGCCCAACAACCCAGCAATTGGGGTCATCGCCCAGTAACCAAGCGATGGGGGTCATCGCCCAGTAACCAAGCGATGGGGGTCATCGCCCAGTAACCCAGCAATGGGGTCATCGCCCAGTAACCCAGCAATGGGGTCATCGCACAGTAACCCAGGAATAGGGTCGTCCAGTAACTTAGCAATAGGGGTCATCGCCCAGTAACCCAGCAATGACGTCATCGCCCAGTAACCCAGCAATGGCATCATCGCCCAGTAACCCAGCAATGGGGTCATCGCCCAATAGCCCAGGAATAGGGGTCATCGCCCAGTAACCCAGGAATAGGGTCGCCCAGTAACCCAGGAATAGTGGTCATCGCGCAGTAACCCAGCAATAGGGGTCATCGCGCAGTAACCCAGCAATAGGGGTCATCGCCCAGTAACCCAACAATAGGGGTCATCACCCAGCAATAGGGCAATGGGGTCGCTCAGTAACCCAGCAATGGGGTCAGCCTGTAACCCAGCAATGGGGTTGCCCAGGAATAGGGGTCATCGCCCAGTAACCCAGGAATCTGGTTGCCCAGTAACCCAGGAATAGGGTCGCCCATAACCCAGGAATAGGGTCGCCTGGCAACCCAGGAATAGGGGTCATCGCCCAGTCACCCAGCAATGGGGCCGCCCAGTAACCCAGCAATAGGGGTCACCGCCCAATAACCCAGCAATAGGGGTCATCGCCCAGTAACCCAGCATTGGGTCATCGCCCAGTAACCCAGCAATAGGAGTCACCCAGGAATAGGGGTCATCGCCCAGTAACCCAGCAATAGGAGTCGCCCATTAACACAGCAGTGGGGTCATCGCCCATTAACACAGCAATGGGGTTGCCCAGGAATAGGGTCGCCCAGTAACCCAGCAATGGGGGCCATCGCCCAGGAAAAGGGTTGTCCAGTAACCCAGCAATAGGAGTCATCGCCCAGTAACACAGCAATGGGGGTCATCACCCAGTAACCCAGCAATAGGGTTGTCCAGTAACCCAGCAATGGGGGTCATCGCCCAGTAACCCAGCAATGGGGGTCATCGCCCAGTAACCCAGGAATAGGGTTGTCCAGTAACCCAGCAATAGGGGTCATTGCCCAGTAACCCAGCAATAGGGGTCATTGCCCAGTAACCCAGCAATGGGGCCCCCAGTAACACAGCAATGGGGCCACCCAGTAACCCAGGACTAGGGGTCACCACCCAGTAACCCAGCAATAAGGGTCATCACCCAGTAACCCAGCAATAAGGGTCATCACCCAGTAACCCAGGACTAGGGGTCATCGCCCAGTAACCCAGCAAATAGGGGTCATCGCCCAGGAATAGGATTGCCCAGTAACCCAGCAAAAGGGTCAGTCACTAACTCTGCCAGGGGGTCACTGCCCAGTAACCCAGCAAAGGCGCCTCCCCCTATAACCCCGCCAAGATGTCAGTACCTTCAGGGCAGGAAGAGCATAAACTGAGGTGGGGACAAAAGCATTTGTGCTCGATTCAAGCTCTGTATTTTCCAAATCTTCCTCTCCACGATTACAGGCTTCCGATCGCGAGAGTACAACAACACCGGGCGCTTTGACCGAGGGATCTCCCGGCTCAACGAAACACCTCAGTTGCAATTCACTAAACCAGGAACGCTTGGACACGCACCTTACAAAGAGGGAATCTGAGAATTCCACCAGTCCCCCTTGGACAGACGCCACACAAAGCAAAGCCAAGAACCTCACGAATCAGCCGCGGAGCACCACCAACCAGACAAACCCCATCCCACCGCGGTTACTCAAGCTCGCCAAACCAAAGGAGAAGAAGTCCAAACACCGGAAGGGCAAAGGTCAGCGGTGTGGGAACGCGCCGCCCGAGTATCCAGGTACGTAATGGCCGACTGTTTGCAATTAAACTAGGAATGGTGCATTAACTCTTTGTTAGGTTGGTCGTTGAACAGCATTGATGTATTGTAATGTTATGGCCATTTATGTTTCAAACCCTGTTCATTGCTGAGAGAGAAACATAGAAACATAGAAAATAGGTGCAGGAGTAGGCCATTCAGCCCTTCGAGCCTGCACCGCCATTCAATAAGATCATGGCTGATCATTCCCTCAGTACCCCTTTCCTGCTTTCTCTCCATACCCCTTGATCCCCTTAGCCGTAAGGGCCATATCTAACTCCCTCTTGAATATATCCAATAAACTGGCATCAACAACACTCTGCGGCAGGGAATTCCATAGGTTAACAACTCTGAGTGAAGAAGTTTCTCCTCATTTCAGTCCTAAATAGCCTACCCCTTATCCTAAGACTATGTCCCCTAGTTCTGGACTTCCCCAACATCGGGAACATTCTTCCCACATCTAACCTGTCCAGTCCCATCAGAATCTTATACGTTTCTATGAGATCGCCTCTCATCCTTCTAAACTCCAGTGAATAAAGGCCCAGTTGATCCAGTCTCTCCTCATATGACAGTCCAGCCATTCCTGGAATCAGTTTGGTGAACCTTCGGTGCACTCCCTCAATAGCAAGAACATCCTTCCTCAGATTAGGAGACCAAAACTGAACACAATATTCCAGGTGAGGCCTCACTAAGGCCCTGTACAACTGCAGTAAGACCTCCCTGCTCCTATACTCAAATCCCCTAACTATGAAGGCCAACATGCCATTTGCCGCCTTCACCGTCTGCTGTACCTGCATGCCCACTTTCAGTGATTGATGAACCATGACACCCAGGTCTCGTTGCACCTCCCCTTTTCCTAATCTGCAGCCATCCAGATATTCTGCCTTCATGTTTTTGCCCCCAAAATGGATAATCTCACATTTATCCACATTATACTGCATCTGCCATGCATTTTCCCACTCACCTAATCTGTCCAAGTCACCCTGCAGCCTCTTAGCGTCCTCCTCACAGCTCACACCGCCACCCAGTTCAGTGTCATCCACAAATTTGAAGATATTACACTCAATTCCTTCATCTAAATCGTTAATGTATATTGTAAAGAGCTGGAGTCCCAGCACTGAGCCCTGCGGTATTCCACTAGCTACTGCCTGCCATTCTGAAAAGGACCCGTTTATCCCGACTCTCTGCTTCCTGTCTGCCAACCAGTTCTCTATCCACGTCAGTACATTACCCCCAATACCATGAGCTTTGATTTTGCACACCAATCTCTTGTGTGGGACCTTGTCAAAAGCCTTCTGAAAGTCCAAATACACCACATCCACTGGTTCTCCCTTGTCCACTCTGCTCGTTACATCCTCAAAAAAATTCCAGAAGATTCATCAAGCATGATTTCCCCTTTCATAAATCCATGCTGACTTGGTCCGATCCTGTCATTGCTTTCCAAATGCGCTGCTATTTCATCTTTAATGATTGATTCCAACATTTTCCCCACGACTGATGTCAGACTAACTGGTCTATAATTACCCGTTTTCTCTCTCCCTCCTTTTTAAAAAAAAAAAGTGGTGTTACATTAGCTACCCTCCAATCCATAGGAACTGATCCAGAGTCGATAGACAGTTGGAAAATGACCACCAATGCATCCACTATTTCTAGGGCCACTTCCTTAAGTACTCTGGGATGCAGACTATCAGGACCCGGAGATTTATCGGCCTTCAATCCCATCAATTTCCCTAACACAATTTCCCGCCTAATAAAGATATCCTTCAGTACCTCCTTCTCAGTAGACCTACTGTCCCCTAGTACAATCGGAAGGTTATTTGTGTCTTCCTTTGTGAAGACAAAACCGAAGTATTTGTCAACTCGAGCAGCAAACTAGAGGTGATCCAAAACCCGGCTGCCCATGTCCTAACTCGCACTAAGTCCCGCTCACCCATCACCCCTGTGCTCGCTGACCTACATTGGCTCCCGATTAAGCAACTCCTCGATTTTAAAATTCTCATCCTTATTTTCAAATCCCTCCATGGCCTCACCCCTCCCTAGCTCTGTAATCTCCTCCAGTCCAACAACCCCCCGAGATGTCTGCGCTCCTCCAATTCTGCCCTCTTGAGCATCCCTGATTATAATCGCTCCACCATTGGTGGCTGAGCCGCCTTGTTGCCTAAGCCCCAAGCTCTGGAACTCACTCCCTAAACCTCTCCACCTCTCTTTTCTCCTTCAAGCTGCTCCTTAAAACCTACTTCTTTGACCAAGCTTTTGGTCACCTACGCTAATTTCTCCTTATGCGGCTCAGTGTCAGTTATTTTAATCTCAATACTCCTGTGAAGCACCTTGGGATGTTTCACTACTTTAAAGGCGCTATATAAATACAAGTTGTTGTTGTTGGCTTTCAGGCCTCCGATCTTTAACCTTCAGGGGTTGGAGGCGGGGGGGGGGGGGGGGGAGGAATGGCAACAACATTGTCGCTAAGCCGGGCTGCCCCGCAACTATCTGGGCTCCTGCGCCCACCGATCACTGGCTTTCCATTGGGACGTTTCACACGTGCGGGAAATTTTGAATGGGCGGCGCAGTCCGTTAACGGGACCGCGCACCCAAAAAAAATTTAAACAAAGTCTTGGACTTATATAGCGCCTTTCACGACCACCGGACGTCTCAAAGCACTTCTCCTTTGGAGTGTAGTCACTGCTGTAATGTGGGAAACGCAGCAGCCAATTTGCACACAGCAGGTTCCAACAAACAGCAATGTGATAATGACCAGATAATCTGTTTTTATTTGTGATGTTGATTGAGGGATGAATATTGGCCAGGACAGCGGGGATAACTCCCCTGTTCTTCTTCAAAATAGTGCCATGGGATCTTTTACTTCCACCTGAGAGAGCAGGCGGGGCCTCGGTTTAATGTCTCATCCAAAAGACGGCACCTCCGACATAGAAACATCGAAAATAGGTGCAGGAGTAGGCCATTCGGTCCTTCGAGCCTGCACCACCATTCAATAAGATCGTGGCTGATCATGACAGTGCAGCACTCCCCCAGCACTGCACTGGGAGTGTCAGCCTGGATTTATGGGAGGGGGAGGGGGGCGAACATTGGCTGCCATCCTTCCATGGATTCATCCTGGAGTCTCCAGGAATGGAACACTAATCTCCAGGACACTGCTGTGAGCAACACCCAGGCATTCAAAAAAAATTGCGTGTATTTTTCATTTTGTTAGTTATTAAAAATATTGGAGATTGTTTTTTTTTTAAAGCTGTTTAACTGGGGGTGGGAGGATAATAGAAAGACTTGTATCAATGCAAGTCTTTCTATTAATTCAAAAAAAGTTTCCAAAAGTGTAAATTTCTTTATGTTCTGCCTTTCTTCAGATGTCCTGCCTGCAGCGGGCAGCTCCGTGCTCAATCAGACACCGGCAGATACAAAGCACCCTGCAACTGAGCTAATGGGCAACGAAGAGGTTTTCTACTGCTGAACTTTCCTGCATTAGAGACTCTGTGGCGATTGGGGAGGAGGGGGAGGTGGTGGGGTGGGGGAAGGGTGGGGGGGGGGCGTGTGGAGAGAGGACTGAACTCCCTTGAACCCTGCTGTAGATTGCGTGGGTGTCTACAGTATGTGTGGCCAGATAATGTCTTACCCGCACTGCCTTCCCCCACTGCTCTGTGGTGATGGTATTGATGAAAATGCATGCAGAAATAATAAATATATATATATTTAGTTGGTACATTGATCTCTCTCTCTCGCCGCATAACGAAACGATTGATTGATTAAACGCCAACCAAAAGGGCATGATTAAAAAATTCCAGTTGAATTGAAGTCTACCTTTGCCAGGAACACCTTAACCAAAATCGTTGGCAAAGCTTCAAATTCCATCCGTTATTGGAGACTGATGCAGATTAAATCAGTGTGGAGACACAAATTGTTGAGCTGTCTTCTAAAGGCACGCCATTGTCACTCGGCTTGTTGGCTGTATTAGCGACGATATACTTTGGGAGATATCGCACTTGAGTCGAGCACTGCTCCAATGCGTTGCTCTTAATTCAGCCCCTCGCATTTGTCTAACCACTACCAGCACGCGTGACAGGCCATGTCCCCACCAGTGCCTCAAACCGAAGGTGCCCTCTCCCTGTCTGGAAGGGGAGCATCTGGAATTGTACCACTGGGTGTTCTTCACAGTTCCAGCACGGTGTGAGCATTTGACCTGTACACTTTCCTGAAAAGCTAGTGACAACACTTCCCCGCGCATCTTGCATTCAGTCCAGCCTTGGCGATTGGCTTTGGGGTGGGGTGGGGGGAGTGGTCCTCGCATTTTCAAATCTACCCCACCAAAATGATCTCGCCGTTTGTCTAGTGACCGGACAACCCACAGTCTGAAATAGGAAAGGGGGAATTATTGTAATGCAGGGCGAGAGAGATTGATTTACCAGCTAGGTAGGTCACCTAGAGCTTCTGGTGTCGGTGTGTGGGATGGACGCTCCCCTCCGCACCATCAGTCTAAAATGTAAATAGAATTGCAGTGAGTGCGATGGTTTTTAAAACATGTGCATTTCTCGCATTTGAGTGAGAGAAAGGTCTGAGGTTTTATATTTTTTTCCTTCAAACATGTTAATATTTAAATCTTGAAGGGAACAAATGCTGTCAAATATCGGTGTAAAATTAAATTCTGAATGTATAATGTTTTTTAAAAAGAAAAAAGCAGAAACTGTGTATAGCTGCAAGGGTGGAGTCCGTGCACGCTGGCATATACTTGATTACTTTGTTTTCCTTTGCTTAGATTTCCATTCTACTAGAATGTTAATTGGGATATTTTAATTGTCTTTGTTTAGATCATCTCATAATTTTTTTTTAAAAATGGATAGTATCTTTTGGCTGGCCTGCTTATGATTTGACGGGGATGTGGGGCGGGGCGATGCAGTGTAGAACGCACTGACCTTTCACCTCGGGGAACCTGGGTGCAAATCCAGCTTGGACTGGAAGGGGTCAAAGTCTCCATGGGCCTGAATTAGGGGGGGTCCCTATGTGGAATGAGTTCAGGCAGTCTCATTCCAGTCCGACGCACAAAACTGCCTGTGACGTGGCACTAAAATAGGGAACCTCACTCGCTGAGGGTAGCTGGGGTTAGGGAAACGGGGAAGTATCCCGCAGGTGCTGGAGGGGGAACTTGGGACATAAAGGAGAAAGAAGCTTCGCTTAGCCGTGACCTGCGAGTCCTCGATGCGAGCAGCGGGTGCCCGAAACGGAAAGGGTTCCATTCCCGCACTAACGTCCCTCACCTTGATTAGCAACAAAACAAAAATTCACATGTTACCACTGAGCACACTCGGCTCTCCGAACACACCTCATCAAGGGATAGTTTCTTAAACACTCTGCTTTGTTGGTGTTGACGTTTGGGTGGAGGGGGGAGTGTGTGGGTCTGTTAGGGGCACAGTAGGAAGGGAGAGTTTGCACTGTTTAACCGTAGAGGGATCACAGCTGCCCAGTTTACCTTTCACCCCTGATGCCTCTTGTCTTACTGGGAGGTACCATAACAATGATTGAGGGAAAGGCCCAGCTTTAAATCTGAGACAGAGCGAGGTGAAGCATGGCCAAATGGAGGAGACCGACTGACCTGTTCCCGTTGCGCCCTCGATAAGTTTAACTTGTGGATTGTTTAACAACTGCCGGTCCCTTTTAGGTTTGGGACAGGAGCAGGCCATTCAGCCCCCTCGAGCCTGTTCCGCCATTCGGTTAGATCATGGCTCCTCTGCATCTGACCCGCCTTGGTTCCGTAAACCCTTAATACCCTTGGCCGAGCAGTAACGAAAGGGCCGCGGTTAATCCCATGGCCCACCCCAGGCCACACGAGGCCGGCTTGAAGGGGTTTGAAGCCACAAAGCACTTTAAAGGAACTATTATCTTTTAACCTGTGCACTGTTACAAGCTTTCCTTACTGGTTTGATCAGAGGACAATCACAGTTCCTTGACATGTGCTGTGTTTGTCATGGAGCCTAAACACAAATGTCGGGGAATTATTTCAAGCAGAGTTTTACTGTAAGGTGCCATTTCAGTTTTGTGTTGGACACTTCTGTCTGTGCCCATGGGGGAAGTAGGTGCATTTTACCAAACACCGAATCTGTGTACAAGAGAGAATACAACCACTGCACGTGAGCTGCAAGCTTCTACCAGGTCCTGTGGTCTAGTTTCGATTTAATAATCTTAAGAGCTGCTGCTATTGATTTTATAAATAGATTTTTTTTAAATAGAGGTGGTTTTTCTTCCCCCTAAGTTTTCGGTGCCAGCTTTGACTTATTCGCAGTGGTCTTTGGTTTGGGTGGGAGATGGATATGGCGGACTGGGGCACTGTGAAGTCTGCCCTTATGTTCCCTGGGGCAGCACAAGTTCCGGGTATGTGCCCCCACCCCCCCCCCGCCCTCCAACTACTCCAGAAATTTCAATAAGGGATGTAACAAGGTTTCTCGGGAAGCCTGTTCACGGCATATCCTCGTAGGCTCCTCGCCTCCCAAAAATAAAAGACTCCAATGTGGTATTTCTAATGACATTTTCTCCTCCCTCCCCCCATTCCCTCCTGGAGATAACGACTTGTGCTGGGGCACAAGTTCCATGGGTGCCAGGTATCTGCCCACCCAAGGGGCTTCTGCTTTCCTGTCCGAGCCCAGCTTGGTGAGGGTGTATTCAACCGTGAAGGGCGTCACATCCCAGCCCGGTCCTGCCCTCGTCCGTACGCACACTCGCACGCTGAGCCGATGTGGAGACAGGAGCCCTCTCTCCCCTCCTCCCCCAGCCTCGGGCAGCCGTGGCATTACTGGCGCCCCCCCAGCGCTGATCATTCAATGAAGACAGAAGCGTTTATTTCTTTTAGAAGAAAGGCTACGATTATTTAATAAATAAATTGGAGCACCCTATTTTCGAGTAGCACAATCCTGGTGCCTGTCTTGTGAATTATCTAGACAGCTCATTCTGGGACTTTAAGCTCCCAAGAACTTTGTACAAATGACTTGCCCCAGTGAGAGGTTGTTGGGGGAAGGGTTGGGGGGAATGCCAGAAATGAAGGAGTTAGCGTGGTGTCGGGGATTTGCTGTTTGTCTGGTGGAGCGGTGCCAAATGTAGCAAAGTCACGCCACATGCCACTGGAATAAAGGCTCCTTCGGCGAAATCAGGATTACCGATCGGGGGGAGGGGGAGGGGGAGGAGGTGCTTACTGAATAATCTGAGGTAATTTAAAACCACTCTCCCGGTGGTTGTGAGGAACCTGCATCCAAGAGTCGGTGCGGGCCAATCCCGCTGGGTTATTTTTCAAACACACTGGGAAGATTTGGTGCATTGTGGGGGCCAAGAGAAGTAGCCTGTGACATGTGCTCTCTTGCAGCATTCACGGGGCACAGGATTTTGTTAGTTTGTGTGTGTGTGTGTGTGTGTGTGGAGGAGGCAGGATTGTGTCAACCATTGTACCAGACACTTGCCAATATTTAAATTCCAGAACTGGAAATGCATGACTGGGCCCGTGAGCATCTATAAAGAGAAAAGACAGGTTAACATTTCAAGTGCGGATCTGAGTTGTGAGTTCTGTTGACGAGGCTTCACGTTTCAGACGCCATTGGCCGTCGCTCCTCCAGCACTTTCTGATTTAGTTCAGAGTTTCAGCCTTCCCCGGTTTTCCTTATTTTAAACCGATGTTTGAAGTGTCCAATGAAAGGGGATAACTGAACTCGCCCTCTGCAGATTTAGTTAACGGGTAATATTTTTATTTGTGAACAGGTACCTGTGGACGCAGTCTTTCTTTAAGATGGGGCCTTTTCAAATTACCCCCTCCCCACTTGTCCGACAAACCACAAAAAGGGGGGTTACTTTGCCTTTGTATGCTGTCATGTTTTTGGACTTGTGTTCTATAGGAGTGAGAACTCCTGGTTATTTGTGAACTCATCCGTATCAAAGGCAGGAACCCTATTGACTACTCTGACTTTGAAAATCTCCGCACCATTATTTATACACTGGTTAACCCATTCATGTTAAATTCCTGCCTGTGTTAATTTAGCACGGTTTATGAGTTTGTGACTGTTACAATACCACAGGCAGGAATTGTGACACATTAACCAATGCATTAGAGACAGCACACAGAGGGATATTAAGCCCCAAAGTGCTTAAACAAAAAAATCTGTTTTATTCTGATATTTAATGTACAGGTGTGATTTTTATTCAAATTTTGAAACGCTTTAATTTTTTTCCCCAGTACGTCTGCCTTTCTGTGGAGTCCAACAAAATGGATTCTACTTGGTGATACCTTGCCGAGTGAATTTTTAAACACGTGTTTAATGCCTCGCTCCCTCTTTGTCTCGATGTGCTGTAACTTTGGTAAATGCATAGCAACCTCCCCCTCTACCCTGTCCCTCACCACCTCATGTACAATCTCGTGGCCAGCACCCAATTCCTAAAGGGCTACAAGACATTTGAGAAGATGTCACGCCTCCAGAAAAGGGTACGCATTCCACGTGAAGCCAACTCTCGGGTTGGAGGGTTTGAACCCTCCACACTTTCCTAAAGCAGCCTGCAGCCGACCTTCCCAACAGAGAGCTGGAAATGCAGACCATTCACCATCGCTGGTAAACAGCCTCTGCACTTCCAACGCCGTTTAAACCGCCTGATTCGGACACACCTGCCTTGTACTGAAAACATTTATGCACTAACTGAATTGTGGATGTGCTCAGGATATCTCTCAAGCATTTTATATACCTCTCTGCTTTCAAAAAAAAAATTCCTGAGGATAAACAAAAAATCTACTTGTACTTTGTATTTTTCTCGATTCTGTGTAAAAAATAATTCTAAGGGTGAAAAAACCTAATTATTTTATCTCTGATGTAATTAATGTAAAAAAAAAAGGTGGAAACTGTAAACAAATAGTTACATTTCTGTAATGTTTCTTGTGATCGCGCGTAGCTTTTTTTTGTGTAATTAAGCTTTTATTTATCACCTGTTTTCCTGGTAGATTGTAAACCAAATGTACATTTCATTTTCCCCACAATAAACATTTACACAATAGATTTACTTGAAGGAGTTTGTGCTTTCCTTCTATGATTTAAATAGAGGCATAGAGTACAAAAGCAAGGAAGTTATGATGACCCTGTATAAAACACCGGTTCGGCCACAACTGGAGTATTGTGTCCAATTCTGGGCACCACACGTTAGGAGGGATGTGAAGACCTTAGCGAGGGTGCAGCTAAGATTTACCAGAATGGTTCCAGGGATGAGGGACTTCAGTTACGTGGATAGACTGGAGAAGCTGGGGTTGTTCTCCTTGGAGCAGCGAAGGTTGAGAGGAGATTTGATCGAGGTGTTCAAAATCATGAGGGGTCTAGACAAAATAGATAGAGAGAAACTGTTCCCATTGATGGAAGGGTCGAGAACCAGAGGACACAGATTTACGGTGGTTGGCTGAAGAACCAAAGCCGACATGAGGAAAAACCTTTTTACGCAGCGAGTGGTTAGGATCTGGAATGCGCTGCCTGAGAGGGTGGTGGAGGCAGACTCGATTGTGGTTTTTAAAAGGGAGTTGGATAAGTACCTGAAGGAAAAAGAATTGTAGGGCTATGGGGAAAGGGCGGGGGAGTGGGACTAGCTGAGGTGCTCCTGCAGAGAGCTGGCATGGGCTCGACGGGCCGAATGGCGGCCTCCTGTGCTGTAACTGTTCTGTGACTTATTTCTCGTCACCCTCTCCCTAAGCTGCAAGGACCAACATTTGCCACCAGATGTCAGTGATGAGCTGCATGATGTATCTGCCAGGGAGGGACAGATTCTGCTGCCGTTATTCTTCACACTGCTTTCTCTCCCAGGTCGGGCCTTGGACCAGCGAGATACATTGATTTTAGCGCTCATTTATCAATGCCTCCATTATTCTTATTTCGTGTGTTAGTAGCAAAGCAAATCAAATGTCAATATCTAAGTCGGATATCCAGGCCAAAGCTTCCGGTGTGACAGCGTGGATATCTTGTCGGCTGCCTGTGAATTCCCTCTGAGGGCAGTGCTCGATGACGTGCTCCAGGGTCTGATTAGGAGCTCCACAGTCACATGATGGGGAGGCTTTAATCTTCCACCGATGGAGAAGGTGGCAGCATCGACCGAGACCGGCCCTGAGGCGGTTAATGGTTGTCCACTGTTTGCGAGGGAGGTTTGATCCTTCAGGTTGCACTGTGGGGTCCTCTATTATTCCAAATGTCGCAGTTCTTCCAAGCATTTTGCCGTCAGTCATCAAGGAGATCGCTGAAGGGCTTCGGCGATGGTTCAAAATGGCCTTCTAGATTCTACCTGACCACTGGACTCGCCTTAGCCGTTTCTCCGTTTGCACCCACTGTTACTTGGTTTGATCTACTGCAATCCCGCGCGCTCCACTTCCTGACCGTGCCGCTGATCCCCCCCCCGCCCCAACGGGCCGCGATTGGGAGCGTTGATGCACTTCAACGCCCCTTCGCTTAAAGGGGAGGGCCACTGTGCACTCTGCACGGCCTCCGCTGGGCCACCAGGGGGCAGCGTGGGACCGGGTCTACAGCCCAGAGCCGAAAGCGGAGCGCCAGGCTGCACGATGTCGGCGTGGACTGCGCCCGTGAGCAAGTATTGCAGCCAAGTCAGCAAAATGGAAAAGATCGCGGGCCGTTGGCTCGTTCCCCTTTAACTTGCGCCCCGTGCGCAGAAGTCGGCCCGCTTTGTGACCTGCTCACCTCGGCCTCGAGGGGGCAATATTCCCCGTGGGGCGGAAAGGGGGCGTCGCGCATGGCGCTGACATCGGCAGTTGTGCAGCGGACCAGGGCGCTGGGGGTGCCGCTGCCGTGACGACGCCTCCACAATTTCCCGGAGCCGGTAGCAGCCCCTCCCCCCTCCCCCGGGCCCCGTTGGCGCCCCCCGGAGGTGCTAATGGGCATTGCAAAAAGGGCCAATTTCACCGAAGTTCTGAAATCCTGCCTTACTACCTCCCTCTTCCCTCTCAAAAAGAAGCCACATGTTATAACAGCGCCTTTTCAATTTAATCATTTGGTTGTGAAATTCTTTACCATGTTTGAGAGACAAAGAAAGAATGATCTAGCATTTATATAGCGCCTTTCACTACCACCGGATTTCCGAAAGCACTTTACAGCAAACAAAGTACTTTTGGTGTGTAGTCACTGTTGTCATGCAGGAAACGCGGCAGCCAATTTGTGCACAGCAAGCTCCCACAAACAGCAATGTGATGATGACCAGATAATCTGTTTTTCGGGGATGTTGGTTGAGGGATAAATATTGACCCCAAGAAAACACACCTGTCCTTCAAAATAGTGCCTTGGGATCTTGTACGCTCACCTGAGAGAGTAGACCTGGGGTTAGAAATTCCAGTCTGGGATGATAACTTTTGAAAAAGGAGTGCCAGGCGTTAATGATTCCTGCTGGGAATCTCTGCTTCAGCGCTCCAAGCGGGAAGTGGAGCACTAAATCAAGCGCTAGCCACTTGTCTTGGGTCGCTGAAGTCCGCGAGCGGGGCAGTAGCAACAGAGCGCAGCGCAAACGACCTCAGAGGCGGCTGCTTCCCTTGCTTTAAGGGAAGGACCTATGATGGTCCGCAACTTACTTCCAGGCGGTTCTGCCTTGCCAAGCGACCTGCGCGACTGCTATTACAGCCCGAAACACTCCCAGAAAGCGGAAGGCTTGGACATCTCGCAGAAATGAAACAACAAAAACTTACAGCGAGCACCAGACTGGCGCAAATAATAAAGTTTGGCCTACCTGAAAACCAATCCCTTTAATTAGCGCTCCCCAAGTGGCCAGTTGAGGTGATGACGCTTCCTCTTCCTGCCGTTGTTGATGTCCTGGCGATACAGCGGGAGTGGGGGAGATGGAGGGGGAAAGGCAATTTCATATCCGGATGCTGTGCACTCTATGACATCACAATCTGCGAGGAGCTAGAGGCCAGGTTGCTAACCGGCACTGAAGTTCACGGGCGTCGCTGAACCCCTAGTGCCCCGTTAGCACACGCCCCCCACCAACCAGCGCTAACAGGAGGTGCTAAGCAGACGAATTTGTCCCCCCTAGTCTCATAGACAAGTTAAGCAACAGCTTGATGTAATCGTACTCGGAGAATCATATCCATCAGCCAGACTCCTCCATCACCATTCCTGGGCATTTGCAGGAACGAGAGAGGAAAACTCCGAAGAATAGATGTAGTTTATTAATAAAATAACAAGTTGGAAGATTGCAATGGAGAGAGGTGAGAAAATGACTGCCCGCCAGGCAATGAGTTTTTCCTTGTACTGTCTCCAGGAATTCGAGAGCTGGTAAAAGTACCTTCAAGGAAACGTGGGAAGTGCTTGGGTCTTGGCGAGCTGAATTTTATAAGAGAGTTGTTGAGAGTTGTGAGGAAAAAAGTAGTGTTTAGCATCAAAGCAAAAGAGTGAGCATCTTTCCGGCAACTTTAGCAATGGAGGAGATGCAGGGGCTCAATTTGAGATCGAAGAGATAGTATGCAAATCTGCTGTGATGCTTCACGTGGTTGATCAGCTGCCTAAGTTTGCACGTGGAGAATGGCGACTTTGGACGAGGTATTACGTTTCTCCAGTTCACACACCAGCCACTCCAACGACCTCTCTACGTGACGGTGCCAATTTCACCTTGTGCTATGAACGCCTGTCCACT
This sequence comes from Pristiophorus japonicus, assembly GCF_044704955.1. NCBI lineage: Eukaryota > Metazoa > Chordata > Chondrichthyes > Pristiophoridae > Pristiophorus > Pristiophorus japonicus. The sequence continues at coordinate 25,620,515 of NC_091993.1, forward strand.
AGGGAACCGGATTGAGATTCCCAAAACTCATTTCCAGCAACGCCCTCGCAGGCACTGGACAGAGGAGACTTTCACTCCAGCATTTTGGGCGGGCTTTCAACGTTGAGGTCTCAGAGGTGTAAAACGAATGGCTGATCTACCACGTCGCCCCAATTTCCCGCTCTTCACCCACACCATTCACCTCACCCCATAATTAGATGACTTAAAAAATATTAAACGGAAAGACTTGCATTTATATAGCGCCTTTCACGACCACCGGATGTCTCAAAACACTTTACAGCCAATTAAGCACTTTTTGAAGTGTAGTCACTGTTGTAATGTGGGAAACGCGGCAGCCAATTTGCGCACAGCAAGCTCCCACAAACAGCAATGTGATAATGTCCGGATAATCTGTTTTTGTTATGTTGATTGAGGGATAAATATTGGCCCCAGAACACCGGGGATAACTCCCCTGTTCTTCTTTGTAATATTAAGGAACAAAGATAAATTCTAAAAGCAAAATAATTATCTTTAAAAAAAGAACACATTACCCTTATGGAAACTTGTAAAAAACATAAAAATGAAAGGTGCCTTTTATTCTCCGAGATGTGATGACTGTTCCAACTGTTGCGTAAAACCGGTCTGTTTATAGACTGTCTAATAAATTGTATATAATTGGTGTAAACCCTGATGCAGTGTGTTAAGATTGGTCTCCAGCAACCATTCACTAGGAATTGCTCCCTAACACTGATTCATTTCACATTGAGCATAAGTTGAATGTGAACCCCTTCAACGCACCATCTCCCCTCCCCTCCCCAGCACACCCCGCCCCCAGTGAACTGGACTTATCTATTGGCCACAAATCTCCCAATTTCAAAGATGATTTTGTGCCTTGTGCTTTAGTCTGTATCTAATCCGTGCTGTCCCCAACCTGTATCTAACCCGTGCTGTACCCGACCTGTAACTAATCCATGCTGTCCCCAACCTGTATCTAACCCGTGCTGTCCCCAACCTGTATCTAACCCGTGCTGTCCCCAACCTGTATCTAATCCGTGCTGTCCCCAACCTGTATCTAACCCGTGCTGTCCCCAACCTGTATCTAACCCGTGCTGTACCTGACCTGTATCTAACCCGTGCTGTCCCCAACCTGTATCTAACCCGTGCTGTACCTGACCTGTATCTAACCCGTGCTGTACCCGACCTGTATCTAACCCGTGCTGTACCCGACCTGTATCTAACCCGTGCTGTACCCGACCTGTATCTAACCCGTGCTGTACCCGACCTGTATCTAACCCGTGCTGTACCTGACCTGTATCTAACCCGTGCTGTACCTGACCTGTATCTAACCCGTGCTGTACCCGACCTGTATCTAACCCGTGCTGTACCCGACCTGTATCTAACCCGTGCTGTACCTGACCTGTATCTAACCCGTGCTGTACCCGACCTGTATCTAACCTGTGCTGTATCTGACCTGTATCTAACCCGTGCTGTACCCGACCTGTATCTAACCCGTGCTGTCCCCAACCTGTATCTAACCTGTGCTGTATCCGACCTGTATCTAACCCGTGCTATACCTGACCTGCGACTGAACTTCTGCTAACATTGGGAATGGAACAACTTTCACCTTTAAGGGTCTTTCTCCCTCAACTCAACCCTCCTACATTACAACAGTGGTGGAAATGTGGTTGACTCATAATACCCTCTGAAATGGTAACTAGCAAGCCACTCTGTCACATCCTTCCTCCCTCCTTCTCCTTCTCCTTCCCTTCCCTTCCCTTCTTCCCTCTCCTTCCCTTCCCTTCATTCCTTCCTTCCTTCCTTCTTCCCTTTCCTCCTTTCCTTCCTTCATTCCTTCCCTTCCTTTCTTCCTTCCCTTCCTTCATTCTCTTCCTACTTTCCTGCCTTCCCTTCTTCTCTTTCTTTTCTTCCTTCTTCCCTTCCCTCCTTCCTGTTATATATGTATACTTGTATTTACTCTGTACAGCCACCAGAGGGCTCATCCCCTGGAGTCCCAAGGGATCCCATAATCCCTTGGGAGCATAGATATTTAAGGAGGCTTCACAGGTTGGAGAGGCACTCTGGAGACCTGCAATAAAAGACTAAGGTCACACTTTACCTTGAGCTCACAGTGTTCAGTCTGACTCTTCCTCCATACACAACAGTTTCCTTCCTTCATTCCTTCCCTTCTTCCCTTCCTTCCTCCCTCCCTGTAGGTAGCCTATCCTGTATCATAATTGGGTCTTTCTTACTCACTTTCTTCAATGACCCAGTGAAAGGTGCACCATAATATACGCACTTCCTGTTACAGGTGTGTTATCCTTCATATACAGACATAATCCAACACATAATTCCACATTAATTATATATTTTTTTATTGCACATTCGAATTTATATTCAGCTGCCGCCACCTTTCTGCTGGAAGCCGAAGTCTCGCCCAAACTTTGTGCCTTGGGGCTTGGACGACCATTTTGTTGGACAAGCAAGTCACGGCAAGTGATGCCTTTCGCAAGAGGGTTCTCCCTGGAGCAGCAGGGTATAACAGAGAGAGAGAGGTTTGATACAGCCAGCACACAGGTGATACTATCACAACATCGGGGCTGTGAGCATTACCTCACCGCACCAAATCTTTGGGATTGTGGAGCCTCAGGGGGCCAGTCGACATATTGTGAAATCACAGGTGCATTACCTGTGAGGCTTATTCCAAGTGATGCGCATAAACATATTTTCCTTATCTTCTGGCTGTGGCCTTCAGGCAATGATGCTTATGTATTTTCATTCTCTTCCATGTATTATCTCACAGTGTGGGCCTGAGCCATACAGCGCAGGAGTGACCTGCTTTAGTCCCCGGCACTGTGCCGAGTCCGCTGATCGCTGCCCAGGCAGCAGTGAGATACTACCCCATTGACCTTGAACAGAGGGAACAGAAAATCAACCAAACATCCTGATCACTGAGCTGGAAAGTTCGTTGTAACTTATGCACTGGCAAATTAAACAAATTAACCTTTAGACATTAAAATCAAATAAAAATTTGGTTGCTGGGGGTGATGATGCACTCCAGTCTCTCTGGCGCCCACCTCTCGTGGAAGGCCACGAGCGTGCCGGTGGACACCGTGTGCTCCATCACCAGGGAGCATGCTCACAGGTCTGTAGAGCTGTTGAAACTGACCCCCGTCCAGACGGAATTCCTCATCAGAGCCAAGCCCCGAAACCTCCCTCGGGAGCCAGCGCCTCACAACTTGACCCTCCTCTGGGAAATTCCCTCCGTGCCTTTCAGTTCTGCGTGGAGGGGATTCCTGTACGGGCTGCTCTTGCACACTCTCTACGTTGCCATCCTCATCTGCCGTCCGGACACGCCATGGCGCACCAGCTTGCTGTCCGGAGAAGGCGGGGGTCCCCAATGGAGTGCCCTCTATGCGGGAATCTTCCCTCTATTTATTGGGGACTTGGCCTGAAGGGTGTTGCACGGAGCAGTCCCGTGCAATAAGTTTTTAAGTCGGTTCACGGGTTCCCATGCCGCCTGCAATTTCTGCGGTCTAGAGGAATCCGTGTTCCATACTTATGTTGAATGTGTGAGGTTCCATTGTTTGAAGGGGCTGCTCCTCAAATTCTGGTTGCACTTCAGTCCCACATTCCTGGTCTTTGGGCACCCTGTGCGGAGGGGAGTGGGCAGGTCGGAAGGCCTCCTCGTAGGACTGCTCCTGGGCATGGCCAAGGAGGCCATCAACCGGTCCAAGCAGCGGGCGGTCGAGGGGGTCATTCAGCCCGACTGCCTGCCTCTCTTCCACAGTTACATCCGAGCCAGGGTGTCCCTGGAGATGGAACACGCAGTGTCCACTGGTACACTCGAGGCCTTCCGCGAGAGGCGGGCATCGGAGGAACTGGAATGCATCATCACCCCCGGCAACCAAATTTTAATTTGATTTAAGTTTGTGGTAAAAAGTTAACTTGTTTATTTGTCGGTTTTAGTGCCCCCCATTAATAAGGGGACACTTGATTTACATTTCAACTAAAAATAATTGTAGAGCTGTTGCATTGTGAGTGGCTTAGTCAGTCACGTGATGGTCACAAGACTCAATAAAACCCCAGTCAGTTGGGTTCGGGGGATCCACGATGAGGCAGGTGGTTGTGAGCCAGGTGGGTGAGCCTGGTAATGTGTAGTGTGATTGTTAAACCTTTGCTAATAAACCAACTAGTTCTTAATAGCAATGTGTTGCTATGAATTCTTGAGCAAAGAAGCCATGATGCAAATACATTACAGTCTGGCTGTGTGGATATTGGGTGAGGACAGTGTTGTGCTCAGTTAAGAAAGAACATAAGATAAAAACATAAGAAATAGGAGCAGGAGTAGGCCAAACGGCCCCTCGAGCCTGCTCCGCCACTCAGTAAGATCATGGCTGATCTTTGACCCCAACTCCACTTCCCCGCCCTAATCCCCATATCCCTTGAAAGGAAGACTTTCATTCAGGACATTCCCAAAGTGCTTTATAGCCAATGAAGTACTTTTGAAGAGTAGTCACTGTTGTAATGTAGGAGACCCGGCAACCAATAAACAATTTGCGCCCAGCAAGCTCCCACAAACAGCAATGTGATAATGACCAGATCATCTGTTTTAGTGATGTTGTTTGAAGGATGAATATTGACCAGGATAGTCCCCTGCTCTCCTTCCAAATGGTGTTGTGGGATCTGTGAGGCCCAGTGCCACACTGGGTGTGCTCTCACTCATTGAGTAATTGTGGGAGAGTGTGTCTGTACCGAGGGCTTGGTTGCAAATCGCTAGATGCAAACAGATAAAGCTATATTTAGCAGTGGGTGTCACTCATCTGAGACACAGTCAGCATCGAGATGTAAAGAATTACTGTCACACCACAGACACAGGGCTATCGCAATGTAGGGCCCGCTCCAGCATATTAAAACAATACCTTGGGCCTTTCAACAATGCAGTAATTTCTTAAATCACATTTTAATCTCCTTCCTTCCCAGCCTTAAGATATATGACGCCATCGAGCAGTCATTTTAATACCAAAAAAGACAGCTGGAACTTTTGACAAGGGCAGGATTGGTAACAGTGCAGCTCAGGTCGATCAGACTGTGAGCAAATGTCTCCTTTACTTTTGACTTTATTTTTGCGCTGATGAGGGGTAACAGCGGCTCAGAAACAAAATCTTTTCCATTTCAGGCTCCCATTTTCAGCACGAAGCCCTCGCAGGTCAGGTACAGCGCAGGTTAGGAGCAGCGTGAAGCTTCCTCCGCTCTGTCCCGATAGAGATGCCTCGGCCACGATCTTGGAAAGATTGCCTTCGAATGCTGTTCCTCACAGCAGACCTCCAATAAAGACCGCCAGAACAGTGACCAGCTAGGAGGAGCTTTCTGGTGGATGCCCAAAAATAACTTGCAAAAACTTAATGGAGCCCTTTACATTGCAAAATGAAACTCATTATAACGTACCCTGGTCAACTTGGTGCTTTGCCCCGAAGTGTGCCGGTTGAAGTGTTACAACAGGACTGCACATCTTTAGTTGATATTTTTCATCTTTGCTCATGTCCCACACTCCATGAGTCATATTCTTTTTAAATGTTTTCTCGCATGCAATTTTTTTTTCAGTAAAAATACACATCCCAGTTTCTTGATCCAACTAAGCATTTCAAACAAAATCACTCCTCGGCAGGCAATCTGTCTTGCTCTTAATTGCTCTGGCATCGACCATCCTCTCCGCCACCGCTCCCCCCCCCCCCCTCCTCAAATCCTCTGGCGCAGTTTGTGTAATTGTGAAGTGTTCTGCAGATTATTCATCAGGCAGAAAACCTTCAAAACCTCAAACTCTCTGCATTTCCAGTTCCCACCCAACCCAGGACCACATGAGCAGCTCTTACATTGGGTTAAGCGGCAAGATGATACGTGGGAAAGGATGGCCCAAAGGTAAACTCGCTGGGTTTACCAAGGCTGCCATGGCCAGTCCTGTTTGTGATGATGGTTCTCTTGTATTTAAAAGTATTCTTGCCGCTGTTATGTGGCACCCCTCCCTGAACCGACGCATATATTGACGATCTCCTGTATTTATTTGAATGTCAGCTGTGGCTCAGTGAGTGGCACTCTCGCCTCGGGAGTCAGAAGGTTGTGGGTTCAAGTCCCACTCTAGAGGCTTGAGCACATAAATCTAGGCTGACACTCCCAGTACTGTCAGAGGTGCCGTCTTTCAGATGAGACGTTAAACCGAGGCCCCGTCTGCTCGCTCAGGTGGACGTAAAAGATCCCATGGCAATATTTTGAAGAAGAGCAGAGAGTTCTCCTTGGTGTCCTGGCCAATATTTATCCCTCAACCAACATAACTAAAACAGATTGGTCATTATCACATTGCTGTTTGTGGGAGCTTGCTGTGCGCAATATGGCTGCTGCATTTCCCACATTACAAGTGACTACACTCCAAAAGTACTTCATTGGCTGTAAAGCGCTTTGAGACATCTGGTGGTACGAAAGCATAGGCCTTACACTAAACATCCATAAGACAAAGGTCCTCCACCAACCTGACCCCGCCACACAGCATTGCCCCCCAGTCATCACCATCCACGGCGCAGCTCTGGACAACGTGGACCATTTCCCATATCTCGGGAGTCTATTATCAGCAAGGGCAGACATCGACGACGAGGTCCAAGACCACCTCCAGTGCGCCAGCGCAGCCTTCGGCCGCCTGAGGAAGAGAGTGTTCGAAGGCTCTCAAATCTGACACCAAGCTTATGGTCGACAGGGCTGTAGTAATACCTGCCCTCCTGTATGGCTCAGAGGCGTGGGCCTCATACATTAAACACCTCAAATCGCTGAAGAAATACCACCAACGATGTCTCCACAAGATCCTGCAAATCTGCTGGGAGAACGAACGCACCAACGTTAGTGTTCTTGCTCAGGCCAACATCCCGAGCATCGAAGCACTGACCACACTTGACCAGTTCCGTTGGGTGGGCCACATTGTCCGCATGCCTGACACAAGACTCCCAAACAAGCGCTCTACTTGGAACACCTACACGGCAAGCGAGCCCCAGGTGGACAGAGGAAACGTTTCAAGGACACCCTCAAAGCCTCTTTGATAAAGTGCAACATCCCCACCAACACCTGGGAGTCCCTGGCCAAAGACCGGCCTAAGTGGAGGAAGAGCATCCAGGAGGGCACTGAGCACCTCGAGTCTCGCCGCTGAGGGCCTGAAGAAAACAAGTGCAGGCAGCGGAAGGAGCGTGCGGCAAACCAGACTCCCCAGCTGCCCTTTCCTTCAACCACTGTCTGTTCCACCTGTGACAGAGCAGAGACTGTAATTCCCGTATTGGACTGTTCAGTCACCTAAGAACTCACTTTTAGAGTGGAAGCAAGTCTTCCTCGATTTCGAGGGACTGCCTATGAGTATGATGATGATGATGTGTTCCCATGTGCTATTTGTCAACACTATATTGTTCAATGTCCCTATCAATTGATACTGCTATCCTATGTTGATCTATAGGGGGTGGACTTCGCCTGCTGTGCCCCTCCCGTTAGTGCCTCCGGGGGCGCTAGCGCCATGTGCCTGTTTTTGCCCAGGAGGCACGACCGGCTCCCGTGAAATTGCGCGGGAGTTAGTGGAAACGCTAACATGGTGGCACTGCACCCCGCTAGTAGCGCCCCCTGGCTGCCACGCAACCTCCAATGATGTAATCGGCGTGCGCAGCGACCCCTTTCGGCCCCGCCGTGGACATCGGCCAGCGGATCGCGATGCTACCGTGAGCGGGTCGTGAACCAAACCGACATCTACTCGTGGGGCGGAAGTTAAAGGGGAGGTGCGCTGTGCCCCCATTTTGTCGCTTTAGCCAATTCGGCAGTCTTGCTGCTCTGTGACGTGGTCCAGGCCGCCAATGTGCAGCCTGGCGCTCCGTTTTGGGTGCCGGGTTGCAGCTTCGGCACCGTGCCACCCTGGTGGCCCAGTGGGAGGCCGTCGGAGGCCCTGCGGCGTGCACAGCGGCCCTCCCTTTAATCGGAAGGGGAGGGGCGCTGAAACGCATCAGTGCTACGCAGAGAACCCCGTAGTGCTGCAGATCCCACCCGCATAGCACCCCAGACACTGCCCCAACAGGAAGTGGAGCTTGTCAGGTTGCGTTCCACTTCCTGTGAGGGGCAGTAACCCCAATTCTGCCGGGTGCAGGGAGTCCCTCCCACACTGGGTTAGAGCCCCCAAACAGGGCACTGGGGAATTTCTTCCCCATAGTTTCTAACATCTCTCTTTGTCCTGCTGGGTCTTGTAGGATGGAAGGTATAATCTATCTCAGAGGTGCGGGTTCACATATTTACGCTCCTGCAGTAGGTCTGGGGACTTCAGTTGTGTGTCCCAGATGCAGTGCAATGCCAAGGCAGGATCTCCAGGACCTCTATTCGGCGAACTTGCATTTATATAGCACCTTTCACATCCTCAGGATTTCCCAAAGCACTTTACAACCAATGAAGTACTTTTGAAGGGTAGTCACTGTTGTAATGTAGGGGAAACACTGCAGTCAATTTGCGCACAGCAAGCTCCCACAAACAGCAATGAAATAAATAACGAGATAATCATTTTTAGTGAAATTGGTTCAAAAAAAAGACATGCATTTATATAGCACCTCATCACATTGCTCATCGACACTGCCAGGGGCTTTACCTAGCATGAATTATTTGGAAATGAAGTGACCGTTCCTGTGCAGGCAGATATTTTGCATACAATGATGTCCCACAAAGAGCAATGAGATGAATGGCCGGTTAATCTGTTTGTGGGCGATGTTTGTTGGGGGAGAAATGTTGGCAAGAGCCCTCAGAAAACTCCCCGCTCTTCTTCGAACATTGCCACGGGACTTTGAACATCCACCTGAACAGGTAGACAGTGCCCTGGCGTCATCCGATGGATGGCAGTTCCAACAATCTCTCTCTCAGTGCAGCACGTTAAACACCGTCCGATCGGTGGCTGCTGAGAGTGAATGGTGTCAGACCAGGGCTCATTGTCCTGCTCGTTGAGGAAGTCTTACCTCTACTCATGACACTACCAAGATTGAAGTCAAAGGTCTTGCAAACCAGAGGTACAAGCCCTGATCCTATCACTGGTGTATCAAAGAGTTTTGCCTTGCATTGTTTAATTCTAGTCTATCTCATTTCTTTTTAAAGTGCACTTTATTGACAGAGGTCCCACACTGAACAGTGCTAGCTTTTTATTTTTGTTTCTGGAGATTGATGTTCTGCCAAGATTGGCAGCCTTTCAAATATCTTGCACAAGGATGTGGCCAAGGTGCTATTAGCCTCTTTCGTACATTGACTAAACTCCAAAAGTACTTCATTCGGTGTAAAGTGCTTTGAAACATCGGCGGTCATGAAATGCGTTATATAAATCCAAGTCTTTCTTTCTTTCTTCATCAAAGCTTACTATTCATGGAAAAGTGACACCGCAAAGCTTTAGTTATCACTTTGAGCAAATGGTGGCTTAATGGAGATCAGCTCCAGAGATCAGAGACAGGGCCATCTTAAATCTGGGCTTAGAGGATTTAATATCAGAGCTCAAGGGCCCTTAGATCAAAGTTTGAGGAATTAAATCACGGATAATGTGATGAGATCTGGACCTCATCCAACATCAAGGCAAAGGGGTCCCCATTTCAGAGTCCAAAGAATAAAAGATCATTAATAGAGGGAGGTGCGATCAAACCAAGGAACATAAGATAAATTCAGAGAGATTTAGGATAAGCAGGTCCCAAAACCAAGGTCAAAGGACTTGAGAACAAAGCCAGCGATCCCAGAAACAAGGCTAATACATAGCTCTGTTCAATTTATTTTACGTGGCGCAGGAGGAAACGTTACAGAATCTTTGCTGAGGATATTAAATGGGTCCAAGTCCATTCAAGCAATCGTTGGGAGAAGCCAGCGTCAGCAAAGCAATTGGATTTTGTTTTAATTTTTTTTAAATTCGTTCCTAGGATGTGGGTGTCGCTGGCAAGGCCAGAATTTATTGCCCATCCCTAATTGCCCCTTGAGAAGGTGGTGGTGAGCCGCCTTCTTGAACCGCTGCAGTCCATGTGGTGAAGGTGCTCCCACAGTGCTGTTAGGGAGTTCCAGGATTTTGATCCAGCGACGATGAAGGAACGGACGATTTATTTCCATTCAGGATGGTGGGGGAACTTGCAGGTGATGGTGTTCCCACGCGCTTGCTGCCGTTGTCCTTCTAGGTGGTAGAGGTCGCGGGTTTGGGAGATGCTGACGAAGAAGCCTTGGCGAGTTGCTGCAGTGCATCTTGTAGATGGTACACACTGCAGCCACGGTGCACCAGTGGTGGAGGGAGTGAATGTTGAAGGTGGTGAATCAAGCGGGCTGCTTTGTCCTGGATGGTGTTGAGCTTCTTGAGTGTTGTTGGAACTGCACTCATCCAGGCAAGTGGTGAGTATTCCATCACACTCCTGACTTGTATAAATCAACATCATGACTGCCCAGACTACCAGCATCGTGTGTCTCAGATTGGTATTGCACGGAGTTTGTTCCTTTGGTCTCCTGAAGGCACTGAGTCCTGTTGGCGCATTCCTTCATGGGCACTAGGTTCCCTCCAGTACCACAATCAAGCGGCCATTCCTCATGTTTCCACAGGTCAGTTGGTTGGGGAGCATGTTCTCATTCTCATTCAGCATCGCTAAAGTGCTTGTGGGGACCAAGTATGTGAGTAATTAAAATATAAATTATCCTATGCTTAATAACGTTACTTGGGTCAGGACAGACTTAAGGGAAAGATGACACCTCAACATAGTGGGAGGCCTTGGTTACATTAATCATTTACTGAGCGATTGGTAACTGCAGTGTACATTCCACGTGGAGTTGCAGATTGATTGCTGTCCTTGCTCATTGTACTGGGATATATGGCTGATGTTCCCATAGGTAGTATTATGAACCAATAATTGATCCTTCTCAGTACCAGCTCAGCAAATACCTCGAGGTTGGGACTTAATCTCTTGTCATTAAGGGGGGGGCGGGGGGAGGACACAAATGGAGCCTGTTGACAGGGAAACTCAAAGCTAGTTTGCTCAACTATAAACTGTATCTGTTATATATGTAAACTTGTATTTACTCTGTACAGCTACCAGAGGGCTCATCCCCTGGAGTCCCAAGAAATCCCATAATCCCTTGGGAGCACAGGTATTTAAGGAGGCCTCACAGGTTGGAGAGGCACTTTAGAGACCTGCAATAAAAGACTAAGGTCACACTTTACTTTGAGCTCACAGTGTTCAATCTGACTCTTTCTCCATACATAACAACTGGCAACGAGATACAGATAGCAAACCCAAAGATGCAGAGAACAGTGGAGAAATTCTCGGAGGGAGATGATTGGGAAACTGTTGTGGAGCAACTCGACCAATAATTAGTGGCCAACGAGCTAGATGGGGAAGAGAACGCTGCCAAATGAAGGGCGATCCTCCTCACCGTCTGTGGGACACCAACGTATGACGTCATGAAGAATCTGCTCACTCCAGCGAAACCCACGGAGGAATCGTACAACGACTTGTGCACACTGGTCCAAGAGCATTTGAACCCGAAGGAAAGCGTTCTGATGGTGAGGTACCGGTTCTGCACCTACAAAAGGTCTGAAGGCCAGGAAGTGGCGAGTTATGTCGCCGAGTTTAGACGCCTTGCGAATTTGAAGGACATTTGGAGCACATGTTCAGAGACTTTTTCGTACTTGGCATTGGCCACGTAACCATACTTCGCAAACTTTTGACTGTGGAGACCCCAACCTTAAGTAAGGCCGTAGCAATAGTCCAGGCATTCATTGCCACCAGTGACAATACGAAGCAAATCTCTCAGCACACAAGTGCTGCTACAAGTACTGTGAACAAAGTGATGTTGTTTTCGAATCGTAACGTACAGGGTAGGTCACACATACCTGCAGCTGCACGTCCGCAGATGTCTCAGAGTCCACCATCAAGGGTGATGAATGCAAGGCCATTAACAACACCTTGTTGGCGCTGCAGGGGTGATCATCGTTTCCATTCATGCCGATTCAAAGGGTACATTTGCAAGGGCTGTGGAACAATGGGACACCTCCAACGAGTGTGCAGGCGAGCTGCTAATCCTGTTAAACCTGTAAACCACCATGTTGCAGTGGAGGATCACGACGAACCAGAGCCTCTGACCGAGGAGGCAAAGGTACATGGGGGGGTGCACACCTTCACCACGAATTGTCCCCCGATAATGCTGAATGTTGAACTAAATGGACTCCCGGTGTCAATGGAGCTGGACACAGGCGTGAGCCAGTTCATCACGGGCAAAAAGACTTTCGAAAGATTGTGGTGCAGCAAGGCCTCAAGGCCAGTCTTAATTCCAGTTCGCATGAAACTACGAACTTACACAAAAGAACTGATTCCTGTAATCGACAGTGCTACCATAAAGGTCTCCTACAATGGAGTGGTGCATAAGCTACCACTCTGGGTGGTACCGGGCGATGGTCCCACGCTGCTCAGCAGGAGCTGGCTGGGAAAGATACGCTGGAACTGGGACGACATCCGAGCTCTATTGCCCGCTGACGACACTTCGTGTGCCCAGGTCTTAAACAAATTTCCCCCACTGTTCGAACCAGGCATTGGGAAATTCTAAGGAGCAAAAGTGCAGATCCACCTAATTTCAGGGGCGTGACCCATCCATCACAAGACGAGAACAGTACCGTACATGATGAAAGGGAGAGATTGAGCTAGACCAGCAGCAAAGAGAAGGCATCATTTCACTGATCGAGTTCAACGAGTGGGCCAGTCCTCTCGTCCCAGTCCTCAAGGGAGACGGCACCATCAGAATCTGTGGCGATTACAAAGTAACTATCAATCGTTTCTCCCTGCAGGACCAATACCCACTACCAAAGGCTGACGACCTCTTTGCAACGCTGGCGGGAGGAAAGACGTCCACGAAGCTGGATCTGACTTCAGCCTACATGACGCAGGAACTGGAGGAATTATCGAAGGCCCTCACCTGCATCAACACGCACAAAGGTCTTTTTGTTTATAACAGATGCCCGTTTGGAATTTGATCAGCGGTGACGATATTCCAGAGAAACATGGAACGCTTACTGAAGTCAGTCCCGCACACCGTGGTCTTCCACGACGACATCTTGGCCACAGGTCAGAACACAGTCGAGCATCTGCAGCACCTGGAGGAGGTTCTTAGTTGACTCAACTGTGTGGGGCTCAGGTTAAAACGCTCGAAGTGCATTTTCCTGGCGTCTGAAGTGGAGTTCTTGGGAAGGAGGGTTGCGGCGCATGGCAGCAGGCCCACCAACGTGAAGATGGAAGCAATCGAGAACGCACCGAGGCCACAGAACGTGACGGAGCTGCGGTCGTTTCTGGGACTCCTGAACTACCTTGGTAACTTCTTACCGGGTCTTAGCACACTGTTAGAACCACTGCATGTCTTACTACGGAAAGGGGTTTGGGTCAAAAGCCAAGAAAATGCCTTTGTAAAAGCGAGAAAATTGTTATGCTCAAACAAATTGTTTGGGTTGTATGATCCATGTAAGCGTTTGGTACTAGCATGTGATGTGTCGGGTGTGTATTGCAACAAGCTAATGATTTTGGGAAACTGCAACCGGTTGCTTATGCATCCAGGAGTCTGTCTAAGGCTGAGAGAGCCTACAGCATGATTGAGAAAGAAGTGTTAGCATGTGTCTATGGAGTAAAGAAAATGCATCAATACCTGTTTGGGCTAAAATTCGAATTGGAAACTGACCATAAGGCACTTATATCCCTGTTTTCCGAGAGTAAAGGGATAAATACCAACGCATCGGCCTGCATCCAGAGATGGACGCTCACGTTGTCCGCATACAACTACGCCATCCGCCACAGGCCAGGCACAGAAAGCTGCGTCGATGCTCTCAGTAGGCTGCCATTGCCCACCATGGGAGTGGAAATGGTGCAGCCTACAGATCTAGCCATGGTTATGGAAGCATTTGAGAGTGAGCAATCACCCGTCACTGTCCGGCAGATCAAAACCTGGACAAGCCAGGACCCCTTATTAGCTCTAGTCAAAAGCAGGAGCTGGTCCAGTGTCCCAGTGGAGATGCAGGAAGAGATAAAGCCATTCCAGCAGCGCAAAGATGAAATGCCTATACAAGCAGACTGCCTTCTGTGGGGCAATCGAGTAGTGGTCCCCAAGAAGGGCAGAGACACCTTCATCAATGATCACCACAGTACCCACCCAGGCATCGTAATGATGAAAGCGATAGCCAGATCCCACGTTTGGTGGCCCGGTATCGATGTAAACTTAGAGTCCTGCGTTCACTAATGTAATACATGCTCGCAGTTAAGCAATGTACCCAGGGAGGCGCCGCTAAGTTTATGGTCTTGGCCTTCCAAATCGTGGTCTAGGGTACACATCGACTATGCAGGCCCGTTCTTGGGTAAAATGTTCCTTGTGGCGCGTATTCCAAGTGGATTGAATGTGAGATAATGTTGGCTAGCACGTCCGCTGCCACTACTGAAAGCCTGCGGGCCATGTTTGCCACTCATGGCTTACCCAATGTTCTGGTGAGCGACAACGGGCCATGTTTTACCAGTGCTGAGTTCAAAGAATTCATGACCCGCAATGGAATCAAACATGTCACATCTGCCCCGTTTAAACCAGCGTCCAAGGCTTGAAGAGGGTAACTGAAGGCTCACTGCAGACTCGCCTATCCCGAGTCCTGCTTAGCTACCGCACGAGACCCCACTCGCTCACTGGGATCCCACCTGCTGAACTGCTCATGAAAAGAGCACTTAAGACAAGGCTCTCGTTAGTTCACCCTGATCTACATGAACAGGTAGAGAGTAGACGGTTTCAACAAAGTGCATACCATGATAGCACAAATGTATCACACGAGATTGAAGTCAATGATCCTGTATTTGTATTGAATTATGGACAAGGTCCCAAGTGGCTTCCCGGCACTGTCGTGGCCAAAGAGGGTCAAACTTTCAAATGGACTCATTCACCGGAAACACTTGGACCAAATCAAACTCAGATTTACAGACTATCCTGAGCAACCCACCTTGGACCCTACCTTTTTTGGTCCCCCAACATACACACCAGTGGCAACCGGCACCATGGTTGACCACGAAGCAGAACCCATCATCCACAGCAGCCCCGCAGGACCCAACACACCAGGCAGCCCAGCAAGGGCCCAACAAATGATTCAACAATACCAGCTTTCCCACCGAGACGATCAACCAGGGCAAGAATGGCCCCAGATCGACTCACATGTAAATAGTTACACTGTTGACTTGGGGGGGGGGGAGTGTTGTTATATATGTGGACTTGTATTTACTCTGTATACCCACCAGAGGGCTCATCCCCTGGTGTCCCAAGGGATCCCATAATCCCTTGGGAGCACAGGTATTTAAGAAGGCTTCACAGGTTGGAGAGGCACTCTGGAGACCCGCAATAAAAGACTAAGGTCACACTTTACTTTAAGCTCACAGTGTTCAGTCTGACTCTTTCTCCATACATAACAGTATCATATTTTCAAAAATTAAATCTACAATGTTAAAGACCCAGAAGTTAGAATGCCGATGTTATGAAATGAACCTTAAGCAAATCGTTCGCTGACTTACCACGTGCAAACTAACAAGAGCTTCACTTGTAATATCATAAAAATGTCATGTGTGCTCTTTGTCGGCCGGCGCGGACACGATGGGCCGAAATGGCCTCCTTCAGTGCTGACAATTTCTTTGATTCTATGAATGCGTGTCTTTCCTGTGCATTTCATCTTGTTTTATTGCTAATTCTTGGGATGTGGGCATTGCTGGCAAGGCCGGCATTTATTGCCCATCCCTAATTGCCCTTTAGAAGGTGGTGGTGAGCCGCCTTCTTGAACCGCTGCAGTCCGTGTGGTGAAGGTGCTCCCACAGCGCTGTTAGGGAGGGAGTTCCAGGATTTTGACCCAGCGACGATGAAGAAACGGCCGATATATTTCCAAGTCGGCAATGGTTACCCGAGTTGGAGGGAAACGTGGTGGTGTTCCCACGCACCTGCTGCCCTTGTACTTCTCGGTTAGTGGAGGTCGTGGGTTTGGGTGGTGCTGGCGAAGAAGCCTTGGTGATTCACAGCAGTGGATCCTGTAGATAGTTCACAGTGCACCGCTGGTGGAGGGAGTGGATGGTGAATGAGGTTCAGCTATCCCACACTGCCTAAAGAAAAAAACGGTGTCACATTTAAAAAATATACATCTAGGAACAAAGGCAGTCATTTGTAAACTCTCAAGGGACAGGAATTGCCCAGAAATCCCAGCCTCCCGGGGTCCGTACTGAGTGTGTACGGACTCAGGAAGGCATCACAAAAGCCGGTTTTCAGCGCACAATGCTCATGTGCTGAAAACGGCTTTTCCGATCTGTCAAGCTGGAGCTCGACAGATCCTCTGTATCTCGGGAGCGAGGACTTTTGCACGGGCAGGATTGCGGGATTTACCCATCTCTTCCCCAGAAAATGTCCTCAAAACTCTTGCGCCTACCTTTACAGGCATAAGAGTTTTAACACACACTTAAAACATAAAAAATAAAATTTTTAAAACTCATTTTATTTTTAAAAACCCTGTCCGCTACGTTAAATTTATTTGAAACCATAATTTAAAAATAAAATGTAAAACTCTGAAATATTTTTTTTATCTAAGATATTTAATTCCAATTCATGTGAGGTGCGTTTTTTATTTTTTATTTGGTGTTATTGTGTTTGTTTTTTGTTTTCTCAATTAATAGCAATGAGAACTCGTAGATACGGAGTTCCCATTGCTATTAATTGAGAATACTGTACCTGATTGGCTGAGCAGTCACACGTGACTGCACCTTCTGTGTGGGAACCTGGAGGACGGGAGCGCGCTCCGTAGCGCGATAAGAGAAGGCCGCCCCACCGGAATCCCACGCTCCTCCCGGACCACCGGGTACTTTCGTGAAAATGTTCCGGTCGGAGGCGTTCGTCCGAAAGAAGCCCCGGACCGGAATTTCAGGGCCATTAGTACAAAGGGCTAGAAATTGCGTAACACCCCGTGTGGGGAGTGGGAGAGCCAAAAGTATCGCTGCACAATTCAATCGGACACAAACTTCCAGCTTAGCGCTCCGGGGGGGAAGTGGAGCTCTAACTTGAGCGCTACCACTTCCCCTTAGAGCACTAAACTGAGCAAGAGGGGCGGAAGCGGCAGATCGCTGAGTAATGTCCCGTGCAGCGCTGCCGGATTCACAGTCTTTTCCCCTCCCTTAACGGGAAGGGCCAATGCTGAGGCTGGGCATGGTGGGCCGACAGCACGTGTGATCTGCGGAGCGGTCCAAGGCACTAAGAGAGTGCAGTGCTGCTCAATTGCGGGATGGGAAGTATTGAAAAAAAACAGTACACAAGCCATGAGAATAAAATTTCGGCCTGCCTGACCACCACTGCCTTTAATTAGCGCTCCCTAAGCAGCCGGCCGAGGTCACAATGCCTCCTGCAGCTGCTGTTGCCGACGCCCGCCGATGCTGCAGGGGGCGGAAGTGAATTTAAGATCCGGGGCAGTAATGAGTTGTTGCGCACCGGATGACCTCACGATCTCCGGGCCGCGGGAGGACAAGGCGGTTAGGTTTATCGGCAGCACTAACCCACCATGGAAGTTCGCTGTCGTCGGTAATTTTGCCACGCCCGGTCGGTAAGCTGCTTAGAGTCCTGTTATCACCCCCCCAGACGCGTTACCGGGAGGTGCAAAGGAGGCCAATTTCTCCCTCAAAGTCTATTGATCTCTCCGCAGGCAATGTCAAGGTCCTGATCTCCAGCCTGAATAACAATTAACCGCGCCTAGCGTTTATCAATTAGATTTTGAGGGCTAAGGGACGGTCATCTATTCTTTAGCAGTGTATTTTACATGGTATAATGTTCCTGTCCTATCCTCTGAGGTACTGCGAGTAATGCTTTGGGAGATTCCCTGGTCTATAGAATAGATATTTTGCATCTTACTACACCACATACTTTAAATGTGTCCATGGGACCAAAAACTCGGTTGTAAGTTGCCAACTGGCTGTGCAATCAAAAAGCAAAGTAACTTTTACTTCGCTGTTTCTGGGCAGATCTCTCAAGAAATTAGTTCCCAATCCCAAGCCTGCTTGCTAAATCTGAACTCTCTTCATTTTTGTGTAAAAATATATTGAACCTACACCCTATCTCGCAGCACAGTGGGAGGTCCACTAGTTGATAGAAATGTATTGTGTGTTACATGCTATAATGATTCTGTTCTTTGAGCAAATTTTTTTTTTACATAATTCTTTTAACCCGACATTAAAAACAACCTGCATTTATATAGCACCTTTAACAGTAAAACATCCCAGGGTGCTTCACAGGAGCGATTATCAAACAAAATTTGACACTGATCCATATAAAGAGATATTAGGACAGGTGACCAAAAGCTTGGTCGAAAAGGTAGGGTTTAAGGAACGTCTTAAGGGATGAGAGGTTGAGAGGTGGAGAGGTTTAGGGAGGGAATTCCAGAGCTTAGGGCCCAGGCAGCTGAAGGCACGGCCACCGATGGTGGAGCGAAGAAAATCAGGGATGCGCAAGAGGCCAGAGATCTGGGAGGGCTGTAGGGCTGGAGGAGGTTAACGAGATAGGGTGGGGTGAGGGATGTGAATTTTTAAATCAAGGTGTTGTTGCCAGACTGGGAGCCAATAGAATACAGCAAGCACAGGGGTGATGGGTAAACGGACTTGGTGCGAGTTAGGATGCAGACAGCCGAGTTTTGAATGAGCTCAAGTTTACGGAGGGTGCAAGGTGGGAGGTCGGCCAGGAGTGCGTTGGAACAGTTGACCAGCTCCGTTGGGCGGACCACATCGTCCGCATGTCCGACACGAGATTCCCAAAGCAAGCGCTCTACTCGGAACTCCTACACGGCATAAGAGCCCCAGGTGGGCAGAGGAAACGTTTCAAGGACATCCTCAAAGCCTCCTTGACAAAGTAAAACATCCCCACCGACACCTGAGAGTCCCTTGCCAAAGACCACCCTAAGTGGAGGAAGAGTATCTGGGAGGGTGCTGAGCACCTCGAGTCTATGTTGCCGAGAGCATGCGGAAAACAAGCGCAGGCAGCGGAAGGACTGTGCGGCAAACCAGACTCCCCACCCTTTCCTTCAACCACTGTCTGTCCCACCTGTGACAGAGACTGTAATTCCCGAATTGGACTGTTCAGTCACCTGAGAACTCACTTTTTGAGTGGAAGCAAGTCTTCCTCGATTTCGAAGGACTGCCTATGATGATGATGGAACAGTTGAGTCTAGAGGTAACAAAGGCACGGATGAGGGTTTCAGATGAGCTGAGGCAGGGGCGGAGATGGGGGTGGAGGTAGCTGGTCTTGATGATGGAGAGGATATGGGGTCGGAAAACTCAGCTCAGGGTCAAATGGGATGTCAAGGTTGCCAACGGTCTGGTTCAGCCTCCGATAATGGGCAGGACTCTGCTTCTGTGTCGTGCCATGGGATGTTTTACTATGTTAACGGCACTATATAAATGCAAGTTGTTGTTTTAGTAAGTTCACATGAGGACACCACGTATTACACACAGCTGAAAGGAATGGCCCAATACAATGGTTTGAGTCGGTCTGTGACATAACTGGTGATTCAGAAGATGTACACGGATAGTCAGAACCAGAGGGGGAATTGTGCTGTAGCGCACAGCTAACCTGATCAACTGCTGAGACATTTGCTGAAACAAACAGCCCTAAAATATTATGAGTATGCGACAAGGGAAATTAAGGCACTCCACAGCAAAAAAAAAAATGAGTTTAAAGAGTTGCATTATCTCCCTTAATAAGCTCCAGCGATTCTAAAGATTGTAGCGGATAATAACTAATAAAAAAAAATGCTGCATTCAGCAAGATAAGGACTCTTTATTCCTGTGTTAGATCCTATTCTCCTGAAAGTGCTCGCTCTTGCTGGTGTACAGTTGGTGGTACCTGATGTCAGTAGCTAAGCTATTCAACTATGCTAGCCGTTAAACTGAGGTCCCATCTGCCCTCTCGGGTGGACGTGAAAGATCCCATGGCACTATTTCGAAGAGGAGCAGAGGAGTTTTGGACAATATTTATCCCTCATTCAACGTTACTAAAAAACAGATTATCTGGTCATTATCACATTGCTGTGCGCAAGTTGGTTGCCGCGTTCCCCACATTACAACAGTGTCTACACTCCAAAAAGTACTTCATTGGCTGCAAAGCACTTTGAGATGTCGATAGGCGCTATAGAAATGCAAGTTTTTCTTTTTAGGGCGACATCATAACCAACTCCCCTGCTCTTCTTCGAAATAGTCCCATGGGATTTTTTACATCCACCTGAGAAGGGTCAACACCTCATACAAACGACAGCACCTCCGACAGTGTAGTACTCTAACGAAGTGTCAGGCTAGATGTTTGTGCTCAAGTCTCTGGAGTGGGACTTGAACCCACAACCTTCTGACTCAGAGCCGAGGATGCTGCCCACTGAGCCACAGCTGACACCTGCTCTGTGATATTAAAGGAGTGCTGTATTGTCACGGGCTGTCTCTCATCTCGGACATCAAACTGAGGCCGGTTGTGGTGTCCAACTGCACATTCATAGAATCATAGAATGGTACAGCACAGGAGAGGGCCATTCAGCCTATCGAGTCTGTGCCGGAATCCCACGGCACGATTTGAAGAGGAGCCTGGAGTTTTCCCAGTGTGCTGGCTAACATTTCCTTCACAAATCATTGTTTTTCCAAAACAAAAATCTAAGCGTTTGTTCCTTGGTGCTGTTTTTGATTGCTTGGTTTGAAAGTAGGTTTCATTGTTTACGCTTTCTTTTCTGATTAAGTGCTTGACTATCATTTCAGGGCTGTGTCCTCTCGCGCAATGTCACAAAACTGGAACAAAGCGTGAAATGTGAGGAGGCCATGAACATTCTCTAGTTAGCAAAGTGCGAAGTCCCTCACCGAGATCTACCAGGTCAAAGACTTGCACGGGAAAAACTTGGTTGAAGTGCTGGCGGACTGCTCTTATCCATGGAGTGGAATCGTACCCGAGTTTAGAAGAGGGGAGACGTTTGGGAAATAAATTAAGCTGGTCATTCATTTGCTGTCGGTGGGATCTTGCTGTGTTTGTTGACGTAGTTCAAAGTAGTTCATCGCATTTGAAGCACTTTGAGATATTTCTGGGCAGTAGCTGCATTATCATTACTAATTCATCTTTTTAATCAGTGCCTGTGGCATGAGGAGGCTCCTCCCATCTAGTTTATTAACCGTGTGACACGGGTTCTGCCTGACAGATGGGCTTGCATTCATCGCTGGCCCTTTTCTTCAATCAAAGTGCAATTGTGGAAATGTTGTCCCGGTAGTAATATATATATATATATATATATATATATACAGTATGCAGCAAGTGCATCCGAGAGGGCGGTGAGCACCTCGAGTCTCAACGCCAAGAACATGTTGGCCTTCATAGCTAGGGTATTTGAGTATAGGAGCAGGGAGGTCTTACTGCAGTTGTACAGGGCCTTAGTGAGGCCTCACCTGGAATATTGTGTTCAGTTTTGGTCTCCAATCTGAGGAAGGATGTTCTTGCTATTGAGGGGGTGCAGCGAAGGTTCACCAGACTGATTCCTGGGATGGCAGGACTGACATATGAGGAGAGACTGGATCGACTGGGCCTGTATTCACTGGAGTTTAGAAGAATGAGAGGGGATCTCATAGAAACATATAAAATTCTGACAGGACTGGACAGGTTAGATGCAGGAAGAATGTTCCTGATGTTGGGGAAGTCCAGAACAGTCTAAGGATCAGGGGTAAGCCATTTAGGATCGAGATGAGGAGAAACTTCTTCACCGAGAGAGTTGTTAACCTGTGGAATTCTCTACCGCAGAGAGTTGTTGATGCCAGTTCGTTAGATATAGTCAAGAGGGAGTTAGATATGGCCCTTATGGCTAAAGGGATCAAGGGGTATGGAGAGAAAGCAGGAAAGGGGTACTGAGGTGAATGATCAGCCATGATCTTATTGAATGGTGGTGCAGGCTCGAAGGGCCGAATGGCCTACTCCTGCACCTATTTTCTATGTTTCATTGGGCCCAAGTTTCCACATGATTCACGCCTGATTTTTAGGAGCAACTGGTGGAGAACGGACTATTTTAGAAATCGCAATTCTCCACATTTTTTTTTCTGCAGTTCTAGTCAGGTAGAACAGTTCTAGTTTAGAACAGAATTTTTTCTTCAAAAGGGGGCGTGTCCGGCCACTGACGCCTGATTTGAAAGTTTCCACAGTGAAAATGTACTCCAAACTAAAGTAGAATGGAGCCAGTGAAGATTTTTGTAGAACTGAAAAAACCTGTTCTACACATTAAAAAATCAGGCGCAGGTTACAAATTAGGTGTCCAGAACGAGGTGGGAGGGGGGGAAGGGAACTCATTAAATTCGACAATAAATCCTTATTTATACTTCTACAAATATTATACAAATAAATCCAACCTGAATAAACATTTATAAGCCAAGAAAAGATTAAATAAACCATCTTCCTACCTGTGTGAAAGTGCTTCAGCCAGGGAGAATTCTGCAGCCGTTCGTGCCGCTGAGCGGGAGGGGGAGAGAGAGAGAGAGAGAGGGAGGGAGAGGGGAGGGAGGGGGAGGGAGAGAGAGAGAGGGGGGGGAGGGAGAGAGAGAGAGGGGGGGAGGGAGAGAGAGAGAGAGGGGGGGGAGGGAGAGAGAGCGAGAGGGGGGGGAGGGAGAGAGAGAAAGGGAGGAGGGAGAGAGAGAGAGAGGGGGGGAGGGAGAGAGAGGGGGGAGAGGGAGAGAGAGAGAGAGAGGGGGGGAGGGGGAGGGAGAGAGGGAGGGAGGAGAGGGAGAGAGGGAGGGAGGAGGGGGGGAGGGGGAGGGAGAGGGAGAGAGAGAGAGTGGGGGTGGGAGAGCGGGGGGGGGGGTCGGGGAACAGGAGCGCGGGTCGGGTCGGGTCAGTCGGGGGGGGGGGAGAGCGGGTGTCGGGGCGGCGGGGGGGAGGGGGGAGCGGGTGTCGGGTCTCGGGTCGGGTCGGGGGGGGGGGGAGCAGGTCTCGGGTCGGGTCGGGGCGGGGGGGGAGCGGGTGTCGGATCTCGGGTCTCGGGTCGGGGGAGGGGCGGGTGTCGGATCTCGGGTCTCGGGTCGGGGGGCGGGGGAGCGGGTCTCGGGTCGGGGGGAGCGGGTGTCTGGTCGGGGGGGGGGAGCGGGTCTCGGGTCGTGGCGGGGGGGGAGCAGGTCTCGGGTGGGGGGGTGGGGAGAGCGAGTGTCGGGTCTGGTCGGGCGGGGAGCAGGAGCTGGCCGTGGGAGGAGCCTCATTCACGCAGCCCCAGTGAGGCCATTCGGCCAGGGCTAGGGGCTGCGTGCTTCGGGCCCCTCCCACACAGTTCGGCGCCTGGAGCTACTGCACTTGCGTGCCGACTGTAGCGCGCATGTGCAGAGGTCCCGGCACTGTTTTCAGCGCAGGGACCTGGCTCCGCCCCCCCCCAGCTCGTGCTGACTGCGCCGAGGGCCACAGGACCTGTAAGTAGGTGGAGAATATCGAGGATTTTTTTAGGCGCCGTTTTAGGCGCGAAAAACGGGCGCCCAGCTCGGAGGGGCGCCCGTTTTTTTTCTTGTGGAAACTTGGGCCCTAAGTTTCTATCAAGCGCAGACAGCGGAAAGAGTGTGCAGCAAACCAGTCCCACCCACGCCTTCCTTCAATGACTATCTGTCCCACCTGTGACAGAGTCTGTAGCTCTCGTATTGGACTGTTCAGCCACCATCGAACTCACTTCAGGAGTTGAAGCAAGTCTTCCTCAATTCCGAGGAACGGCCTATGATGATGAGCAGCAGCCAGCACACACATCAACAGACAGTTCCAGTGAACAAACAGCTGAATCCAGACTTCATTTCTGCTCTGCATCACCGAGATTAAATCAGAGATGAGCTTTTAAGCACTACATTGATTAGTGTTGATGGAGCATGGCCAAGCAACATGGAACGCTTCCTGCTCCCGACCTTATCGCAGTAGCACCATAAGTATCGCAGGGAACAGGCTCATCATACTACGGGTTGTCAGCCAACGGCATTACCATCGTCGAATCCCCCACCATCAAACACCCTGGGGGTCACCATTGACCAGAAACTCAACTGGACCAGCCACATAAATACTGCGGCAACAAGAGCAGGTCGGAGGCTGGGTATTCTGCGGCGAGTGTCTCACCTCCTGACTCCCCAAAGCCTTTCCACCATCTACACGGCACAAGTCAGGAGTGTGATGGAATACTCTCCACTTGCCTGGATGAGTGCAGCTCCAACAACACTCAAGAAGCTTGGCACCATCCAGGACAAAGCAGCCCGCTTGATTGGCACCCCATCCCTCCACTATCGGTACACCGTGGCTGCAGTGTGCACCATCTACAAGATGCACTGCAGCAACTCGCCAAGGCTTCTTCAGCAGCACCTCCCAAACCCGTGACCTCTACCACCGAGAAGGACAAGGGCAGCAGGCGCATGGGAACACCATCACCTCCACGGTCCCCTCCAAGTCACGCCCCATCCTGACTTGGAAGTATATCACCGTTTCTTCATCGTCGCTGGGTCACAATCCTGGAACTCCCTCCCTAACAGCACTGTGGGAGCACCTTCACCACACGGACTGCAGCGGTTCAAGGCGGCGGCTCACCACCACCTTCTCAAGGGCAATTAGGGATGGGCAATAAATGCTGGCCTTGCCAGCGACGCCCACATCCCAGGAACGAATAAAAAAAGATACTGTTACACAGCAACTAGAGGAACCAGATCACACTGGAATACAAACTAAAAATTAGGAAGTTAGGAGAAAGAAGTGAAGTCCCAAATAAGCGTTTTATCCAAAGAACAACAACAACTACTTGTATTTATATGGCGCCTTTAACATAGTACAACATCCCACAGTGCTTCACAGGAGTATTATAAGACAAAACAAATACATTTGATGGATTTAAGTGTAATATAATTGTATTAGTTACCAGGGAAGGTCATTGAAGTGGGCGGTATTAATAGAGTCAAGTGACAATTACATGTATTTCCGGAGAGGGATGGGTTTGAGGGACATGGTGAGAAGGTCAGTATGGAGAAGGGCTTATTGGGCCAAAAGTCCCTTTTCGCAAGCCTACAAATTGTTACGTTCTTACAAAGATATGGTCAGGTGGCGTCCTTGCTGGGATACAGACCCAGGAACACTAGGTTACTCAACCCAAGTGGCCATTGTGAGCCTGGACAATTTCCCGGTGTAACTGGAACAATTCCTTATGTGTTGAAAACTGCCACTTTGGTACCAATCGAATCAGCAAGCTTCGTTCTTAGAATAGATGTTTGTGATTTCTGAGTCGGCAGGAGATGAGCGAACCCAACAGAGAAAAACAAACGGTTGGCTATCTTTTCTTGATAACAGAAGTGCCTGCTTTAAAACTGTCAGAATACCCGATGGTTAAAAGGTAGTCGAATAGTTTGCCATAATTGAAGGCATGGCCAAAAGGTTGGATTACACATGCGCACAATGTCACAGTTGCAAAATAACTACAGGCTCGGTTTGGCTGCAGCCTCTCAATGGTGTAAGAGGTACAAAGTGGGAGAAGGTGAGTTCACGATCAATGTTAGGGAGCATTTCTTCGCACAAAGAGTGATTCACACTTCGAATGGTCTCAGGAGTCGCCGCAAAAAACTCTGGAATCATTCAAGAGGCTGTGAGGCCCTGTGATGGGAGATTCTGGCTTTGTAGGGAAGGATGGATTAGTTGGCCTGAATGGACTCCCTCGTCTGTACTTACCTTTGTGAATTTGATGGGGATGACATTAATCTTCACCAGTACTAGGCCGGCTGAGCATGGGAAAATCCCGAGCTAAACAGCCGGCCTCGGAGCACCTTAACAGAGGCCTGGGGGCCGGGGGCGGGGGGGGGGATTCTGAAAAACAACAACTAAAAACATTCCCTATCTATAGCTCACGCCACCACAACATAAATCGCAAAAGAAAAATGTTTTAAAAACAATCACAGTTACCTGAGGTCGGCATTATTTACCTCACTCTGTTGTGGGTTCAAAACCCATTCCAGGGACTTGAGCACAAAACTCTAGGCTGACACTCCCAGTGCAGTGCTGAGGGAGTGCTGCACTGTTGGAGGTGCCGTCTTTCCAATGAGACATTAAACCGAGGCCCCGTCTGTTCTCACAGGTGGATGTGAAACGTCCCAAGGCACTATTTTGAAGAAGAGCAGGGGACTTAACCACGGTGTCCTGCCCAATATTTATCCCTCAATCAACAGAACAAAAACAGATTATCTGGTCATTATCACATTGCTGCTTATGGGAGCTTGCTGTGCGCAAATTGGCTGCAGGCTACATTACAACAGTGACCACACTTCAAAAAGTACTTCATTGGCTGTAAAGCGCTTTGGGAGGGCCGCTGGTCCTGAAAGGTGCTATATAAATGCAAATCTTTTAAAAATAATTTTAAAACACTTCTATGGCCCCGTAATCTGTGTCATTCAAGCAAAAAAAAAGCCCTTTAAGAAACAAAAACATTAAAAAACCAGTGAACCTTGGAATCAGCCACTCCAAAATATTACAATGATAATTGAATGTTTTCTCAATCATCCTATTTAGTAAATGAGCACTGGACACGCACAAACCATTAAAAGACCATCACCAGTTTGTTTGTTCATTCAGCGCTGGGCCCACAAGGAGGAGACTTAAAAAAAAATTGATCTAGCAGTAAACATTCTCAAGGTCGGGGCCCCAGCCCTGGATGCCAGCCAGTTCCAGAGCTGGCCTGGGGCTATGGCTGCACTTAGCTTTAGTGGAATATCCTGGCCTGCTCCAGCTCTCGTTGGATACAACCTATTTCATCAAGAACTGGGACAAAGCTTCTTTGTGCTTGCATTGCCAAGGTGCTGCAGAGGAAAGGTACCTATTCCAATCTAGCCTTGACAGCCAAGTAATGCGAGATACATTCCCACAAACTCTTCTCCCCATACGCTGAGCTAAATGCTTCCTTAAACAGCTGAGCCAAACAACCAACAACAACTCTTGCATTTATATAGCGCCTTTGCCATAGTAAAACATCCCAAGTCTCTTCACGGGAGGGTCATCAAACAAGATTGGACACCGAGCCGCAGAAGGAGATATTTGGACAGATAATCAAAAGTTTGGTCAAAGAGGTAGGTTTCAAGGAGCGTCTTAAAAGGAGGAAAGAGAGGTAGAGAGAGATGGAGAAGTTTAGGGAGGGAGTTCCAGAGTTTAGGGCATGCCCACAAATGGTGGGGCAATTAAAATCGGGGACGCGCAAGAGGCCAGAATTAGAATCATAGACTCATACAGCACAGAAAGGAGGCCAAATTGGAGGAGCAGAGATCTCGGAGGGAACAGAGCAGAAGATGCCACATTCAATCCCTGGTCTGTGCTGGATTAACTATCCTTAGCTGGGCCAATACTTAGGGTGGGACAATTGAGCCTGTAGTAAGGAGGGATGGAGGATACATAACCACCCAGGATTCATACTCCCGATTGGTATTTAGTAATAATTTCCTGAAGTTGGTGTCGGGCAAGGACTGCATCAAACAGTGTGCTGACACTTACTTTCAAGGCTTGCAAATAAATTATAGCTCTTTAGGCCTGGTACCCAAGAGTGCCCAAATAATTTTTAAAAATTCATTCATGAGATGTGAGCATCGCCAATAAGGCCGGCATTTATTGCCCATCCCTAATTGCCCTCGAGAAGGTGGTGGTGAGCCACCGCCTTGAATACAACTGAGTGTCTCGCTGGGCCATTTCAGAGGGCAGTTAAGAGTCAACCACATTGCTGTGGGTCTGGAGTCACATATAGGCCAGACCGGGTAAGGATGGCAGATTTCCTTCCCTAAAGGACATTAGTGAACCAAATGGGTTTTTACCACAATCCGGTGGGATTTGAACACATGTCTATGGATCATTAGTTCAAGCCTCTGGATTACTAGTCCGGTAATATAACCACTATGCTACTGTTCCCTCTATAACCCGACATTGGCTTCAGGAAAAAAAAATGGGTGAAAGCTCACACAAAAAAATTGAAAGGGAGTGAAATACCCTGTATGAAATCCTGCTCCCTATCCCACAAAGCAGTGAAGTATGAGTCCTAGCTCTCGACCACCTGGCCTTGCTCTATCCTATCCCTGGAGCCTCACGTCACCTTTGGATCTCCAGCTCGGGTTTTTCTGGACATTCGCTCCCTTCACTGGTGATCGAGCCTTCACTCGCTGACGCGCTGCAACTTGCCCTTCCATCAAAGGGCCACCCAAGATGATGTGCTGGGCTGCACGATGGCGGGCCGGACCACGCTCGAACCAGCATGGTCGGGCCAACCAACAAAGGTGGTGGCCTGGGGCGCTGCAGGCCTTCCCTTTAAACAGCGCCCCGGGAGCGGATATCCACCTTGTGTTACCGCTGCCCGCGGTAGCCTCATGGCCCGCGGGGCGCGGCACTGCGCCTTCCAAAGCTCCGGGGCAATTTCCTGCTCGGCGGTAGCAGCGTCCCCCCCCCCCGGGCGAAAACTGCCTTGCGGAGGCGCTAACGAGGCACAAAAAAGGGGCAATTTTGCCCCCTCAAAACCTATCTTTCTGACTTAAGCTTTTAGTCACCTCCTAAATCTCCCACCAGCGTTTGGTGTCCTTGAGGCATAAAGACGCCATATAGATGCAAACTGTGGATCTTACTGTTAATTTTGTTCAAGCTCAAAGCACACTGGTGGTTTGGTCTAAGTTAAGTATCTCTGCTCCGACTCTATTCAGTGAGAGGTCAGCATGTGTTCCAGATCTGACTTCAGTGAAATCGGCTGCACTAACCCGGAATTAACCTCCTCTCGACAGGAAAGCCATAGCTCTCAAGTTATCCGAGCAAACTTCAAAATTAACGCTTATCTTGCTGAATAAACAAGACTCTGATCCCCACCCAGTGCCAAGTTACTTCTCGAAGCAAGGTGGGTGGAATCATGGAAGAATGAACAAGAGGTGCTGAATAGCCTCCTTCATCTTTACTGGTCTCTGTAATCCCTGCAACACAGTTTCTGGCAAATAACAGCACTGGCGGGTGATCAGAGTAATTTAGGCGGGTTAAGAGTTAACTTTGATGTGTAACACAATTTATCCTGATTGACTGGAGAGCGCTCGGGCTTTGCACATCATGGGGAGGTTGAATCTATGTTGGTGAGGCTGATTCCACTGCATCATCATAGGCAGTCCCTTGGGATCAAGGAAGACTTGCTTCCACTCTTAGCATGAGGTCTTAGGTGGCTGTACAGTCCAATACGAGAACCACAATTTTTGTCACAGGTGGGACAGATAGTTGTTGAGGGAAAGGGTGCGTGGGACTGGTTTGCCGCATGCTCCTTCCACTGCCTGCAGTTGATTTCTGCATGCTCTCGGCGACGAGACTCGAGGAGCTCAGCGCCCTCCCGAATGCACTTCCTCCACTTAGGGCAGCCTATGGCCAAGGACTCCCAGGTGTCGGTGGGGATGTCACACTTTATCAGGGAGGCTTTGAGGGTGTCCTTGTAACGTTTCCTCTGCCCGCCTTTGGCTCGTTTGCCGTGGACGAGTTCCGAGTAGAGCGCTTGCTTTGGGAGTCTCGTGTCTGGCATGCGAACAATGTGGCCTGCCCAGCGGAGCTGATCAAGTGTGGTCAGTGCTTCAATGTTGGGGTTGTTGGCCTGGACGAGGATGCTAATGTTTGTGCATCTGTCCACTGGCAGCTTGTTTCACGCATCGATACTCTCAAGGATGGACGGCATTCGTAACCTGCTGGAAATTTGCTCTTATCCTCTGCTTTCAACCTCCACCCGTCTGTGTCTGTGCAATGGTGCAGTCACCCTCCCCACCACCTCCCCCCCAATAAAAGGCAATACCTTCTGGGAGGTGTGGAGGGGGTGAGAAGGAGAGAAAGGATGATACCAGAAATGCGAGGGTATATATATCAGGAAAGGATGAACAGATTGAATATCTTTTCTCTTGAAAAAAGGCTGAGAGGTGACCTAACAGAGTTCTTTAAAATTATGGAAAGTTTGGATAAAATGGATACAGAATGTTTCCACTTGTGGGGAAGAAAAAGACTTGCATTTATATAGCGCCCTTCATGACCACCGAACATCTCAAGGCTCTTTACAGCCAATGAAGTACTTTTGGAGTGGAGTCACAGTTGTAACTAAGAGTATAACTAGAGGCCATCAATATACGATAGTCACCAAGAAATTCAATCGGGAATTCAGAAGAAACTTCTTTACCCAGAGAATGGTGAGAATGTGGAACTCGCTGCCACAGTGAGTGGTTGAAGCGAATAGTATCGATGCATTTAAGGGGAGGCTAGACAAGTATATGGGGGAGAAGGGAATAGAGGGTTATGCTGATAGATTTAGATGAGGAAAGACGGGAGGAGGCTCGAGTGGAGCATAAACGCCGGCATGGACTGGTTGGGCCAAATGACCTGTTTATGTGCCGTATATCCGATGTAATCCTTCAGAAGAGGGGAGAAAAAAAGAAGTGACTGAATGTTATGGCTTCACTAAAAATATCAAGAAAGCATTTTTTAAACTCTTGAAAATTGTATCATCAAAGCCCCTTCCATGAGATTTCTACAATTGATAGATTGAGTAGACTGGGTCTTTACTCGTTGGAGTTCAGAAGGATGAGGGGTGATTTTATAGAAACATTTAAAATAATGAAAGGGATCGACAAGATAGAGGCAGAGAGGTTGTTTCCACTGGTCAGGGAGACTAGAACTAGGGGGCACAGCCTCAAAATACGGGGGAGACAATTTAAAACCGAGTTGAGAAGGAATTTCTTCTCCCAGAGGGTTGTGAATCTGTGGAATTCTCTGCCCAAGGAAGCAGTTGAGGCTAGCTCATTGAATGTATTCAAATCACAGATAGATAGATTTTTAACCAATAAGGGAATTAAGGGTTACGGGAAGCGGGCGGGAAAGTGGAGATGAGTCCATGGCCAGATCAGCCATGATCTTGTTGAATGGTGTAGCAGGCTCGAGGGGCTAGATGGCTTACTCCTGTTCCTAATTCTTATGTTCTTATGTTCTTATGATCCCTAATGTGCTTTGTGTAGAAAATTTATGTTCTTTAAGCTAATTCATTCATTATCTTTCAATCAAAAAGATAAGTGAGCTTCAGGGGACCAATTAACTTTCTAGAATTTTTTTTATGAATCCTGATAATGGTCAGCTTGTGTCTGTTTGTAGCACGCTCCTTTAGGTCTGAATGTTGTGGGTTTGGACTTCAGGACTTGAGCACATAATCCAGGCTGTAATTTTAAAGACCTCGATTAGGTCACCCCTCAGCCTTCTTTTTTCAAGAGAAAAGAGACCCAGCCTCCTCATCCTTTCCTGATCAGTCGGTCATCATCAGAGGCAGTCCCTTGAAATCAAGGAAGACTTGATTCCACTCACAAAGTGAGCTCTCAGGTGGCTGTACAGTCCAATACGGGATTTACAGTCTCTGTCACAGATGGGACAGACAGTGGTTGAAGGAAAGGGTGGGTGGGACTGGTTTGCCGCACGCTCCTTCCGCTGCCTGCGCTTGTTTTCTGCATGCTCTCGGCGACGAGACTCGAGGTGCTCAGTGCTCTCCCGGATGCTCTTCCTCCAATTAGGGCGGTCTTTGGCCAGGGATTCCCAGGTGTCGGTGGGGCTGTTGCACTTTATCAAAGAGGCTTTGAGGGTGTCCTTGAAACATTTCCGCTGCCCACCTGTGTCTTGCTTGCCATATAGGAGTTTTGAATCGAGCGCTTGCTTTGGGAGTCATTGTGTCGGGCATGCGGGCAATATGGCCCACCCAAGGGAGCTTGCTGAGTATGGTCAGTGCTTCGATGCAGGGGATGTTGGCCTGATCGAGAACACTGACGTTGGTGCGTCTATCCTCCCAGGGGATTTGCAGGATCTTGTGGAGACATCGTTGGTGGTATTTCTCCAGCAATTTGAGGTTTCTGCTGTATATGGTTCATGTCTCTGAGCCGTACAAGAGGGCAAGTATCACTACAGTCCTGTAGACCATGAGCTTGATGCCAGACTTGAGGGCCTGATCCTTGAACACTCTCTTCCTGAGGCGAACGAAGGCTGCGCTGGCACACTGGAGGCGGTATTGGACCTCGTCGTCGACGTCTGCCCTTGCTGATAGTAGGCTCCCGAGGTATGGAAAATGGTCCACGTTGTCCAAGGCCGCGTATCATCCTTGTAATTCCTGAAGATGCTGACTCACCTTGGGAGTCGGTTTCCACATTTACCGACTGCCCTCCCCATAGCTCAGCCAAGTTTCCCCATTCTTCGCGAGTGAGCCCAGATACTGACTGTCGGCAGGGAAGTCATCACAGCCAAGCCTAGTGGTGTCCTCATCTGACAATCACACACCTTTACATTCCAGCACGGTTCACTAGATAGCGATCAGGAGCAGGATCCTTGGATGATTTCCATCAGTCCCAATCCCCTTTCCACCCCAGAGGGGCACTGAGGAAGTGATGTGTGTGGAACAATATTGCCTCGATCCATCTACAGAACGCCACTTCCCGCTTCCCCCCTCTCGCCTCCCAGATAAAAAATAAAAATCACGCTCATTTGAGAATTCTGAAAATATGGGTCATATGGGAGAATTTTACAAAAGTGGGAACCTTTAATTACAAAAAGAAACGGTATGTGTGTCTTTCGGTCACCAATAGGCCTATTCCTTCTGAAACTGCACTGACTTTACTTTTACCCAGTGAACCCTATCAATAAATGGATTTTTTTTTAAAGACACAATTGGATAAAAGTTGCATTATCAAACACGGATGTCGCACGGGAGCAAAAGCCGAGGCATCAGACTTGGAATAATTCACAAATAAACAAAACACACACTCACAGTTCAACTGCTGCACACTTCGCCCAAAACCCACAGATGGATTTGGACAACATGCCTTTCCGTCCGAGAGATGAATCTCTGAAATCACTGCATCAGGAAGTTTGCAGCAGTGAGCCCATGCGATGTATGTTTCCAGCAGGGGGTAAATGACATGGGTTAGTGCCATCCCAACCAGTCCTGGGAAATCCTTTTAGGTTCAACTTGACTTTCAAAAAAACCCCAGAATGAATAAGTTTTCAATGTTCTTTTTTGTTACTTTAAGCTGCTGGGTGGGATAGGGATGCTCATGTCCCGGGCAGCTGAGAGTTACTGTGGGATTCCCCTCCAATGTATCTTTGTAACTCGCACTGGATACAATCCGGGGGGGGTGCCCGGAAGCTGCCAGGGGGGCGGGGCCTCACTTGTCAACAAAGGTCGGGCGAGAATGGGAGAGGTGCCCTTTCATGCTGCTTGACTGCAGGACTGGCCAATTCCCGCAGCTAAACAATGATTGACTGTTTGAGGCATCATCATCATCATAGGCAGTCCCTCAGAATCAAGGAAGATTTGCTTCCACTCCTGAAGTTAGTTCTTTGGTGGCTGAACAGTCCAATACGAGAGCCACAGACTCTGTCACAGGTGGGACAGACATTCGTCGAGGGAAGGGTTGGGTGGGACTGGTTTGCCGCACGCTCCTTCCGCTGTCTGCGCTTGACCTCTTCACACTCTTGACGTTGAGATTCGAAGAGCTCAACGCCCTCCCGGATGCACTTTCTCCACCTAGTGCGGTCTTCGGCCAGGGACTCCCAGGCATCAGTGGTGATGTCGCACTTTACCAGGGTGGCTTTGAGGGTGTCCTTGTAATGTTTCCACTGCCCACCTTTGGCTCATTTGCCGTGAAGGAGCTCCACATAAAGCATTTGCTTAGGGAGTCTCGTGTCTGGCATGCGAACCATGTAGCCTGCCCAGCGAAGCTGATCTAGTGTGGTCAGTTCTTCAATCCTGGGGATGTTAGCCTGGTCGCGGATGCTAATGTTGGTGCGTCTGTCCTCCCAGGGGATTTGCAGGATCTTGCGGAGACATCGCTGGTGATATATTTCCAGCGACTTGAGGTGTCTTTTGTATATGCTCCATGCCTCAGATCCATACAGGAGGGCGGGTATTACTACAGCCCTGTAGACCGTGAGTTTGGTGGTAGATTTGAGGGCCTGGTCTTCGAACACTCTTTTCCTCAGGCGGCCAAAGACTGCGCTGGCGCACTGGAGGCGGTGTTGAATCTCGTCATCAATGTCTGCCTTTGTTGACAAGAGGCTCTCGAGGTATGGGAAATGGTCCATGTTGTCTAGGGCCGTGCCGTGAATCTTGATGACTGGAGGGCAGTGCTGTGCGGCGAGGACAGGCTGGTGGAGGACCTTTGTCTTGCGGATGTTAAGCGTAAGACCCATGATTCATATGCCTAAGTAAATACATTGACTATATCCTGGAGTTCAGCCTCGGAATGTGCACAGACGCAGGCGTCGTCCGCGTACTGAAGCTCGACGACAGAGGTTGGGGTGGTCTTAGACCTGGCCTACAACAACAACTTGTATTTATATAGCACCTTTAACGTAATAAAATGTCTCAAAGCGCTTCATAGGAGCATTATAAGAAAAAAAAATTGACACTGAGCCATATAAGGAGAAATTAGGGGCAGGTGACCAAAAGCTTGGTCAAAGAGGTAGGTTTTAAGGAGCATCTTGAAGGAGGAAAGAGAGGCGGAGAGGTTTAGGGAGGGAGTTCCAGAACTTAGGGCCCAAGCAGCTGAAGGCATGGCCACCAATGGTTGAGCGATTATAATCAGGGATGTTCAGGAGGGCAGAATTAGAGGAGCACAGATATCTCAGGGGGGTTTTGGGGCTGGAGGAGATTACAGAGATAGAGAGAGGCGAGGACCATGGAGGGATTTGGAAACAAGAATGAGAATTTTGAAATCAAGGCGTTGCTTAACCGGGAGCCAATGTAAGTCAACGAGCACAGGGGGTGATGGGTGAGTGGGTGCGAGTTAGGACATGGGCAGCTGAGTTTTGGATGACCTCAGGTTTACGTAGGGTAGAATGTGGGAGGCTGGCCAGGAGTGCGTTGGAATAGTCAAGTCGAGAGGTAACATCGTCCAATGACAACTGGAGTGTGGAGGGGGAGGGCGGGTTGTGGGTCTTTGGCAGCATTGCGATAACACACCCAATTACTAGGTTTACGACTAATCAAGAGGGGAACATAGGAACAGAGGAGGCCATTCA
Source organism: Pristiophorus japonicus (assembly GCF_044704955.1). Classification (NCBI taxonomy): domain Eukaryota; kingdom Metazoa; phylum Chordata; class Chondrichthyes; family Pristiophoridae; genus Pristiophorus; species Pristiophorus japonicus. The sequence continues at coordinate 25,655,597 of NC_091993.1, forward strand.
GGCTCTCGAGCCTGTTCTACCATTTAATGAGATCTTGGCTGATCTGTGCCTCAGCTCCATTTAACAACATAAACCCATCCATTCTTGCTTTCGTGTTTTAGAAATTCCTGGATAGTCTACTCAACACTGGAAGGTGGCGGATCCGAATATAGGAACGTGAAAAAATTGGAACGTGAAAAGACCGGATAATCTACAACAGCAACAGACTCCCAAGTTACAATGGTGACACCTATTGTCCTTAAACTGTATTGTTCGACTGCTCTGAAAGATCTGGGGGGCTAGAAATTCATTATCGCCCCGTTTGGGGGCGGTAACATCCGGGAGGTGGGACAATTTTTTTTTTTTTTTTTTGGAAATTCGTAGCAAATCGTTCCAATTCTTTGTCAAATCACAAACGCCAGAGGTCACCTTGCACACGCCAAGGATCACTCTGCGCCAATGCTCTTAGCCAAAAGGCCTAGAGCCACTGCACCATTCCTGGAAGTACTGCAATACCAGGTTCGTGCCATGGAGGTGGATGGGTCAGGTCCCCCACACACCTCCGTGGAGGTGGATGGGTCAAGCCAACCCACCCACCTCCTGTTTCCAAAAAAGCAAGCATATACCTTCCTGATCCAGGGAGAACCACCCGGAGGTCATGGTGGCTACTCCCCTGTCAGGTCAGTTACGCATGATCTTAGCCAAAAGGCCGAGAAGCCACATCCGGGAGGTGGGACAAATAGGACCAGGCGCGGAAGTTCTGCCCCGCTCACTAAATTCTGGTTACCGGCCCCGGAAGCAAGGTGCTTCCTGGGGCGGGAGAGACGGATGCCTCAGTAGGGTTAGCGCTGGGCCGCGTACCGCTGCCGCATACGAGGTGCTCTACCCTCAATTAAAGTGAAGGGGCCCAAGCTGCATACTCTGCATAAGAACAAGCCACCTACCTGGCCCACCGGGGAGCGGGGTTGCCGGGTGACCAGCCCAGCGCTCGAGCAGAGGGCCGGACGAGCGACCAAAGCGGGGAGGAAAGCCGCAGATTTTTTCCCGCAGCAGCTGGCCACCTTCCCCTTTAAATTTCACAGACCCCAAACGTTAACTCTGTTTCTCTCCACAGATGCTGCCTGACCTGCCGAGATTTCCAGCTTTTTCTGTTTTTAGGTCGTAAGTATAAGATAGTCACTAATAAATCCAATAGGGAATTCAGGAGAAACTTCTTTACCCAGAGAGTGGTGAGAATGCGGAACGCGTTACCACAAGGAGTCGTTGAGATGACTAGCATCAATGGATTTAAGTGGAAGCTAGATGGGAGAGAGAGAGAGGTGGAAGATGGCATCAGATGGTCAGATGAAGACTTGTTCGGGGAGAGCTCCCTCGGGAGCTGCTATCCCATTCGCCATCTTGGACTCACCTGGCCAACATCCCCAGCATCGAAGCACTGACCACACTCGACCAGCTCCGTTGGGCGGGCCACATTGTTCGCATGCCCGACACAAGACTCCCAAAGCAAGCGCTCTACTCGGAACTCCTACACGGCAAGTGAGCCCCAAGTGGCCAGAGGAAATGTTTCAAGGACACCCTCAAAGTCACCTTGATAAAATGCAACATCCCCACCAACACCTGGGAGTCCCTGGCCAAAGACAGGGTCTAAGTGGAGGAAAAGCATCCGGGAGGGCACTGAGCACCTCGAGTCTCGTCTCCGAGAGCATGCAGAAATCAAGCACAGGCAGCGGAAGGAGCGTGCGGCAAACCAGTCCCACCCATCCTTTCCTTCAATGACTGTCTATCCCACCTGTGACAGGGACTGTAATTCCCGTATTGGACTGTTCAGTCACCTGAGAACTCACTTTTAGAGTGGAAGCAAGTCTTCCTCGATTCCAAGAGATTGCCTATGATGATGATGAGATGGGAGGAGGCGCGAATGGAGCATAAATGCCAGCATAGACCAATTGGGCTGAATGGCCTGTTTCCGTGCTGTACACTTGATATAAATCATGTACTCCTGTTCCTATGTTTCTGAGCAGATTTGAGCAATAAGATTTCACTTTCTTGACCCCTTATCTAAAGATAATGGCCCTGAAATTCCAGTCAGGGGCTTCTTTTGAATGAACACCTCTGGCTGGAGAATTTTTATGAATTTACCTGGTGGTCTCGGAGGCACCTGGAGAGGCCTTCTCTTCCCGTGCTGCGAAGTGCGCTCCTGTCCTCGAGGTTCGGATGCACAACCAATCAGGTAAAGTATTCCACGGCATTCTCATTAATAGCAATGAGAACTCCGTATCTACGAGTTCTGATGAGGAAAAAAACCCAAACACACTAAATACCATAATAAAAAATAAAATCACACCTCACATAATTAAAATTAATTGAAATTAAAGTTAATAAATGTTTTAGAAAAAATATATATTTTTCCGATTTTTAAAAAGTTTTTAAAATAGTGGTTTAAAATAAACTTACCTTTGTGGGCAGGGTTTTTAAACAATAAAATGCGTTTAAAATTTTTTATTTTACAATGTTTTAAAACTCTTACGCCTGTAAACGTAGGCTATGCGTCTGCTTTTATCAGGCGCAAGAGTTTTCGGGACATTTGCTGGGTAAGAGATGGGTAAATACCACAATATTGCCCGTGCGAATGTCCTGGCTGTGGCGATGCGGATGATCTGTCGAGCTGGAGCTTGACAGATCGGAAAAGCCGGTTTTCAGCGCATGCGCATTGTGCACTGAAAACCAGCTTTTGCGATGCCTCCCCTGGGTCCGTACATACTCCATAAGGACCCGGGGAGGCCAGGAGTTCCAGGTCAATGAATTTTTATCATCAACAACAACTTGCATTTATATAGCACCTTTAATGTAGCAAAACATCCCAGGGCGATTCACAGGAGTGATTATCAAACACAATTTGACACCGTGCCGCATAAGGAGATATTTGGATGGGAGCTTGGTTGAAGAGATAGGTTTTAAGGAGCGACTTAAAGGAGGAAAGAGAGGCGGAGAGGTTTAGGGAGGGAATTCCAAAGACTAGGGCCGAGCCAGCTGGAGACACGGCCGCCAACAATGGAGCGATTAAAATTGAGGATGCGCAACAGATACGATGGAACGAAATGGCCTCCTTCCGTGCTGTAAATTTCTAGGCCAGAATTGGAGGAGTGCAGATATCGAGGAACACTGTAGGGCTGAGGGAAATTATCTCATAGACTATAAAATGTCACCCTCTGTGCAGTGTTGTGTTAGCACAACATGCCAGCCCTGCCCCAATGGTACCACAGAGCTGGGCCAGTCTCCACTCTGACCTCCGGCCGCTGGGTGGCGCTATGGAGGGCCCCCGCCAGAGCCGCGCCAACTTCGGTTGCCTCTTGCCGCTTATTAAACGACGACACTTCTGACGTACGCCCCTTCATGACGTCATGGCACCACCAGCCAATCAAACCGGTAGGGTCTTCAGAGCGACCAATCAGAGGGGCGCCTGGCGAAGCGTATCCGCCAATGGGAGGTGCGGGCGAGTGGACCAATCGGCGGGGAGGGGGAGGGTAACGGGAGGAAGAGCCACGTGGAGGGCCGGGGGGATAGCGGCAGGTGAGAGCTGCGGCGGCGTGGCGCCGCGCCGGCGGGGGAGGGAGGCCCGAACCCCCTCCACAGCACCCCGCCCGGGGGCCAGTAATGAGGGAGCGCCGCTCTGTCGGAGGGGCAGTACTGAGGGAGGGAGTGCCGTACTGTCGGTAGTGAGGGAGTGCCGCACTGTCGGAGGGGCGGTGCTGAGGGAGGGAGGGAGTGCCGCACTGTCAGAGGGGCAGTGCTGAAGGAGGGAGTGCCGCACTGTCGGAGGGGCAGTGCTGAGGGAGGGAGTGCCGCACTGTCGGAGAGGCGGTACTGAGGGAGTGCCGCACTGTCGGAGGGGCGGTAGTGAGGGTGTGCCGCACTGTCGGAGGGGCCGCACTGTCGGAGGGGCGGTAGTGCCGCAATGTCGGAGGGGCAGTGCTGAGGGAGGGAGTGCCGCACTGTCGTAGGGGCGGTGCTGAGGGAGTGCCGCACTGTCGGAGGGGCGGTAGTGAGGAAGTGCCGCACTGTCGGAGGGGCGGTAGTGAGGAAGTGCCGCACTGTCGGAGGGGCAGTGCTGAGGGAGGGAGTGCCGCACTGTCGGAGGGGCGGTACTGAGGGAGCGACTGTCGGAGGCGCAGTAGTGCGGGAGTGCTGCACTGTCGGAGGAGCAGTACTGACGGAGGGAGTGCCGCACTGTCGGAGGTGCAGTAGTGCGGGAGTGCTGCACTGTCGGAGGAGCAGTACTGGGGGAGAGATCTGCTCCTTTAGTACTGCACTGGTGTGCCAGCGTGGACTATAAAGAAAGAAAGACTTGCATTTATATAGCAACTTTCAGGACCACGGAACGTCCCAAAGCACTTTACAGCCAATGAAGTACTTTGTTTTGGCGTGCAGTCACTGTTGTAATGTGGGAAACGCAGCAGCCAATTTGCGCACAGCAAGCTCCCACAGACAGCAATGTGATAATGACCAGATAATCTGTTTTTTGTTATGTTGATTGAGAAACAACTATTGGCCCCAGGACACCGCTGCTTTTCTTCAAAATGGTGCCATGGGATCTTTTACTTCCACATGAGAGGGCAGCAGGAGTGTTCGCTGAGATTTATGTGCTCAAGTTCCTAGAGTGGGACTTCTGACTCTAGGAACCTAGTACAACCTTCTGACTCTGAGCCACGGTTGACATTCTTGTTGAAGCCTGGACAGGCATCACAGTTGGGCCTAATCCTGGGAAATATTCCACTTACAAGTGTTGAGCATCTTTAATGTGACACTTTCCATCCCAAACCGAGGGACATAACATAAGAACATAAGAAATAGGAGCAGGAGTCGGCCATTTGGCCCCTTGAGCCTGCTCTGCCATTCAATAAGATCACGGCTGATCTGATCATGGACTCAGCTCCACTTCCCTGCCCGCTCCCTATAACCCTCGACTCCCTTAGCATTCAAAAATCTGTCTTGTCTCCACCGCAAATATATTCAATGGCCCAACTGAGGATCCCAATTGTGGATAAAACTATTTTTTCTTTCCATGTCCCCCCCTCCCCATGAGTGGCACATTTCAAATCAAGATCTCGCTGGGTGATGGACAACAGGCTCAATGCCACGCCGTGGTGCAATGTGTTAAAATGTTGCTCTGACTTTGCCCTTGATTAAAAGGACCTTCTGTTTTTGCAAGGTTCCAATTGGCACCCCTCGCTTTCCCCGCTGCATTTGGACTGCGATTAAATGATGCCGAGTGTCACCGATGCGAGTGCGGACCTTGCTTCCGCTGCCTCCGAAGGCCCGGCCTCCACGCGACTGTTCCACAGGTTCTCCAGCTCGGCCCAGTTCCTCTGCTGCCCACCCGCCGCGGCCCCGAGCCCCGAGTGCCGGGTCGCCAAGCGCAGGAAGAGGCCGAGCCGAAGGCACCAGCGCTTTCTGGAGAGGAAGGCGTTTCTGCAGCGGCAAGGGATCCTGAGGCAGAATCGGCTCAAAGGGAAGGGCGGGCCGCCGAGCCCAGCACCGGGCCCAAATGCCAGTCAACCAAACTGTACGGTTCAGGCGGGAGACCCCAAGGCGCCGAGTAATTCCGATGTGAATGGGAACCGCTCCACCTTGCTTGATCCGTCGTACCCTCGGCCCGAAGCTGAAAGCGACAGCCTTCCTTTACTTGCAACTTCCGCGGACCCGAGCAAGCGGGATCCCCCGGCGCAAAGGGTGAAGAAGCCGGCTCGCGAGGGCCCTGTCGGACAGTCGCGAGCCGCGGACCCTCGCCGGGCCACCAAGCACGTGGCCATCGACTGCGAGATGGTGGGCACGGGCCCCTGCGGGCGGCTGGGCGAGATGGCCCGGTGCAGCATCGTCAACTATCAGTGCGACGTCGTCTACGACAAGTACGTGAAGCCGCGGCTTCCCATCACCGACTACCGCACCCGATGGAGCGGCATCCGAAAGCAGCACATGACCAGCGCAATCGAGTTCAATGTTGCTCAGAGGGAGGTGGGTGAACCAAGTGTCTAATGATCCATGATAATGTGCTGAACATCTTGCGCAGATCACACAATTGCTGGATGTAGTGGGTAGCTCTCTCTATCTTCCTCTCTTTCATTCGTTCTTTTGTGTTCGTTCTCTTTTTCTCTCCCTCCGTCTCTCTCTCGCTCCCCCCCCCCCTCTCTCTTTCTCCTCTCTCTTGCGCTTGCTCGCTCTCTCACTCACTCTCGCTTTTTCCTCTTTCTCTTTCTCTCTCTCATTCCTCGCAGTCAGAAGGTTGTGGGTTCAAGTCCCACTCCAGGAACTTGAGCACAAGACACGAGGTGGCCAATGGTGAGGCAGCTGACACTTGGTTTTAAAATGTAGGAGGAACTGAGGAGTTCTGCAGACGTGCGGTCCTGGCAAAGTGTGAGTTCGATTAGGAGCTGGTGCGATTGAGTCTTAACCTTAACACAGTGAGGGTGCAGGAGGAGGTAGTGTGTAGGATGCAGCACCTCAGGCTTTGGAGGCACAAAAGAGGAAAGCTCAGAGTAAAAATCTACTGTCGATCAAAATAGCGTCACGAACGATTGGGGTGTAGAGTGGTCAACTGTGCCGTCGATGAAATACAACCTTGTTTTGTTGCAGCATGTGACTATTTGCCTGGGGAAAACCACCAGACAGACACATCTGCATGGAATTTTTTGTATTATTAATTCTCTGGATATGGGATGTTGCTCACGAGGCAAACATTTATTGCCTGTCCTTAATTACCCCTTGAGACAGGGGTGGTGAACCGCTGCAGTGCATGCTGTTAGGGAGGGAGTTCCAGGATTTTGGCCCAGCGACGATGCAGGAACGGCGATATTTTTCCAAGTCTGGATGGTTGTGTGACGCGAGAGGGCCAAATGAAAGAAAGAAACAGAAAGACTTGCATTTATATAGCGCCTTTCATGAACACTGGATGTCTCAAAGCACTTTACAGCCAATGAAGTACTTTTTGAAATGTAGTCACTGTTGTAATGTGGGAAACGCGGCAGCCAATTTGCGCACAGCAAGCTCCCACAAACAGCAAACGTGATAATGACCAAATAATCTGTTTTCGTGATGTTGATTGAGGGGTAAATATTGACCAGTACACCGGGGATAACTCCCCTGCTCTTCTTAGAAATAGTGCCTTGGGATCTTTTACGTCCACCTGAGAGAGCAGACGGGGCCTCAGTTTAACGTCTCATCGGAAAGACGGCACCTCCGACAGTGCAGCGCTCCCTCAGCACTGCACTGACAGTATAAATCAGACAGATTCACAGTTTATTGCAGCGGTTAACGTTTTTAACCTGTGCTTCAATTCAGATCTTGAAGATCCTGAAGGGTAAAATTGTGGTGGGTCACGCGTTGCACAACGACTTCAAAGCACTGAAGTATTTTCACCCGAAGTCGCAGACGAGGGACACGAGCAAGATCCCGATGTTGAAGCGGAAGGCTGGCTTTCCAGAAAGAGAGTCCGTGTCCCTGAAGAATCTGGCGAAGCGGCTTCTGCACAAAAACATCCAGGTGAGTGTGTGAGCCGACCCTCAGTGTTTCTGTGCTGCGTGGGTTGAGTTGCAGTCTGTTGGGTGCTTTTCCCCCCACTGGCTTGCTGGGGGCAGCAGAGCTGGTGCACTCGGTCTGTCCGGGCTGGCCTCAGGGTTCACTTTCCTGCTTGGCTGCCTTCCCACAGTCAGCTGGGCAGGTCCGTCGATTAGAAAACTCTGCAGTGTCCACACGGCGTGGAGTTTGCCCTGCCGTATAAAGGAGCCAGGTCACCTGAGATTTACAGAAGCCAAGAAATAATATCGTGCTTTTAATCTCCCGAGTAGCCAGAGAGTCACTGTTGACATGGAGTTAACATCCTGGGGGTCACCATTGAACAGAAACTTACCCGGGCCAGCCACGTTAACACTGTGGCAACAAGAGCTGGGTAATCTGCAGTGAGTGTCTCGCCTCCTGGCTCCCCAAAGCCTTTCCACCATCTACAAGGCACAAGTCAGGAGTGTGATGGAATATTCTCCACTTGCCTGGATGAGTGCAGCTCCAACAACACTCAAGCTCGACACCATCCGGGACAAAGCAGCTCGTGTGATCGGCACCCCGTCCACCACCTTAAACATTCACTCCCTCCACCACTGGCGCACTATGGCTGCGGTGTGCACCGTCTACAAGATGCACTGCAGCAACTCGTAACAACATAAGAAATAGAAGTAGGCCATAAGGCCCTTCGAGCTTGCTCCGCCATTCAATAAGATCATGGACTCAACTCCATTTCCCTGCCCGCTCCCCATAACCCCTTATCCCCTTATCGTTTAAGAAACTATCTATCTCTGTCTTAAATATATTTAATGTCCCAGCTTCCACAGCTCTCTGAGGCAGTGAATTCCACAGATTCACAACCTTCTGAGAGAAGAAATTTCTCTTCATCACAGTTCTAAATGGGCGGCCCCTTATTTTAAGATCATGCCCTCTAGTTCTAGTCTCCCCCATCAGTGGAAACATCCTCTCTGTATCCTTGTCAAGCCCCCTCATAATCTTATACGTTTCTATAAGATCACCTCTCATTCTGCTGAATTCCAATGAGTAGAGGCCAAACCAATCGATCATTCCTCGTAAGTCAACCCCCTTATCCCCGTGATCAACCTAGTGAATCTTCTCTGAACTGCCTTCACAGCAAGTATATCCTTTCGTAAATATGGAAACCAAAACTGCACTCAGTATTCCAGGTGTGGCCCCCCCACACCCTGTACAGCTGTAACAAGACTTCCCTGCTTTTATACTCCATCCCCTTTGCAATAAAGGCTAAGATTCCATTGGCCTTCCTGATTACTTGCTGTACCTGCATACTATCCTTTTGTGTTTCATGCACAAGTACCCCCAGGTCCTGCTGTACTGCAGCACTTTGCAATCTTTCTCCATTTAAATAATAACTTGCTCTTTGATTTTTTTCTGCCAAAGTGCATGACCTCACACTTTCCAACATTATACGCCATCTGCCAAATTCTTGCCCACTCACTTAGCCTGTCTGTGTACTCCTTCAGCCTCTTTATGTCCTCCTCACACATTGCCCTTCCTCCCATCTTTGTATTGCCAGCAAACTTGGCTACGTTACACTGCGTGAAGAGAAAAAGATTAGTGAAGACTAATGTAGGTCCCTTGCAGTCAGAATCAGGGGAATTCATAATGGGGAACAAGGAAATGGCAGACCAATTGAACAAATACTTTGATTCTGTCTTCACTAAGGAATACACAAATAACCTCCTGAAAATACTAGGGGACCGAGGGTCTAGTGAGAAGGGGGAATTGAGGGAAATTCTTATTAGTCGGGAAATTGAAGGGACTGAAGGCCGATAAATACCCAGGGCCTGTTAGTCTGCATCTCAGAGTACTTAAGGAAGTGGCCCTAGAAATAGTGGATGCATTGATAGTCATTTTCCAACATTCTCTAGACTCTGGGTCAGTTCCTATGGATTGGAGTGTAGCTAATGTAACACCACTTTTTAAAAAAGGAGGGAGAGAGAAAACAGAATTATAGACTGGTTAGCCTGACATCGGTAGTGGGGAAAATGTTGGAATCAGTTATTAAAGATGAAATAGCAGCACATTTGGAAAGCAGTGACAGGATCGGTCCAAGTCGGTATGGATTTATGAAAAGGAAATCATGCTTGACAAATTTTTTGAGGATGTAACTAGTAGAGTGGACAAGGGAGAACCAGTGGATGTGATGTATTTGGACTTTCAAAAGGCTTTTGACAAGGTCCCACAAGAGATTAGTGTGCAAAATTAAGGCACATGGTATTGGGGGTAATGTATTGACGTGGATAGAGAACTGGTTGGCAGACAAGAAGCCAAGAGTGGGAATAAATGGGTCCTTTTCAGAATGGCAGGCAGTGACTAGTGGGGTGCCACAGGGTTCAGTGCTGGGACCCCAGCTATTTACAAGATACATTAATGATTTAGACAAAGGAATTGAATGTAATTTCTCCAAGTTTGCAGATGACACTAAGCTGGTTGGAAGTGCGAGCTGCGAGGAGAATGCTAGGAGACTGCAGGGTGACTTGGACAGGTTAGGCGAATGGGCAGATGCATGGCAGATGCAGTATCATGTGAATAAGTGTGAGGTTATCCACTTTGATTGCAAAAACAGGAAGGTAGGTTATTATCTGAATGGTGACATTAGTAAAAGAGGAGGTACAACAAGACCTGGGTGTCATGGTACATCAGTCATTGAAGGTAGGCATGCAGGTACAGCAGGCAATAAAGAAGGTAAATGGCATGCTGGCCTTCACAGCGAGGGGATTTGAGTATAGGAGCAGGGAGGTCTTACTGCAGTTGCACAGGGCCTTGGTGAGACCACACCTTGAGTATTGTGTGCAGTTTTGGTCTCCTAATCTGAGGAAGGACATTCTTGTTGTTGAGGGAGTGCAGCGAAGGTTCACCAGACTGATTCCCGGGATGACAGGACTGACATATGAAGAAAGACTGGATCGACTGGGCTTATATTCACTGGAATTTAGAAGAATGAGAGGGGATCTCATAGAAACATATAAAATTCAGATGGGATTGGACAGGTTAGATGCAGGAAGAATGTTCCCGATGTTGGGGAAGTCCAGAACCAGGGGTCTAAGGATAAGGGGTAAGCCATTTAGGACCGAGATGAGGAGAAACTTCTTCACTCAGAGAATTGTGAACCTGTGGAATTCTCTACCACAGAAAGTTGTTGAGGCTAGTTCATTAGATATATTCAAAAGGGAGTTAAATGTGGCCCTTATGGCTAAAGGGGTATGGAGAGAAAGCAGGAATGCGGTACTGAAGTTGCATGATCAGCCATGATCATATTGAATGGTGGTGCAGGCTCGAAGGGCCGAATGGCCTACTCCTGCACCTACTTTCTATGTTTCTATGTCCCATCTTCCAAATCGTAAATATAGATTGTAAATAGTTGGGGTCCCAGCACTGATCCCTGCGACACCCCACTCATTACTGATTGCAAATCAGAGATTAACCCATTTATCCCGACTCTCTGTTTCTTTGTCAGCCAATCTTCTATCCATGCTAATATATTACCCCTAACCCCGTGAACTTTTATTTTGTGCAGTAACTTTTTGTGTGGTACCTTGTCAAATGCCTTCTGGAAGTCCAAATTCACCACATCCAGTGGTTCCCCTTTATCCACCCTGTTACATCCTCAAAGAATTCCAGCAAATTTGTCAAACATGACTTCCCCTTCATAAATCCATGCTGACTTTGGCCGACCAAATTTTGCTTTTTCAAAGGCTTCTCCGGCAACACCTCCCAAACTTGTGACCTCTACCACCTAGAAGGTCAAGGGCAGCAGGCAGATGAGAACACCATCGCCTGCAAGTTCCCCTCCAAGTTACACACCATCCTGTCTTGGAAGTACATCGCCGTTCCGTCATCGTCGCTGGGTCAAAATCCTGGAGCTCCCTCCCTAACAGCGCTGTGGGAGCACCTTCACCACACGGACTGCAGCGGTTCAAGAAGGCGGCTCACCACCACCTTCTCAAGGGTAATTAGGGATGGGCAATAAATACCGGCCTTGCCAGCGACGTCCACATTGCGGGAATTTATATAAAAATGTAAGCGCACTAGCTAATCCCCAGCAATAACCAAAAGAAGCAGCCACTTAATTTGTTATTTGTGCGTATTGTTTGAGGGATGAATGTTGGCCAAGAGCATGGGAGAGCTCCCTGATCCTCCAATGGTGTGTCCACCTAGACAGGATCTCTGTTTAACTTCTCCCCCTCCCCCGAAAGAAAACATCGCCTGCGGCATGCATCACCCCCTTGCTTCTGCGCTGGAGTGTCAGCCTAGATTATGTGCTCCGGTCCTGGAGTTGGGCTTGATCCCATGACCTTCAGGTACGGACGCGCGAGTGCTACCGTTGGGGCCGGGGCAGACTCGCCAGGAGCCGCTATATGTAACGCATCCGTGCGTTGTTGCCCTCTTTCAGGGGATCTGATCTGTTCAGCCACGAGGCCCTGGGGCTTACTCTTCGCTATTAAATGGCGGAGCAGGCTCAAGGGGCCGTGTGGCCTACTCCTGCACCTATTTCTTATGTACCCTCGGTTGTCCGCCTTCCGACAGTGCCCCGTTGACAAACAGCTGACGCCAGTAAACAAATCTGCTTCCGCGTACGTGTTCCTGCAGGCTGCTTGTCTGATATCGGATGGCTAAGTTTCGCCTCCTGGTTCAGATTAAAACATGGGTGTGTCGGGCAGTAAGGAACCAGTTTTGTCTGTGCTGCACCCTCTGTTGGAACTCTAATTACAGACTCCAGCAGTGACGTCACCAGTTGGTCTATAAATGCAGGTGGACTGAAGATGAGCCAGTCTCAAGCCACTTTGTTACATTTTTTGAATTCGTTCCTGGGAGGTGAGCATCTCTGGCATAGCCGGTATTTATTGCTCATCCCCAATTGTCCTTGAGAAGGTGGTGAGCTGCCGCCTTTTTGAACCGCTGCAGTCCGTGTGATGAAGGTCTTGTTGTTTCTTGTAGCGGTTTTGATACAACTAAGTGTCTCGCTGGGCCATTTCAGAGCGCAGTTAAGAGTCAACCACATTGCTGTGGGTCTGGAGTCACATATAGGCCCAGACTGGGTAAGGATGGCAGATTTCCTTCCCTAAAGAACATCAGTGCCGTGGTGGGATTTGAACTTGTGTCTCTGGATCATTATTCCAGGCCACTGGATTTCTGTATTGTGTGAGATCCCATCGGTTCTCGTGTGTACGGGTCTCGTGCCAGCCAGCGGCACCGTCCAAGGTAAACCGAGCGGCTTGCCACCGAGTTACACAGCCCATGGGGCGCTAAGTTTGATCGCAGTCTGTGCTGGGTTAGTTGGTCACCACCCAGGCGGCAGTCGACATTGATTAGGGGACAGCATCTGGCTTGGTGCCTGCTCCTGATGGTGACGGCTGCTGGCATCCGTACGGATGTGGGTGAGGAGGGGGATTAAGGTTCGGCTACGATGCCCCTCACGGTCGAAGTGCCTGACCGTACTCGCTGCCCAACTTCGTGTATGCCAAATGGGCACTTGGACAAGGTCGAATGTTTAGACTATGTTTCCTAGTCCCCAAACCAGTGTAAATAGTTTCTACCAGTTCCCCTCAGTATCTTGAAAACTTCGATCGAATCACCTCTTGACCGTCTAAATTCCAGGGAGCACAAACCTAGTTTGTGTAATGTCACCACGTAGTTTAACTCTGAGCCAACTATCATTCTGGTAAATCTATTCTACATTTCAGTCAAGGCCAGTATATCTCTTGATTGTGCGTTCGGCTGCAAAATGTGGGGGAGGTGGGGGTCAGGGAAATGTTGCCCTCCCTGATTTGCTGTCATTCCCTTGTCTTGTGGCAGGTTGGCAGAGATGGGCACTGCTCTGTAGAGGATGCCTGTACCTCGATGGAGTTGTACCGACTGGTGGAGGTCCAGTGGGAGCAGAAACTGCACAGTTGGTTGTCGGCAGAACAGGAACATGCGGCTTCCGAAACAAACTCTGCGATCGACCGCTACATGGGCGACCAGTACTGGCCCGCTGACTTGCAAGAGGACAGTAAATGATCGGAGGATGCACTCTACAGCATCAAAGAATCGTCAGCAGAGATGGAACGCTATTGCTGCAAATGGACTGTAGCGGTCTGAACGCCAAAGTGTGTGTGTGTGTGTCTGTCGAAGGGGGTGGGGGTGGTGATTCTTTCTTCCCGGTTCCATTGTTCTCAGGTCTTCCCTTTGCCCCGTGCCTTTCCTAACCAACAAAATGGACGGTTCGTCCCTCCCTGGCTTTCACCAGTGTATTCGGTCCGTCAGGAAGTGTGGGTCGGTGGCGGCTTGAGGTCCCAGCCTGACATCCACTAACTCGGCACAGACCCGGGATTGAATGCTGGACCCTGTGGCTCGCTACTGCACCAGCCTCGGCACGTTTTAACCAGCGTGGCTGGTGCACTGGGTTCTCTCCTGGTCTTTCATCCCTGGGTGAAATTCCAGCCCCGGGGGCAGTCCCAATCACAATCACAATCCCATCCTCAGTGGGCAAATGTAGCAAACTGTGCTCCGAGAGATCGCAGGATAGCTGTTGTGGGGAAAATGGAAAAATGTGCAATAGGGGGCGGGGGCTGAGGCATTTAGTCGGGGCACAGTCGAGGAAGAGCTGTGGTCAGTATCTGACCTGGCAGTGCTTGGGTGCTGACTGCGTCACTCGACTTGACATTTAAGATTGCAGACGGTTCTTCCATTGCCAACAGTTGTACACTAGCTTGTGTTCCCCGGAGTGTTTATGTATGACGTGTTTGATGGAGCAATGATATGAAGTTGAGGGATCGCTTTACTGCCACTCCTCATTTTCTCTTAATGTTGATTTTCTTTGCTTCTCCTTTCCTCCTTCACCTGAATATGCCGACTCTCTCTGTGGGTACCGATGTTCACTTTAATGTTTTTTTTGGGGGCCCATTCAGAATACCGTGCTCGTGCAGTTTGTTCCATTGAAAAGCCGGTTGCATGGGGGTTCCAGAGCACTGTGCAGTCACGCAGCTTGAAGGGAATATTGGTGGGTACAGCTCCATTGGTGGGTACAGCTCCACTGCTGCCAACAAGAATATGGTTCCTGGTTCAATTGTCCCTTTTCCATGGAGAGCATCGGAGGCTGTTCGGGGATAGGAGAGGGGCTGATTCTGTGCTAACTTCTTGATTGATTTCTTCACCCTCCCCCTCCAGAAGCAGGAACCCTGGCTCACTATAGCCCACTCTCCTGGAGCAGGAATCCTGGAGCAGGAACCCTGGCTCACTATAGCCCACTCGCCTGGAGCAGGAGCCCTGGCTCTCGCTGTCTCTCGTGGAGCAGGAGCCCTGGCTCTCGCTGTCTCTCGTGGAGCAGGAGCCCTGGCTCTCGCTGTCTCTCGTGGAGCAGGAGCCCTGGCTCTCGCTGTCTCTCGTGGAGCAGGAGCCCTGGCTCTCGCTGTCTCTCGTGGAGCAGGAGCCCTGGCTCTCGCTGTCTCTCGTGGAGCAGGAGCCCTGGCTCTCGCTGTCTCTCGTGGAGCAGGAGCCCTGGCTCTCGCTGTCTCTCGTGGAGCAGGAGCCCTGGCTCTCGCTGTCTCTCGTGGAGCAGGAGCCCTGGCTCTCGCTGTCTCTCGTGGAGCAGGAGCCCTGGCTCTCGCTGTCTCTCGTGGAGCAGGAGCCCTGGCTCTCGCTGTCTCTCGTGGAGCAGCACCCCTGGCTCTCGCTGTCTCTCGTGGAGCAGGAGCCCTGGCTCTCGCTGTCTCTCGTGGAGCAGGAGCCCTGGCTCTCGCTGTCTCTCGTGGAGCAGGAGCCCTGGCTCTCGCTGTCTCTCGTGGAGCAGGAGCCCTGGCTCTCGCTGTCTCTCGTGGAGCAGGAGCCCTGGCTCTCGCTGTCTCTCGTGGAGCAGGAGCCCTGGCTCTCGCTGTCTCTCGTGGAGCAGGAGCCCTGGCTCTCGCTGTCTCTCGTGGAGCAGAAGCCCTGGCTCTCGCTGTCTCTCGTGGAGCAGGAGCCCTGGCTCTCGCTGTCTCTCGTGGAGCAGGAGCCCTGGCTCTCGCTGTCTCTCGTGGAGCAGGAGCCCTGGCTCTCGCTGTCTCTCGTGGAGCAGGAGCCCTGGCTCTCGCTGTCTCTCGTGGAGCAGGAGCCCTGGCTCTCGCTGTCTCTCGTGGAGCAGGAGCCCTGGCTCTCGCTGTCTCTCGTGGAGCAGGAGCCCTGGCTCTCGCTGTCTCTCGTGGAGCAGGAGCCCTGGCTCTCGCTGTCTCTCGTGGAGCAGGAGCCCTGGCTCTCGCTGTCTCTCGTGGAGCAGGAGCCCTGGCTCTCGCGCTCTCTCTCGTGGAGCAGGAGCCCTGGCTCTCGCGCTCTCTCTCGTGGAGCAGGAGCCCTGGCTCTCGCGCTCTCTCTCGTGGAGCAGGAGCCCTGGCTCTCGCGCTCTCTCTCGTGGAGCAGGAGCCCTGGCTCTCGCGCTCTCTCTCGTGGAGCAGGAGCCCTGGCTCTCGCGCTCTCTCTCGTGGAGCAGGAGCCCTGGCTCTCGCGCTCTCTCTCGTGGAGCAGGAGCCCTGGCTCTCGCGCTCTCTCTCGTGGAGCAGGAGCCCTGGCTCTCGCGCTCTCTCTCGTGGAGCAGGAGCCCTGGCTCTCGCGCTCTCTCTCGTGGAGCAGGAGCCCTGGCTCTCGCGCTCTCTCTCGTGGAGCAGGAGCCCTGGCTCTCGCGCTCTCTCTCGTGGAGCAGGAGCCCTGGCTCTCGCGCTCTCTCTCGTGGAGCAGGAGCCCTGGCTCTCGCGCTCTCTCTCGTGGAGCAGGAGCCCTGGCTCTCGCGCTCTCTCTCGTGGAGCAGGAGCCCTGGCTCTCGCGCTCTCTCTCGTGGAGCAGGAGCCCTGGCTCTCGCGCTCTCTCTCGTGGAGCAGGAGCCCTGGCTCTCGCGCTCTCTCTCGTGGAGCAGGAGCCCTGGCTCTCGCGCTCTCTCTCGTGGAGCAGGAGCCCTGGCTCTCGCGCTCTCTCTCGTGGAGCAGGAGCCCTGGCTCTCGCGCTCTCTCTCCTGGAGCAGGAGCCCTGGCTCTCGCGCTCTCTCTCCTGGAGCAGGAGCCCTGGCTCTCGCGCTCTCTCTCCTGGAGCAGGAGCCCTGGCTCTCGCGCTCTCTCTCCTGGAGCAGGAGCCCTGGCTCTCGCGCTCTCTCTCCTGGAGCAGGAGCCCTGGCTCTCGCGCTCTCTCTCCTGGAGCAGGAGCCCTGGCTCTCGCGCTCTCTCTCCTGGAGCAGGAGCCCTGGCTCTCGCGCTCTCTCTCCTGGAGCAGGAGCCCTGGCTCTCGCGCTCTCTCTCCTGGAGCAGGAGCCCTGGCTCTCGCGCTCTCTCTCCTGGAGCAGGAGCCCTGGCTCTCGCGCTCTCTCTCCTGGAGCAGGAGCCCTGGCTCTCGCGCTCTCTCTCCTGGAGCAGGAGCCCTGGCTCTCGCGCTCTCTCTCCTGGAGCAGGAGCCCTGGCTCTCGCTCTCTCTCCTGGAGCAGGAGCAGGAACGTTGGCACTCGCTCTCCTGGAGCAGGAGCAGGAACGCTGGCACTCGCTCACTCACTGTCCCGGAGCAGGAAGCCTGGCTAACTCTCTAGCTCCAAGGTGCTGAGCCAATTTCAACATCCAAAATGGCTGCCCGCCTGAGATCAGAGTAGCTTGGGGTGGGATTTGGGGCTTTCTTGGTCCGCGTGACTCGTTAAACGAAGGACACTGGCTGGTTAACTCTCCACACGGCCTGCGTTGGAACCACAGGTTAAACCGAGGCAGAACGTTTGTGCACCATTTTCCCCCTCCCCCTGTGACATCATCAGTGGGGCAGTGGTTTGTGGGTATCATTCCCCATTGATGATGTCATACGAGGGAGGAGTTCCATGCAAAATGTCTGCTTCAAGGCTGTCTCAAAACCAAGTATGATGGAGAAAGCAGTAAGTAAATGAGTCCAGTTCACTTCAGTAAATCTTAATTTAACCTAAAAATAGTTTGGGAACAACTTTCTGTTTGCTCTGGTTTTGGGAAGGGGGAAAAAGTGCTTTGCCTGGATACTATTTTTTGACTTGAATTTAAAGCCACTTTCTTGTAGAACAATGATAGAAATTTCAGCCCACAAGAGTCTGCTTGGCTCATAGTTAACTCCTCGCTGGAGCGCTCTAATTCCACTGCCCTGCTCTTTCAAAATTTTCCCTCGTGTTTACCTAAGTTTTCTCCACTTGACTTGTCTTCATGGTAATGCATTCCATGTTCTAGCCTCACTTTTTGTCTTAACTTGTACACCTGCATCGTACCAAAGGGCTGCAGGCTGACGAGTCAGAGCTGGAGAAGATCAATTGCACTACAACAGAAATTACTCTTGTTTGAGGTCGGAGAACCTCGATGACTGGTGTGGGAGCTTGCTGTGTACAGATGTTGAGATGGAGTATTGTAGGTGGTCCCGCTCCCCTTTGAGTTTGGCCAGTCTCAATCCAGGTGCCAAATGAGCGTCGGGCGCGTCCAATTTCCAACTAACAAGAAGCAAATTCCTTTTGTCCTCTCCCACCCCAATTTTCTCCCCTCCTTTCCTGAAGCCATGAACCCTTGCTGGAGTTCGGTCCCACAGGGACGGTTATCCCTCTTGTACTTAACTTGCTGCCCATTTAGTTCCGTGTGAGAATCTGTTTATTGTGACGCCCTGTGCCGAGGAAGTGTTGAACGCCTGCTCTCCAGAAGAGGCCTGAAGTCCCCAGCTGGCTCTGGTGACCGTTAAATATCCCATGGCAGCATTTGAAGAAGAGCAGGGGAGTTTATGCAGTCTCCTGGTCAACATTTGTGTCTCGGCCAGTAATACTGGGGGAGAGGGGAGGAAGCTAATTCATTAATTGCCCATTTGTCTCCTTGCTGCTTGCTGTGCACAAAATGGCTGCCACGCCAACCTGCATAACAGCCATTGCCCGGCAAAGTAACTAATTGCATGTGAAGAGCTTTGAGATGTTGCTGAGGGACGTGATAATGTGCTACCTCAATGCAAAGCTTTCTTGGGCGTCAGCCGTGGCTCAGTGGGTAGCACTCTCGCCTCTGGGTCAGAAGGTTGTGGGTTCAAGTCCCACTCCAGAGACTTGAGCACACAATTCAGGCCAACACTCCCATGCAGTATTGAGGGAGTACTGCCCTGTCGGAGGTGCCGTCTCTCGGATGAAATATAAAACCGAGGTCCCACCCGCCCTCGCGGGTCGACGTAAAAGATCCCTTGGCACTATTCAAGGAAGATCAGGGATGATCTCCCTTGTGTCCTGGCCAATATTTATCCCTGAAGCAACACTTAAAAACTGATTGAGCTGGTCATTATCACATTGCTGTTTGTGGGAGCTTGCTGTGTGCAAATTGGCTGCCACGTTTCCCACATTACAACACTGACTACACTCCAAAAGTACTTCATTGGCTGTAAAGTACTTTGGACCGGCCTGAGGTTGCAAAGTCTGCTATAGAAATGCAAGTTCTTTCTTTACCGTCCCATGCCTTTTTTGCTAGTTCCGTGTGCTTTCATGTTTTTGGATCTTGATTTAATTGCCGTGCAGGCTATTTATTTTTCTTTCCTTCCTTGTTCTAAAAGTTAATTGAAGGCTTATAAAACTGGTAGTATCGGTGTGGAGCCGCGTGCTATAATTATTGATTTCTTCAAGTGGGTGAATCATCAGTGTACCTGGCCACATTTGGGTGATTGATTTCCAAGAGTTTCGAATACTCTTGAACTTTGGTTTGGCATGTTTTGATTAGTTGCGGCCCTGCCCTGGCAGGTACACAGACGCTGCTGTCTGCGTTTAATTGGCAGCGTTTTCTTGGCATGTTCTGTTGATCACTTTGCTGTCTCTTTACTGCAGTGCGTGCAATCTTTAGTAAAAATTCACTAATCTCGGAAGGTTCAGGTGGCTGGTCCCAGCTGGGGGCTAGGGGAGGGGAGGGGTGTCGCTAGGGAATGATACCATTGCTCCAGCACCCCTAGGTTGAGAGTGTTACAGAATCAGCCAGCGTTCCCATTCCTGACTGCTACCCTTTTGACCCCCTCCAGCCGGGTGCGTGTGGGTGGGCGTTGGCTGAAGACCGGTTTGCAGTGGCCGGTGATGCTCCACAATGTTCAACAGCCCGATGACAATTTGCCTCACTTACGAAGCACGGCACTTGCGTGAGGTGTAACATCGGGCTCCAACATTGGAATGAGATGGTGAAGGGACACAACCCCGTCACGAGGAACTGCCTAGTGGTTGTAGTAGCGATGGTGCTTTCAGGGGAATGAGCTCCATTGGAAATGTTTACAGTTGCTTTCCACAAATAATTGAACACGAAGATTAGAAGATGGATACAGATGGGGAAGGCCACTTGGCCCATCGTAGATTGTCCACCCAGAAAGAGTCATACCGTCTCCATCATTGCATTCAACAGGTTTTTTTTTCATACTCTGCCCAGCAGTCCATTCAAGTGTTGTTCACTCTCTGTGAAGTGAGAGGCCCTGACCCAAGTCTTAACTTTGCCGTTCACGACTTTCAACCTGTGTTTCCACCTCCCCCGCATCACATTCGCCCAGTGATTCGAAAGCTGACAGATTAGCCATTGAGTATTTCGGATGATTTTTGCCAATTGGTTTGCCAGAGAATAAATTATTTTCAAACGATTTGTTTTCTTCTGTGTTATCTCTGTTGATTTTTTTCTTTTACCGTGTGCTGTCACCGTTACACCGGCCGGTAAAATAGCCACTTTCTATGTAGCACCTCATTATATCTCAAAAGTACTTCACGATGAATGACTTTGATGTGCAGTGACTGTTGTGTAGGGAAAACACAGACCAGTTAGAACATAAGAATTAGGAACAGGAGTAGGCCATTCAGTAAAATCATGGCTGATGATCTACCTCAACTCCAATTTCCTGCACTATTCCATAACCCTTAATAGCCAAAAAATCTACCCAGTTACCCAAGTGTTTTGCCTGCATCTGAACTGAGATGGGTGGTTTGAATGTTGCTGGCTTGGCGGCCTTGGCTGGAGTGTCTAGAACTAATGCGGCACAGTCTCAGAATAAGGGTTCGGCTATTTATGACTGAGATTGGGAGAAATTTCTTGACTCCGAGGGTTGTGAATCTTTGGAATTCTCTGCCCCAGAGGGCTGTCCCCGTTGAGTATATTTAAGGCTGAGATAGATAGACTTTTGGCTCTAGGGCAAAACATGGTGTCAAACATACGGCCCGCGGGCCGGACCCAGCCCCCCACCAAGTCCCTTCCTCTGGCCCTCCACGCAAGGGAGCGAGTTGGGGCCCTGCGAGTCCTGGGGGGTCAAGGGAGCGAGCGAGTCGGCAAGTCCTGCAGCGAATTGGTAAGTGCTCCAAACAAAGAGGTGTCCGGCATCAGGAAGCAAGTAACCGCAGCACTAAGTGAGTAACTATACAAATCATTTTATTCATTGTGTTTTGACATTGCTTGGGCTGTTGACGTGAATTTAGCTACCGTTCTTATACAGCCGATGTTGGGTAAATTAATACCGTATTATGCTTTTCATTTTCATAAGCCCAACTGTGTGGCCCGCGAGAGGTGTATTTGAATCCAAACCGGCCCGCTATCCGATTGAGTTTGACACTCCTGCTTTAGGGAAATCAAGGGATATGGAGATCAGGTGCAAAGCTGGAGTTGAGGTCAAAGATCAGCCATGATCTTAATAAATGGCAGAGCAGGCTGGAGGGGCTGTATGGCCTACTCCTGCTCCTATTTCTTATGTCATGTTCTTATGCAGCAGCAAGCCACATGGTGTTGGAGTGGGCTGTGAGATCCATGTTTGAGTTGCTGTCAGGCTGGATGGAACAGGACTGAGTCATTCAATTTTTGCCTTGAAGTGGATGGACCTGGAGCGGGATTTTCAGTTGATTCCATGGTGAATCAAAGAAGTCACATCCGGTGGAAGATTTTATGTTGGTTTAAACAAGAATCTTTCAAAACCGGAAAGGATTTTTGGGGTCCCAGAAGCATTAGCCCCGTGCCCCACCTCACCCTATCCCTTCTGTCTCCCTCTTGCATCTGAACAACTTATCTTCATTGATGATCCCAGAATCAGGATTTGTGACTTGTCACTTTGCCTGTGGAGGTTACATCTGCAATGCTGGAAAGTGGATCATCTTCCATTTTAGGAACTGAACGTCAGTGTCAAACACTCCCTGAGGTGATGCATTTATTCATTTAAATGTTTTGATTGTCCCAAATGATTTTACCATGACAGAAATCTAGGCTGGCACTCTGAGGGAGTGCTGCACAGTTGGAGGTGCTGTCTTTCGGATGAGACGTTAAAACTGAGGCCCCGTCTGCCCCCTCAGGTGGACCTAAAAGATCGCATGGCCACTATTTTGAAGAATAACAGGGGAGTTCTCCCAGATGTCCTGGCTAATATTTATCCCTCAATCAACATCACTAGAACAGATTATCTGGTCATTGTCACATTGTTTGTGGGAGCTTGCTGTGCGCTAATTGGCTACTGCGTTTCCCTACACTACAAACAGTGACTTCATTGGCTGTAAAGCACTTTGGGACATGCTGTGGTCATGAAAGGCGCTATAGAAATGCAAGTCTTTAATTCTCCCAGGGCGCGTATATTCTTTGCTCCATATCTATTGAGGCCCATCCCTAATAAAAATCTATTGATCTCAGCCTTTAAAGTCAATTGACTTAGAACCCTCAGCCTGGGGAGAGTTCAAGATTTCCGCTGCGCTGTGTGTGGAAAAAGTGCTTCCTGACTGGCCTAGATCTAATTTTAAATTTGCCACCTTGTTCTGGATTCCCCCAACAGAGGAAATAGTTACCCCATCGAATCATTTTAAGTTGGATCAACTCCCACCCCCCCCCCCTCCCCCCCCGTCCTTTCAATCTTTAACCATTGAACTGCGCAGGCATCCCCATGCTCAATTTCCAATGGGTGTTTTGGTCATTTGAAAGGGTATGGTAGTGGGCCAGCAACCCAGAGGTCGAGAATTCAAATCCCAGTATGGCAAATGAAGAAGTTGGAATTTAGTGAATGGGGTAGTTTGTAGGATGACACTGAAAAAAAAATGACCGTGGAGGCGACCGGATTATTTGTGGTAAACGGGTGATTATTAGTGTTAGAATAAGAGCTCAAACATTGGTGCTTTCATGCTGGAGGATGTCAGATCATGTTAGATAGTGACTGGCACAGCAAGATGTATGGTTCTAGTCCAATAAACGTCAGTGACCCTGTGGTTTTATTCTCTCGAGAACAATTTGTGCCGATCGTAAAGGAAGATAAGTTGTATCTTGCTTTCTGTTTGCTTATCCAGAGTTGAAACGCCTCAGTTTTTGGCTGCACTCTGAGCTCTGCTTCAACCCCTGTCATCTGATCCATCAGCACCTCCATTTCCCCACATTACAACAGTGACTATGGTCTACAGGGTTGTACTGATACCCGCCCTCCTGTATGGCTCAGAGACATGGGCCATATAGCGCAGACGCCTCAAATCGCTGGAGAAGTACCACCAGCGCAGCCTCCGCAAGATCCTGCAAAATCCCCTGGGAGGACAGACGCACCAATGTCAGTGTTCTCGATCAGGCCAACATCCCCAGCATCAAAGCACTGACCACACTCGACCAGCTCCGTTGGGCGGGCCACATTGTCCGCATGCCGGACACAAGACTCCCAAAGCAAGCGCTCTACTCATAGAAACATAGAAAATAGGAGCAGGAGTAGGCCATTCGGCCCCTCGAGCCTGCTCCGCCATTCAATAAGATTATGGTTAATCTTCTCCCGAATTTCCACTTTCCTGCACCATCCTCAAATCCCTTGATTCCCTTAATATCCAAAAATCTATTGATCTCTGTCTTGAATATACTCGACGACTGAGCCTCCACAGCCCTCTGGGGTAGAGAATTCCAAAGATTCACCACCCTCTGAAGAAATTTCTCCTCATCTCAGTCCTACATGGCCGACCCCTTATTCTGAGACTGTGACCCCTGGTTCTAGACTCCCCAGCCAGGGGAAACATCCTCCCTGCATCTACCCTGTCAAGCCCTGTAAGAATTTTGTATGACTTCCTGTTCTCAACAGAAGATTGGCAATCTCACCATAAGCTCACCCACCCTCTCCCCCCTATTCCCCCTATCGTGTTCATTTGTACCAGCCCTGTATCCCCTGTGCATGCACTCCCAGTAATCAACACTTCTTTATCGCTTCTGGATCGTAAGCAAATCACAATAAACATTATGGAAATATAAGTCATGCAAAAAAGAATATCTGCAGAATAGAGAATCACACATACCCAGAAGTGAGCTATGGGCTGGAATCTACTCGAGGACTTTAGATAGTAGGGGCTGGATTTTCTGGTCCTTTGTCCTCCGGGTTCCGAAATAGTGCCGTGGAATCTTTTACGTCCACCTGAGAGGGCAGACGTGGTCTTGGTTTAATGTCTTATCCGAAAGAGTGGCCATTGGCATGCTTTGTGTACTGTTGAGCTGGCTGTTTCTTGTCCAAGTAACTCATAGCTCTTAAAGCAGCAATTGTATTTAGAAGGGTAGAAGGATTGGACAATGTTGATCAACCAGTTAGTTATAGTTTTGACCAAGGAGGCAGGGTACAATAAGCCATGTAATTCTAAGAATCGGGTGGTTGCTTCTGAGAAGTGCATATTGTTTATTTGAAAGACCTGAACGAAAGCCCTTCAAAGGAACTTACTGATTTGCATTTTTTTGTGTATCCGTTTCATGAACTGGCACAAAGCTGCCGTGGTATTAGGATTGTCTCTTAACTAGTTGTTGTTATCACATGCTACTGTAAATGACTTGGTGAATAAACCTGTTCAGTAGTTGTCATTTACTATGAAAGTGTCTGGCCTGACACCTCATCACTCTGAAGCAATGGGAGATGTGTGGTGGAAATCCTACTGGATCTCTTGGCCCAGGACTTGCTGCCCCAATAGTGATTAGTGGGTTGCCGCAATCTATATTAATGACTTGGATGAAGAAACCGAATGTAATGTAGCCAAGTTTGCTGATGATACAAAGATGGGTGGGAAAGCAAATTGTGAGGAGGAAACACAAAATCTGCAAAGGGATATAGACAGGCTAAGTGAGTGGGCAAAAATTTGGCAGATGGAGATTAATGTGGGAAAATGTGAGGTTATCCACGTTGGCTGAAAAAATAGAAAAGCAAATTATAATTTAAATGGAAAATAATTGTAAAGTGCTGCAGTACAGAGGGACCTGGGGCTCCTTGTGCATGAAACACAAAAAGTTAGTATGCAGGTACAGCAAGTAATGAGGAAAGTAAATGGAATGTTGGCCTTTATTGTAAGGGGGCTAGAGTATAAAAGCAGAGAAGTCCTGCTACAACTGTATAGGGTATTGGTGAGGCCACACCTAGAATACTGTGCACAGTTTTGGTCTCCGTATTTAAGGAAGGATATACTTGCATTAGAGGCTGTTCAGAGAAGGTTCACTAGGTTGATTCTGGAGTTGAGGGGGTTGACTTATGAAGATAGGTTGAGCAAGTTGGGCCTATACTCATTGGAGTTCAGAAGAATGAGAGGTGATATTGAAACATACAAGATAATGAGGGGGCTCGATAAGGTGGATGCAGAGAGGATGTTTCCACTCATAGGGGAAACTAAAACTAGGGGGACATAGTGTCAGAATAAGGGGCTGCCCATTTAAAACTGAGATGAGGAGGAATTTCTTCTCTGAGGGTTGTAAATCTATGGAATTCTCTGCCCCAGAGAGTTGTGGAGGCTGGGTCATTGAATATATTTAAGGTGGAGATAGGCAGATTCTTGAGCGATAAGGGAGTAAAGGGTTATGGGGAGCAGGCAGGGAAGTGGAGCTGAGTCCATGATCATGATTGAATGGCGGAGCAGGCCTGAGGGGCCAGGTGGCCTACTCCTGCTCCTATTCCTTATGTTGCGCTCACCATGTTGTGCTTGAATTTGTAGTAAGCATGGGCTTGCCTATGGGAATTCTCCTGTGTGTGTTGGGCTTGAAGGAAAATGACTTTGAGAGGCCCTGGATCGTAATCTGGGAGTAAGTGACAGACTGGAATCGAATCAATAGGTTTGGAGGATTTATATGTGGAATAATGTCCGGGAGTCAGTTAAAGATTGGAATTGAATTGATGGGCTCAGATTATGTCACACACTCATTCACCTTTTATCGATATTAATGGGTTAGATAGGTTAAGCGAATGGGCTAAGGTTTGGCAGATGGAATACAATGTCGGAAAGTGTGAGGTCATCCACCTTGGGGGGGGGGGGGGTGGGGGGGGGTGGGAAACAGTAAAAGGGAATATTATTTGAATGGGGAGAAATTACAACATGCTGAGGTGCAGAGGGACCTGGGGGTCCTTGTGCATGAATCCCAAAAAGTTAGTTTGCAGGTGCAGCAGGTAATCAGGAAGGCGAATGGAATGTTGGCTTTCATTGCGAGAGGGAAGGAGTACAAAAGCAGGGAGGTCTTGCTGCAACTGTATAGGGTATTGATGAGGCCGCACCTGGAATACTGCGTGCAGTTTTGGTCACCTTACTTAAGGAAGGATATACTAGCTTTGGAGGGGGTACAGAGACGATTCACTAGGCTGATTCCGGAGATGAGAGGGTTACCTTATGATGATAGATTGAGTAGACTGGGTCTTTACTCGTTAGAGTTCAGAAGGATGAGGGGTGATCTTGTAGAAACATTTAAAATAATGAAAGGGATAGACAAGATAGAGGCAGAGAGTTTGTTTCCACTGGTCGGGGAGACTAGAACTAGGGGGCACAGCCTCAAAATAAGGGGGAGCCAATTTAAAACCAAGTTGAGAAGGAATTTCTTCTCCCAGAATCTGTGGAATTCTCTGCCCAAGAAAGCAGTTGAGGCTAGCTCATTAAATGTATTCAAGTCACAGATAGATAGATTTTTAACCAATAAGGGAATTAAGGGTTACGGGGAGCGGGCGGGTAAGTGGAGCCGAGTCCACGGCCAGATAAGCCATGATCTTGTTGAATGGCGGAGCAGGCTCGAGGGGCAAGATGGCCTACTCCTGTTCCTAATTCTTATGTTCTTATCTTCGGTGGCATTGCTCCTGGTAAATTGTGGAATGCCCTCTTTTGTGAAGAGCACTAAACCATTTTACCTGTTAATCTGCTGCTATGGTCCAGTTTAGTGCAATCTGTTGCTCCCCTTTAAACCCACAGGATCTAATTGGCAATGCCTTTCTGAGCTTAGTCAGAGGCCAGTTGCTCTTTGGCAGATCCTGAAGTCAACGCCAGATTAGAGGTAGGGATGGGGCAAGATAGTGGAGGAATCTGAGAATCTCGCTGTCCATTCTCTCGCACACAAGGCCCTGCAAGGACAGGGGTCCCCGGGCGGGACAGGTTGCAGCATTTTTGAAGTCTTGTGGCTTGCGAATGGTGAAAGGAAGCAAGCAAGGAGAGCTTGGGGGAAATCAAGCCTCGAGCTGATCGAAATTCAGTTGAGGGTCTTGGCAGTGGAGGCCAAGACGTACGAGGCTGGGCAGGTGATGTTGCAGCTGGTTTTATTCACCGGATCAGGCGGTGAGGGAGGAATCCAAACGCAGGGATTGAGCAAAATAGGGGACTTTCCACACCTCTGGGCCTAGTCATTGACGGCAGCTGGGGAGGGAGGTTGGGTTGAGAGCCAGAGGAGACGAGGTATTTCTGGGAGCCCAGGAAGACTGCCTCAGTTAAGTTGGAGGAAGTCTTGACTCATCCCGGGCTTGAGTCGGATTGGCAGCTGGAGACGATGGCAACAGCTGAGAGGTCAATGGAGGAGATGGTGATGTAGAGCTCAGTTTCACCAGCTTGTGTGTGAAAGCTGACCATGCTTCCATTAGTGTGGCCGAGTTGGTGGTATGCACATGCTGAAGAGGGAGGGGCCGAGGGTGCACCAGAGGTGACTGGCAACATGGGAGGAGAAAGAACATAAAAATTAGGAGCAGGCGTCAGCCATTTGGGCCCTCGAGCCTGCTCCGCCGTTCAATGAGATCATGGAATCGACCTGAACTCCACTTTCCCGCCCGGTCCCCTTATCCCTTGATTCCCTTAATATCCAAAAATCTATCGATCTTTGGCTTGAATATACTCAAAGACTGAGCCTCCACAGCCCTCTGGGGTAGAGAATTCCAAAGATTCACCACCCTCTGAGTGAAGAGGTTTCTCTTCATCTCAGTTCTAAAATCCCAGGAATCAGTCTGGTGAACCATCGTTGCACACCCTCTATGGCAAGTATATCCTTCCTTAGGTAAGGAGACCAAAACTGTGTACACTACTCCAGGTGTAGTCTCTCCAGGGCCCTATATAATTGCAATAAAATGTCTTTACTCTTGTACTTATATCCAGGAACCATTTGAGGCTGTGTAACACCGATGGCATCGAAGCACTGACCGCACTCGACCAGCTCCGCTCGGCGGGCCACATTGTTCGCATGCGTGACGCAAGACTCCTAAAACAAGCGCTGTACTCGGAACTCCTGCACGGCAAGCGAGCCCAAGGTTGGCAGAGGAAACGTTTCAAGGATACCCTCAAAGCCTCCTTGATAAAATGCAACATCCCCACCAACACCTGGGAATCCCTGGCCAAAGACCACCCTAAGTGGAGGAAGTGTATCTGGGAGAGCACTGAGCACCTCAAGTCTCGTCACCAAGAGCGTGCAGAAACCAAGCGCAGGCAGCGGAAGGAGCGTGCGGCAAACCAGTCACACCCACCCTTTCCTTCATTATCATATCATATAGGCAGTCCCTCGAATCGAGGATGACTTGCTTCCACGTCAAGAAGTTCACAGGTGTTTCAATGAAGGACCTGACCTGAAGGGTCAAGATGCCTGTGCGTGGATTTTTTTAACGTGCGGTGGCCGTTGCACATCAGTCACCACACGGGCTTGACAGAGCTTGGTCTTAGTGCAGTGGCGAGGGTTAACCAAGACGACTGGAGACCTGCTCTGCTGCACGGCCCTAGTGCGCACACATATCGCAGTGTGGGCTGGCTCGTGCTGCCCCTGGGCCCTCGCCTCTTCTGGGCCCCGAACTCGCGCCTCCCCTGGGCCCCGATCACGTCGCTCTACAATCTCTCATCGCTCCTTCGCCTGGACTGTTTTCCCACCTGTGACAGAGACTGTAATTCCCATTGTGGACTGTTCAGTCACTTAACTCACGCAGAACACAATTTCAAGGGACTGTCTATGATGATGATGATGATGGAGAAGAGTCCATTTGAGGAAGGTGGAGCCTTCAACAGACTCAAAGGCACCAGCGAGGGGGTGGGGGCGGAGCTTGTACAGGAGGCTTGGCTGATTAGTACAGCTCGTCCCCTCCACAAACAACAAACTGGGGACTTTAAGCTCAAAAGTGATGTCCCCACCATTACGCAGCAGAGATGAGTTACCTCATCGGAAGACGGCAAGGAACATAGGAACATAAGATGCAGATGGCTGATCTGCATCTTAACTCACTTGGTACTGTGACCCTTAATAGCCTTGCCCACCAAAAATCTATCAATCTCAGTTTTGAAATTTTCAATTTACCCTCCCCTCCCCTGGCCTCAGCAGCTTTTTGCAGAGAAAGTTCCAGATTCCCACCACCCTTTGTGTGAAGAAGTGCTTCCTGACAGCAGCCCTGAACGGCCGGGCTCTAACCTTGTTCTGGACTCTCTCACCTGAGCTCAGCACAGATTAGGGATAGAACTCGGGAGCAGCCTGAAATCCTTTGCTATTTTTACTGCCCTGGTGTTAAATTCCTGTGCGTGAATCAGTTGATAAGAATTGTGCTGGAGGGGAATTTTGACTGGAGGTGGTGTTAATCAGTGAATCAGTGATAAAACACAGTGACTTTTAGCCCTCTGACGTGTGGGACTCAGTAGCAGCACCATGCGGTGCCGTTCACAAATGTTGATGTTCAGGGAGCCGGATGTCGAACGTACTTAATCATCAAACGCAAACCGGCTGCAAACGTGATAGGAAGAAAATGGGTTCGAAATGTTTCTGAGATAGAGAAAAGATTTGAGAAAAAAAAAGCCACAGGCTGAAATAAAAACAAAGTGCTTAGCAGGCCAGCTGGTACTTGGAATTGGAACGATAGGGTTTGCTGTTAGGGCGGGGGCCCAGCTTCAGAACCCCAATGTGCTAAGGAAGAACACACCCAAGCTTATCTTCGCCCTTGCAGCATTTCCGGCCCTCGCTATACGACCTCAATGAGCGTGCTTGTGTGCGTGCACGCGCGTGTCACTAATTGCTGTCCACAGGGAGAAAGCTAATGAGCCGCGGGGGGGGGGGGGGGGGAGGGGCGGTATGCTAATTAGACTCAGTGGCATAACGAGCAAGAGGAAGGCGATCGAGGCGGGTGTTTGCGAGCTGGGTTTGGGTGCCAACCTTCTGGGTGGGGGGGGGGGGGGGTGGCGGTGACTCAGCAGAAAGGATCTGGTGCTGTGTAACAAAAAGAAACATTTTTGTGGTAGAGGTTTCTGCTCGTGATCGTGCCATAGCAAGCCAACATAACCATAAGCAAATAAGACAACAGCGTAACCATGGCCACTGTTAAGGTGTGGGTGTATGTAGGCTCTGTTGCTGATTGGCCACAACTTTGTCCCGACACAGAGCAGGAAATGGTGACACAAGGCTCAAAGCTGCTCTGTTGAAATTTGCGTTTGTTTTTTTTTCTTGCCTGCAGGCAAGTATTCAGTGCAAAGGTGACGCCCTCGAACGAAACTAGCTGGGTGAGGAAAGAGAAGTGCATAAAAAAGAAAGGAGAGAGTTGCTGTTTCGGTTTGAGTTGGCTGCAGGTTGAGGGCGCAGCTGGAAGCCTTGCGGACTGAAAGATGGTGGATCCTTCAAAGTACGTTGCCATTGATTGCGAGATGGTGGGTCTTGGCCCCCACGGCTGTGAGAGCGGTCTAGCACGCTGCAGCATTGTGGACTACTGCGGGACCGTGATCTATGACAAATTTGTTAAACCAGATGGGAAGATAGTTGATTTCAGGACCCCAGTGAGTGGGATTCGTCCATCAGATATGGATACTGCTTTGTCGTATCATATCGCCAGGGAGGAGGTAAGCTTCACCTTTTCACGCATTTAAACAGTGTAGTCGTTACGATGTGATTCAACAGCAGTCTTTCCTCTGGTTTACTTTCTTAAAGGGAAATCTCTAAATAAATCAGTAACTACGATTAACTTTACTGAAAGAAAGGCTTGCATTTATATAGCCTCAGGACGTCCCCAAGTGCTTTACAGCAAATTAAATACTTTTGGAGTGTAGTCACTGTTGTAATGTAGGAAACCCAGCAGGCAATTGCACTCGGCAAACTCCCACAAACAGATATGACCAGGTAATCTGTTTTTGTTATGGTGAATGAGGGCTAAATATTGGCCAGCACACCGGGGATAACCCCCTCCGCTCTTCGGAATAGTGCCATGGGATCTTTTATGCCCACCTGAAAGAGCAGACATTTAACGTCTCATCTGAAAGACGGCACCTCCGACAGTGCAGCGGAGGCTCCCTCAGCACTGCACTGGGAGTGCCAGCCTAGATTTATGTGCTCAGATCCCTGGAGTGGGACTTGAACCCACAACCTTCTGACTCAGAGACGAGTGTGCTACCCACTGAGCCACAGCTGACACTCTTATGGACAGACCCAGTGCAGGCCCCTAGGGAGGTTCACTGACACTGTCGGAGAGGAGATGAGGTGAGCCACAAGGCGCGTGACACCAAGTTCGGATTTTCAAAGACTGCGGATTTGAAGCTGAAGGGAACCGATTTGGAAATGGGAGCAGAAACAAAGTGACTAAGTTTCCTGATATGAAACTGGGGGAGGAGGAAGGGCGGGGGGTAGGGAGACCTCTACATAATGGGGAACAAAATGACCGAACACAGAGGGGCCAGAATCGGTTGGAGGATTGGGCTGGCGATGCAGACGTTTAATGTGGACAAACGCAGCTCAATGACCCTGGGGCAGGGAAATAAGTAATGGGAATATAAGCAAAATGGCCGCAACATACAGGACACAGCGAGAGGCAAGGGATCAGCAAAAGAACACAAGAATTAGGAGCAGGCCTTATGGCCCCTTGAGCCTGCTCCGCCATTCAATAAGATCATGGCTGATCATCGACCTTGTGGTGTATGTAGCGCACAAATCATTGACTCCACACGATCTGGTGTTGATCTAACTGCTGTGACCTTCGTCCTTTATTCAGCTCCAGAGTGCCTCTCGGGTGTGGTGGTCAGCCTTTTATAGTGCCTGTTGCAGGTACTTCCAGGTTTCCCACCACAGCGCCCTCTGTGGTGTACCATTGTGCTTATATTACATTTAAGGTACCAGGACGATACACACATCAATACATAACAGACCTCAATTCCCCTAGACTCCAAAAATCCATCGATCTCAGCCTTGAATATACTCAAAGACGCAGCATCCAGTTTAGGATCACTTTCCCTACATTACAACAGTGACTACACTTCATTGGCTGTAAAGTGCTTTGGGGCATCCTGAGGCTGTGAGCGGTGCTGTACAAATGCAAGTTCTTTTTCCTTCCTGGAAGAAAATGGGTTCAAAATGTTTTTTGAGGTAAAGTGAAAGTGATAAATCCACACACGGCTGAAATTAAAACAGAAAGCGCTGCAAGCACACAGCTGGTACAGGTTAAATCTCCCTTATCCGGAACCCTCGGGACCTGGCCTGTTCTGGATAAGGGATTTTTCTGGATGAGGGGTGGCCACTTTAAATTGGATGGTATATGTAGTGAGCAAGGGGATATCGGGGCTGGGAGTGCGGCAGAGAGATGCGAGGGGGCGGTGGATCGCGGGGTCAGGCCAGCTATTGTGGCCGTCGGCAGCGAGGAAGGACTTCAATTTGTTCATGTCGGAGTTCTGCACATGCGCCACTCGGTGGCCGGGAATGGTTCTGGACGAGGGGTGGTTGTGGATAAGGGAGTTCTGGATAAGGGAGGTTCAACCTGTACTTAAAACTGGAAAAATAAGGACCCTTCCTCAGGGTGCCGAGGAAGGTTACGCCCAAACGTATCCTTCTTGTTGAAACCATCAGCGCAATGTGAACAATGAGTAAACAGAACACATGTGCATAAAATGTTGAGCTTGTTGACAACCAGGCCCGTTATACACAGGATTATATCGGATATACCGCACAGAAACAAGCCATTCAGCCCAATCAGTCCGTGCCGGGTTTTATGCTCCACTCGAGCCTCCTCCTGTCTTTCCTCATCTAAATCTATCAGCATAACCCTCTATTCCCTTCTCCCTTATACTTATTTAACCGCACCTTAAATGCATCGATATTATTCGCCTCAACCATTCCCTGTGGCAGCAAGTTCCACATTCTCACCACTCTCTGACTAAAGAAGTTTCTTCTGAATTCCCTATTGGATTTCTTGGTGACTGTCTTATATTGATGGCCTCTAGTTATGCTCTTCCCCACAAGTGGAAACGCTGTCTCTGTATCCACTCGATCAAAACCTTTCATAATTTTAAAGAGCTCTATTAGGTCACTCCTTAGCCTTTTTTCAAGAGAAAAGAGACCCAGCCTGTTCATCCTTTCCTGATATGTAAAAGCACGCATTTCTGGTATCATCCTTGTAAATCTTCTCTGCACCCTCTCCAGTGCCTCAATATCCGTTTTATAATATGGCGTCCAGAACTGTACGCAGTGCTCTAAGTGCGGTCTAACCAAGGTTCGATACAGGTTTAGCATAACTTCCATAACTAAATAAAACAATTGGTTAATGACTGGGGCAGTCAGCCGTCTGATACCCATCGGGTTGTGAGGGAGTAGGGAACTACTTTCTCACAGGTTCTAAATCTTTCTGCTGTTGTGTATCCCTGCCTCCCTCGCTCCGTCTCTCCCTCTGTGTGTGTTTTGCTCTGACTTTTTCCGTCTGATTACGATCCTGTGAAGCGCCTTGGGACATTTTACTGCACTAAAGGCGTTCTATAAATACACGCTGTTGACATTCTTGTACTTGCATCTCGCTGCATCCTGTTCTCCGAACCCACCACAAATAATGGTACCTGCTTAATGTAGACACATTTGTTATTTTAAAAAGAAATTGAGACCTCTGCAACTGAAATCATAGGCAAGCCAACCTCCCGCAAATTGGTCAATCTCTCCTGGGAGATGGCAGGAGCGTTGTCTCATTGCATGTCCCTTGGTCAAGTCCATTGAGCCCATGTTGCCCATCTTAACCCTTAAGTTTGAGTCACCGTGTAACCATAATGCAGAGCTCCTGCTTTTACATCGGATATATGGCACAGAAACAGGCCATTCATCCCAACCAGTCCATGCAGGTGTTTATGCTCCACTCGAGCCAGGGCTGGATTAAGGGTGATGTACCTGGGGCAAACTGAACAAATGGACCTATAAGTTATGTTTGTTCATGTTCATTACATGACGTATAAATGTAATAACCAATCACTACAGTAGATTTATACTATAATATATTAATATAATATAGTATAAGTCGACCACAGTAATTTGTTATATTTATGCGTAATGTAATGAACCTGAACAAATATTAATATAATATATTTATATATTAACATATATAACACAGTTAAATAATAACACACAAATAGTAAAGATCTTGTCTCTGCAAAAATAGGTATGTACACGTTGGGCCAATAAACAATTTTTTCCTCTCTTGTTTTTCCCCTCATTGTCGATTCTATTCAGCCAGTTTGGGAGGCCTTATATTTTTTTTCCTACATTTATTTGCTGGGCCTGTGGCTGCAGCCCCGTGGTTAATCCGCCCTTGGCTGGAGTTTCCTCCCGTCTTTCCTTGTCTAAATCTGTCAGCATAACCCTCTATTTCCTTCTCCCTTATCTGCTTATCTAACCGCCCCTTAACAGCATCGATACTATTCGCCTCAGCCACTCCCTGTGGCAGCGAGTTCCACATTCTCGCCACTCTCTGGGTACAGGAGCTGCTCAACCTTTCCGTTTATTATCCCACAGGGAGGACACCCTAGCTTTGAGAGGGTCCGGGGAGAGGGGGAGTGGGAACAGGCAGGGGGTGAGTACCTTAACTGATACAGGTGTGCAGGCAAGGCAAGAGCTACAAGGCGAGACTTAGAATAGAATCATAGATCAGTGCAGCACAGAAGGAGGCCATTCGGCCCATCGAGTCTGCGCAGGCTCTTTCGATGAGCAATCCAGTTAGTCCCACTCCCTCCCACTCTTTCCCCACATCCCTGCAATATTGTTTCTCCTTAAATGAGAATGCTCAGGGGGAGTCCTTGCTGAAGACTCTAAGAGTTATCAATAAACTGAGCCCTAATAACTGGTCTGATAATCACAGCGACCCGAGCTCGGAGGAGGGAAGGTGAACAGTCCGTCTGGGTGGATTTTCCTCTTCATGGACTGGCCTTTGTTGTGTACGTGTAAATAACTGACAAACTGAGCCAGGAGAAATGTAACTTAACTGTGCTTATATACAACCCAAAATGGAGTCTCAAACCGGCATGAACCAGAATGAATACAGCAATTATGAATAGCTCCCGCAGGGTCCTAATGCCCGTCCAGTGAGCTGTAACAAATAAATAGAGTATGAACACTACATATTTCCCCCCTTTTTAAAATCACAATCTATGTACAGACAAAGTCTTTGAGCTAGCCAGGCCATGTTCTGATACGCTTAGACCGGCGTGGAGCTTGCAGTGTTTGATCGAGGTTTTCGGTTGGGAAACAGAATGGTGCCTCTGTTCCATCCTGTTGGCCTGTGAGTTGGGATCAGTCTACGAGCGTTCCATCGAGTTCCATCATTGAGCTCGTAGGTGTGAGGGCTGAACTTTCGCCTGATCTGTTTTGGAGGCGAAAGTGAAGATGCGAGCTTATGACTACGGTTTGGGCGCTTAACTCTGACCCAATCTCCGTTCTTCAGTTGGGGCTTTTGTGTCAGTGTATGACTTCACTTTTCGTTGGCGTTCCGAAATCTGGGATGCGAGTGTGGTTATCTTCGCGCTAGGTTTGGCTGGGGGTTTGAGAATGTTCAGTAGTCAGTGAAGATTCTGCCCAATCATGAGCTCAGCAGGTGTCTTCCCCGTTAGCGAGTGCTTTGTCGAATGGTATTGTGGAGAATGGTCTGAACCGCGTCATCGAATGTTTGGCCTGCTGCGAGGTTGGCTTTCAAACCCTCTTTGATGACGCGGTTAAAACACTCAACACCTCTGTTGCTTTGAGGATTATACTGAGCAGTAAGGCGATGCTCGATAGCATGGCGAGTGAGGAAATCCGCGAACTGGTCGGACACAAACTGTGGTCCATTGTCAGTGATTATGACCGCTGGGAGGCACCATCTTGTGAACATACGCTGCAGAATAGTGACGATCGTTGATGAGGTCACTGAACTTGTAGCGATTTTGGGCCATTTGGAATGCAGGTCATGTACTACAACAAGGAAACGCTGGTGCTCTGGAGCTGTGTCAACTGGACCGAAGATATACAACTGAAGTTGTTGCCATGGTGTTTGTGGCCATGGAATGGGCTTCATTGGCGCTGGTCGGATGTTTGTGGCCTTTTCGCTCAGACTGCATGCTTCGCAGTGTGAGACAAACTCCTCGATGCGAGTGTCAATCCCAGGCCACCATACTGAATCACCACATCTCTGCTTCATGCGGACAATGCCAGGGTGTCCATCATGTGCCAATGAGAGAATGCACTGTTGGAGCGACTTGGGAATTACTGCTCTATCACCACGAACTAGGCAGCCATCGTTCCAAACGGAAAATTCATCGCAAAGTCTGTGGAAGGTTTTCAGCTCTTCCAGAAATCTGGAGGAAGTGGCTCATGTGCTGAAGCGTAGCAACACTGTGATTCGGTTTTGAGTTCATCACAGGAGACAAGGTTTCTAATGGACTGAGTGATTATCGACGTGACATATGTGTCGTCATCTGTGAACAAGTCAGCACCAGAGTACGAAGCCGGTGTCAAGCGGCTGAGCATGTCAGCTACGTGGTTGCGACTGCCAGCGATGTAATGCACATCAAAGTTATACTGATGAAGGTGCTCTGACCATCGGCTGATTCGTAGTGGTCTGTGCCCAGATCCAGTTATAGCGAGTAGCATAGTTAGCGCTTGGTGATCCGCACGGAGGGTAAATTTCCTGCCCGAGAGGTAGATGTGCCAGCATTCACATGTATAGATGCAAGCGAGTGTTTCGCGTTCCCTGTAGAGTATTTACATTCTGCAGATGAGAACGTGCGAGAGGCGAAAGCGACTGGGAGTTCCAGGCCGTCAATCCATTGCGAGAGCACAGCACCCATGGTGGTGCCTGATGCATCCGTGGTGACGTACGTAGTGGCATTCGGATCAAAGTGCACGAGGATAGGAGGGGATGTGATTGTCTCCTCAAGCATGGTGAATGCCTGAGCCTGGGAATCTGTCCATTCCCAAGAGACATCCTTGCGCAGCAACTTGTGAAGTGGTTCGGCAATGTGCGCGTGGTGCGGGATGAACTTCAGAAAGAAGTTACAAGTGCCGAGGAATGATGACCGTTCTTTGACGTTGGTAGCCTCCTGCATTCGCTGGATCGCGTCATTGTTGTCAAGCACCTTGTGCTGTGACTCTCTAGCCCAGAAAGTTTATTTCTCCAGCAGTGAATGTAAACTTATTGGCATTAAGTGTAATGTTATGTGTAGCAAGTCTAGCCATAACTGCGTGAAGTCGCTGGTCATGTTCTTCCATTGTCCGTCCATGGATGACGATATTGTCAATCAGATTGAGGGCTCCCTCTATGCCTGCTAGCATAGTAGTGACAGTCTTCTGAAATGCACTTGGTGCAGAAGATCGTCCGTTGGGCATGCGTCGATACTGTTACAGACGTTGTGAATGCCGTGAGCGGTTTGCTGTCCTCCGCTAGGGGTAATTTGCAGGTAACTGCGGCGCATGTCGAGTTTCGTAAAGACTATTGAGCCATGGAATTCTGAAGACCGTTCGTCGATGGTAGGAAGAGGGTACTTGTCGGGGATGATGGCCTTGTTGACCTCTTTCAGGTCGATGCATAGGCGGATCTCCCCATTTTTATGCCAAGCAATGACTAAGTTCGAGATCCAGGGTGAGGAGTCGATGCTCTCAATGATTCCCTGAGATTCGAGTTGCGTTAATTCTGCGGAGACTTGGTCACGAACCGCGAATGGGAGACGGCGTAAGTCGCTGTGTAACTGGTTTGACGGAAGGGTCAACGCGGGGACGATGGCAGAATTTTGTTGTCACTCCAAACCCTGTGAAGATTGAGGGATACTGCTTGTCAAAGTCCGCCGTGTACACAGGTGTGCCGGTTGGGTTGTAAACTTTGAACCCAAGCTTGTCAAAAAGGTCATCACCCATGAGGCTTCGTCCCTTCGTGACATAAAAGGAAAAGTTCTCCAATGTTATGTCCTTGTAGTATATCGAGACGGATATCACCCTCCATTTTGGAGTCGGAGTACACATGTAGAGTGGAAGTTGCGGGCTGCAGTTGGCAGTGCGTGAAGTGGGTTTTGATCACAGCCTCGCTCAATATGGAGACTTTGGCTCCAAGGTCAATGAGGAGGCAGCAAGGCATACCGTCAATGTTTACATCTCAGTCCTTGAATTTGCCGGAACTAATGTGCAAAATGTCAATAACAGTGTAAACCATACTGGGTTTATCACTATCGGGGTTGTCCACATGTCGAATATGCTGTGATGAGTGACCGACACGAGCAAAATGGTTCATTTTACCACATGCAGAGCATTTCTTCCCACGTGCAGGGCAGTTAGGACTCTTTGCTGAGTGTGATTTGTCCCCACAGTTAAAGCAGTGGAAGTTCAGCCCACGATCCGTAATGGCTGGCTTATTACTAGCCCTGGGTCTCTGCTGTGATTTCCACTTTGGACGAACCACACGGGCTGTAGCTGCAGTCTGCTGCACAGGGGGAGCAGGGGATCTGATCGCTTTTGAATCAGAAAGCGCTGATTCAATTTGGATGGCCAAATTAGTAGCTTTGTCCAATGTTATTTTGTCATCCTCCATTGGCAAGTGTTCCCGAATGCGGGGAATCGTTGTTTTCTCAATAATTTGATCCCTAATCATTTCCTCTGCGAGTGCTCCAAAGTTACACGTAGCGGCCAGTTCAGTTAATGAAATAATGTACTGTTTGATTGATTCACCTTTCCCTTGCTCCCTTTGACGAAATTGGTATCCGTCCATCACTATACTTTTCTTTGGCCCAAAATATTTCTCTAAGGCGCTTACCGTTTTGTCGTAGGACTCCGTGTCTTCGATTTGGCCAAAGATACATTGACCTTCGGTGCCGAGGCAGTAGATAAGTATTGCACGCCGGCGAGCTGGTGTTACGTTGTCGCCGTCTAACCCACTCGCCGTGATGTAGGTAGAAAAACTTTTTATCCATCTTGGCCACTGAATTGGAGGCTCCCTGGGTGTGGAGAGGAAAGGCGGGGGAGGTAGGAAGGTTAACTTGAGTCATCCTCGTCACCAAATTATGTTGTGTACGTGTAAATAACTGACAAACTGAGCCCAGAGAAATGTAACTTAACTTAACTGTGCTTTTATACAACCCAAAATGGAGTGTCAAACCAGAATGAATACAGCAACTGTGAATAGTTCCTGCAGGGTCCTAATGCCCATCCAGTGAGCTGTAACAAATAGAGTATGAACACAACCGCCTTCTCGCTAAATTGCTTAAACAATTAATTCATTTAATTAAGTTGTTTGGCAGGGACATAAGAACTTATTGCAAATTTGGGCTAGAATCATTGAAGGGTTACAGCACAGAAGGAGGTCATTTGGCCCGTCGAGCCCGTGCCCGCTCTCTGCAAGAGCACCTCAGCTAGTCCCAGTCCCCTGCTCGTTCCCCGTAGCTCTGCAAAGATTTTTCCTTCCGATACTTATCCAATTCCCTTTTGAAAGCCACAATTGAATCTGCCTCCACCACCCTTTCAGGCAGCGCATTCCAGATCCTAACCACCCACTGCTTAAAAAAGTTTTTCCTCATGTCGTCTTTGGTTCTTCTGCCAATCGCCTTAAATCTGTGTCCTCTGGTTCTCAACTCTACCGCCAGTGGGAACAGTTTCTCTCTCTACTCTGTCCTGACCCCTCATGATTTTGAACACCTCTATCAAACCTCCTCTTAAAATTTCTCTGCTCTGAGGGTGCTCAAAATTTCTTCTCATTAATTTTATTCAAAGGACAGTCATTAGATTTGATGAATAGCTGACATCCCCAAGAGTGGTTGAATAACCTTACCTCAGGAAGGTGACTAGGATTTACACTCTTGGTTTCTGAGCAGTGACCTCTTGCTGGACAGCAGATGTCTCTGTGCGGAGGTCATAAGAACATAAGAAATAGGAGCAGGGGGCAGTCATTCGACCTCTCGAGCCTGCTCCGCCATTCAGTAAGATCATGGCTGATTTGATCCTGGCGTCAACTCCATTTCCCCACCCGCTCTCCATAACCCTTGACTCCCAGGTCAGGTCTGGGCTCGGTGTAACTTTCATATACAAAAGCAAAACACTGCGGATGCTGGAATCTGGAATAAAAACAGAAAATGCTGGAAATCTCAGCGGGTCAGGCAGCATTTGTCAGAACTGGAGTGTTCGGAATGAACAGATTCTTAACAAGCGCGAAGAGGGGGAAGGAAGAATAAACGGGAAGGTCTGAGATAGGGTGGAAGGCAGGAGTAGTCTCTCTAATCTTTCGTCTTCCAAACTATCACAGACCTTCCCTTTTGTTCTTAACTTCCAACTAGATTGGGATAAGCAGATAAGCACCTGTCAGAAAAGTAGTGAATGTCTTGAGTGTGTCCGGGATAGTTTTCCACAACATTATGTCCTAGAGGCAACAAGGGGGCAAGTCATATTAGATTCGGTAATGAGTAATGAGCCAGA
This sequence comes from Pristiophorus japonicus, assembly GCF_044704955.1. Lineage (NCBI taxonomy): Eukaryota > Metazoa > Chordata > Chondrichthyes > Pristiophoridae > Pristiophorus > Pristiophorus japonicus. The sequence continues at coordinate 25,695,955 of NC_091993.1, forward strand.
TTTAGTTAACAGCCTAACTGTGCGTGAACATTTATCCAATAGTGATCATAACATGATCGAGTTCAACATAATGTTTGAAAGGGACAAATGCAAAAGAGAGATTAAGGTTCTAGATTTGGGTAAGGCTGGCTTCCAACAGGATGAGGCAGAGACTGCCCACAGTCAACTAGGCAAATCAGTTAATGGGTAAAACGACAGAATATCAGTGGTCAGAAATAATTTAATGTGATACAGAACCAGTTTATACCCTGAGGGGCAAGAGCTCTACCAGCAAAAAAAACCCAGCCATGGACAACTAAAGAGGTGAGGGACAGCATAAAACGAAAAGAAAAACCATACAAAATACAAAAAATAGCACAGACCACGGCGAATGCAAAGCTGCAAAGGGTCACAAAACAGATAGTCAGAGCTACAAAAGGGGAGTATGAAAAGAAACTGGCAAGAGATATCAAAATCAATACGAAGAATTTTTACAATTATGTTAGGGAAAAGGGTAGTCAGGAGCAATGTTGGTCACCTAAAAACTGAACGTGGTGATATTGCCAATGATAAGGAAATGGTGGACATGCTGAATAATTACTTTGCGTCAGTATTTACAGAAGAGGATAACATGCCGGAAATCCCAAGGAAGCTAATATTGAATTAAAGACAGGGACTCAATAAAATTAACGTAAGTAAAATAACAGTAATGAAGAAAGTAATGGCACTGAAGAGTGACAAGTCCCCAGGACCAGATGATTTCCATCCCAGGGGTTTAAAGGATATAGGTGAGCACATTGCAGATGCCCCAACTATAATCTTCCAAAGTTCTCTCGATTCAGGAACCATCTCTTTAGATTGGAAAATTGCGCCTGTCCCTCCGCTATTTAAGAACGACGAGAGAAGGAAACCAGGGAATTATAGACCAGTTAGTCCAACATCTGTAGTCGGAAAATTGCTGGAATCTATAATTAAGGATTGGTGACTGAACAACACCACAAATGTTCAGCTGATCAGAGAGAGCCAGCATGGATTTGTGAAAGGTCATACCTGACAAACCTGATTGAATTATTTGAAGAGATGACTAAAGTAATGGACAGGGGACTGTCTATGGATATTATTTATGTGGACTTCCAGAAGGCATTTGATAAAGTCCCACATTAGAGTTAAGGTAGAAACCCACAGAATTGAGGGCAAATTATTGAGCTGGTTAGGAAATTGGCTGAGTGGCAGGACACAAGCAGTGGCAATATTGGGCAGGTACTTTAATTAGCAGGATGTGACTAGTGGTGTCCTACAGGGATCTGTGTTGGGCAACAACTATTCACTATTTATTAATGACTTAGATGATGGCATAGAAAGACATATGTCCAAATTTGCCGATGACACAAAGATAAGCGACACTGTAGACAGTGTCGATGAAAGCATAAAATTGCAAACGGATATTGATGGATTAAGTGAATGGACAAAACTGGGGCAAAAATGGATTTCAATGTCGGCAAATGTAAGGTCATCCACTTTGGACCTGAAAAGGAGAGAACAGGGTACTTTCTAAATGGTGAAAAGCTAAAAACAGTGGAGGTCCAAAGAGACTTGGGGGTTCAGGTCCATCGATCATTGAAATATCATAAACAGGTACAGAAAATAATCAAAAAGGCTAATAGAATGCTGACCTTTATATCTAGAGGACTAGAATACAAGGGGGTAGAAGTTATGCTGCAGATGTACAAAGCCCTGGTTAGCCCACACCTGGAGCGCTGAGAGCAGTTCTGGCCCCACACCTTAGGCACTCTACATTGGCCTTGGAGGGAGTGCAGTGTCGGGTTTACCAGAACAATACCCGGACTTCAAGGATTAAGTTGCAAGGAGAGATTACACAAATTGGGATTGTATTCCCTAGAATTTAAAAGGTTAAGGGGTGATCTGATCGAAGTTTTCAGGATATTAATTAGGAACAGATCAGGTGGATAGAGAGAAACTATTCCTGCTGGTCGGGGAGTCTAGGACTAGGGGGCATAGTCTGAAAATTAGAGCCAGACCTTTCAGGAGTGAAAATAGGAAACACTTCTACATACAAAGGGCGGTAGAAGTTTGGAACTCTCTTCTGCAAACGGCAATTGATAATTTTAAATTTGTGATTTTAATAGCTTTTTGTTAACTAAAGGTATTAAGGGATATGAGCCAAATGCGGGTATATGGAGTTAGGTCGCAGATCAGCCGTGATCTTATTGAATGGCGGAACAGGCTCGAGGGGCTGAATGGCCTCCTCCTGTTCCTATGTTCTTATAGGACACTAAGCAGGTCAGGCAGCATCTGTGGGGAGAGAAACAGGGTTAACATTTCAGGTCGGTGACCCTTCGTGAGCACAGGGAACCTCCTGGTGTCCTGGCCAACATTCAACCCTTATCCAACAGCAGAAAAAGCATTAAGCAGTCGTTGGCTCTCGGGGATCTTGCTGTGTGCAAGTTGGCAACCATGTCTGCCTACATAACAACAGAGATTATACTTCAAAAGTGCTCCATTGGTTGTGAAGCGCTCTGGGGCGGTCCCGACAACATGGAATGGGCTGTATCAATGCAAGTTCTAACAGTGTTTGCTGTTTCCTTTCAGATTTTGAAGATTATAGAAGGGAAGATTATTGTAGGCCATGATCCTAGATCGGACTTCCGGGTCCTGAAATCAGATATCTCGGACTATGCCGTACGGGACACCTCATCGTGCAAGTTGTTGATCATCAAGGCAAAGCTGAAAACTGATAGACGGGCTTCGTTAAAGACATTGTGCCAGAACCTGCTGGGGAAAAGGATACAGGTAAATGGGCCGTGTGTCATGGGCATCAGATACACTAACCAACCTCTCCTCCAAACTATCCACTGTTCAGCTCCAAATGCTCATCCCTCCATGGCCTCGCCCCTCCCTATCTCTGTAATCTCCTCCAGCCCTACAACCCCCCCCCCCGAGATGTCTGCAAATTCTGCCCTCTTGAGCATCACTGATTATAACCGCTCAACCATTGGTGGCCGTGCCTTCTGTTGCCTAGGCCCCCAAGCTCTGGAACTCCCTCCCTATACTTCTCTGCCTCTCTCTCCTCCTTTAAGACATTCCGTAAAACCTACCACTCTAACCAAGCTTTTGGTCACCCGCGCTAATTTCTCCTTATGTGATCTAGTGTCACATTTTTTTGTCTTGTACAGGTAATACTCCTGTGAAGCACCTCGGGACGTTTCACTACGTCAAAGGCACTATATAAATACAAGTTGTTGTTGTTGCACCCCAGCATCAGCCAAGTGCCCCCTTACAGCACCAGCTGACCTTGTCCACCCCGTGACCTCCCCTAACTGGTTCCCTCTTCTCTTTCACAGACCAGCCTCAAAGGACACTCATCCGTTGAAGATGCAGTTGCGGCAATGGAACTTTTTAAACTCGTAGACAAAACGTGGGAACTTCATCTCCTTGAGGGACGCAAAGTGGAGATAGTAAACCGATTTGAGCATCGTGACAGATATTAGTGAATAAAACAGATTAGGAACAGGCACCCTGATTTTCATATGTCACATGAATAAGGATTGATGCCTGCTGTTTACCCAGGATCACAAAACTGCACAGCATCTTTGTAACTCCCCACCTCCTTCAATTTTCTCGCGCTCCTTTCTGAATTGCAGTTCCGCGGGTGTTAATCCTTGAAACCGATTGGCCATTTTGTCATGTGTGACCCCAGACTGTGTCACGGTACGTGCCAACCTCGCCCCACTGCTACACTCTCGCAACTTCTACCAGGAGCCACTGGGTGACGATCAGGAGCAGCAAACCCTGCTGGGTTATTTATTCCACCTATCCTCTTTTCCCCCACCCCCGTCCTTCGCTCAGGGATTTGGGACAATTACAGTGACCCTACCATTGTCCTGGGCAAGATTACCTAAGTAAACATGGGGGGAGGAGGAGAGTATGTGTGGTTAATGTTTCCTTTAAGCCGTGCGGCAATGGGTAAGGTCACCACAGACCGCTCTCCAGTGCACAAAGCGCGCGTGCGCAGAAATTTAAAGGGAACACACACTTAAAGAAACAGGCCGTGCGCAATGAAGCAAAGCTTTACAGGGAACGTTGCCTGTGATCCTCTGGTCTGTCCAGCGCAGTGCCACACCCGGCAGTGCATTTACTCGCTGAGACATGGGGGTAGGGGGAGCTTTAATGCACCTGCTTCTGGACAGATTACAAGAGCTCCTTTTTTGTGAGTGAGAGTGAATGTTGTGCTCCTCGCGATGAAGGGGGTGTGTAGGGCTGCAGTGAGTATCAATGCTGGCAGATGAACCATCTCAGGCACCTACTGTCAGCATCCAGCACTCCCAGGCCAAGGCTAACTCTATTTAAACTGCTTCAGCCGCTTCCATTTGAAGCATTTTGCACTCTGCCACGCTGGATTCTCTCCGCGCTCATTGTGGGGGCACTGGGCTTGCCAATTCCTCCAAAAACCAATGCCCATTTTAGTAACTAAAAGGTGCAAACTCTACCTGTCCCACCGGAGGGAGAATCCAGCCTGCTTGTTGAATGAACACAGAGCTCCATCTGCTGGTCGATACAAGTGTTGCATGAAAACACCTCGCCACTTCAAACACTGAACCTTCAAAGGGCAATGTTCGACGTCTGGGCTCCCGGTAGGCACCATTGCCTGGGTAGGGCAGGCTTGTATAAAGTTACCCCTTTAAACTGTGCCTCCAAAAGGGCAGCTTAGAGCATATTAAATGGGGTAAGCCATTTAGGACTGAGATGAGGAGAAACTTCTTCACTCAGAGAGTTGTGAACCTGTGGAATTCTCTACCACAGAAAGTTGTTGGGGCCAGTTCGTTAGATATATTCAAAAGGGAGTTCGATGTGGCCCTTATGGCTAAAGGGATCAAGGAGTATGGAGAGAAAGCAGGAATGGGGTACTGAAGTTGCATGATCATATTGAATGGTGGTGCAGGCTCGAAGGGTCAAATGGCCTACTCCTGCACCTAAGGGGCATAGTTTAAGAATAAGCGATCACCAATTTAGAACTGAGATGAGGAGATATTTCTTCTCAGGGTCATGAATCTATGGAATTCTCTGCACCAGAGAGCTGTGGAGGCTGGGTCATTGAATATATTTAAGAAGGAGGTAGACAGATTTTTGAGCGATAAGGGAATAAAGGATTATGGGGAGCGGGCAGGGAAGTGGAGCTGAGTCCATGATCAGAGCAGCCATGATCTTATTAAATGGCAGAGCAGGTTCGAGGGGCCAAATGGCCGACTCCTGCTCCTATTTCTTCTGTTTTTATTAAATGTGGTGAGGGTTTCTGCCTCTACCACCCTTTCAGGCAGTGAGTTCCAGACCCCCACCACCCTCTGGGTGAAAAACATTTTCCTCATCTCCCCTCAAGTCATTCTATCAACTACTTTAAGTCTCTGCCCCCTGGTTATTGACCCCGCTGCTGAGGGAAATAGGTTCGAAAGGAATGAATGGAATCTGCACAAGTGGGATAGAAACTGTGCACTGCGCCCATCTCCATTGCCCAAGGTGCTGTGATGGCTATTCTCCAGCATTAATGGCTCGCAAGACCTTTCTTTCACATAGGAGCCCAGACTCCTCCCTTAACCAAAACAAACAGATCACGAATCTTCATTGCTGCTCGTGGGATCTTGCTGTGTGCAAAAAATGGCAACCGTGCTCACCGACATAACAACGGTGAAGCCACTTCAGAAAAAAACAAATGAATTGCTTGCTTGTAAGGATGCTTTGGGGTGTCTTGAAGATGATAAGGCTCTATATAAATGCAAGATCTTTCTCTAAGATGGTGTTCTTAGCAAGATTTTTGACTTGGTGGAGGGATAGGGGGAGGGATGGTGGGGGGTGTGATGGGGATGGGGGGGGGGGGTGTGGATGGGGAGGGGGATGGTGGGGACGATGGAGAGGAGGATGGGGGGAATGGTGGGGGGCATAACAATCGATTATATTGGCGTGAACTGAACTAATAGCACAGGCAGGGGATCGAAGCCGGGTACAGGTTTGTGATATCTGGCTGACTTGAGCACAAAAATATCTAGACTGACACTCCAGATGAGACGTTAAACTGAGGTCCTGTCTGCCTCTCTCAGGTGGACGTAAAAGATCCCGTGGCACTATTTAGAAAATTTAATTCAGGCAGGTTGACCTGTTCTGTTGGGCAGGAGACAGCACCGTGGAACTTGCAGGCACAGAACAGCAAGGCTTGTACAGAGAGCAGCACATTTTGTTCCAGGGCTGAGCATCAAGTGGGATTAGGTTTGGGCCAGCTGACCAAGCTGGCTAAGGGAGTCACTGACCGGCCTCTCCACGACACTGTCCATCGTCTTTCAGATGAGACATTAAACCGAGGCCCCGTCTGCTCTCTCGGGTGGACGTAAAAGATCCCATGGCAATGTTTTGAAGAAGAGCAGGGGAGTTAACTCTGGTGTCCTGGCCAAAATTTATCCCTCAATCAATGTATCAATCAATCAATGTAACAAAAAAACCAGGTGATCTGGTCATTATCACATTGCTGTTTGTGGGAGCTTGCTGTGCGCAAATTGGCTGCCGCGTTTCCCACATTACAACAGTGACTACACTCCAAAAAGTACTTGATTGGCTTTGAGATGTCAGTGGTCGTGAAAGGCGCTATATAAATGCAAGCTTTTATTTTTCTTTGTGTTCCAACTGAACCACTCACCAGCCGAACCAATTCACTTTCTTCCGGAGAAGTGCTATCCGTTTCTTCATTTTTTTCCTTTACCAGGTGGCTCTGGATCAACCCCCGTGCTAAATCCTGGGGCCTTTCTCATTTGCAGCAATGTGAAAATTAAACTTCAAGCAGAATCAATCAGTCTTATTTTTATTCAGTGTGGTGGATCAACACAAATAGAAATCAAGTAAATCGTAGCGATTGATAGAATCAAATTCTCAGTTGTAATCACACAACAAGCTCCATCTGACCTGCACAGCCTATGAATAAATTTATATTTTACAAGCAGTAGAATCTTTTTTTTTACAGTCCCCTTCAATACAGAAGAATTTTGTCCTCGCCGCCCCCCCCACCAAACACCTAAAGGTGACATTTGGTCAGCTCCGCTGGGCAGGCCACATTGTTCGCATACCACACACGAGGCTTCCAAAGCAAGCGCGCTACTCGGAACTCCTTCACGGCAAATGAGCCAAAGGTGGGCAGAGGAAACGTACAAGGACACCCTCAAAGCCTCCTTGATAAAGTGCAACATCCCCACCGACACCTGGGAGTCCCTGGCCAAAGACCACCCTAAGTGGAGGAAGGGCATCCGGGAAGGCGCTGAGCACCTTGAGTCTCATCGCCGAGAACATGCAGAAATCAAGCGCAGGCAGCGGAAGAAGCGTGCGGCAAACCTGTCCCACCCACCCTTTCCTTCAATGATGGTCTGTCCCACCCGTGACGGGGACTGTGGTTCTCGTATTGGACTGTTCAACCATCTAAGAATTAATTTTAAGAGTGGAAACAAGTCTTCCTCGATTCCGAGGGACTGCCTATGATGATGATGACAGTTCACAAACACCATCGCCCCCTCCCCCTCGGGTACCTCAATCACTTATTGTCCCAGTTATTGTCGGTGAAGAATTTAACCTTGTGCAAAACTGCCTGGCCTGGTTCTTGCCCAATGCCCACACACTTGGGTTCTTTCCAGCAGAGGTTTCCCATCACCCAAGTCCAGAAGAACTGGGGGGAGGGGGGGTCTAATGTAGGTCCACAACTTCGATCTCGCCACATCGGTGGGGGTAGGTGGTTCAACCAGGGAAGGACCATCGCTGGATTCTGGTCTGTATGGCTTCACTGGAGTTCAGAAGAATGAGAGGGGATCTCATAGAAACGTTTAAAATTCTGACGGGTTTAGACAGGATAGATGCAGAAAGAATGTTCCCAATGTTGGGGAAGTCCAGAACCAGGGGTCACAGTCTAAGGATAAGGGGTAAGCCATTTAGGACCGAGAGGAGGAGAAACTTCTTCATCCAGAGAGTGGTGAACCTGTGGAATTCTCTACCACAGAAAGTTGTTGAGGCCAATTCACTAAATATATTCAAAAAGGAGTTAGCTGTAGTCCTTACTACTAAGGGGATCAAGGGGTATGGCGAGAAAGCAGGAATGGGGTACTGAGGTTGCATGTTCAGCCATGAACTCATTGAATGGCGGTGCAGGCTCGAAGGGCTGAATGGCCTACTCCTGCACCTATTTTCTATGTTTTAATACACCGGACAATGCATTTACCCTCTGAGTCATTGAAAGCGAGGGCGGGGAGGGTGGGCACTGGTTTAGCAATTGCCCTCCCCTGGGAGGACAGACGCACCAACATTAGCATCCTCGACCAGGCCAACATTCCCAGCATTGAAGCACTGACCACACTCGATCAGCTCCACTGGGCAGGCCACATTGCATGCCAGACACGAGACTCCCAAAGCAGGCACTCTACTCAGAACTCCTTCACGGCAAATGAGCCAAAGGTGGGGAGCGGAAATGTTACAGGGACACCCTCAAAGCCTCCATGAAAAAGTGCAACATCTCCACTGACACCTGGGAGTCCCTGGCCGAAATCCCCCCAAAGTGGAGGAAGTGCATCCAGGAGGGCGCTGAGCACCTCGAGTCTCATCGTCGCGAGCCTGCAGAAACCAAGTGCAGGCAGCGGAAGAAGCGTGCGGCAAACCAGTCCCACCCCCCCCCCCCCTTTCCCTCATCGACTATCTGTCCCACCTGTGACAGGGACTGTGGTTCTCATATTGGACTGTTCAGCCACCTAAGAACTAATTTTAAGAGTGGAAGCAACAATTCCGAGGGACTGCAATGATGATTTGTTTGAGGGTGGGCGTTAAGCATCGAGGCTCCGTGGGTAGATGCTGAGAGGATGTTTCCCCCTCATGGCGCAATCTAGAGCAAAGTGGTAATGTCGTCACTGATGCATTCTGGTCGCAGGGCGATCGAGGAATTGTTGCTATGCCCGAATGGGAAGATAGAGCGGGTATCACATGGGATTGGGGGTAGTGTGCTGACGTGGATTGAGAACTGGTTGGCAGACAGGAAGCAAAGAGTAGGAGTAAATGGGTACTTTTCCGAATGGCAGGCAGTGACTAGTGGGGTACCGCAAGGTTCTGTGCTGGAGCCCCAGCTGTTTACATTGTACATTAATGATTTAGACGAGGGGATTAAATGTAGTATCTCCAAATTTGCAGATGACACTAAGTTGGGTGGCAGTGTGAGCTGCGAGGAGGATGCTATGAGGCTGCAGAGTGACTTGGATAGGTTAGGTGAGTGGGAAAATGCATGGCAGATGAAGTATAATGTGGATAAATGTGAGGTTATCCACTTTGGTGGTAAAAACACAGAGACAGACTATTATCTGAATGGTGACAGATTAGGAAAAGGGGAGGTGCAACGAGACCTGGGTGTCATGGTACATCAGTCATTGAAGGTTGGCATGCAGGTGCAGCAGGCGGTTAAGAAAGCAAATGGCATGTTGGCCTTCATAGCGAGGGGATTTGAGTACAGGTGCAGGGAGGTGTTACTACAGTTGTACAGGGTCTTGGTGATGCCACACCTGGAGTATTGTGTACAGTTTTGGTCTCCTAACTTGAGGAAAGACATTCTTGCTATTGAGGGAGTGCAGCAAAGGTTCACCAGACTGATTCCCGGGATGGCGGGACTGACATATCAAGAAAGACTGGATCAACTGGGCTTGTATTCACTGGAGTTCAGAAGAATGAGAGGGGATCTCATAGAAACGTTTAAAATTCTGACGGGTTTAGACAGGTTAGATGCAGGAAGAATGTTCCCAATGTTGGGGAAGTCCAGAACCAGGGGTCACAGTCTAAGGATAAGGGGTAAGCCATTTAGGACCGAGATGAGGAGAAACTTCTTCACCCAGAGAGTGGTGAACCTGTGGAATTCTCTACCACAGAAAGTTGTTGAGGCCAATTCACTAAATATATTCAAAAAGGAGTTCGATGTTGTCCTTATTACTAGGGGGATCAAGGGGTATGGTGAGAAAGCAGGAATGGGGTACTGAAGTTGCATGTTCAGGCATGAACTCATTGAATGGCGGTGCAGGCTCGAAGGGCCGAATGGCCTACTCCTGTACCTATTTTCTATGTTTCTATGTTTCTATCAGACCTCGTCCATTTCATTTTTAAAAATTACATTCAGGCATGCTGACCTGTTCTGTTGGGCAGGAGACAGCACGTGGAACTTGCAGGCACAGAACAGCAAGGCTTGTACAGAGATCAGCACATTTTGTTCCAGCGCTGAAGTTCGAGTGGGATTGGATTCAGACCAGCTGGCCAAGCTGGCTAAGGGAGTCTCTGACCAGTCGGAGGTGCCGTCTTTCAGATGAGACATTAAACTGAGGCCCCGTCCGACCTCTCGGCTGGACGTAAAAGATCCCATGCCAATATTTCGAAGAAGAGCAGGGGAGTTATCCCCGGTGTCCTGGGCCAATATTTATTCCTCAATCAACACAACAAAAAAACAGATTATCTGGTCATTATTATCTGGGAGTCCCTGGCCAAAGTCCGCCCTAAGTGGAGGAAATGCATCCAGGAGGGCGCTGAGTACCTCGAGTCTCGTCGCCGAGAGCATGCAGAAACCAAGCGCAGGCAGCAGAAAGAGCGTGCGGCGAACCTGTCCCACCCACCCTTTCCTTCAACGACTGTCTGTCCCACCTGTGACAGGGACTGTGGTTCTCGTATTGGAGGTGGGTGGGGTGGTTTGACCCATCCACCTCCATGGCACGAACCTGGTATTGCAGTACTTCCAGGAACGTTGCAGTGGCTCTAGGCCTTTTGGCTAAGAGCATTGGCGCAGAGTGATCCTTGATGTGTGCAAGGTGACCTCTGGCGTTTGTGATTTGACAAAGAATTGGAAAGATTGGCAACGAATTAAAAAAAAAAAAATTGGACTGTTCAGCCACCTAAGAACTCATTTTAAGAGTGGAAGCAACAATTCCGAGGGACTGCAATGATGATTTGTTTGAGGGTGGGCGTTAAGCATCGAGGCTCCGTGGGTAGATGCTGAAAAGATGTTTCCCCCTCATGGCACAATCTAGAGCAAAGCGGTAATGTCGTCACTGACGCATTCTGGTCGTAGGGCGATTGAGGAATTGTTGCTCTGCCCGAATGGGAAGATAGAGCGAGTATCACATGGGATTGGGGGTAGTGTGCTGACGTGGATTGAGAACTGGTTGGCAGACAGGAAGCAAAGAGTAGGAGTAAATGGGTACTTTTCAGAATGGCAGGCAGTGACTAGTGGGGTACCGCAAGGTTCTGTGTTGGGGCCCCAGCTGTTTACATCGTACATTAATGATTTAGACGAGGGGATTAAATGTAGTATCTCCAAATTTGCAGATGACACTAAGTTGGGTGGCAGTGTGAGCTGCGAGGAGGATGCTATGAGGCTGCAGAGTGACTTGGATAGGTTAGGTGAGTGGGAAAATGCATGGCAGATGAAGTATAATGTGGATAAATGTGAGGTTATCCACTTTGGTGGTAAAAACACAGAGACAGACTATTATCTGAATGGTGACAGATTAGGAAAAGGGGAGGTGCAACGAGACCTGGGTGTCATGGTACATCAGTCATTGAAGGTTGGCATGCAGGTACAGCAGGCGGTTAAGAAAGCAAATGGCATGTTGTTCTTCATAGCGAGGGGATTTGAGTACAGGTGCAGGGAGGTGTTACTACAGTTGTACAGGGCCTTGGTGATGCCACACCTGGAGTATTGTGTACAGTTTTGGTCTCCTAACTTGAGGAAATACATTCTTGCTATTGAGGGAGTGCAGCGAAGGTTCACCAGACTGATTCCCGGGATGGCGGGACTGACATATCAAGAAAGACTGGATCAACTGGGCTTGTATTCACTGGAGTTCAGAAGAATGAGAGGGGATCTCATAGAAACGTTTAAAATTCTGACGGGTTTAGACAGGTTAGATGCAGGAAGAATGTTCCCAATGTTGGGGAAGTCCAGAACCAGGGGTCACAGTCTAAGGATAAGGGGTAAGCCATTTAGGACCGAGATGAGGAGAAACTTCTTCACCCAGAGAGTGGTGAACCTGTGGAATTCTCTACCACAGAAAGTTGTTGAGGCCAATTCACTAAATATATTCAAAAAGGAGTTAGATGTAGTCCTTACTACTAGGGGGATCAAGGGGTATGGTGAGAAAGCAGGAATGGGGTACTGAAGTTGCATGTTTAGCCATGAACTCATTGAATGGCGGTGCAGGCTCGAAGGGCCGAATGGCCTACTCCTGCACCTATTTTCTATGTTTCTATGTTTCTATCAGACCTCGTCCATTTCATTTTTAAAAATTACATTCAGGCATGCTGACCTGTTCTGTTGGGCAGGAGACAGCACGTGGAACTTGCAGGCACAGAACAGCAAGGCTTGTACAGAGATCAGCACATTTTGTTCCAGCGCTGAACTTCGAGTGGGATTGGATTCAGACCAGCTGGCCAAGCTGGCTAAGGGAGTCACTGACCAGTCTCTCCATGACACTGTCGGAGGTGCCGTCTTTCAGATGAGACATTAAACTGAGGCCCCGTCTGACCTCTCGGCTGGACGTAAAAGATCCCATGCCAATATTTCGAAGAAGAGCAAAGGAGTTATCCCCGGTGTCCTGGGCCAATATTTATCCCTCAATCAACATAACAAAAAAACAGATTATCTGGTCATTATTATCTGGGAGTCCCTGGCCAAAGTCCGCCCTAAGTGGAGGAAATGCATCCAGGAGGGCGCTGAGTACCTCGAGTCTCGTCGCCGAGAGCATGCAGAAACCAAGCGCAGGCAGCGGAAAGAGCATGCGACAAACCTGTCCCACCCACCCTTTCCTTCAACGACTGTCCCACCTGTGACAGGGACTGTGGCTCTCGTATTGGACTGTTCAGTCACCCGAGGACTCATTTTAAGAGTGGAAGCAAGTCTTCCTCGATTCCGAGGAACTGCCTATGATGATGATCACATTGCTGTCTGTGGGAGCTTGCTGTGCTCAAATTGGCTGCCGTGCTTCCCACATTACAATAGTGACTACACTCCAAAAAGTACTTCATTTGCTGTAAAACACTTTGAGTCTTTTTTTTTAATGTTATCTTTACCCCTTCCAACTTTCTCCCTCACCAGAAGACACTGACTGATAATTTTGCTGGAGGTGCTGAGTCATGCTGTGGTATCATTTCACTTCCTTCCTCATCCAATTCAAAGGCAAGTTTTTCAGGATAAGAAGGGCGGTGGGAGTCAATGGATTACAATTAGGAGCAGTAACCTCGGTTGATTTCGCTCCCCCCCCCCACCCCCCCACCTTGGCCCATTGGTGCTCAGACCAGTTGTAGCACCCCCGAGCGCCATTTCAGTTGAGGTCAGGTAACAGACCAGCGTACCAGCCTATGGCCTTCCAGCCCTGTATTCCTCGGGGATACAGTACCGAGGGAGTGCTGCACTGCAGAGGTGCCGTCTCTTGGGTGAGACATTTAACCGAGGTCTGGTTTGCCCTCTCAGGTGTATGTAAATGACCCCATAATTCGAAGGCGAGCAGGGAAGTTTTCCCTGGTATCCTTGACAATATTTACCCCTCAGCCAACACCTACAAACAGATTAACTGGTCATTATCACATTGCTGTTTGTGGGAGTTTGCTGTGCGCAAATTGACCGCTGCGTTTCCACACCACAACAGTGACTGCACTGTGAAGCTTTGGGCCGTCCTGAGATCAGGAAGGCATTAAGTAAATGTATATCTGCTGTTTCATCTTTTATGGGTGAGTCAGATACTGCAGCTTAGCGGCAGTGCTGTGGTAAACACAATCTACACCTGGAGTAAAGCAGAAAATCTTTCAGTTGCAAAGAGGAAAACAAACGGACTTGTTCTGTCAGCAGCAGACCCCAATTCGCGGAGCCCGAGTCTCCAGCCAACAGTATGCTTTGAAAGGGGAAATATATTGTTCTCACTGCTATCGAGGGAGATGCGTGTAACACGCACCCATCTGCACCAGTCACCCGTTTCTAATTAACTTTACCTTCCGTCCGGCTGCCTATGGAGGTACGCTGGGAACAGAATATTGTGTGTAGAATTTGCCACAACTCTCACATTGGGAGGGAGAACAGCCAGTTGTCGTGGTGCACATTGGTACCAACGACATAGGTAAAAAAAGGGATAAGGTCCTACGAGACGAATTTAAGGAGCTAGGAGTTAAATTAAAAAGTAGGACCTCAAAAGTAGTAATCTCGGGATTGCTACCAGTGCCACGTGCTAGTCAGAGTAGGAATCGCAGGATAGCACGGATGAATACGTGGCTTGAGCAGTGGTGCAGCAGGGAGGGATTCAAATTCGTGGGGCATTGGAACAGGTTCTAGGGGAGGTGGGACCAGTACAAACCGGACGGTCTGCACTTGGGCAGGAATGGAACCAATGTCCTAAGGGGAGTGTTTGCTAGTGCTGTTGGTGAGGAGTTAAACTAATATGGCAGGGGGATGGGAACCAATACAGGGAGACAGAGGGAAACAAAAAGGAGACAAAAACAAAAGACAGAAAAGAGATGAGTAAAAGTGGAGGGCAGAGAAACCAAAGGCAAGAAACAAAAAGGGCCACTGAATATAAAAGGGCTGCAGGAGGGGTAAAAACTAAAAATCATGGTTTAAAAACTAGGATGAAAACACTCTTACCTAAATGCACGCAGCATTAGAAATAAAGTAAATGAGTTGACGGCACAAATCATTACAAATGGGTATGATTTGGTGGCCATTACAGAGACATGGTTGCAAGGTGGCCAGGACTGGGAATTAAATGTACAGGGGTATCTGACGATTCGGAAAGATAGGCAGGAAGGGAAGGGAGGTGGGGTAGCTCTGTTAATAAGGGATGATATCAGGGCAGTTGTGAGGGATGATATTGGCTCCAATGAACAAAATGTTGAATCATTGTGGGTGGAGATTAGAGATAGTAAGGGGAAAAAGTCACTGGTCGGCGTAGTTTATAAGTCCCCAAATAATAACTTCATGGTGGGGCAGGCAATAATCAAGGGAATAATGGAGGCATGTGGAAAAGGAACGGCAGTAGTTATGGGGGATTTTAACCTACATATCGATTGGTCAAATCAAATTGCAGGGGGTAGCCTGGAGGAGGAATTCATAGAATGCATACGGGATTGTTTCTTAGAACAGTACGTAACAGAGCCTACAAGGGAGCAAGCCATTTTGGATCTGGTCCTGTGTAACGAGACAGGAAAAATAAACGATCTCCTCGTAAAAGATCCTCTCGGAATGAGTGATCACAATATGGTTGAATTTGTAATACAGATTGAGGATGAGGAAGTTGTGTCAGAAACGAGCGTACTATGCTTAAACAAAGGGGACTACAGTGGGATGAGGGCAGAGTTGACTAAAGTAGACTGGAAACAAGGACTAAATGGTGGCACAATTGAGGAACAGTGGAGGACTTTTAAGGAGCTCTTTCATAATGCGCAACAAAAATATATTCCAGTGAAAAAGAAGGGCGGCAAGAGAAGAGATAACCAGCCGTGGATAACCAAGGAAATAAAGGAAACTATCAAATCAAAGACCAATGCGTATAAGGTGGCCAAGGTTAGTGGGAAACCAGAGGATTGGGAAGATTTTAAGCAACAGCAAAGAATGACTAAAAAAGCAATAAAGAAAGGGAAGATAGATTATGAAGGTAAACTTACGCAAAACATAAAAACAGATAGTAAAAGCTTTTACAGATATATAAAACGGAAAAGAGTGACTAAAGTAAATGTTGGTCCCTTAGAAGATGAAAAGGGGGATTTAATAATGGGAAATGTGGAAATGGCTGAGACCTTAAATAATTATTTTGCTTCCGTCTTCACAGTGGAAGACACAAAAACCATGCCAAAAATTGCTGGTCATAGGAATGTGGGAAGGGAGGACCTTGAGATGATCACTATCACTAGGGAGGTAGTGCTGGACAGACTAATGGGACTGAAGGTAGACAAGTCCCCTGGTCCTGATGAAATACATCCCAGGGTATTTAAAGAGATGGCGGAAGTTATAGCAGATGCATTTGTTATAATCTACCAAAATTCTCTGGACTCTGGGGAGGTACCAGAGGATTGGAGAGCAGCTAATGTAACGCCTCTGTTTAAAAAAGGGGGCAGGCAAAAGGCAGGTAACTATAGGCCGGTTAGTTTAACATCTGTAGTGGGGAAAATGCTTGAAACTATCATTAAGGAAGAAATAGCGGGACATCTGGATAGGAATAGTGCAATCAAGCAGACGCAGCATGGATTCATGAAAGGGAAATCATGTTTAACTAACTTACTGGAATTCTTTGAGGATATAACGAGCATGGTGGATAGAGGTGTACCGATGGATGTGGTGTATTTAGATTTCCAAAAGGCATTCGATAAGGTGCCACACAAAAGGTTACTGCAGAAGATAAAGGTACGCGGAGTCAGAGGAAATGTATTAGCATGGATAGAGAATTGGCTGGCGAGCAGAAAGCAGAGAGTCGGGATAAATGGGTCCTTTTCCGGTTGGAAATCAGTGGTTAGTGGTGTGCCACAGGGATCAGTGCTGGGACCACAACTGTTTACAATATACATAGATGACCTAGAGGAGGGGACAGAGTGTAGTGCAACAAAATTTGCAGATGACACTAAGATTAGTGGGAAAGCGGGTTGTGTAGAGGACTCAGAGAGGCTGCAAGGAGATTTGGATAGGTTAAGCGAATGGGCTAAGGTTTAGCAGATTGAATACAATGTCGGAAAGTGTGAGGTCATCCACCTTGGGAAAAAAAACAGTAAAAGGGAATATTATTTGAATGGGGAGAAATTACAACATGCTGTGGTGCAGAGGGACCTGGGGGTCCTTGTGCATGAATCCCAAAAGGTTAGTTTGCAGGTGCAGCAGGTAATCAGGAAGGCAAATGGAATGTTGGCCTTCATTGCGAAAGGGATGGAGTACAAAAGCAGGGAGGTGTTGCTGCAACTGTATAAGGTATTGGTAAGGCCGCACCTGGAGTACTGCGTGCAGTTTTGGTCACCTTACTTAAGGAAGGATATACTAGCTTTGGAAGGGGTACAGAGACGATTCACTAGGCTGATTCCAGAAATGAGGGGGTTACCTTATGATGATAGATTGAGTAGACTGGGTCTTTACTCCTTGGAGTTCAGAAGGATGAGGGGTGATCTTATAGAAACATTTAAAATCATGAAAGGGTTAGACAAGATAGAGGCAGAGAGGTTGTTTCCACTGGTCGGGGAGACTAGAACTAGGGGGCACAGCCTCAAAATACGGAGGAGCCAATTTAAAACCGAGTTGAGAAAGAATTTCTTCTCCCAGAGGGTTGTGAATCTGTGGAATTCTCTGCCCAAGGAAGCAGTTGAGGCTAACTCATTGAATGTTTTCAAGTCAAAGATTGATAGATTTTTAAGCAATAAGGGAATTAAGGGTTACGGGGAGAGGGCGGGTAAGTGGAGCTGAGTCCACGACCAGATCAGCCATGATCTTATTGAATGGCGGAGCAGGCTCGAGGGGCTAGATGGCCTACTCCTGTTCCTAATTCTTATGCTCTTATGTTGTTATTGCAGTATCACAAATGGAGGGCGTGTTTACTGAGATTGATGCCACTGACGCAGTTTCGTGATGTCACTAGCAGAGTTTTGTGATGTCACTAGTACAGTTTTGTGATGTCACTACTCAGTTTTGTGATGTCACTAGCAGAGTTTCATGATGTCACTAGTGCAGTTTCGTGATGTCACTGCCCAGTTTTGTGATGTCATTAGTGCAGTTTCATGATGTCACTAGCCCAGTTTCGTGATGTCATTAGTCCAGTTTTGTGATGTCACTAGCAGAGTTTCGTGATGTCACTTCTGCAGTTTCATGATGTCAGAGTTTTGTGATCGGGGCGCTTTACCTGTCATAGGTTATTTCTCTTTGGAGAATGAGTGGGTCCGGATGAGTACCTTTGGCGGGCTTGAATTTGCCGGCTCGAATGGAACCTTTTCTTAAGCATTTTTAATTGAATGGTGGAGCAGGCTCGAGGGGTTGAATGGCCTCTTCTTGTTCCTATGTTCCTAACCCACGTGGAGAGCTGAGGCCCAAAGCACATGACATCTCTGCACGTGAAAGGAATAGGCCAGAAGATAAGGATTAGAAACTTGGGGTGTGTTGACTGTGCGGGAAAGGTAGACTCAGTGAGGCAGTTCTGAGGTCCTCGTGAGTAGGAGAAAGTATCAGGAGTCTCAGGGCAAGGGTAAAGTGAGGACGAACTGTGCATTCGAAGCTCAGAAGGGACAAGAGAGGAAATTGCAGAGGAAACCTGACACTAATTATTTTCCTTATATCGAGAGAGGCAAATGAAGATACAATGGAGGGATAGAGGTTGGTGAAATCTAGAGGTGAGAGTTGGAATTGCATATCAGTGGATAAACTTTTCCTTGTTTCCTATCCTATTCCTGATAAGGGAGATAAGGGTTATGAGGAGCGAGCAGGGAAGTGCGGAGTTGAGGCCAAGATCGGATCAGCCAGGATGTTATTGAATGGCAGAGCAGGCTCGTGGGGCCGAATGGCCGACTCCTGCTCCTATTTCTTATGTTCTTATTGCGAGCGATGCCAGATATGAGAACGCCATTCACGCGTGGGATGTACTTGGATTTAACAGACAAGAAGTGTTATGGGGAACAGAAGCAAAAGAGGAAACTCAACGTCTTGGAGGAAGCTTTAGCGATTGAGGAGATGTGGGAGTTTCACTTGAGATAGTGAGGGCCAAGAATATCAATGTGTGAAGATGGACTGACGGGTGGAACCATCAGAGGTCAGAGCTGTCCCTAATTGGTTGTTTCAAAGTATTGTGTGTCTTGGAGCTCCAACATCGATGACTTGGTCTGTGGTTTCCTGGGCAATGGCTATCCTCCAGTCGCTAGCGCAGTTTCACAATGTCACTAATGCAAAAGTTTGTGATGTCACTAGCGCAGTTTTGTGAGGTCACTAGCGCAGAGTTTTGTGATGTCACGAGCGCATTTTCATGATGTTGCTAGCACAGAGTTTTGTGATGTCTAGCACAGAGTCTTGTGATGTCAGTAGCACAGAGTCTTGTGATGTCACTAGCACAGAGTCTTGTGATGTCACTAACAGAGTTTTATTTCTGCACAAAATAGCGGTGGGGGGAAGGTGGGGTTACCTGTCGTAGGTCCTTTCCCTTTGGAGAATGAGTGGGTCGGGATGAGTATGTTTGGCGGGTATGAATTTGCCGGGCCACCCTCCCTTAACCAACACCACCAAACACAGATTATCTGGTCAGTCAGCTTATTTGCCGTTTTGCGGAAGCTTGCTGCCAGTTTTTTTTGTCTGCCAAAAAGTTAATTGGCTGGGACGCCAGGAGGTCACGAAAGGCGCAATGTAAATGCAAGTCCTTTCATTCCCTTAATGCTTGCGTGGTTGCCTTGGGGTGCGCCGAGGATGTGAAAGGCGTTAGCCATCGTAAGATGTGGTGACGGCGAGACACGGGAAGGGAGGGCATCTCTCCCTTTGAAACATCATTAATTGGGGGACAACTTCACCAACTATATCTCCTCTTTAACCACTGCACGTCGATCGTCAGGTAACACTGCGGTAACACGGGACACACGGGTGATTGCGGGTGGCGAGGTTACAGCGGCCCGCGGGCGTTAGGTGCTGAGCATGCTCGCGTTGGCCTTTTTTTCAGTGAAGAATCTTTTCAGGATGATCATTTGGCCAATGGTGACTAGGCAGAGCAAGATGGTCTCGCTCAAGGCCCAGTAGATCAGATGGGTGCTGATAGCTTTTGCATGCAGGCCATCAATCGTCGCCAGTATCCGTTGGCGTGACTGGAAGGTGACCACGATCGACAATGCAGAATGGAGGAAGTCACAGGAGGATTCCAGCTAAAGAAAGAAGTAAAGTAAGACTAGCATTTATATCATAATAATCACCATCATTATCGGCAATCCCTTGTATCGAGGATGACTTGCTTCCACGCCAAAAAGGGATGACTTCACAGGTGTTTCAATGAAGGACCAAATATTCCAGATCCTGAACTAAATCTTGAAGGGTGAAAGATGCCTGTGTGTGGATTTTTTTAACGTGGGGTGACCGTTGCACACCAGCCACCACACGGGCTTGACAGAGCTAGGTCTTGGTCCAGTGGCAAGGGTTAACCAGGACGGCTGGAGACCTGCTCTCACCAGCGGCAGGTTGGGGCCATAAAAGGAGCGGAGATACGGCACCTGGGAGCAGCATGGAGGCATGCCACTTCATAATAATAATAACTTGTATTTATATAGCGCCTTTAACTTGGTAAAACATCCCAAGGCGCTTCACAACAGTGTTACAGACAAACATTAAATTTGACACCGAGCCACAAAAGAAGAAATTAACACAGATGACCAAAAGCTTGTTTAAAGAGGCGGGTTTTAAGGAGCGTCTTAAAGGAGGAGAGAGAGGTAGAGAGGCGGAGAGGTTTAGGCAGGGAGTTCCAGAGCTTAGGGCCCAGGCAGCTGAAGGCACAGCCACCGATGGTTGAGTAGTTATAATGAGGGATGTTTAAGAGGCCAGAATTTGAGGAACGCAGACATCTTGTGGGGTTGTGAGGCTGAGAAAGATTGCAGAGATAGGGAGGGGCAAGTCCATGGAGTGATTTGTAAACAAGGATGAGAATTTTGAAATCAAGGTGTTGTTTTACTTGGAGCCAATGTAGGTCAGAAAGCACATTTCATGACCACTGGACGTCTCAAAGCACTTTACAGCCAATGAAATACTTTTGAAGTGTAGTAACTGTTGTAATGTGGGAAACGCAGCAGCCAAGTTGCACACAGCAAGCTCCCACAAACAGAAATGTGATAATGACCAGATAATCTGTTTTAATGATGTTGATTGAGGGATAAATACGGGGACACTGGGGATAACTCCCCTGTTCTTCTTCGAAATAATGCCACGGGATCTTTTACGTCCACCTGACGGGACCTCGGTTTAACTTCACATCCCAAAGACGGCACCTCCAACTGTGCAGCGCTCCCTCAGCACTACACTGGGAGCGTCAGCCTAGATTTATGTGCTCAAGTCCCTGGAGTGGGACTTGAACCCACAACCTTCTGACTCAGAGGTGAGTGTGCTGCCCACTGAGCCACATAAGCAAAAAGGATCATGATGTGTTCCTAGGCCATCAACGGTTGTATAATGGAGAAGGTTCCTACACTTACACAAGCAATCGTGATGGATCTTCAAACATCAGCACTCTCATTCTCCATTCTGTGCAATGGTCTCAGGATGGTTGCTGTAATGGCTACCTGCAAGTATGGCACCTGGTAGAATTTACTCTCCCTGCATCTCGGCAGAAACCGGCCAATAGGGTGGACGGGCCGTTAAACTGCGCCGTGTAACTTACACACCCAAGGACCAGAGGGGAGACGAGGAGAATTTTGTTTCACTCAGCGAGTTGTTGTGATCTAGAATGTGCGGCCTGAAAGGGTGGTGGGAGCAGATTCAATGGTAACTTTTAAAAGGGAATATGGATATATATTTGAAAAGGAAAAATTTTGCAAGTCTACAGGGAAAGAGCAGTGGGGAGTGGAACAAATTGGACAGCTCTTTCAAAGAGCTGGCACAGGCACGATGGGCTGAATGGCCTCCTTCTAGGCTGTAAAATTCTATGATACAAGGAATCTTATCTGGTTACGGGTACGGTAGCACTGCGGTTATGTTACTGGGCGAGTAATCCAGAGGCCTGGAATAATGATCCAGAGACATGAGTTCAAATCCCACCATAGCAGCTGGGGAATAAAAATTCAGTTAATTAAATAAATCTGAAATTAAAAAGCTAGTATCAGTGATGGTGACCATGAAACTAGATTCTCATTAAAAGCCCATCTGGTTCACGAATGCCCTTTCGGGAAGGAAATCTGCTGTCCTTACCCGGTCTGGGCCTACATGTGACTCCAGACCCACAGCAATGTGGTTGACTCTTAACTGCCCGCTGAAATGGCCCAGCGAGCCACTCAAGGGCAATTAGGGATGGGCAATTAATCCTGTGAATGAATAAAAATAAATCTGGCGATTGCAAGGGGATGTTCAATTGTTCAACCAAACACACAGAGAACTCTGGGCAACCCTTCGTCCTCCTACAGCTTAAGCATCTCCGCTCCTTTTATGGCCTCGACCTGCCGCTGGTATTCTCACGGGGCTTCCATGCTGCTCCCAGCCCACACTGCGATATGTGTGCGCACTGGGTCCGTGCAGCAGAGCAGGTCTCCAGTCACCTTGGATAACCCTTGCCACTGGACCAAGACCTAGCTCTGTCAAGCCCGTGTGGTGGCTGGTGTGCAACGGCCACCACGCGTTAAAAAAATCCACGCACAGGCATCTTCCACCCTTCAGAACGTAGTTCAGGACCTGGAATATTAGGTCCTTCATTGAAACACCTGTGAACTCATCCTTTTTTGGCGCGGACCGCCTATGATGATGACGACAGCTTAAGCCTGGCGTCGCCCAATCACTCCTCTTGGCTTCTCAGCCTGGGTACTGTGGTGCACTTGGGCCTTCTCCATGAAAAGAGATACACGGAACGCCGCTTTCTGAGCCGTTCCCGTCCATCGGCCCCCGATGGGGCGAGTAAACTGGTTCCCGCAGGCTCGTCGAGACCAACTGACCTGCGTGAGTGCCGCGGACATGTTCACTCTGGGGACAACCGGGAGCTCCTTGCCCACCTGGAGGTAGAAGTAGATCTTCTTGTGAGTGTAGGTGGAGAACTGGTTGCCGAAGCAGAACCTGTAGACACCAGGGAGCTCGGCTTTCCCCGCGAAGGTGCCGTGCTGTAACTTGTGCTCCCGGTAGACCAGCTGCCTGCTGGGACCTTCGATGAAACAGTCCACATCGTAGTGACCGCCTGCAACCACCTGTTGAGAACAAGAATATTCAACGTTTAGTAATTCATCAAACACCGACCTGCCACCAAGTCACATCCTTTATTGAATTATGGAAGTTGGAGATAGACAGATTTGTGGAAAGATAAGGAAGTCAAGGATTATATAGGGAGCGGGCAGGGAAGTGGAGTTGAGGCCAGGATCGGATCATCCACGATCACGGCAATCGAGCCAAAGGTGGGCAGAAGAAACGTTACAAGGACACCCTCAGAGCCTCCCTGATAAACTGCAACATCCCCAATGACACCTGGGAGTCCCTGGCCAAAGAGCGCCCTAAGTAGAGGAAGTGCATCCAGGAGGGCGCTGAGCACCTCGAGTCTCATCGCTGAGAGCATGCAGAAACCAAGCGCAGGCAGCAGGAGAGTGCGGCAAACCCTTTCCCTCAACGACTATCTGTCCCGCTCGCCCATCATCATCATAGGCAGTCCCTCGAAACAAGGATGACTTGCTTCCACGCCAAAAAGGGATGAGTTCACAGGTGTTTCAATGAAGGATCTAATATTCCAGGTCCTGAACTATATCTTGAAGGGTGGAAGATGCCCGTGCGTGGATTTTTTTAATGTGTGGTGGCCGTTGCACACCAGCCACTACACGGTCTTGACAGAGCTAGGTCTTGGTCCAGTGGCAAGGGTTAACCAAGACTAACTGGAGACCAGCTCTGCTGCACGGACCTAGTGCGCACACGTATCGCAGTGTGGGCTGGCCCGTGCTGCCCCTGGGCCCTTGCCTCTTCTGGGCCCCAGATTCACGCCTCTCCTGGGCCCCAGTCACTTCCCTCTACGGACTCTTGCCGCTCCTTCGCCTCTCCTGCTGTGCCTGCCCGCACTGCAATCAGCGACCTGGCTTCACAGCCGTAGCCCTCCTGCAGCAGCACGTGCTGCTCCCTGCAGTGGTATGCCACCGTACGCTGCTCCCTCCAATGGCCCCGGCCTGCAGATGGTCCTGCAGGCTGGGACCGCACTGATTTCCGGGCCGGGCCACCACATGCTGCTCCCACCCATCACCCCTGTGCTTGCTGACCTACTTTGGCTTCCATTTAAACAACGTCTCGATTTCAAACGTCTCATCCTTATTTTCAAATCCCTCCATGGCCTCACCCTTCCCTATCTCTGTATTCTATCTGGTATCTATATCGCATCAACCATTCTGCTTCTATCGCCCCTGTTGAGGGAGAGAGAGACGATTTTAATCACCCCACCATCAGCGGCTGTGCCTTCAGCTGCCAAGGCCCTAAGCTCTGGAATTCCCTCCCTCCTCAGGAAGGATAGAATAAAAGGAAAAGGAGGTGGGGTAGCATTGCTGGTTAAAGAGGAGATTAATGCAATAGTTAGGAAGGACATTAGCTTGGATGATGTGGAATCTATATGGGTAGAGCTGCAGAACACCAAGAGGCAAAAAACGTTAGTGGGAGTTATGTACAGACCTCCAAACAGTAGTAGTGATGTTGGGGAGGGCATCAAACAGGAAATTAGGGGTGCATGCTATAAAGGTGCAGCGATTATCATGGGTGACTTTAATATACATATAGATTGGACTAACCAAACTGGAAGCAATACGGTGGAGGAGGATTTCCTGGAGTGCATAAGGGATGGTTTTCTGGACCAATATCTCGAGGAACCAACTGGGGGGGAGGCCATCTTAGACTGGGTGTTGTGTAACAAGAGAGGATTAATTAGCAATCTCGTTGTGCGAGGCCCCTTGGGGAAGAGTGACCATAATATGGTGGAATTCTACATCAGGATGGAGAATGAAACAGTTAATTCAGAGACCATGGTCCAGAACTTAGAGAAGGGTAACTTTGAAGGTATGAGGCGTGAATTGGCTAGGATAGATTGGCAAATGATACTTAAGGGGTTGACAGTGGATGGGCAATGGCAGACATTTAGAGACTGCATGGATGAACTACAACAATTGTACATCCCTGTCTGACGTAAAAATAAAAAAGGGAAGGTGGCTCAACCGTGGCTATCAAGGGAAATCAGGGATAGTATTAAAGCCAAGGAAGTGGCATATAAATTGGCCAGAAATAGCAGTGAACCTGGGGACTGGGAGAAATTTAGAACTCAGCAGAGGAGGACAAAGGGTTTGATTAGGGCAGGGAAAATAGAGTACGAGAGGAAGCTTGCAGGGAACATTAAGACGGACTGCAAAAGCTTCCATAGATATGTAAAGAGAAAAAGGTTAGTAAAGACAAACGTAGGTTCCCTTCAGTCAGAATCAGGGGAAGTCATAATGGGGAACAAAGAAATGGCAGATCAATTGAACAAGTACTTTGGTTTGGTATTCACTAAGGAGGACACAAACAACCTTCCGGATATAAAAGGGGTCAGAGGGTCTAGTAAGAAGGAGGAACTGAGGGAAATCCTTATTAGTCGGGAAATTGTGTTGGGGAAATTGATGGGATTGAAGGCCGATAAATCCCCAGGGCCTGATGGACTGCATCCCAAAGTACTTAAGGAGGTGGCCTTGGAAATAGCGGATGCATTGACAGTCATTTTCCAACATTCCATAGACTCTGGATCAGTTCCTATGGAGTGGAGGGTAGCCAATGTAACCCCACTTTAAAAAAAAGGAGGGAGAGAGAAAACAGGGAATTATAGACCGGTCAGCCTGACATTGGTAGTGGGTAAAATAATGGAATCAATTATTAAGGATGTCATAGCAGCACATTTGGAAAGAGGTGACATGATAGGTCCAAGTCAGCATGGATTTGTGAAAGGGAAATCATGCTTGACAAAACTTCTGGAATTTTTTGAGGATGTTTCCAGTAGAGTGGACAAGGGAGAACCAGTTGATGTGGTGTATTTGGACTTTCAGAAGGCTTTCGACACGGTTCCACACAAGAGATTAATGTGCGAAGTTAAAGCACATGGGATTGGGGGTAGTGTGCTGATGTGGATTGAGAACTGGTTGGCAGACAGGAAGCAAAGAGTAGGAGTAAATGGGTACTTTTCAGAATGGCAGGCAGTGACTAGTGGAGTACCGCAAGGTTCTGTGCTGGGGCCCCAGCTGTTTACATTGTACATTAATGATTTAGACAAGGGGATTAAATGTAGTATCTCCAAATTTGCAGATGACACTAAGTTGGGTGGCAGTGTGAGCTGCGAGGAGGATGCTATGAGGCTGCAGAGTGACTTGGATAGGTTAGGTGAGTGGGAAAATGCATGGCAGATGAAGTATAATGTGGATAAATGTGAGGTTATCCACTTTGGTGGTAAAAACAGAGAGACAGACTATTATCTGAATGGTGACAGATTAGGAAAAGGGGAGGTGCAACGAGACCTGGGTGTCATGGTACATCAGTCATTGAAGGTTGGCATGCAGGTACAGCAGACGGTTAAGAAAGCAAATGGCATGTTGGTCTTCATAGCAAGGGTATTTGAGTACAGGGGCAGGGAGGTGTTGCTACTGTTGTACAGGGCCTTGGTGAGGCCACACCTGGAATATTGTGTACAGTTTTGGTCTCCTAACTTGAGGAAGGACATTCTTGCTATTGAGGGAGTGCAGCGAAGGTTCACCAGACTGATTCCCAAGATGGCGGGACTGACATATCAAGAAAGACTGGATCACCTGGGCGTGTATTCACTGGAGTTCAGAAGAATGAGAGGTGATCTCATAGAAACGTTTAAAATTCTGACGGGTTTCGACAGGTTAGATGCAGGAAGAATGTTTCCAATGTTGGGGAAGCCAAGAACCAGGGTCACAGTCTAAGGATAAGGGGTAAGTCATTTACAACTGAGATGAGGAGAAACTTCTTCACCCAGAGAGTGGTAAACCTGTGGAATTCTCTACCACAGAAAGTTGTTGAGGCCAATTCACTAAATATATTCAAAAAGGAGTTAGATGTAGTCCTTACTACTAGGGGGGTCAAGGGGTATGGCGAGAAAGCAGGAATGGGGTACTGAAGTTGCATGTTCAGCCATGAACTCATTGAATGGTGGTGCAGGCTCGAAGGGCCGAATGGCCTACTCCTGCACCTATTTTCTATGTTTCTATGTTAAACCTTTCCGCCTTTCCAGCTCTCTTGTCCTTTTTCCCTATCTCTGTAATCTCCTTCAGCCCCACAACATCCCCCCACAACCCCCGAGATATCTGCGCTCCTCTAATTCTGCTCTCCTGAGCATCCCTGATTATATTCGCTCAACCATCGGTGGCCGTGCCTTCTGCTGCCTGGGCCCTAAGCTCTGGAAATCCCTCCCTAAACCTCTCCACCTCTCTACCTCTCTCTCCTCCTTCAAGAGGCTCCTTAAAACCTACCTCATTGACCAAGCTTTTAGTCACCTGCCCTAATTTCTACTTATGGGGCTCGGTGTCGATTTTTTATCTCATAATACTCCTTTGAAGTGCCTTGGGACATTTCACTACATTAAAGGCGCTATATAAATACTAGCTGTTGTTGTTGTTTGCAAATTCTGCCCAACTGTTATTCTCGCCACACTGCTAATTGAGGTGATTAAAGGAGTTAATAGGATAGACAGAGAGAAACCCTTTCCTCTGGTGGGGGGAGTCCAGAACAAGGAGGCAGAACCTTAAAATTCGAGCCAGGCCGTTCAGCGGTGATGTTAAATTTACAGAACGGTATTAGTGGCACTTGTGCCGGTTGCCATGATTGAGCTTTGAACTCCGGAAAAACTGCAGTGAGTGGTTGCCTCAACAGGGATCCCTCCCACAATAACACACACCTACCCAGGGGCAATGAGAAGACAAGTGGGAATGGGACCACCCAGCCCCAAGTGCCACCAGAACACAGCTTAGCTCTCACCCAATATTATGACTACAATTACCATCGAATAACTCCACGAGGCCATGTACTTGTGAGTAAGAGCTGTGTGACTTCAGTCCATTTAATACGACTGTAAAGTGAGAGGCAGCATGGCTGGCTGCCTTTTATATGCCCCTGCACACCTGGGCAGGAAACCCCTGAGGCCTCCAACAGCAGCGCCCTCAGGTGGCACGTCATACATAGTTACATATAGTGAATACAAAGAGTTTGCATACATGACACCCAACACCAACATATTCCAGCAGGAGTCACTGGGGGTTCATCGGTAATCTCATCACAGAATCAGACAATCTCACAGCACAGAAGGTGGCCATTCAGCCCATCGTGCCTGTGTCGGCTCGCTGAAAGAGCTATCCAATTTGCTGTGATGGCCCCATGGTGGAAGAGCCTAACACATGAAAGACTGGCCAT
This sequence comes from Pristiophorus japonicus, assembly GCF_044704955.1. Taxonomy (NCBI): domain Eukaryota; kingdom Metazoa; phylum Chordata; class Chondrichthyes; family Pristiophoridae; genus Pristiophorus; species Pristiophorus japonicus. The sequence continues at coordinate 25,724,066 of NC_091993.1, forward strand.
TTGATGAGGTATCAAAGGGCAGCTAGCACCTGTGGAATTTTACCTCAATACGAGTCAGTGCCTTCAGGAGAGTGGGTGTGTGAGGGGATTATTTTTTTTTAAAGATTAATGCAAGGATGAATCTAGTTTGGTAACAGACTTGTAAAGCAGCTTGGCTGGGGAACTGGCAACAGCCCAACTCAGCAGGTAGTGCAGGCATTGTACATTAGACTCCTGAAAAAAGACAGTCCTTCCTCTTCCCATTAAAGCTTCACTGCATTAGTGTCAGCCGTGGCTCAGTGGGCAGCACTCTCGTCTCTGAGTCAGAAGGTTATGGTTTCAAGTCCCACTCCAGGGACTTGAGCACATAAATCTAGGCTGACACTCCAGTGTAGTGCTGAGGGAGTGCTGCATTGTTGGAGGTGCTGTCTTTTGGATAAGATGTTAAACTGAGGCCCTATCTGCTCTCTCAGATGGATATCAAAGATCCCATGACACTGCTTTGAAGAAGAGCAGGGGAGTTATTCCTGGCCGATATTTATCCCTCAATCGACATCACTAAAACAGATTATTTGGTCATTATTACATTGCTTTTTGTGGGAGCTTGCTGTGCCCAAATTGACTGCTGCATTTCCCACATTGCAAAAGTACTTCATTGGCTGTAAAGCACTTTGAGATGTTCAGTGGTCATGAAAGGTGCTATATAAGTGCAAGTCTTTCTTGTGTTGGGTAGAATTTCCAGGGAGCAGGTACTGACTTGCACCCACAATCATAGGTATACTGCTGGTATGATGCCAGAACCATTGTGTGGAGCTCCCAGTACAGACGAAGACTGGCCCAGTGTTGACACTAGCACTTCAGTAAAGTGTGATGGTGTGTGTGTGTGAAAGATTTTCGCACTGTTTGTCCTTGAGTAGTGAAAAGCACTCAGTGGCACAAGTCTAGATGTTGGCCGTTCAAACTTTGAGTGTGTGCAACTGTATTTCAGCTGAGGCTGGCTAGTGGCTATAGGTCTGTCGCTAGTAGCAATTAAACAAATTTGAGGTGGTGAATTAAGAGCCTCACACAGGATGTGTATCCCACGGCATCACAACATATTGACTCAATGTGATCCATCCTATAGTATATCATCATCATCATAGGCAGTCCCTCGAAACGAGGATGACTTGCTTCCACGCCGAAAAGGGATGAGTTCACAGGTGTTTCAATGAAGGATCTAATATTCCAGATCCCGAACTACATCTTGAAGGGTGGAAGATGCCTGTGCGTGGATTTTTTTAACGTGTGGTGGCTGTTGCACACCAGCCACCACACGGGCTTGACAGAGCTAGGTCTTGGTCCAGTGGCAAGGGTTAACCAAGACAACTGGAGACCTGCTTTGCTGCACGGACCTAGTGCACGTACATATCGCAGTGTGGGCTGGCCCGTGCTGCCCCTTGGGCCGTCGTCTCTCCTGGGCCCTGATCACATCCCTCTACGAACTCTCGCCGCTCCTTCGCCCCCGACATCGCCGCTCCTGCTGTACCTGCCCGCACTGCAGTCAGCCGTCGCCCTCCTGCAGCAGCACGCGCTGCTCCCTGCAGTGGCTGCATTACGCTAAGGGTGTAGCGTGCGGCAGCCCGGCCCGGAAATTGCCGCGGTCCCGGCCTGCAAGACCATCAACAGGCCGATAGTGCATTGGCCCAGGGACAACAGCACTGTCCATTTGTACCACCCTTTCAATAGGCAAAACAGAGCTCTGGGCCAGGGCTTATTAAACGCCTGCTGGAGCTGTCCGTAGCGACGTGAGGCAGTCGGGCTCAAAGTTCACTATCCAGTCAGTTCTTTTCCGATGTAACACTGCGTCCTCTAGCCATCCCCTCCCCTCCACCTCTCTCAGAGGTGATTCATGCCTGGGGCACCGGGCTAGTGGAAGCCAGACATTCCCTGGTACCTCCCCCGAGTGGTTCAACAGCATGGCAGTAATGTTTCAAAATTCGATTGGTAGTTACAGAGTAACAACAGCAACCCAACTTACATTTATATAGCGCCTGTTAACTTCGTAAAACGTCGCGAGGCGCTTCACAGGAGCGTTGTCCAAGCCAGAAAAGGAGATAATAGGGAAGGGACCAAAAGCTTGGTCAAAGAGGAAGGTTGTAGGGAGCGTCTTAAAGGAGGAGAGAGAGGTAGAGAGATTTAGGGAGGGCGTTCCAGAGGCTGTTAATGATGGAGCGAAGAAAATCAGGGATGATCAAGAGGGCAGAATTGGAGGAGCTCAGAGATATCCGTGGTAGCAGGAGGGTTGTGGGCATTGTTCCCCTGGTGTTTTTGGGAGTGTACGTGGCCCATTCAAAGATTGACGCAGGCGCAAAATTTCGCGTTGGATAAACTGATCCCGGGCTGTGTGGGACCGGCAGACACAGCTTAGCGGACACGTTGGTTGTGGGGCTGGAGAAGAGTACAGAGGTAGGGAGTTGGCGAGGCCATGGAGGGATTTCAAAACAAGGATGAGAATTTTAAAATCGAGGTGTTGCTCAACCGGGAGCCAATGTAGGTCAGCGAGCACACAGGTGATCGATGAAAAGGGGGTGATACCACTCCCCCCCCCCCCACCCCCAGTGTGCTCTAGGAAAAAAATGCAGTATTGGTGCAAATTGGTAGTTAAAAAAAGGCCTGCGTTAACCCAAAGCACTTCACATACAATGCATTGCCATGAAATGCATTGGCTGTTGTTTTCTAGCCAAACAAGGCAGCCATTATGCACACAGCAAGATCCCACAAGCGGCGATGGGATCAATCATCAGTCACCGATGGTTGGCTGATGACCCGGGAGAACCTGGGATTTTTAACATCCAGCGGCATCAGTAGGCGTCTCAGTCTTACCATCTCATCCGCATGACCATCAGATACCAGATTACTCTGCAGAGGGGGTTGAACCCACCACCTTCCATCTCGCAGGTGAGAGCGCTACCAACTAAGCGCAGTCCGACTGCAGTTATACTGCCCATCCTGCGCAGCTATTGGTGCAAAATACAACCCCCCCCACCCCCGCCCGCCCTGTCCCCCGCAAAAAAAAAAGCTATGCAGTAAAAGTAGATGGAGAGAAACTGTTCCCATTGGCGGAAGAGTCGAGAAGCAGAGGACACAGATTTAAGGCGATTAGCAAAGGCGACATGAAGGAAAACTTTTTTTCTTGCGCAGCGAGTGTGTCATGTATGTACATGCTATTTGCAGCCACCAGATTAGTGTCAGTGTTGGAGGCCACTGAGCAGCACGCACATAGTGCTGCTCTGGTATAAAAGGCCAGCCATTTTGTGAGTCAGGCACTTTGGGACTAAATAAAGCACAGCCAAGGTCGTCCCTTGCTTAGTTAAACAAGTACTCAGTTTGAACCTTATGTTGCATACATAACAGAGCGGTCAGGATCTAAAACGCACTGCCTGAGAGGGCGGTGGAGGCAGACTCAATCGCGGCTTTCAAAGGGGAGTTGGATAAGTAACTGAAGGAAAAAAAAAATGCAGGGTACGAGGAAAGGGCGGGACTGGCTGAGGTGCTCTTGCAGGGAGCCGGCACGGGCTCGAGGGGCCGAATGGCCTCCTTCTGTGCTGTAACCGTTCTGTGATAAGTTATGGAAGAGTAAGCTGCTGCCCAGCTCAGCCTGCAGCCGTCCATTAGCGCTGCTAGCATATGGCTGCAACAATCAGTCAGCAGATACAGCTATTCCACTTCCTTTTCTGCAAAAGAGACCAGCCCTTGGTTGCAGCTTACCTGGAAAAGCAGCGTGAACTCGGTGTCCCTCGGAATCTCCTCGAAGAAGCACTGGACCTCTTTATCTGGCAGTTCGAACATGAATTGACTGTAAAAGGCGCGTGTCAAAGGCAGGAGCATCAGGAAAGCGAGGAACATGTTGGGGGGGGTGTGGCCCCAGAGCGGCACAAATTGCAAATTGATTGCACTGTCAGCCTGACCCCGCCACAGAGAAGCTCTGCTCTTGCTCGAACTCAGCTTGTTTGCAATATACATATATGTAAAAAAAATAACCGTGTCACTTTCACAGGTCTGTTTCAGCCCCGCCTCCCCGCCTCGGTGTGTGGGGTCGGTCTAAACCTGACGTGGCAACAAGGATTGCTCCTTCCGGGAGCTGTGCACAAGGGAAAGGAATTTAAGGAGAAAAGGAGCGAGGTAGAGTTGCAAGAAATTTAAAAACACATTTGCAATGCTGTCAGGATTTCTATAGCACAGATTAAATGAAACAAGTTAGTATCCTGTTTTTTTCTCTCTTAGCTTTCTCCCTCCAGCATGGGAACACAAGAACATAGACTCCCAGCACCCTAGCCATTCGGCCCTTTGGGCCTGTGCTAGCCCATTGGAAGGGCCATCCACATCGCCCCACTCTCCTGCCCTCCCTCTTAATTTTCCCCCCCAAATATCCACCCATAGCCCTTTTTAAGTGTTGTCACACATTCTGCATCTAACATGTGAACCAAAAAAATAAGATTTCTTGTTTTAACAAAAAGCAAAATACTGCGGATGCAGGAAAATTGAAATAAAAATAGAAAATGCTGGAAATACTCAGCGGGTCAGGCAGCAGTTGTGGAGAGAGTCACATTTAACTCTGTTTCGCTTTTTTAAAACCTCTCCTACCGCTTGCTGGGGGCTTTATTTGGCAATTCAACCGTGGAGGGAATCATAGTGAGGGATTTATTTATATTTCATGGAGGCAGCCCCCTTTATTCTGTTATTTCCACCTGAACTTTGAAAGTAACTCATTGGTCCGGGGAATGAGATAAGGCACTGTATAAATGCACACTCCTTTTTACATAATAATAGTTGCTGCGCTTCAGAGAGTAATTGATGGTGTGAAGCATTCAGAGAAGTTTTGCCGTGCTACGATTAAATTCAAGACATGTGTCAGCCGTGGCTCAGTGGGAGCACTCTCACCGCTGAGTCAGAAGGTTGTGGGTTCAAATCCCACTCCAGGGACTTGAGCACAAAAATCTAGGCTGACACTCCCAGTGCAGTGCTGAGTGAGTGCTGCACTGTCGGAGGTGCCGTCTTTCGGATGAGACATTAAATCATATCATCATCGTAGGCAGTCCCTTGAATCGAGGATGACTTGCTTCCACATCAAAAAGTTTACAGGTGTTTCAATAAAAGCCCTAAAATTCCAGATCCGAACTACATGTTGAAGGGTGGAAGATGCCTGTGCGTGGATTTTTTTAACATGTGGTGACCGTTGCACACCAGCCACCACACGGGCTTGGCAGAGCTCGGTCTTGGTCCAGTGGCAAGGATTAACCAAGACGACTGGATACCTGCTCTGCTGCACGGACCTAGTGCGCACACATATCGCAGTGTGGGCTGGGCCCGTGCTGCCCCTGGGCCCTCGCCTCTCTTGGGCCCCGATCACGTCCCTCTACAATCTCTCGTCGCTCCTTCTCCCCGACCTCGCCGTTCCTGATGTACCTGCCCGCACTCCAATCACCGACCTGGACCTTGATGACGTCCCTTTTCACTGCCGTTGCTCTCCAGCTCCAGCACGTGCTGCTCCCTGGAGTGGTATGCCGCTACGCTGCTCCTTCTGCTCCCCAGTCTGCTCCGATGGTGCTCGCAGACTGGGGCTCGTGCAGACATGAGGAAAAGAGGATCTGTTCACGTTAAACCGAGGCCCCTCTCAGGTGGACGTAAATGTTCCCATGGCACTATTTCGAAGAAGAGCAGGGGAGTTATCCCCGGTGTCCTGGGGCCAATATTTATCCCTCAATCAACATAACAAAAACAGATTATCTGGTCATTATCACATTGCTGTTTGTGGGAGCTTGCTGTGCGCAAATTGGCTGCCACATTTCCCACATTACAACAGTGACCACACTCCAAAAAGTACTTCATTGGCTGTAAAGCACTTTGAGACATCCGGTGGTCGTGAAAGGCGCTATAGAAATGCAAGTCTTTCTTCCAGTCGGGGCCATGTGTGTAATCGAGAGCTGAGAAGCATTCATTCCTTTTGCAGCCACAATTTATTTTCCTCTTACCTAATTATTCTGTCCTGTGCACCCCTTGTTTCTGTTTGAAGTCAATCCCATTATTGTCCCATTAGCTCAGAATGAGCCTATAAAGCCACAGGGGGGATTTTCTGATCGGAAATTCTGGAGGGCAGCGCTATGTGTGAGCGTTAGATGCACAGACTCAGGGTCAGTCTGGGAACGTTGGGGGGAGGGGGCAGTGGTGATTTAATTATCACCCCTTGGTTTCCGGTTGACAGTTTTCTCTCATCCTTCCCTCAAGGTGCTGACTCTTGTTGCTGGGCTCCGAAAATCACAAATAAATGCAGTCCAGGAAAGGCAAATTGGCTAGAAAGAAAAAAATCATACAGGGTAGAAAGAGAGAAATTTTTTCCGCTGGTTGGGGCGTCTGGGACTAGGGGACATTGCCTTAAAATTACAGCCAGAACTTTCAGCAATAAAAGTAAGAAACATTTCAACAACAACAACAAAACCTTTATACAGTGCATTTAACGTAGTAAAATGTCCCAAGGCGCTTCACAGGAGCGTTATCAAACAAAATTTGACACGGGCCACATAAGGGGATGTTAGGGCCGATGACCAAAAGCACGGTCAAAGAGGTAGGTTTTAAGGAATGTCTTAAAGAAGGAAAGATTAGAGAGGCAGAGAGGTTTAGGGAGGGAATTCCAGAGCTTGGGGCCCAGGCAGCTGAAGGCATGGCCGCCGATGGTTGAGCGATTATGAAAGATTATGATAGAGTAGAAACAGAAAGAATGTTTCCACTTGTGGGGAAGAGCATAACTGGAGGCCATCAATATAAGATAGTCACCAAGAAATCAATTAGGGAATTCAGAAGGAACTTATTTACCCAGAGAGTGGTGAGAATGTGGAACTCGCTGCCACAGGGAGTGGTTGAAGCGAATAGTATCGATGCATTGAAGGGAAGTTTAGACAAGCATATGAGGGAGAAGGGAATGCTGATAGATTTAGATGAGGAAAGACGGGAGGAGGCTCAAGTGGAGCATAAACGCTGGCGTGGACTGGTTAAGCTCAATGGCCTGTTTCTGTGCCTACATCCAACGTAATCCTGCGATTATAATCAGGGATGCTCAAGAAGCTAGAAGTAGAGGAGTGCAGACATCTCGGGGGATTGTGGGGCTGGAGGAGATTACAGAGATAGGGAGGGGCGAGGGCCATGTAGGGATTTGGGAACAAGGATGAGAATTTTGAAATCGAAGCGTTGCTTAACCGGGAGCCAATGTAGGTCAGCGAGCACAGGGGGTGATGGGTGAGCGGGACTTGGTGCGAGTTAGGACACGGGGCAGCTGAGTTTTGGATCACCTCAAGCTTGAGTATGGTAGAACGTGGGAGGCCAGCCAGGAGTGTGTTGGTATAAGTCAAGTCTAGAGGTAACAAAGGCATGGAACGAGGGTTTCAGCAGCAGATGAGCTGAGGCAAGAATCTAATTAAAAGGGAGAAATTCTACAGGATTCCTGCTCTGATTTTTTGGGGGATAAATTCTCAGGCTGTGGGCATCGCTGGTAAGGACAGTATTCACAGCACCGAATACAAGTCCAGTTTGTTCACACTGCTGGAGTCGTTAATGATTTGAGGTTTTTAATGGATTTTTCTTTGAATCAACAATAAGGAAAGCTTCAGAACTTAAGCCACGATCATATCAGCAGCCCGGCTCTCTCGCTACGTATATTAACCATACAGCTGAATTTGAATCTCTGGAATGTTAACTGGCTCAGGTTTGGATTATAAATTGCACAAAAAAAATCCCTTCTACAGAATAAACCGAACCTGACCTGTTCATACTGTAGGGTGTTCGTTTTTCACTCTACTCTAACTCTTAGACCTTGGAACTTATAGTGGGAAATGACAACACGTGGCACACAATGTTAGGCTTAACCCTAGTGTTCATTTTATTACGCAACAAAAACCGACTAAAAACTACAGGACTAGACTGCTGAGAGAAATTTGACTTTAGACACACAATCACCATTCCTGGCTGTAGCTATTGTAAGTTCATGGTCATTGGTTCCGTGACCGGTTGGTTTTCCTTCTGTGCATTCTCTGCAGCGCCTGTTCCTTTCGTGTCCTTCTGTCTCTTCCTCCTGCTGCTGTGCTTCTTCCCGTGTTTATATATTTATATCCAGGTTTTGAATAAATTTCCCGCTGTGACAGAATTCGATTATCAATGCATTTAACTGGTTGATGATGAGGTTGAATGGCTCCTAATTTGCACGCGGAGTCGACAGTTCAAAAGATATTTTCACATGCTGAATGCTGTTAGCCCAAAAATTTGCACTTTGTGGGAGTCCTTTGTTGTTACCGACTCGATGTCTCCAGTGGCTGTTTTCCCCACCCTGGTCAATCAAGTTCAGAGCCTCACGTAACAACTCCATTGTTGTTATGCATGAAGTCAGTTTTGGTTCCTGACCACAAGCTGTCCTTAATTGTCTAGTTTAATTCCAAAGCTTGTATCAATCAATTTTTAGTTCATGGTCTGTGTTTCCCTGAAGATTAGTAAACTTACAATACTTGCCTGGGTGTGACCCTGTTAACCTTCAGAAACCACACATGGACTACTGCCTTAAAGCTGCTGCTGAGACACAGGCCACAAAGAAGTGAGATCGTCTCCTGCTCCAACATTATGAACTGGGAGCAGGGTCCACCACTCAGCTTCCCATGCACAATTACACAGAAGTTACAATCTGCGCACAGCAAGGTCCTACAAACAGCAATGTGATAATGACCAGGGGGAAACCTCACCCCGACCGGACACAGAAAGGATTGACAGATTGATAGCTCTTTCTCGATTCTGTGGGTGGTGTTGCATGGTCGTTCCTAGATGGTGGAGTGACTTATCTGGTTAATTCCGATAACGAACGAAACTCCTCCATGCTAAATGCAGGGCTACCGGGAAAGGGCGAGGGAGTGGGTCTAGCTGAGAGTTGGCACAGGACTCGATGGGCCGAATGGCCTTCTTCTGTGCTGTAACCATTCAATGATTCTATGACTAGATAACCTGTTTTATGGGTGAGGGATTCCAGAGCAGAGGGGTTGAGTTCAAGTTGGAGGTGGGCAATATTATGGAGGCGAAATTTTGATGTACACCATTTTGAGGTAACTTCTCTCCACTGCTCAGCAGATGTATTGGCAGTCCGCATGTCAAAAAGAAAGAAAGACTTATATAAGAACATAAAAAATAGGAGCAGGAGTGGGCCATTTGGCCCCTCGGGCCTGCTACACCATTCAATAACTCATAGCTGACCATCTACCTCAACTCCCTTGATTCCCTTAATATCTAAAAATCTATCGATCTCTGCCTTGATTATACTTAACGACTGAGTATCTATAGCCCTCTGGGGTAGAGAATTCCAAAGAATCACCACTCTCTGAGTGAAGAAATTTCTCCTCATCTCAGTCTTAAATGGCCAACCCCTTATTCTGAGACTGTGACCCCTGATTCTAGGCTCCCCAGCCAGGGGGATACATCTTCCCTGCATCTACCCTGTCAAGCCCTGTAAGAATTTTGTATGTTTCAATGAGATCACCTCTCATTCTTCTAAACTCTAGAGAATATAACCTAGTCTACTCAATCTCTCCTCATAGGACAATCCCCTAATCCCAGGAATCATTCTGATGAACTTCATTGCACTCCCTCTATGGCAAGTATATCCTTCCTTAGGTAAGGAGACCAAAATTGTACGCAGTTCTCAAGGTGTGGCCTCACCAATAGTTGTAGCAGGACTTCTCTGCTTTTATACTCTATCCGCCTTGCGATAAAGGCCAACATTCCATTGGCCTTTCTGATCACTTGCTGTACCTGCATACTAACTTTTTGTGCTTCATGCACAAGGACCCCCAGGTCCCTCTGTACTGCAGTACTTTGCAATTTTTCTCCATTTAAATTATAATTTGCTTTTCTATTTTTTCTGCCAAAGTGGATAACCTTACATTTTCCCACATTATACTCCATCTGCCAAATTTTTGCCCACTCACTTAGCCTGCCTATATCCCTTTGCAGATTTTTTGTGCCACCTCACAATTTGCATTCCCACCCATCTTTGTATCATCAGCAAACTTGACTGCATTACACTTGGTCTCTTCATCCAAGTCATTAATATAGATTGTAAATAGTTGAGGACCCAGCACTGACCTCTGCGGCACCCCACTAATCACTGTTTGCCAACCAGAAAATGACCCATTTATCCCAACTCCCTGTTTTCTGTTAGTTGGCCAATCCTCTATCCATGCTAATATATTACCCCCAACCCAGTGAACTTTTATCTTGTACTGTAACCTTTTATGTGGCACCTTATCAAATGCCTTCTGGAAATCCAAATACACCACATCCACTGATTCCCCCTTGTCCATCCTGCTCGTTACATCCTCAAAGAACTCCAGCAACTTTGTCAAACATGATTTCCCTGGATGATCAAGAGGACAGAAGGAGTGCAGATATCTCAGGGTGTTGTGGGGCTGGGGGAAATTACAGAGATAGGGAGGGGGAGAAGCCATGGAGGGATTTGAAAACAAGGATGAGAATTTTGAAATCGAGGCGTTGCTTAACCGGGAGCCAATGTAGGTCAGTGAGCACAGGGGTGATGGGTGAGCGGGACTTGGTGCGAGTTAGGACACGGGCAGCCGAGTTTTGGATCACCTCAAGTTTACATAGGGTAGAACATGGGTGACCAGCCAGGCGTGCGTTGGAATAGTCAAGTCCGAGACCGAGTGTTATCGATAAAGACACTGACCCTCTCTATGATGCCATCTCTGCCCCAGTCAGCAACCGCTCCTGCTCCCTATTGAGGACATGGAGTCGGCGCTCACTGCACTAACCGGCAACACATTCCAGAGGCTCACTACTCTCGGGGACATCCAGTCTAGTCCTCCTCTTACACAGCTTAAACCCTTCTTCCCTGGTCCTCCTCGATCGGTCAAACTGGAATAATCACTCAATAGCTCGCTCTCCAGTTCTTTCATTTTTGTATAACCCTCTACCAGATCACCTCTAAGTTTACACAGCTGTAAAATAAATAGAGCAAAGGCCTTGAGCCTTTGAACAGCTAGGAATCATTCTCATAGCTCTCCTCTGCACCTCCTCCAAGGCCACTATATCACGCACCATGTCTATAGGATGCGGGTCTGTGTCCGTGATTCCCCCACAGGGTGATGGGACAGGGATCTGTGTCCGTGATTCCCCCACACGGTGATGGGACAGGGGTCTGTGTCCTTGATTCCCCCACAGGGTGATGGGACAGGGGTCTGTGTCCATGATTCCCCCACACGGTGATGGGATGGGAGTCTGTGTCTGTGATTCCCCCACACGGTGATGGGACAGGGGTCTGTGTCTGTGATTCCCCCACACGGTGATGGGATGGGGGTCTGTGTCTGTGATTCCCCCACACGGTGATGGGACAGGGGTCTGTGTCTGTGATTCCCCCACACGGTGATGGGACGGGGGTCTGTGTCTGTGATTCCCCCACACAGTGATGGGACTCAGGTCTGTGTCCGTGATTCCCCCACACGGTGATGGGACGGCGGTCTGTGTCCGTGATTCCCCCACACGGTGATGGGACAGGGGTCTGTGTCTGTGATTCTCCCACACGGTGATGGGACGCAGGTCTGTGTCTATGATTTCCCTACATGGTGATGGGACGCAGGTCTGTGACCGTGATTCCCCCACACTGTGATGGGATGGGAGTCTGTGTCCATGATTCCCCCACACGGTGATGGGACGCAGGTCTGTGTCTGTGATTCCCCCACACGGTGATGGGACGCAGGTCTGTGTCTGTGATTCCCCCACACGGTGATGGGACGCAGGTCTGTGTCTGTGATACCCCCACAGTGATGGGACGGGGGTCTGTGTCTGTGATTCCTCCACAGTGATAGGACGGGGATCTGTGCCTGTGATTCTCCCACACGGTGATGGGATGCAGGTCTGTGTCCGTGATTCCCCCACACGGTGATGGGATGGGGGTCTGTGTCTGTGATTCCCTCACATGATGGGACGGGGGTCTGTGACCGTGATTCCCCCACACTGTGATGGGACGGGAGTCTGTGTCTGCGATTCTCCCACAGTAATGGGACAGGGGTCTGTGTCTGTGATTCCCCCACACGGTGATGGGACTCAGGTCTGTGTCCGTGATTCCCCCACAAGGTGATGGGACGGCGGTCTGTGTCTGTGATTTCCCCACAGTGATGGGACGGGGGTCTGTGTCCGTGATTCCCCCACACGGTGATGGGACGGCGGTCTGTGTCCGTGATTCCCCCACACGGTGATGGGACGGGGGTCTGTGTCTGTGATTCTCCCACACGGTGATGGGACGCAGGTCTGTGTCTATGATTCCCCTACATGGTGATGGGATGCAGGTCTGTGACCGTGATTCCTCCACACTGTGATGGGACGGGAGTCTGTGTCCGTGATTCCCCCACACGGTGATGGGACGCAGGTCTGTGTCTGTGATTCCCCCACACGGTGATGGGACGCAGGTCTGTGTCTGTGATTCTCCCACAGTGATGGGACAGGGGTCTGTGTCCGTGATTCTCCCACAGTGATGGGACAGGGGGTTTGTGTCTGTGATTCTCCCACATGGTGATGGGACGCGGGTCTGTGTCCGTGATTCCCGCACACGGTGATGGGACGGGTCTGTGTCCATAATTCCCCTACACGGTGATGGGACGGGGTTCTGTATCCATGATTCCCCTACACGGTGATGGGACGGGGGTCTGTGTCTGTGATTCCCCCACACAATGATGGGATGTGGGACTGTGTCCATGATTCCCCCACACGGTGATGGGACAGGAGTCTGAGCCTGTGATTGCCCCACATAGTGATCGGACAGGGGTCTGTACCTGTGATTTCCCCACACGGTGATGGGACGGGGTCTGTGTCTGCGATTCTCCCACACGGTGATGGGACGCAGGTTCAAAGTCACATTCCAGTAATTTCCCCATTCACGCAATTGCAAACTTTTAAAACACGTAAGAGACTTCTCTGATGGTTGAGTGGGGAACTGTGTTGCTTGACAAGGTGCTAATCCATACAGAACCCAAGCTCGAAGGTTGGATTCCCAGTACGTGCTGATCTAGTTGATGTCTGCCTTGGCAGCAGTCGGAGGGCTCAGTGACCTGGTTTGGGCTTCTTGCTATACAGCTGGTCCTTCTTGGAAAGTAGATGTGGGAGGACATTGGATAAGGACAGCATTGGTTTAGCTGTGGTCCCAAGACCAAGTAAGCCTGCCAATGTTGACTGGTTAGGCTCACATATGAATGATGGCCTCGTGGTAAGAGGTCAGCGATACTCAGTCCCTTCAGGAGAGCAGGGGAAAATCAGAAACTGATTGAAATATATGCTTCTTCGGCAGCACCTCCCAAACCCGCGACCTCTAGCACCTAGAAGGACAAAGGCAGCAGGTGCACGGGAACACCACCATCTCCCAAGTTCCCCTCCGAGTCACACACCATCCTGACTTGGAAATATATCGGCTGTTGCTTCATCGTTGCTGGGTCACAATCCTGGAACTGCCTCCCTAACAGCACTGTGGGAGCATCTTCACCACACGGACTGCAGCAGTTCAAGAAGGCGGCTCACCACCACCTTCTCAAGGGGCAACTTTGCCAGCGATGCCCACACAAATAAAGAAAAACCGATGGTCGGAACCAACACCAGAGCTCCACATGATGGCAGTACAGGGTTAGAAGTGTGATCACCAAGTGGAACCAGTGTGAAATATTTACTGTGGGTGTCATCAACAGGGCAGATGAGACGAAAGGCTTCTTGCTGCAAAGCCATAAAAATAAACAAGAATATTTGAGAGTGCCATAGTTTTATTGAATGACAATTCTGAATATCTTTAAATTTTTAATGCTTGGTTTAGTATAATCCAGAACATGAAATTTTAATCCACATTGAGAATTAAAATTCGTGCAGCGCGAATTCAGGAGAGAGATCAATCGGCCCCGATTTTAACTCTGGGTGGATTCCCAGCTCAGGCCCGAGTTAAAATTACAGTCGGGTCTCGATGATGTCATCGGGCCGCAACATGCATCTGTAATGAAGGACCCTGTTGGCTCCGGGGCGCCTGTCCTTGCTGCCTGCACAGGAGAGCAGGTTAAAATTGTAGATGTTGGGATCATGGTGGCTTTTGGACAGGTAAGAGCCAGGGGCGATTTTAACTGCCCGCCCGCCAGGTTTCTGCTGAGCGAGTCGGGTTAAAATTGCTTCCGATAGCGAGAGCATTAAGGTGAAGCAGCAATGAATGACTTCCAAGTTATTGAATGCTCATCCTCTGTACTTATCCATTTTTTTGCTTGCCTGTGATGAGTTTGCGATATTGTACATCACGGGGAACCTTGAAACCTTACGCAAGGGAACAGAGTGGTTATGTTACTGGACTAGTAATGCAACGGCCTGGACTAATGATCTGGTAGACATGAGTTCAAATCCCACCAAGGCAGTGTTTAAATTCAGTTACTTAAATAAATCTTGGAATAAAAAGCTAGTATCAGCAATGTGACCATGAAACTACTGGATTGGTGTAAAAAGCCATCGAGTTCACTTTAGGGAAATCTACCGCCCTTACCCGGTCTGGCCTATATGTGACTCCTGACTCACAGCAATGTGGTTGACTCTTAACAGCCCTCTGAAATGGCCCAGTGAGCCACTTGGTTAAGGACAACAAATATGGCCAGTGATGCCCACATCCTGTGAATGGGAATAGACAGACCTGAGGACCTCTGCTATGTTCTGAATGTCAGTGTTCTCGCTCAGGCCAACATCCCCAGCAGCGAAGCACTGACCACACTCGACCAGCTCCGTTGGGTGGACCACATTGTTCGCATGTCCGACACAAGACTCCCAAAGCAAGCGCTCTACTCGGAACTCCTACATGGCAAGCGAGCCCCAGGTGGCAGAGGAAACGTTTCAAGGACACCCTCAAAGCCTCCTTGATAAAGTGCAACATCCCCACCGGCACCTGGGAGTCACTGGCCAAAGACCGCCCTAAGTGGAGGAAGAGCATCCGGGAGGGCGCTGAGCACCTCGAGTCTCGTCGTCGAGAGCATGCAACAAACAAGCGCAGGCAGCGGAAGGCACGTGCGGCAAACCAGACTCCCCACCCACCCTTTCCCTCAACCACTGTCTGTCCCACCTGTGACAGAGACTGTAATTCCTGTATTGGACTGTTCAGTCACCTGAGAACTCACTTTTAGAGTGGAAGCAAGTCTTCCTCGATTTTGAGGGACTGCCTATGATGATGATGAAACTGTTCTCAGCCAGAGAGGGGTGAAAATAGTTGATGTTCCTGTTCCTAATCGGCAGGGTATCATGCTGGAAAGTGGATATATCTGGATGTCAGGCAAGAATAGTGTTGTAAATCACCCCTTCCCCATGGCAGAATAACCCCACAATGCTTATTGTCTCGGGTCATTCACGAAGAAAGTGCCACTTAATCAGCACTTTGAGGAGGGGGCTCCATTTTAATAAATGGCCACAGGTTATTGTGGAGGGGGTACTTCACAATGATGAGTTTGCATGAGTGTGGGAAGACCCAAACCACCAGCACTTTAGGTGCTAGACTTTACGACAGTCTTTCACACGTGCATGTGTATGTGCACCAACAGCAGTACAGTACAATTGATGGATGATCGTGACGGAGATACGGTGAATGTTTGGTGTGGAGGAGCGGCGGGAGATAGTGGCGGAGATGCGGCAAGTGTTTTTGTGGCGGAAGACCACCGAGAGATCATGGGCGGAGGTCATGGCGAATGAGGGTACGGGGCCCAGAAGAGGCGAGGGCCCAGGGGCAGCCCACACTGCGATATGTGTGCGCACTGTGAGAATGTGTAAAGAGGGATAGAGAATGTGGCAAAAGGATGGAGATAGGGAATCATAGGAAAATAGCTAAAGAAATGTCAAGATGCAGACAACTGCAGAATTGACAGAAAAAAAAGGAGTTACCAAGAGTTGATGTTGAGGTTAAACACGGGTCATGAGAAAGACGCAAGGCGGCACAAAGAAAGAAAGCAATCCTAGATAGGAGGGGAAAAAGTAATAGCTTTTACTGATAAGGAGGAAGGGAAACTAATTGGGTTCTTTACTGATAAGGGAAGACAGTGTAGTGAAGCAATAACTAAACTGACCCTGACACCAGCCCTAATTGGGAGACTTTCTTGCCTGCCATTGGACGTACTGGGGGGGGGGGGGGGGGGGGGAGGCAGAAAGGGATTGGATAGACCAAGTGCTAATCAAATGTGTTCTGTTTTGAAAATGTATAACTGTTGTTGTGTCGCGCTGAAAAGGGGCTTGTCCAGGGGAAGGTAAACAGGCTCTGATTGAGAGTGTCCCTTTGTCTTGACAAGTCCCGGCCGGAGAATCTTCAATAAAGGTCCTTTACAGAAAAGGCAAGGTGTTCGTGTGTCAGTGTATTCGCTGAAACAGATTGAGGGAAAAAGAATCCGTATTAATATTTGGTGTCAGAAGTGGGATCTCAACGGACGGCTGCTGAAAGCTTGCGAATTAAGAGCCGAACTAGCCTCGGATGAGACAGGAGGAAAGTGGCCACTTTTTAAATACCACTTTGGTTTGCTCCAGTCCCAAAAGTCTGAAGAAAGTTTTGCCACTCGCTGGTTCTCAGGTAGCGTCTGAACGAGATCCAGGTCAATCTGGCGAATACCTTTTAACTTAGGGAATAAGTGTCCAAGTCAGGTACGACGTCGACTTTGTATATCACTTAGTCCGTCTAGGCGCTGATTGGACTTAAATTGCGCGGCGACGCGAATAGGAAAACCACGGGGCGACGCGGAGGAATAGGGAAATAGACTATCGCGCGGCGACGCGAATAGGAAAACCGCGGGGCGATGCGGAAGAAAAGGAAAAATTGTGTAAAACTAAATCGTGGGGCGACGCGAGGAATTGTGTAAGGATAAAAGGAATTGTGTAAGGATAAAATATTTCTTTACCGCGGGGCGACGCGGGATTGGGCAATCATGGATCCAAAAATAGAGCCGGCCAAAGAAAAAAATTAATTAATAAGCTTTGTTGAATGAAGAGAGACTTTTGTGAATGTCTGTTTTTGAATGAGAGTACTTGTGTGATTTTTTGACTGTGGAATGAATTTTTATGTTTTCATGTTTTTTTAAAAAGCCTGTTTGGAAGAGTGGAGCAGCTGTTTGGAGAAGTGGGTGGAGTTAAAATAAACAAACAGAGTGAAAGTTTTTTCAACCCTTTGTAGTGTTGTCCTGTATGTGAGAAGTTTTAAGACATTTTAAGTTAGAAACACAGGTGTGGATTTATTCGGATGATAAGTTACGGAGCTAGGAAATGCACAAAGGATAGGTTTGTTGAGTAAAAGATAAAAAAATACATGGTCCCGGTGGTTGAAAAAAAAAGAATTTATTTGACACGCTCACTTACTTGTCGAAAGAAAACATGCAATGATTGATTACATTGGGTTGAAAGACATTAATCTAGTCTCGGAATGAGATAAAGAATGCCTTTTAAAAAAGCTTCAAGCTCAAAAAAAAAGTTCACAGATGTTTCAATGAAGGGGGGGGCGGGGGGGGCGGTGCGGGAGGCAGAAAGGGATTGGATAGACCAAGTGCTAATCAAATGTGTTCTGTTTTGAAAATATATAACTGTTGTTGCGTCGCGCTGAAAAGGGGCTTGTCCAGGGGAAGGTAAACAGGCTCTGATTGAGAGTGCCCCTTTGTCTTGACAAGTCCCGGCCGGAGAATCTTCAATAAAGGTCCTTTACAGAAAAGGCAAGGTGTTCGTGTGTCAGTGTATTCGCTGAAACAGATTGAGGGAAAAAGAATCCGTATTAACATTCACTGGGTCCGTGCAGCAGAGCAGGTCTCCAGTCGTCCTGGTTAACCCTGGCCACTGGATAAAGGCTTAGCTCTGTCAAGCCCGTGTGGTGGCTGATGTGCAACGGTCACCCCATGTTAAAAAAATCCACGCACAGGCATCTTCCACCCTTCAATTGGAGTTCAGGACTGGAACATCGGGTCCTTCATTGAAACATCTGTGAACTCATGTGGAAGCAAGTCATCCTCGTTTGAGGGACCGCCTATGATGATGATGTGTATCTTAGTTATTAGCCGGATATGTTTTTAAGTAGATTCTGATAGTCATTAAATCATAATTAAATTGTCTTCAATTTGTTTAGTACTGCTTTTCATGTTTGAATTTTGATGCCCCCATCTGATGAGGGATATTCGGCCTGGGCAAGTGGCATGTTTTTCCATGTTGGACGCCCAGTATTGAGCATTGCTGGGTCAGTGGCAGAGTCATTCTCCCTCTCAACCCCCCACTGTACCGGTGTGATCTTTCTTCTGTTTCCTGAACCGGCCATTTTGTGGCTTTTTTTGTCAATTGAGGAGCAATTCAAACAAAAATTGAATTCTCTTGCCTCCTTTGTCGTAAAATCTGAAAGAAAAAGAATTAGCAGGGGGAAGGGCGGGGGGAGTGGGACTGGCTGAAGTGCTCTCGCAGAGAGCCGGCACGGGCTCGACGGGCCGAATGGCCTCCTTCTGCGCTGCAACCGTTCTATGATTCTATGATTTTATTCTAAGTGGCCATCATTCGTGTGTGAGCCTTGAATCGGGGGCAATTTTAACCTAATCCGCTCGTCAGGGGACTGACGGGATCGGGTGCAACGCTGGTTCTGCTCTCCATTGAAGTCAACGGAGGGGAATGTTGGACGGGTTTAACAGCGGCGTTCCACCCGTTCCCGTCGGTTTCCCATCGGGCGTGGACGGTTAAAACTAACCCAACTGAGTTTCGGTAGCCTGTGGCGTGTTAGGCAGATACAGCAGGAGCGGCAAGGTCGGGGCGAAGGAGTGGTGGGAGACTGTGGAGGGATGTGATCAGGGCCCAGGGGAGACGTGAGTTTGGGGTCAGGGTCCTGGGGCAGCATGGGGTCAGCCCACACTGCGATATGTGTGCGAACTGGGGCCATGCAGCAGAGCTGGTCTCCAGTCGTCCTGGGTAAGCCTTGCCACTGGACCAAGACCGAGCTCTGTCAAGTCCATGTGGTGGCTGGTGTGCAACGGCCACCCCACGTTGAAAAAATCCACGCACAGGCATCTTCCACCCTTCAGGATGTAGTTTGGGATCTGGAATATTGGGTCCTTTATTGAAACACCTGTGAACTCATCCTTGTTTCGAGGGACCACCTATGATAAAACTGCATTCTTTCTCTTTTTCATTTCATAGCTTTAAACGTCAGGTTACACACACACTCAGTTGCAGTATTGGCAGGATCAGGTCTTTAGTTAAACTTCGTACTAGACTAAAACCAGTATAAAAGTTACTGAGACACACACTTCACAAAACCAGTGCCTGCTCCCTGCTCTTGAGACACACGCCCCAATTGTAGTGTGTACTAAAACAGTCTTCACTCAACCAAAAAAAACTAGGGGCAACTTTAATCCACACACATGCACTCCCAGGAGCGATGGCAGTACAGTTAGTGCACACACTGGATCGTCTGTGGCCACAGGAAGGACATCTTCATCTTAATACTGGCTGGTGTTAACCCCATCCTTAACAGCGGACTCTGCCTTCATAGGCCTTGAAAAACAAATTTTATATTTGTGGAATGTCAAATTTCTACATTCCATGATAAAAATTCCATAGATTTTTAGAATAATTTTTTTTTAAAGTTTCTGATATTTCAGCTTCCACCTTAATTCCATGTGTATGTCCCAATCTTTATTTTGCTTTTCTGTAAAATTATTGTTGTTATCGTATGAAAGCTTAACCTCCTTGTACTAAATCTCATTGTTCTTTAACGTTCATTAACATACTTGGTAGATATAGGTACTGGATGTGAATATAGTAAGCACATATGATATGTTGCATGGTTTAACTTTACATAGAATGACATAGAATGTACAGCACAGAAACAGGCCATTCGGCCCAACAGGTCCGTGCCGTGTTAATGCTCCACACCAGCCTCCTCCCACCCCTCTTTATCTCACCCCATCAGAACATCCTTCTACTTCTTTCTCCCTCGTGTTTATCCAGCTTCCCCTTAAATGCGTCGATACTATTCGCCTCAACCACTCCCTGTGGCAGCGAGTTCCACATTCTCACCACTCTCTGTATAAAGAAGTATCTCCTGAATCCCCAATTGGATTTATTAGTGACTATCTTATATTGATGGCCCCTCGTTTTGGACTCTACCCACGAGTGGAAAAATCTTCTCAACGTCTACCCGATCAAACCCCTTCATAATCTGAAAGACCTCCATCAGGTCATCCCTCAGCCTTCCAATAAGAACCTCAGCCTTTTCAGTCTTTCCTGATCAGTATAACCTCAGATCGAGTATCGTCCTTGTAGATTTTCCGGACCACACTGCGTGCTTTTAAAAATCACTCACAATGTTGGCGGTAGAATAGACCCATAACTTGTTTTGACATGTTTGTGTCAGACAGACGATATCATAGACAGCGTACTATTATATAAACCACCTCTGGTGTACACGCTCACTGCTGATCCTGGGCTGATGTGCAGAATACTATCACGCCTCGTCCTGTGTGTGTGTGTGAGTGTCAATGCTGCTTTTGATGTGCTTACCTCCTAAACAATGACTAGCTTGAAAGGAGAGGAGAAAGTGCGTGCAGTTGGAAAACTGGAAAGGATGTTCAGGCTCAAAGCGCCAATGCCGATTGTATGGCTAATGCCTTGCAATTGTGAGCAAGCTTTTATCCAGCTGCTTGGAGATTCAGCCGCAATCATTTTAAAAACAGGGGTTGGTAGCCAGAGGAGAAGGCATCTTTTTTCCTTACATCTGTCCAACTATCAGAGTAATTGAGGCAGCCTGCTCACATCTGGCGATGTATCGGGCACAAGCTCTGTTTGACTCGATCACTGCACACCTCCAAAGCATGTTATCTGATAAAGTTTTTTTGTAAAAAAATAAAATATATACAGGACTGTGTCACCTGCTCCCGAAAACATTCTCATATCTGCAGGAATTCCTGCATTGCACAAGGGAAAGCGGGAACGGGGGTGTGGGGGAGGGGAGGAATTACAAATCATGAAATGGTGCTGGAAGAAACTGGCCATTTGGCCCATCAAGTCTGTGCTGCTACACATGAACCGACTGATATAATCCCACTTTGCTGCTCACGCCACATACTCTTCTTTCATATTCCTCTTTTTTTAAGCCACTATCTAATAAAATAATTTATTGACTCTGGTTCAGTTTGCGGCTGAGAATTTTGCTTTCTAAAGAAAAGAAAGACTTGCATTTATATAGCGCCTTTCACGACCTCAGGATGTCCCCAAATGCTTTACAGCCAATGAAGTACATTTTTGGAGTGTAGTCACTGTTGTAATGTAGGAAACGTGGCAGCCAATTTGCGCACAGCAAGCTCCCACAAACAGCAATATGATAACAACCTGATAATCTGTGGTTTTGTTATGTTGTTTGAGGGATAAATATTGACCAGGACACCAGGGATAACTCTCCTGCTTTTCTTCGAATTAGTGCCATTTGGCTAGCACTGCACTGGAGTGTCAGCCTGGATTTATGTGCTCAAGTCCCTGGAGTGGGAATATGAACCCACAACCTTCTGACTCAGTGCTACCCACTGAGCCACGGCTGACAATTAAAGCTATGGAGCCTTCTCCCTGCAGTCTGGATGTTGTGGACAGATTATTTTTTTCTAATTCTAGGAACGCAGGAACAGGAGGAGACCATTCAGCCCCTCGAGCCTGTTCCGCCATTCCATGAGATCACGGCTGATCTGCGAACGAACTCCATTTACAAGCCTTTGCCCCATATCCCTCAATACCATTGGTTAACAAAAATCTGCCAATCTCAGATTTACAATTAGCAATTGATCTAGCATCAGTTGCCTCGCAGTGCCAGCCGTGGCTCAGTGGGTAGTACCCTTGCCTCGGGGTCAGAAGGTTGTGGGTTCAAGTCCCACTCCAGGGTCTTGAGCACATAAGAAGTCTTTCTACTATCAATTGCACACTTGGAGCAGGAGAGGGGCAATGAGCCCTCCCATAGAATATTAATGTTACCATCTCAAGAACAGTTGTCACGGCTACCATTGTTTCCATGGCTACTCGGGGGAAAACAGACACAACCTCAATGTTAATGTGTGGCAACTAACTCTGTGACTTTGTTCTGTTTAAGTGTCAGTGGGCAGCACTCTTGCCTCTGAGTCAGAAGTCCTGCTCCAGGGACTTGAGCACAAAAATCCAGGCTGACATTCCCAGTGCAGTGCTGAGGGAGTGCTGCACTGTCGGAGGTGCCATCTTTCGGATAAGACATTAAACTGAGGCACCATCTGCCCCCTCAGGTGGATGTAAAAGATCCCACGGCACTATTTTGAAGAAGAGCAGGGGAGTTATCCTCGGTGTCCTGGCCAATATTTATCCCTCAATCAACGTAACAAATAAAAACAGATTATCTGATCATTATCACATTTCCGTTTGTGGGAGCTTGCTGTGCACAAGTTGGCTGCAAGCTACATTTCAATAGGACATCACTGGCTGTGAAGCACTTTGGCTTTGGGACGTCCAGTGGTCATGAAAGGCGCTATACAAATGAAATGCTTTATTTCTCAGTTTTGCCCGTTTTGCCATCCAGAGTCCTGCCACCACACCCCACCTCTTTCACAACTCCTTTATCTCTCACCAATCCACCGTCCATGACTTATTCAGCAGAACTTTCTCTTTCTTTCTGATCAGTGTCTTTACAAGAGGAGGGCAGAAAACTGGAAATATAATGAACATAAGAAAAAGGAGCAAGAGTCAGCCATTCGGCCCCTCGAGCCTGCTCCACCATTCAATAAGATCATGGCTGATCTTTGACCTCAACTCCACCTTCCCGCACTTCACCTATAACCTTTGATTCCTTTAGTGTCCAAAAAATAAAGTAATAAACCATTTAACCATGTTGGCATTGCCCTGTAACAGACTCTGACCAATGTGCATATAGTATGGGGGCGAAATTGCCCCATTTTATAGCCTGGTTAGCACCTGCGGGGGGCGCTAACGAGGCATAATGGCGTTTTCGCCCGAGGGGGGGGCTACCGCCTCCAGGAAAATGGCCCCGGAGGTTTGGGGGGCGATGTCCTGGCAACCCGTGGCTAGCGCCCTGGGTCGGCACACAACCAGCAGGAAATTCCCCCCTGCCGCTGTGCACGAGACTGGCGTGGGTGGATGTCAAAGCCAGCTTTCCGGGCCGCCAATTTATTGGTTGGCCGACTCTTGGGTTTGCCCAACAATGTTTGGCCCCGGCCTGGACCGAATCGCCATCGTACAGCCCGGCACTCCGCCTTGGGTGCCCGGGTCTCGTGGGTTTCTGCTGGCTCAGTGGCGGCTACCAAAGTCTCGTGCAGAGTGTGCAGCGGCCCTCCCCTTTAATTAAAGGGGAGGTGTGTTGCAGTGTGTTGGCGCTATGCGGAGCATCTGCCCCGGGAGCGCCCCTTGAAGGAAGCAGAGTGCCGGAGACAGTGATTCGCTTCCTTTGAGGGGCACACTGTCCAATTCCATGTCAGTGGCAGGACTTCTGAGCCGAGTGATTAAAGCCCCGCCCCTGAAAGGTTACCTCCCCCTATATGTATTGAGAGGATGCATGACAGGGTATGACAGGGTATGATGCTTATCTGATGCTTGGACCTGACTGAATGGCATATCAGAGACATGAAATGTTCCTCAAAGGTTTCACCAAAGAATTGGTAGCAGGTTATTTCAATGAATAAGCCTATATCATCAAAAACATTGAGTGTCCCTTTATACAGAGCTGATTGGTCCATCTGACGGTCCACTTGTAGCAATTGGTCCACTGAAACCATGTGACATTGGTCATGGATACTCGTGTTCGCATTTACAATTTAAACTGAAGCAAGTTTTTAACTCAGTTGAAAAGCCGAGTTGGTCAAAGCCGTAGGCCCCTGGATAATTCTGGGAGTAAATTTGTGAGCAGTTCTGGACAGAAGTGTCAGATCATGAGGCTGCTCGGTTCCAGTTCAAAAAAAAATTGTGAATGAGCAATTAAAAAAAAAATTCCACGGAACGTGGGCATTGCTGGCAAGGCCGGCATCTATTGCCCATTAACTTATTGACCTTGAGAAAGTGGTGGTGAGCTGCCTTCTTGAACCGCTGCAGTCGGTGTGGTGAAGGTGCTCCCACAGTGCTGTTCGGGAGGGAGTTCCAGGATTTTGACCCAGCGACAATGAAGGAACGGCGATATATTTCCAAGTCAGGATGGTGTGTGACTTGCCGAGTAAATTTGGCTACAATCTCTTTTTGTTTGGTTGTGTAGGAAGTGCATGAGTCGATCTTCCTGTTTCCTGGGATACACTTTTTGTATGAGGCCAGAGCCCTAGGGTTGTGAGGGTGGAAGTTTGTCGTGTTGGTGGAGGGAGCTGGAGAACAGACTTAGTGCAGCAAATGCTGTTGATTTGTTACATTAAAAATATATATAAAAATACATTGGAAATTGTGTGGTACAGTGGGTTTGACCTTTCACCTCTGGAGCAGGCACTCAAAGTCGTCATAGTTTGGTATAACTGAGGCCATTTAAGAGTCAACCAGATTGCTGTGGGAGGGCATAAGAACATAAGAATTATGAGCAGGAGTAGGCCATTTGGCCCCTTGAGCCTGTCCACCATCCAATAAGATCATGGCTCCACTTCCCTGCCCGCTCCCCATAACCCTTTACTCCCTTATCGCTCAAAAATCAATCTTTCTCCACCTTAAATATATTCAATGACCCAGCCTCCACAGCTCTCTGAGGCAGAGAATTCCACAGATTCATGACCCTCTGAGAGAAGAAATTCCTCTTCATTTCAGTTCTAAATGGGTGACCCCTTATTCTGAAACTATGCCCCCAGTTCTAGATTTCCCCCACGAGTGGAAACATCCTCTGCATCTACCTTGTCGAGCCCCCGCAGTAGCTTATATGTTTCAATAAGATCACCTCTCATTCTTCTGGACTCCAATGAATAGAGGCCCAACCTGCCTTCATAAGTCAACCCCTTCATCTCAGGAGTCAACCTTCTCGGAACTGCCTCCAATGCAAGCATATCCCTCCTTAAATAAGGTGACCAAAACTGTACACAGTACTTGAGGTGTGGTCTCACCATCAGCAGTCCCTCGAAATCAAGGAAGACTTGCTTCTACTCTGAAAGTGAGTTCTTAGGTGACTGAACAGTCCAATACAGGAATTACAGTCTCTGTCACAGATAGTGGTTGAAGGAAAGGGTGGGTGGGGAGTCTGGTTTGCCGCACGCTCTTTCCACTGCCCACGCTTGCTTTCTGCGACGAGACTCAAGGTGCTCAACGCCCTCCCGGATGCTCTTTCCTCCCAATAACCTGTACAGTTGTAGCAGGGCTTCCCTACTTTTATTCTCCATCCAGACCAGGTACGGTTGACAGATTTTCTTCCCTTAAGGCCATTAGTGAACCAGATGGGTTTTTACGACAATCCAGTAGTTTTTATATTCCAGATTTAATGAACTGAATTTAAATTCCCCAGTTGCCGTGGTGGGATTTGAACTCACGTCTCCAGATCATTAGTCCGGGCCTCTGGATTACTGGTCCAGTAACATCACCACCATGCTACCATTCCAGGTGAAGGAGGTCAACAAATATTATTTATATGTGATAAGATTTTAATGCATAAAGATAGACATAATGTTCGTTGCTTTGTCTCCCTCCATCTGTCAAACACTGACACTTGTGTTTTATTTTCAGTTTATATTAAACACATTAGCACTGGAGAGTGTGAAGATGAGATGCCCTTGGCTGATGGTTAATTGTATGAAAATATGTTGTAATTTCCATTTAATGTCCACATCACTTCAAATGCCTTTTCTTAATTAAACTAATCAATTGAAAATACCAAACAAAAGGGCCCCTATTTTTAAAGGAGCACAAACAGTAAACGACTTAAGCAAAACCAAGGGAAGCTTATAAAATTCAATAATACTATGACCCGCGTCACCATGCCCGCAGGTCCCTTGTTGTGGCCAATGGTCGCGGAAGGCATCAAGCGTACCGGTGGACACCGCGCGCTCTTTCTCCAGCGATACGTGGCAGCGGAAAAGAGGCAACCAGCCAGGGTGACCATCGCCCGGGGCAGCGCCCAACCTGGACCTGTAAATGACTACCTTGGCCAGGACTAGTAGCAGATCCATGAGGAGGTCTGCTGAATACACTCGATGTATTTGACCACAGTAACCTGGTGCAGTGGGAGTCACCATTATCAGTTACAATGGTAACCTGTTGCAGTGGGAGTCACTATTATTGGTTACAATGGTAGCCATGGTAACCTGTTGCAGTGGGAGTCACTATTATTGGTTATGATGGTAGCCATGGTAACCTGGTGCAGTGGGCGTCACCATTAGCAGTTACAATGGTAGCCATGGTAACCTGTTGCAGTGGGAGCAATAAAACCATGTCATGAACACATGCATGGCTAGTCACCTATTCTGCTCCCAGGCTGCCTGCAACCTTCCTGGCCTGGCTGGGTCCGTGTTTCCTACTTACACAGAGTGTGAGAGGTTACAGCCCCCTCTTCCACCACTTGAAAGGGCAGCTCCTCAACTTCTGCCTGCACTTCAGTCCCACCCTTCTTATCTTTGGCCACCCGGTGTGGGTATGTCGGAGGACCTCCTTCATGGGTCTGCTCCTGGGCCTGGCCAATGTGGCCAGCGGGCGGTCAAGGGGGTCGTTCAGCCCGACTGCCTGCCTCCCATCTGTGGCTACGTTCACACCAGGGTGTCCCCGGAGAGGGAGCACGCGATGTCCGCCAGTACGCTCGTGGCCTTCCGCGACCGGTAGGCACCACAAGGACTGGAGGACATAGTCAACAGCAGGAACCACATTTTGCTTTGATTTTTAAAAATGATTTATTCATGGGATGTGGGCATCGCTGGCAAGACTGGCATTTATTGCCCATCCTGAACTGTCCTTGAGAAGGTGATGGTGAGATGCCTTCTTGAACCGCTGCAGTCCGTGTGGTGCTGACTTTGTTGTAGCGGTTTGCTACAACTGAGTGTCTCGCTGGGCCATTTCAGAGAGCAGTTAAGAGTCAACCACATTGCTGTGGGTCTGGAGTCACATATAGGCCAGACCGGGTAAGGGCAGCAGATTTCCTTCCCTAATGGACATTAGTGAACCAGATGGGTTTTTCTGACAATCCGGTAGTTTCATGGTCACCATTACTGGTACAGATTGAAACTCCCTTATCCAGAACTTCCTTGCTTTAAATTAAGGGCCTTAGCTTAGGGGCCGGGATTAATAACTAAAAACTAAATCTCATTAATTAAATACATTAGAAATGGCAGGGCAGGCGGTGTGTTTCTGCTGTTGCATGTGGGAGCTGGTGGACCCCATTGAGGTCCATCGTGACCACATCTGCAGCAAGTGTCTGCAGCTCGAGGAACTTTGGCTCCGCACTGATGAGCTGGAAGCCGAGCTGCGGACACTACGACACATCAGGGAGGGCGAGAGTTATCTGGATGCCACGATCCAGGAGCTAGTCACATCAATTAGAGTAATTTATTCAAATTCGATCCGTGGTCAGGGACAGGAGGGTGTGACTACGAGTGAGGACAGTATGGGGAGTCAGGATGGAGTGATGGAGGAGCTTCGGCCCTTGCTCTTGCCAACAGGTTCAAGGCTCTTACTCCCTGTGTGGACGAGAGCAGGGACTGCAGGGAGGATGAGCAAACTGACCACAGCACCATGGTACAGGGGGCCATTCAAGTGGGGGGAGTAAAAGGAAACTTTGTAGTGATAGGGGACAATATAATTAGGGGGAAAGATAAGGTTCTCTGCAGCTGAGAGAGTGAGTCCCGAAGGCTGTGTTGCCTGCCCGGTGCCAGGGTTAAGGACATCTCCTCAGGGCTGAAGAGGAACTTGGAGTGCAAGGGGGAAGATCCAGTTGTCGTGGTCCATGTGGGTACCAATGACATAGATAGTACAAAGAAAGAAGTTCTGCTGAGGGATTATTAGCAGCTAGGGGCCAAATTAAAAAGCAAAACCATAAAGGTAATAATCTCTGGATTACTACCTGAGCCACGAGCAAATTTGCACAGGGCAAATAAGATCAGAGAGTTAAACATGTGGCTCAAAGACTGGTGTGGGAGAAATGGGTTTTGGTTCATGGGCCACTGGCACCAGTACTGGGATAAGAGGGTTCCGACGGGCTCCACTTAGACCGTGCTGGGACTAGGGTCCTGGCGAATCAAATAACTCGGGCTGTCGAGAGGGCTTTAAACTAATTAGTGGGGGGGAGGATTCAGGTGAGCGAAAGTTTAAAAAGTCAAAGAATAAGGAGAAGGCAATAGAGCAGGGTAACACTGGGGGAAATGAAAACCAGAGCATGACAGGAAGGGACAGAATGTATAAACATAAAGGTGAATCAGAAAGTGGGATCAAAGCAGGAAAAAAATGGTTAAAAAAAAACAAATTTAAAAGCTCTTTATCTGAATGCACGTAGCATTCATAACAAAATAGATGAGTTGACGGCACAAATAGATACAAATGGGTATGATCTGATAGCCATTACAGAGACGTGGTTGCAAGGTGATCAGGACTGGGAACTAAATATTCAGCGGCATTAGACAATTCAGAAGGACAGACAGAAAGGGAAAGGAGGTGGGGTAGCACTGTTAATAAAGGATGAGAAAGTAAACTAGCATGAAATATAAAAACAGATAGTTAGAGTTTCTGCAGTACATAAAAAGTAAAAGAGTGGCTAAAGTAAATGTTGGTCCCCTAGAGCATGAGACTGGGGAATTAATAATGGATAACAGGGAAATGGCAGAGACGTTGAACAAATATTTTGTATCGGTCTTCACGGTAGACGACACTAAAAACATCCCAATAGCGGATAATCAAGGGGCTATAGGAAGGGAGGAACTTAATTCAATCACTATCACAAATGAAGCAGTACTCAGTAAAATAATGGGACTAAAGGTGGACAAGTCCCCTGGACCTGATGGCTTATATCCTATGGTCTTAAAAGAAGTGCCAGCAGAGATAGCGGATGCATTGGTTGTAATCTACCAAAATTTCTTGGGTTCTGGGGTGGTCCCAGCAGATTGGAAAACTGCAAATGTAACACCCCTATTTAAAAAAGGAGGCAGACAGAAAGTAGGAAACTATAGACCAGTTAGCCTAACATCTGTAGTTGGGAAAATGCTGGAGTCCATTATTAAGGAAGCATTAGCGGGACATTTGGAAAAGCATAATTCAATCAAGCAGAGTCAGCATGGTTTTATGAAAGGGAAATCATGTTTGACAAATTTGCTAGAGTTCTTTGAGAATGTAACAAGCAGGACTCCCAGCCCCGATATCCCCTTGCTCAGTGCCTGTAACATCCAATTTAATGTGACCACCCCTCATGAAGAAAAATCCCTTATCCGGAACAGGCCAGGTCCCAAGGGTTCTGGATAAGTGAGGTTCAACCTGTACTAGCTTTTTAAGTGAAGTTTTATTTAATTAACTAAATTTAAATTCCCCAGCTGGGATTTAAACTCATGTCTTCAGATTATTAACCCAGGCTTCTAGATTACTAGTCCCATAACATAACCACTATGCTACCATATCCAACGTTAACCCAGTTCATGCTCATTCTAGCATGGGTTTTCTGCCGAAGTCTCCTTTTTGATTTACTTATGAATTGGAGTCGATTGTTTGTGCCCCTTTAAAAAGGGATCACTTTTGTTAACCTTTACTGATGGCAATTGTGTCACCCTAATTGGCATTTTATGAAAGAGTTAGTCAAATATTCTGGATGACTATTCGCTACAGATACCAGACTCACGTAATCTCCCACGGAGATATCAGAAGAGATCGGAGATACCAGGGGAGCTCGGTGATGTCGCACAGTGGAGCAGTAAAAGCAGAACTCAGCCACAAAGCTTTCAGCAATGGTGTACTGTTAGAATTTGCATGATGCATTCAGCCTGCCTGGAAGCTGCGGCAGTCTCTCGGTACATTAATACATGGCGGAGGTGCAGCAAATGATTGTAGGGGAGGTGCAGCAAATGAGGGTGCGGGGCCGAGAAGAGCCGAGGGTCCAGGGGCTGCAAGGGCCAGTCCACACTGCGATATGTGTGCGCACTCGGTCCGTGCAGCAGAGCAGGTCTCCAGTCGTCCTGGTTTACTCTTGCCACTGGATAAAAGCCTAGCTCTCAAGCCCGTGTGGTGGCTGGTGTGCAACAGTCACCACACGTTAAAGAAGTCCACGCACAGGCATTTTCCACTCCCTCAATTGGAGTTGAGGACTGGAACATCGGGTCCTTCATTGAAACATCGGCGAACTCATCCCTTTTGGTGTGGAAGCAAGTCATCCTCGTTCGAGGGACCACCTATGATGACTGTTATAATAAGTTGAATGCAGCTGGTAAAGCAGACATCGAACATCAGCCAGTGAACACGCCCTCCTCTCCCGTCATAACGTTCATATTTAAATAACTTTATTTACTTTCCCACAAACAGTGTACATTTGGTATTAGTTGTGAACAATGTAGCAAAAATAGAAAATCTTAAACAAGTTACAGTCTCAAATGTAGAATTCTCATCATTTAAGGGCGTTTGAGCAGCCAAGGAATCACAACAAGGTTGCAATTTTAGTGCAGTCATTTGATTACAGTAACCCGATTACAGCTCTCTATGCAGGAACAGAAACAGTTCAACAACCCAACGCACATTCCACGTAAATCCGAAACTACATATTTCAGAAGTATCAAAAATCACACAATAGCTTTTGCTAGGCTGAAGTAGCTTTGTACAAAGTTCTGGACGATTAAAAGCTAAGGCTGAAACACAGGGGTTGCACTCCCCACTTCTCTACATTATTTGCAAGCCTAAGACTGCACTCGAGGATAAGTTTGTGGTGTGAATACGAGACCGAGCTGACTTTGAAACAAAGTTAGACAGGACTCCCCCAGAGGAGGGAATCTCAACCCGCTTCACCACCAATTCATCGTGTTGGTGCAAAGCATAACTGCCTCACACCAATGGCACACATCTCTGCTGACTGAATCCTCTGTGGTGTTGTACCATAGTGTGCGAGAGTTCACAGTCTTTCTTCGATTTTAACTGATTTATTTATTTGCCACTTCACTTTGTGCTTATTGAGTTCTGGGGTGGGAGTGTTGCACAAGGGAAGGCTTTCTGAGTTAGATACAAGGTGCCAGCGTCCATCAATCCCAAGTCGTGTCTCGCCCAGGGAAAGATGTCAAGCAAATAGCAGGACACAACAACCTTCACCAATTCTTCACAACATCAGCCCATTCCATGCGATTTAGGGGCAATTTTGTGCTTTTGCCCCATGCCCACCCTCCACTGAAACAACTAGAGATAGTTCATAGAAGCATAGCAATTTACAGCACGGAAGGAGGCCATTTCGGCCCATCGTGTCCGTGCCGGCCAACAAAGAGCTATCCAGTCTATTCCCACTTTCCAGCTCTTGGTCCGTAGCCCTGTAGGTTACGGCGCTTCAAGTGCACATCCAAGTACTTTTTAAATGTGGTGAGGGTTTCTGCCTCTACCACCCTTTCAGGCAGTGAGTTCCAGACCCCCACCACCCTCTGGGTGAAAACATTTCCCCTCAAATCCCCTCTAAACCTCCGACCATGTCTCGTGTCTCGTGATACACTCTCTTTGTTGCACATCTTTGAGATGTCATTTTCCATAAATAAAGGCACAGAGATGGCAAAATGATCTGCAACGCTGGGTGATTATCCTCGTGCGCATGGCCGCAGATTGTGCTGATTTAGAATTCATTACAAGCCCGCAATTGCGAAAACATCATACATTTAAAAGAAAGTGTGAACATAAAAAAATTTACAAATTCAGATTGAAATTGTTTTAATTGTTAGAATATAAGAACATAAGAATTAGGAACAGGAGTAGGCCATCTAGCCCCTCGAGCCTGCTCCGCCATTCAACAAGATCATGGCTGATCTGGCCGTGGACTCAGCTCCACTTACCCGCCCGCTCCCTGTAACCCTTAATTCCCTTATTGGTTAAAAATCTATCTATCTGTGATTTGAATACATTCAATGAGCTAGCTTCTGAACAAAGAAATGGCTTTAAATTCAGACTGTGCATTTTTGGCTGAAGTTTCAGAGACTGGAGTCACCTGTGGGTCTCTGAGCAGCGTATCGGAGTTTCACTGGTGCTTTTGTCCCAAAGTGTTTTCTTTGCCCAAACTGATTACATTGTACGCTGTCTGCCAATATATATCTGTTAATATATTAAAAATCTTACATTTACACACACTTGTGTGCAACAGTCAGCTGTGGCTCAGTGGGTAGCATGCTCGCTTCTGAGTCAGATTGTGGGTTCAAGCCCTACTTTAGAGACCTGAGCACTGGCACTCCGTTAAACAGAGGCCCCGTCTGCCTGTTCAGGTGGATTGAATGGTAATATTTTGAAGAAGAGCAGAGCGCGATCTCCCCCGGTTTTCTGGTCAATATTTATCCCTCAACCAACATAACAAAAAAACCCAGATTATCTGGTCATTTATGACAATGTTGTTTGCGGAAGCTTGCTGTGCACAAATTAGCTGCCGCATTTCCTACAATGCAACAGTGGCTATGCTTCCACAGTACTTCGTTGGCTGTAAAGCGCTTTGGGACATCCTGAGGTTGTGAAAGGCGCTACAGAAATGCAAGTCTTTCTTTTTTCTTCATCTAGTTTTCCGTTAAATGCATCTATGCTATTCGTACTAAATACTCTTTGTGGTAGTGAGTTCCACATTCTACCCACTCTCTGGGTAAAAAAGTTCCTTTTAGTTCCCTATTTGCTTTATTGGTGACTATCTTTTTTGGATGGCCTCTGGTTTTGGAGGCATAAAATAAATACATTGAGAATCGTATGGTAATATCACGCTGCATATTTTCCAAGCATTTTATGTAACAAGAGACTGCAAATGTAACAGAAGATTCATCTGCTTATTTTAACAGACATGCCCTACATAAAATACAAGGACACACTATCCCTCCACAGGGTGAGTGCTAATAATCTGGATTTATAAAAAGAACATTGAAAACGTTAGATTAATGACAGCAACCTGTTTTACAACAAGCAGAAAAAAACAATATCTGGACAGTTTTTTGTTCTGTATACGTTTGGATCACGTACAAAGAACTGGACTGCAGTATTATCATGACTAAGGTGCCACAATACTCAGACAGGTAACGTTAAGAGTGTGATGTTGGTCGGTGGGAGGCCCTGGCCAAAGACCACCCTAAGTGGAGGAAGAGCATCCAGGAGGGCGCTGAGCACCTCGAGTCTCGTCGCCGAGAGCATGCAGAAAACAAGCGCAGGCAGCGGAAGGAGCATGCGGCAAACCAGACTCCCCACCCATCCTTTCCTTCAACCACTGTCTGTCCCTCCTGCGACAGAGACTGTAATTCCCGTATTGGGCTGTACAGTCACCTGAGAACTCACTGTTAGAGTGGAAGCAAGTCTTCCTCGATTTCGAGGGACTTGCCTATGATGATGATGTTATGTTGCTTGCTCTGTGTTGAACTCTCCCCAGCATGAACCATGCATCAGTGTTCCAGCCAATGCTCCCTTTTAATTTTTCTTTTGGGGGGTGCGTGGCCCCTGTAAGGAGCAGGCGTGGGTTTTTCCTGTTGAAAAGCTGGTAAGCCGTCTGTGCGGGGAGTCCAGAGCACTGCGCGGCCCATCGAAAAGGCAACGCTGGTGACAGCTTGTCT
This sequence comes from Pristiophorus japonicus, assembly GCF_044704955.1. NCBI lineage: Eukaryota > Metazoa > Chordata > Chondrichthyes > Pristiophoridae > Pristiophorus > Pristiophorus japonicus. Next base: position 25,757,755 of record NC_091993.1, read on the forward strand.
CAGTGGGTAGCAGAGTTACCAAACCTCCAGGATTACCCTGGAGTCTCCAGGAATGAATGGACCCGGGCAACACCCAGAAATTCAAAAAAATGGTGTGCTGTTTTCCGCCCAATTTCTTTGAACACTTTTGTTTATTAGAAAAGGAGGAGAGGGGGGAGACCGGGTTGGGCGGTTGGAGGCAGGAGGTCATGTGATGAAACCTCCAGGAATATGTCCGACCAGTGTTAGTGACCCTAGTTGGTAGCACCTCAGAGTCAACGAGTTGTGGCTTCTTGCCCAACTCAACCAGTCGAGGTTGATGTCCAGTGCAGTACTGCAGGAGTGCTGTGATGTCGGAGGAGTCATCCCACGGATGAGATTTTAAACTGAGGTCCTGCTCAGCTGATTCAGATGAACATTAAAGATCCCATGACCATATATATATATATAAAGAGGAGGAGGGAATCATCTCAATGACCAGGCCAATATTCCTCCACAACCAACACATCCAAACCAGACCGGTCATCCGCCTTATTGCTGTTTGTAGGATCTTGCTGTGTGCAAAATGACTGCCTGCACAGCAGCTAAACGAGACGGGTCAAGGTGCTACATAAATACAGGACTTTGCCAGCACGTGCGAGCAGAGCTCGGCCTCCCGGTGTCAGGGCCGGATGTGCATGAGTGTCAACACCCTGCTTTGTTTAAGCACGTTGGTCATTTTAAACCTTTCCCGGGCCAGTCAGCAAAACAATTTAAGGTTTGCATCGAGCTAGAGTTATCCCGTGCTCTGTGCAAAACCCGACAGGTTTTGAGGCCAACTTTCGGAGGGGGAGGCATCCCTTATCTCAGGGCCTCAGATCACTCGGGAGATATATCACCGACCTGACCGTGAGATGCAATGCCAATTCTGTCGTGATGTGCTCCCAAATCCACTTTGAAAAAGTAGTAGTGTAACAACACGCTAAATCATTTCCTGTCTTCTTCCTCCAACTTCCCACTCTCCCTCCTCCCTCCCCCCTCCCCCCCCCAAAAAGAACGGCTGCAGCTGCTAATTGATGACTCTACAATCCGTAAACCACTTTTGACAATATTGTTGGGGTAACCCTTCGGACCTTAGTTTCTGCTTGTTCAGCAGGATAAAGGTTAATGAACTAAAAGCGATTAACTCAGAGGTTTCTAGACTCACGTAGATCTGGGGATTCTGCACGCACCTCTCCCTATATTACAGAACTGAGGAAGCACTCAGGACATTTTTAAGCCATTGTCTGTATTTCTAAAAGGAAACAAAATGGTTACTTCAGCAACCATCAATACCCGTTGGTAAACCAGTTACAGTTCCCATGATTAATCAATAGTACTTTAGCCATAATTACGTTTAAACACCCTTTGTAATTGTATCCCATCATTTCTACAAAACAGCACCGTGCTCTTTATAAAAAGCAACATTGTGTCGCTCTGAAAGATATATTAATAACGGCAAAGTATTTTTCTCATTTTGCGATGGGGCCTGACTGCTGCCTACGGACCGGAAGTAGTTGCCCATGCACAGTTCCAGTGTTTTGTTTTGTTTGTTGTCCCAGGACTTCCCAAAGTGAGGGATGAAGAAACGGATTTAGATAATAACTTAAATAAAATTCGAACTGTGAGTTTATTTTTTAAAGTTGTCGTTTGTCTTTCGAGACAGCGGTTCTTAAACTAGAAAAATCACCAACCTAGTAACATTAATCAAACTATAGTAACATTAATAAAACAAAGTTAAATTAATCCAACCACGGTAACATTCGTGAAACTTTATTGGTGGTGTGTTTCAGCACTTCTCAAATCCTCCATCTGTTGTGGTGAATATTATTCGTTAGATTTGGGACGTGACAGTTATGTGCAGCATGCTTTTTCTCACACCAGCCACCTGATGGCTGACCGGGAGAGGCCAGACATTTTTCGAAGTCAGATTGCCAATTTACATCGGATTACACAGGATATACGACACAGAAACAGGCCATTCGGCCCAACCAGTCCGTGCCGGTGTTTATGCTCCACTCGAGCCTCTTCCCTCCTTCGTCATCAAAATCTATCGGCATAACCCTCTATTCCCTTCTCCCTCATATGCTTGTCTAGCCTCCCCTTAAATGCATCGATACTATTCACTTCAACCACTCCCTGTGGTAGCAAGTTCCACATTCTCACCACTCTCTGGGTTAAATAAGTTTTTTTCTGAATTCCCTATTAGATTTCTTGGTGACTATCTTATATTGATGGCCTCTAGTTATGCTCGTCCCCACAAGTGGAAACACTCTCTCTGTATCCACTCTATCAAAACCTTTCATCATTTTAAAGACCTCTATTAGGTCATCCCTCAGTGATCCTTACTGTCAGAAGCCAAGAAGACTTCATTTGCAACAAACTGAATCCAGGTTCAAGAGATAAAATCCCAGCAGCTCTCAATTACATATATTAATAACCTCACATTCTTTTTTTTCTTCTTTAGAAGCAATTAGATATGATTTTACAATCACTATTCACAAACATATATAGTTTTTCAATAATCTAATGAACCCTCAGAAAGAATTGATTCTTAAAACTCAGCACTTTGAGAGAACATTGTATCTAATTTTCAATATAATTGATCATTGCACCAAATTGCTATTTAAGTAACTAGCTTCTCCAAATGTAATATGTAATCAAACCTTATATTCTATAAAGTTAAGGCACCATCTAAAGTTTGTTCCAGTTATTAAAATCTGCATTAGTATTTCCATTAGAGGAATTGGGTTAGAGTGGTTAAGTTAGTTAAATGATGCTCTATGGCTGGAGATTGGGTGGGGCAAGGGGAGAGGTAATGGGGGAAGACAGACTTTCTGCCCTATTTGGTGAATAATTGGTTCACCATTCTTAGCCAAGGCAGCAAAACATCCTGTGTACGTTTGCAGATTCTGCTCAAAACCAACAACAAATTATTGAACGAATTTCTAAAACTGTGTTTTCACAAATAACATTTCGAACACTTCGCAGAAGGAATTTCAGCAGAATCTGTAGTTGTTTGCAATCAGTTGTGATTCTCACTTCCCCTACGTGTGAACAATATTATATTGGCCATGGGAGTCACACCCACTCGGTATTTGCATACAGAGTTAAGGGCCAATATGTTGAACATGCATCCAAGGCTTGAAATAGCACTTAGCAGGAAAATGTTGCATTAGGTGCATCTCCATCAACATTCCCAGATGGCTTTCAGATACAATTTGGATTGAAATTTGCTATCACGTCTATCTTATCACCACCCTATAACATCACAATAACATGAACAGATGTGTGACCATCAGCAGTAATTATTCACATTACATTCTCGTAAATAGATTTTCTATGTTCTTTCTTAACAAATGAGTTTTATGACTGAGCGATACATTGGCGCAGAAGTTAAGCCTGTCCAAAGCGTATCTTATGTCCAGTTTTAGCCTTTGCCCCATATACTGGTCATTGATAGCTAGACATTGCCAAAAAGATCAAAGAAGAATGCATTGAAGATTGCTTAAAGAATATTCTGATGATACTTTTCAAATAATCTCAGCTCCTTATCCTCACCACCACCAAAGTGCTGAAATCAAGACTCAACACACCGTTTCCTAATCCAACTTCATTCTTTCCCAGGATCTCAATCCGTGAACTCCTCCCCTCCTTTCTACAATTTACAGGCTTTTGAAATAAGACCATAAGAACATAAAAAAATAGGAGCAGGAGTTGGCCATTTGGCTCCTTGAGCCTGCTCCGCCATTCAATGAGATCATGGCTGATCTTCAACCTCAACTCCACTTTACTGCACTGTCCCCATAGCCCTTGATTCCTGAAATCTGAACTTGTTCTTGCTGAATCAATACGGCTTGATCTATCTCATCATCTTTCCTACTCTTTTCAGCCATGGTGATGTCCTGCACTGTGGTCTTCACCTGCCACCTGGGTCTCCGAATAAAAACAATCTTATGGGTCCCGGATCAAATTTATCTTCTTGTTTTCTCTCCATCCCCTTTCCAAGCTATGTTCCCAGATGCCAGGAGGTATGTGTGTGTGTGTGTGTGAGAGAGTGGTCTGGGCATGCTTCAATGGCATGCTACATTTGGTGGTCTGCCTTCAATACATTAGTCGACTCAGCCCATCCCCTGGATGACCAGCCAGTGCTTCTCATGCCACACAATGTACATAAAGCAACAGTCCCCTAAGAATGTTTATTTGAATAAAGGATTAACGGGATCTGAAGAAATACTCCCCGAGACATCTTATTCAGCCATCGCTTCAACCACAACACCCAATGGCCCTGCAACCCACCATGTTGAAACCAAGATTCATCGCAGTCCAATTCTAATTCATCTCCTACTCCTGCCCATGCTTTCCCCGGTGTTCAAAACCGTGAAACTCCCTAATGTTCTGAGTCTCCTCTTCCTGCTACAGTCTACACAAACCCAAACTTATGGCCAACTGCCTTTTGGATTACCTTGTCTTTGCTCTACAGCCATGGTGATGTCCTACACTTTGGGCCGTCAACCAGGTTTATCAATTTGAAAAAATCCGCGATCTGTGTTATAGTAATAATAAGATTGTACCAAGTGACGGAACGTGCCAATAACCCATGGGATTTGCTTACTAGATGAATGTGTCAAAGTTGCCCAATTTGAAGGAGGAAGGATCTCATGCTGATGCAGATACGATGGTAAGTACTGCAGGGAATTGAATACATCCAGGGTGATCTCTTGGACAAGTGTCGATCGCCTGGGTGGGTCGGAGAGGAATTTTCCCAGATTTTTTTTTCTCTTAAATTGGGCGGGGTTTTTATCTGGTTTTTGCCTCTCGCAGGAGATCACATGGCTCCGGTTGGGGTGGAGTGTAGAAGGTTTCATTATAAGGGGTGTTGTAGTTGTGTGGGGCAGACTGGTTGGGCTGAGTGCTCTTTACCTTTCCATTGTTCATTGTTCGTAGGTTTATATGTAACCTTCAGGGCTGCTGACCAAGGGCCGTGCGGCTCTTTGTCGGCCGGCGTGGACACGATGGGCCAAAATGGCCTCCTTCTGCCCTGTAAATTTCTATGTTTCTATCTCCCTGCTTACAGGGATAGGAAAGTACAGTCAATGTACACAATTGTGCATAAATCTATTTCACTATTGTCTTGGCTGCAGCCAAGAGGGATTCAGAGCATCTCTCCTTTGCCACCGCTCTGTTTATGTGGATCCAGAGAATAGCAAGGCACGGTGATGTCTACAGGGTTGGTGTCCACAGTGGGAACCACCACCCCCTCCCAAGTTCCCCTCCAAGTCACACACCATCCTGGCTTGGAAATATATCGGCTATTCCTTCATCGTTGCTAGGTCACAATCCTGGAACTCCCTCCCTAACAGCACTGTGGGAGCACCTTCACCACACGGATTGCAGCGGTTCAAGAAGGTGGCTCACCACCACCTTCTCGAGGGCAATTAGGGATGGGCAATAAATGCTGGCCTCGCCAGTGACTCCCACATCCCAGGAACGAATATATTTTTTTTAAAGTCCCAGGGACACAAGGAGGGGAAAGTTAGGGTCGAGGGAAGGGAGAGATAGCGGATCAGCTGCTGGGTGCAAATCCCCCTCCCGACTACCTTCACATATATTGGGGCAATTCTGATGCAACGGGTTGGATCTGTACCCCAAAGAGCAACAGTTGTAACAGAAAACATGCTTTCAACTTCTGACAACCAGATCAAGATTATCTAGAAATAACATCATAGAAACTGTGCATTCCGTCCAGCCAGCTCGTGTTGGGTCTTTATCCTCCACAAGTGGTCCTATCCCACGTGTCCGCTCTGTTCCCACATCCCTTTATTCCCACTGCTGTCTACCTCCCACATTACAACAGTGACTACACTCCAAAAGTACTTCATTGGCTGTAAAGCGCTTTGAGATGTCCGGTGGTCTTACTTTCTTCTTTCTCCTATCTAATCCAGCCTTAAGTGTTGGCAAAGCTTTTCCTTCAATCAGTAGAGCATTCCACAACTCTTTGGAAAAAAGAAATATGTTCCTCCGGCTTGCTTATCCTAAATCTCTTACATATAATCTTATTTCCGTGTTCCCTCTCTCTGGACCCCTCAATCACTGGAAACCGTCTGTTTCTATCCACTGTGCCCCATCCCGTCAAATGATCAACGTCTGCAAAATCGCGACATGTCTTTAAGCTACTGATGCCAAAGACATCCAATCCCTTTCAAAATTGTACTTGGATTGACATTCCCTGCAACTATATTAACTAGAAAATCAATCATTGATGGATGGATGAATGCTTTGAGCTTTAGAGTCGCGGCTTAACATTAAGGAATTGCAAATGCAAACTTCAGGGCTTATATTTTAAAAATAAAGCTTTGTAGGCTGTCCCACATTCACAGAAAACTGGCACAGATGTTGAGCCAAGACTAGCATCCTCCAAATCAAAGGGCTGTGAAAAAAAAATTGGCATCCTCTACACATCATTCTTTTCACTTTGAAATAACGAACAAAGCAATTTGACGTAATCATGTTAAAACTTCGGATCACACAACACTGCTACACCACAGGGGTAACGAAGGCAACCAGCATAGATCCATTTAAGGGAATTCTCGATAAACATGAGAGAGAAAGGAATCGAGGGATCTGTTGATGGGGCGAGATGAAGAAAAGTGGGAAGAGACTCGTGTGGAGCATAAACACCGGCACGGAAGGAGGCCATTCGGCCCATCGTTTCTGTGCCGGCCGAAAAAAGAGCTATCCAGGCTAACCTACTTATCAGCTCTTGGTCCATGTGACACTTTAAATACATATCCAAGTACTTTTTAAATACAATGAGGGTTTCTACCTCTACCATCCTTTCAGGCAATGAGTTCCAGACCCACACCACCCTCTGGGTGAAAGAAACTCTCTCATCTCCACTCTAAACCTTCTACCAATTACTTTAAATCTATGCCCCCTGGTTATTGACCTCTCTGCTAAGGGAAATAGGTCCTTCCTATCCACTCTATCCAGGCCCCTCATAATTTTATACACCTCAATCAAGTCTCCCCTCAGCCTCCTCTGTTCCAAAGAAAAGAACCTCAGCCTATCCAATCTTTCCTCGTAGCTAAAATTCTCCAGTCCAGGCAACATCCTCGTAAATCCAGTTGGTCCAGAAAGTTCTCAAATATAAAGTGGTCACAAGTGGCGCCAAGTTGTGCTGTGTGAATGTCCGAAGGTTTAGAACATGTTTATATCAAATTTCTTTGTTTGTCAGTTTAACATAAATGTTCAAAATAAATGGATTGGGTTCTCTGTTAAAATGGTGGACAAAGTATTCGTATGCTCTCACACAATTAGAAGTCTAATTTTCCACTTTGTTCTTGTGTTGATTAAGATTAGTAAGTTACCGTTTCCCACATTACAACAGTGACTACACTTCAAAAGTGCTGTAAAGCACTTTGGGACTTCCTGAGGTCGTGAAAGGTGCTATATAAATGCAAGTCTTTCTTTCTTACCTGACCAATTCTTTCCCATAGAAACATTTTAGAAGATTTTGGCTATTTCTGTTGGATTGTTGTCCCTTTCCTTATGTTGTTTGGTGCTGTTTCTACAGTTCCTTAAAGACCATCACAGTCACTGGACTGAAAAAATGCAACATTTGTTGAGATTTTGTATTCCAGTTCCCCTTAAATTGCTCCTTAAACCTCTTTGCTCTAAGGAGAACTATCACAGTCTCTAGTTTTTCCACGTGACTGAAGTCCCGCATCCCTGGTACCATTCTAGTCAATCTCCTCGCCACCCGCTCCAAGGCCTGGACATCCTTCCTAAAGTGTGGTGTGCGTTTAGTAATGAACTGCGTATCTGAAACTCATATCTGAAGCTCATATCTGCATCGTTGAGGGAAGTGCTGTTAATTCACTGAAATCAATACATTTCAATCTAAGGTCACAAATATAAAAGGAATTCTTAGAAAACAAAAACTGGGTACATTTTTGACAGGTGGGAGGGGAGCATTCCTCTGGTAAATGTCCTTAGAAAAAGCATTCTCCTGTTCTTTTACAGCCTCTTTTTATTCATTTCCCTTGCCGTGATAAGCATAGGAACTGTTGACAATGTGGCTAACACATGGCAGTCAGAGGAAATCTCCGCCCATGGTTTCCGAGGAAGTTACGCACCAAACATGAAGCTTTTCTCTAACTTCAAGAGAAAAAAAGATCTGTTTCTGGGCAAGAGCTGGTCTTTCCAAGAAGGGCAACAAGCACGTGAACCAATTTTCAAGAGTCCACATTTAGATATCGATGTAGAGTGAAATTTTACCCCAGGGAAATGGCATCTCGGGGTTCCTGCCATTCTTCCTGCTGAAGTTACGGCTGAAGATTGGGAACGCCAGCGGGAATTTTACCCCGTAGCGTTTGGTTGCAGTATCTACAGCCACAGGTAGGGGCAATATTGAGACTACTTCCTTGAACTTCTCAGGAACACGGCCCCAAGTTGGGTCTGACACAGGCCAACAGTGATGACTCGTTCTCCTTATATTTGTTAACAATTAGCCCTGAACCAACCTAATGACAAGAACACACACTGCTCCAGTTACCACAAAACATGTCTATTCCCCTTCCCCAAACTCGCAAAGCCAGGCCTCTCAGAATATACCACAATCAATTCTGCTCCAGAGAAAAGGCACAATGCTATTTTCCACCCTGAGGTTGGGTGTGAGTGAGAGAGCTTTTGCCTCCTTTAACTGGAGGAAGTGCATACCCGAATACCAGAGGTGAAACAGCTGGACGGACCTTCAACTTGCCCCCAAGGGCAGTTTTATAACCAAGTTAAATAAAAACCCTCGTGGTGTAATCTAACTATTCATAGCACCAGGCACGAGCATATTAAAGATTCCCACACACCCATTAAAGGCACAGCCTATCGTTTGAGAGATGCATTCGTTTTAAACAGGAATGTACTTAATTTCTTGGATAATCACAGTATTTAACTGAAGCGGTATTCCATGGGCTTCTGTTCCTTCAGTAATCTCAGCCTCTTCTTCAGCTGGGGTCGAGATGAGGTGCGCCATCCTAATCGATCTTGAACTTCTCGTTCACCCATTCATATTTCCGTTCAGGTAGCTTTGGTGTCCAGTACAGAGCCAGGGAGAAGAGAGCTATGATGAGGAGGTTCAGCAAAAGGGAGAAGCCGACAGCACCTATGGTGTCCACGAAAGAGGGTAATGGGGCGTGAAGTGTGAGCCAAGCGTGTCGTGATGACATGTCCATGATTATGGCTTTCATCTGGAAGTGTGTGCCGATGATTGCGCAGATGTGAAACAGCTGGTGGCTATGACCTGAAAGGTACATTCAGAAAGAAGGTTGTCACAAAGCGTGCAAACATTAGACAACAGCAATTTGTTTCACTGAGAGGTGATCTTATTGAAACGTTTAAAATTCTGACAGGGTAGATGCAGAGACGATGTTTCCCCTTGTGGGAGATTCTAAAACTAGGGAAGTCTTACCACAACTGTACAGGGCATTGGTGAGGCCACATCTGGAGTACTGCCTACAGTTTTGGTCTCCTTATTTAAGGAGGGATATACTTGCATTGGAGGCAGTTCAGAGAAGGTTCACGAGGTTGATTCCTGGGATGAAGGGGTTGTCTTGTGAGGAAAGGTTGAGCAGGTTGAACCTATACTCATTGGAGTTTAGAAGAATGAAAGATGATCTTATTGAAACATATAAGATTCTGAGGGGGCTTGACAGGGTAGATGCAGAGAGGATGTTTCCCCTCGTGGGAGAATCTAGAACTAGGGGGCATAGTTTCAGAATAAGGGGTCGCTCATTTAAAACAGAAATAAGGAGGAATTTCTTCTCTCAGAGGGTCGTGAATCTTTGGAATTCTCTACCCCAGAGAGCTTTTGAGGGTGGGTCATTGAATATATTTAAGGTGGAGATAGTCAGATTTTTGAACGATAATGAAGTCAAGGGTTATGGGGAGCGGGCAGGGAAGTGGAGTTGAGGCCAAGATCAGATCAGCCATGATCTTATTGAATGGCGGAGCAGGCTCGAGGGGCCAGATGGCCTACTTCTACTCCTATTTCTTATGTTCTTGCACCTTTAATGTAATAAAACGTCCCCAAGGCGCTTCACAAGAGTATTATGAGACAAAAAAATTGACACCGAGCCGCATAAGGAGAAATTAGGGCAGGTGACCAAAAGCTTGCTCAAAGAGGTAGGTTCTCAAAAGCATGTTAAAACGTCTCATCTACAAAAGGAAGTTGCAAGTAGCAGGTTTGTGCTCTTAATTTCTCACACACCCAGTTCTCTTATCTCACCACCTCAGAAGGGAAGGGACATTACTTCCGAGTGATCAGTTACAGACACCTGGAGGGATTTCTATGCAGGCACACTCTTCCCATAATACATTGCAAAATGGAAAGTACTCTATTGAAACTGCGTGACTTCCAGGCTTTACAGGGGAGGTCCTGTTGAAAGCGGATGCTGATGAAACAATTCAGGGTATAATGGAGTGGCAGCCCACAATTCTCCACATAATGAGTAGGGAAGTCCTGCTGCAACTGTACAGGGTGTTGGTGAGACCACACCTGGAGTATTGTGTACAGTTTTGGTCTCCGTATTTAAGGAGGGATATACTTGCATTGGAGGCAGTTCAGAGAAGGTTCACGAGGTTGATTCCTGGGGTTGCCTTATGAGGAAAGGTTGAGTAGGTTGGGCCTATACTCATTGGAGTTTAGAAGAATGAGAGGTGATATTGAAATATGAGGGGGCTTGACAGGGTAGATGCTGAGAGGATGTTTCCCCTCGTGGGTGGATCTAGAACTAGGGGGCATAGTTTCAGAATAAGGTGTCGCCCATTTAAGATGGAGATGAGGAAGAATTTCTTCTCTCAGAGGGTCGTGAATCTTTGGAATTCTCTGACCGAGAGAGCTGTGGAGGCTGGGTCATTGAATATATTTAAGGTGGAGATAGACATATTTTTGAATGATAAGGGAGTTAAGGGTTATGGGGAGCGGGCAGGGAAGTGGAATTGAGGCCAAGATCAGATCAGCCATGATCTTATTGAATGGCGGAGCAGACTCGAGGAGTCGAATGGCCGACTCCTGCTCCTATTTCTTAGTTGTGCACTGGCTGGAGGTCAAGCATTGCTCCGCAGGAAGTGGCGTTAGGTGTAGACCACTCACTCAAACACTTCCACGGGGGGCATTAGCGTTCAGGGGCAGACAGTAGCATTGCAGTGGCCTGTGAGCAGTTTGCCCTGTGCTGTCTGAGACAGGGGGTACATGGGGACTGATCCAGGCCGTTCCCTCAGCCACCCTCCTCTGAACAGAACTCTCACCCTGAGGAGCCTTCAGACCTGGGCAAAATAATGGCAAATACCTTTTAAAAACAACAACAACAGGGAATTTATCCTTCAATCGACATAACACAAGAACAGATTATCTGGTCATTATAATATTGCTGTTTGTGGGAGCTTGCTGTGCACAAATTGGCTGCCGTGTTTCCCACATTACAACAGGGACTGCACTCCAAAAAGTGCTTCATTGGCTGTAAAGTGCTTTGGGACGTCCTGAGGACGTGAAAGGCGCTATATAAATGTAAGTCTTTACTTTTTTTTTTCTTTGGCATGGGGTTGGCTCATATCTGGTTTTCAATCAGCTACTGAGTACTTTTTGAATGAGTTGCGGAGAAATTTCTAAATTGTAAACTGGACTTCTAGAAATTTCTAAAACAGCACTGTCCTGTGTCATTCATTTATGAGGTTATTAATTGCTGTAAAGTATGCAACCTGTAAGGATGCTCACGGGTTTGTAGAGCTGTTGAGTTGGGAGTGGCTTAGCCAGTCACGTGATGTTCACAAGACTCAATAAAACCCCAGCCAGTTGGGTTCGGGGGATCCACGATGAGACAGGTGGTTGTGAGCCTGGTGGATGAACTGGTAATGTGTAGTGTGATTGTTAAACCTTTTGCTAATCAACCAACTAGTTCTTAATAGCAATGTGTTGCTGCAAATTCTTAAGCAAAGAACCCATGAAGCAAATACATTACAATCGGCAACATGCAAACATCAGACTCAAGCCTTGATCCCACCCTGTGCCCTGCTCCCATTCTTCCCTCCATTTTGGACCCAGCAAGGGATGACTTCTGGTTCTTGGGGTTAGGGTTAGGGCTAGGGCTAGGGTTAGGGCTATGGTTAGGGTTAGGGTTGAGCACAGGGGATGAGTGGGCACCTTAAAGAGTCGCAAAGCTAAGAATGACGTTGAGCTTATATAGCACAGCGATTGCTACTCCTCCCAGCTCCTTACCGATGTAGTCAAACCTTCCCGGAGCGAGGCGCTCAGGTAAGTGCGTGGCAAACAGGAAGCAGGTGAGGAAGGCAAGCGCCACGTGTCTGTAGTGGATAGGGATCGTTTCATTGTGGGCACAGCCCTCTCCTGAGCAAAGGAACAACTGCACAGAGAAAAATAAAACAGAAAATCCATTCAGACGCACCACAAATCATTTACCGAGGAAAAACACTGGGGAGGGATTTCTGACATCACAAAAACAATCTAATATTTCAAAAGATGGCCTGTTGACCGGGTCTGCAGCTGCCCTCAAAGCCTCCTTGAAAAAGTGCAACATCCCCACCGCCACCTGGGAATCCCTGGCCCACGACCGCCCAAAGTGGAGGAAAAGCATCCGGGAAGGCGCCAAACAACTCGAGTCTCTTCGCCGGGAGCACGCGGAAGCCAAGTACAAACAGCGGAAGGAGCGCACGGCAACCCAAGCCCCCCACACACCCGTCCCTCCAACCACCGTCTGCCCCACCTGTGACAGAGGCTGTGGGTCCCGCATTGGTCTCATCGGTCACCCGAGAACTCGTATTAGTGTGGAAGCAAGTCATCCTCGACTCCGAGGGACGGCCCAAGAAGGATATCTTTACATATATCTATTTTTTAAATGTTGAAATATTGAAATCACTGTGTTGCTTTGTTGCAGTTTGTCATTCGGCGATAGTTTGTTGTGCGTTCAAGGCCTGGGTTTTCTGCCTCTGTGCTTCACAGCCTGTGATTTTATCCCATTCACTTTAGCCGACATAAAACCACAGTCTGTCCCCAATATTGAATTATTTGTCCTTTTCCCAGTTTTCTCCTCCCCCCCCCTCTCCCAGTGGTGTTGACTCCAGCGGGTAGGGGGGAGTGAGAGGGGGCATTGGGGTGATGTTCCCCCTTGATCCCTCCCTGTACCTTATCCAAGTAATTCATGAGTCAACTTAGGCAACAAAGGGGAGACATTGGTGCCAGTGAGCGCACATTTTTGGGGGTGAGTAATGAGCATTATTTTAGAGCAGTTTCGGGGCGGGGTCTCTTGCTCCCGATCTGATTGAATGGCGAGTTCCTTGTGGCCATTCAGTCTCTCGCTCCCGGTCTCCCCCACAAATGTGCCGGTTGGCAGATTGGTAAACAGGCAAACATCCTCCCAGTGTGCAGGGTGCATGTCAGAACACCTTGAGTGTGTGAACCAGGGTCCTAACATCTGTAATAGGCCGCACCGCCCCCACCCCCCCGCCCCCCCCCCCCACCGCTTGAAACTTGCATCCCGCACATGTTCACTTTCTCCAGGTCAACACCTTAAAGTCAGCGTTTGAGGCCACCGAAAAGGTGAGTCAACTTTTTTTATGCTTACGTTAAGAACATAAGAAATAGGAGCAGGAGTTGGCCATCTCTGCCTTAACTATATTCAATGATTCAGCCTCCACAACTCTCTGGGGCAGAGAATTCCACAGATTTACAATCCTCTGAGAGAAGAAATTTCTCCTCATCTCCCTTTTAAATGGGCGGCCCCTTATTCTGAGAATATGTCGCCTAGTTTTAGTTTCTCCTATGAGTGGAAATATCCTCTCTGCATCCACCCTGTCGAGCCTCCTCATTATCTTATAGGTTTCGATAAGATCACCTCTCATTCTTCTGAGCTCCAATGTGGTTACACGGAGTCAGGAGCAGCGTTGGTTTGTTTCCGAATTTCTCGGCCCAAGTGCTGGCCGTTTATTCGCCTACAGAGGCCTTCACGGGCCTGTCCTCACTCCAAATCTGCCCAAGGCAGACTTTCAACAGAAGACGCTGGCTGGTTATTAGAGGTGGAAACTCTGGCTGATTTTGCCCTAACTCAGGGACAGTGAGGCCATTTTTAATGCCCCTAATACCACCCTACCTGAGATCCGCCAAGCCAAACCAGACCAGGCATTGAATCTGTGCCTTTCTCGGTCTCCTGCTCGGTGTCTTGACTGGCTAAGCTACCAGGAGCTAATCATACCACCGTTCAAACATCTAAAACGCCCCCTAAGGCCTTTGTACACTTTCCCCTTCCTCACTAAAAGTGTCAGTTGTGGCTCAGCGGGCAGCACTTTCACCTCTGAGTCAGAATGGTTGTGGGTTCAAGTCCCACTCAGCACAAAATAAATCTAGGCTGATGCTCCAGTGCAGTGCTGAGGGAGTGCTGCACTGCCAGAGGTGCCGTCTTCCGAATGAGACGTTAAACCGAGGTACCGTCTGCTCTCTCAGGTGGATGTCAAAGATTGCAGGGCACTATTTTGAAGAAGAGCAGGGGAGTTACCCCAGTGTCCTGGCCAAATTTTATCCCTCAATCAACATAACAAAACCGTAGACGATCTGGTCATGATCACATTGCTGTTTGTGGGAGCTTGCTGTGCGCAAATTGGCTGCCGCGTTTCCCACATTACAACAGTGACTGCACTCGAAAAGTACTTCATTGGCTGTAAAGTGCTGGTCGTGAAAGGTGCTATATAAATGCAAGTCTTTCTTTCTTTCAATCTATAGCTGAAGGAGCATTACTAGTCTTAAGACATTAGAGGCGCAGAAACCCCCCTCCCCAGGGCAGCTCAGCAGAGGATGTTCCTTTCATGTTATTGATACTACTCGATCGCCAACGTACCCTGTAAAACAGTGGGATGTTATCAAAGAGATACGGGTAAGCAAATGCCACGATCCGTAATACTTTGCTCAGGTTTGGCTGATCCTGTTCTGGAGATCTGAAACGAGAGCAATCGTTAGCCAACCCGACACAGATTGTTCCGACGTTAAACCCGAACAACCTCGGCAAACACGACGCGGGAGCTGCAGCCAATCGCGGAAAGGTCGGCAGCGCATCTCCAAGTTACTTTCCCTCCTGCTCTTTATTTCCATCTTCCCCTCATTTTGCTCTGTTTCACCTCCGGTAGGTACTGCCTCCTGTCGGGACCATGGTGCCATTGCACCCGATGACCTCTTATACATCCCCAAGGTCTCATAAGGGGTGAAACTGGGACACGGGCAAACGTGGCCTCAACTCCACTTTCCTGCCCGCTCCCCATAACCCTCTACTCCCCTTCCTCTTAGCTCCCAAAGGTGTTGACAATTTATTAGTGGTACTGACCCACGCGCACGTGTACCCTTCAGTATGTCCACCCCTGGGCCATTCTATATGCGGGGGTCTTGGCAATAGGCATCAGAAGGCTATTGAACAATGGAGGTGAGGGCTGATCTTGCCTTGACTTGGTGCCTGTACAGGCATACGCCCAGCAATAGGTGTCCGGATGGCCGGAATCTCTTACAAAGAGACAGCGCTATCAAATATTAGCACCCCCTATCATTACAACAGTGACGACACTGCAAATGTACTTCATTGACTATAAAGCGTTTTGGGATGCCCGGTGGTTGTGAAAGGTGCTATATAAATGCAAGTGTATCTTTCTTTTATCATTATTCTGGCTGAGATTGAATAACTCAGCAGATTAATAATCAAACAAGGGACCTACTAGTCTGCATGGCTCAACTACTGTATTTACAATTGTATCTTGTACGGGGTGAACATAGAACATAAGAAATAGGAGCAGGAGTAGACCATTTGGCCCCTCGAGTCTGCTCCGCCATTCAATAAGATCATGGCTGATCTGATCCTGGGCTCAGCTCCACTTCCCCGCCCGCTCCACTTCCCCGCCCGCTCCCCATAACCCTTCACTCTCTTATCGTTCAAAAATTTGTCTATCTCCACCTTAAATATATTCAATGACCCAGCCTCCACAGCTCTCTGGGGTAGAGAATTCCAAAGATTCACCACCCTCTGGGACAAGAAATTCCTCCTCATCTCAGTTCTAAATGGGTGTCCCCTTTATTCTGAGACTATGCCCCATAGTTCTAGATTCCCCACGAGTGGAAACATCCTCTCTGCATCTACGCTGTCGAGCCCCCTCAGTATCTTATATGTTTCATGGTGGGGGAGGGGTGAATCAAATTAACACCCAACCGAGATTTCACTGCAAACATTGAGGAGAGACTCAGCTGAGCAGATAGGGAAGAAAGATCACGTCAGAGTGCAAAGCGTCACTGTAAAAACGAAGTCAAAGAGAGAATCAGAATAAAGACACCGTCACCAAATGGACTAGGGTACAAAATAAGGACCACTGCCATTCTCATACAAAAACAAAACAGACACGTTCTCATTTCCTCCCATTGCTATTTTACGGCAGGCTTAACATGGCCTTAGAATAGTGCAAGGAGAATTTGGAACAGCCACGTTAAACACCCACACAGGAATATCGCCGATCATTAACCCGTCCCTGCTGTCGTTGTTTACCTTTCCATGATGTTGTAGTCATAATGGATGAAAGGCATGCCAAGCCTATGCAGGGGTTAGTAAGGCAGCAAAGGGAAGGAAAGGGCAGGTTATAACATGGAAATAGAAGCATTCTATACAAATTCACACGGCATCACAGTGGGGAGAAAAACACCTCAAAGAGTTCAAAAGCATGTTATCCAAACCAGGTCCACACGAACCTTTCCTCATTTGCTCACCACATGTGATCTCAATTGTGGCTCAGTGGGTAGCGCTCGCCCCTCTGAGTCAGAGGGCCGTGGGTTCAAGCCCCATTTGAGCACGTAATCCCCGTCTTTTGGAGTAGACATTAAACCGAGGCCCTGTCTGCCCTCTCAGCTGGACGTCAAAGATCCCACGGCACTATTTCGAAGAAGAGCAAGGGAGTTATCCCCAGTGTTTCCTGCGGCCAATATTTATCCCTCAACGCACCATCGCTAACACAGATGATCTGGTCATTATCACATTGCTGTGCGTGGGAGCTTGCTGTGCACAAATTGGCTGCTGCGTTTCCTACATTACAACAGTGACTACACTCCAAAAGTACTTCATTGGCTGTGAGGCGCTTTGGGACGTCCTGAGGTTGTGAAAGGCGCTATATAAATGCAAGATCTTTCTTTATGCTGCGACAATGTAAATCACCTCTAATGTATCCCTTGCATATGGTGTTGGTAATGTCTCTATGTGCAGAGACATCAGAAATGTGTTTGTGTGTGAAAATCTCCACTGGTCTTGCAAAATCACACGCCCATTTCAATTTCAGTTAAAAAAAAATCAAACAAACCGATGGATCACATACAGCTTCCAGAGAAAGTCCCATTCTGACAAAAAGTGATGTTTTAATCGCTTTTACATGTTTTTAGCGACACTACATCATGACGCTCATACAACCTAATGATTTTGCAATGGGAACAGAATCCTCCCTCTGATGTGAGGCAGCTTTGAATTTGATGAAGGATTTTTCTTTAATTAAATCGGAATGATGCACCGCTCAAGTACTTTAACACAGCAGCTTGATTTTAAAGATTAATTAAAATAAAAATGCAAATGTTGAAATGCAAATGGAAAAAGGTGGGTGCGTGGAGCGGGCCTGTCAGAAGCTGCGGCTGTGATGAAAAGCAATTAGTGCACAGCTGAAACGCTAACCGACCCTTTCTGCTTCCAGCTGTTGATGGAGTGCAAGTGTAGTTTTGGGTTTTTTATGCTTTTAAGTTCATTTTAAGCGCAGTGCAGAACCAGCTCTGATACACCTGCTCTGCATTGACGGATCAGCAGTACCATATTCAGCCAGCAGAGGTCGGTATTTCTTTAGTAAGAGAGGTGAGAATGTGGAACTCGCTGCCATGTGGAGCGACTGAAGCGAATAGCACAGATAAGTACATGCGGGAGAAAGGAATATAAGGAGATGCTGATAGGATTAGATGAAGTAGGGAGGAGGCTCGTGTGGAGCACAAACAGCGGCATAGAGCAGTTGGGCCCAAATCGCCTGTTTACATTCCGTCTAATACCATGGTATGGCACTTCAAGTAAAGTACATCACAAAAGGATGGTAATGGTCACAAGAAAAATAGCAGTCACAGAAAAGCCACAATTACCATTTCCTTGATAATAACACTTGAGATTGAAGTTCTGCTTGTTTCTCTGTGGGACTTAAGTTACAGTGGGACTTAAGTGGCATTAAATACCTCTCCAATCTTTCACAATTCCCTCCGCTCCCCTCTGAGGTTGTCATCATCATCGGCAGTCCCTCGGAATCGAGGAAGACTTGCTTCCACTCTTAGAGTGAGTCCTTAGGTGGCTGAACAGTCCAATACGAGAACCACAGTCCCTGTCACAGGTGGGACAGACAGTCATTGAGGGAAAGGGTGGGTGGGACTGGTTTGCCGCACGCTCCTTCCGCTGCCTGCGCTTGGTTTCTGCATGCTCTCGGCGACGAGACTCGAGATGCTCAGCGCCCTCCTGGATGCTCTTCCTCCACTTAGGGCAGCCTTTGGCCAGCGACTCCCAGGTGTCGGTGGGGATGTTGCATTTTATCAGGGAGGCTTTGAGGGTGTCTTTGTAACGTTGCCTCTGCCCACCTTTGGCTCGTTTGCCGTGAAGGAGTTCCGAGTAGAGCGCTTGCTTTGGGAGACTCGGGCATGCGGACAATGTGGCCTGCCCAGCGGAGCTGATTGAGTGTGGTCAGTGCTTCGATGCTGGGGATGTTGGCCTGGTCGAGGACTCCCCTCTGAGGTTGTAGCACTCCAGGCACCAGCAGTTGCTGCCTCGCACCGATGACCAGGTGGGTGCCGACACGGTGACAGTCGACAGATAATTCAACCATGTAGGGCATCGCGGCCTACGTCACTCTGACGTCCGCACCGATGTTCTCGTTAAGCTGCGCGGCCTCCTGGCAATCCAGAGATTCCCGCGCAGCAGGCCTTTCAATGCAGAAACCGCGCCTGAGCCGAATCTCGAACGGGCCGCGCAGCCAAGGCGCCAAGAGACATTGCAGAGAACGGCAGTTCACGTACACATGCAGTTTCCGGCCCAGATCACTGGATAACCGGCAGAGTGCAAACCGGTCGGGCCGAAGGAGCGGCAAGAGTTCGTAGAGGGATGTGATGTCGGGGCCCAGAAGGGGCGAGGGCCCAGGGGCAGCACGGGCCCAGCCCACACTGCGATATGTGTGCGCACTAGGTCCATGCAGCAGAGCAAGTCTCCAGTCGTCTTGGTTAACTCTTGCCACTGGACCAAGACCTAGCTCTGTCAAGCTCGTGTGGTGGCTGGTGTGCAACGGCCACCCCACGTTAAAAAAATCCACGCATAGGCATCTTCCACCCTTCAGGATGGAGTTCGGGATCTGGAATATTAGGTCCTTCATTGAAACACCTGTAAACTCATCCCTTTTCAGCGTGGAAGCAAGTCGTCCTCGCTTCGAGGGACCGCCTATGATGATGATGATGCAAACCCTGGCTGATTCTCTTCCTTCTCCGGAACCCCCCGCCCCCCCCAAAATCTCTCGATATAACACTTTTCAGTTCATTACTAAAACAAATGATGGTAATAATCCTGGAAGTGCTGCAGCTGCAGTGGTGCAGGTAGGGTAGGGACACATCGAGATGTGAATATGATTATGGTGGAGCCACTGAATCATATTAGGCAACAAACGCCGAGCACTTTGGTTATTGGAATGCAGGAATCGGGATCACAAGCCCCGCAGCAAATTTTAAATGACTCTAACTTTCTACCATGAAGAATTGAATTGGTAAATAAGAGTTTCTGTGACTAATGGCTGTAGAGAACAGGACTCTCCTCAGAGTGCTGAGCCTTGAGCTCGGTGCTGAAACAAGTGTAAAGCGCAGCCCTGACACCTGACCAAAGTTGCTGATTCATAACCGGCAGTTCATATCACGGTAAGTCCATGTTTGGCGAAATACCATCAGCGGCAGGTCGGGGCCATAAAAGGAGCGGTGAGTGGCGGCCACGGCAAGGTACAGCGCGAGCTGGTGCAGGAGGGCACCGGCAGCGAAGAGTGACGTCATCAAGGTCCAGGTCGGTGATTGGAGTGTGGGCAGATACAGCAGGAGCGGCGAGGTCGGGGCGAAGGAGCGGCGAGAGATTGTAGAGGGACGTTTGATCGGGGCCCAAGAGAGGTGCGAGTTCGGGGCCCAGAAGAGGCGAGGGCCCAGGGGCAGCACGGGCCCAGCCCACACTGCGATATTGTGTGCGCACTAGGTCCGTGCAGCAGAGCAAGTCTCCAGTCGTCTTGGTTAACTCTTGCCACTGGACCAAGACCTAGCTCTGTCAAACCCGTGTGGTGGCTGATGTGCAACGGCCACCCCACGTTAAAAAAATCCACGCACAGGCATCTTCCTTCAACATGTAGTTCAGGATCCAGAATATTAGGTCCTTCATTGAAACACCTGTGAACTCATCCTTTTTTGGCGTGGAAGCAAGTCATCCTCGTTTTGAGGGACTGCCTATGATATGATATATGTTTGGTTAGTATTTATGTTTGGGTAGGGTTCGGCATTGGGCGAGTTCATCTTTACATAAGAACATAAGAAATAGGAGCAGGAGTAGGCCGTATGGTCCCTCGAGCCTGCTCCGCCATTTAATACGATCATGGCTGATCCGATCGTGGACTCAGGTCCACTTCCCCGCCCGCTCCCCATTACCCCTTATCCCCTTATTGGTTACGAAACTGTCTATCTCTGACTTAAATTTATTCAATGACCCAGCTTCCACAGCTCTCTGAGGCAGCGAATTACACAGATTTACAACCCTCTGAGAGAAGAAATTCCTCCTCATCTCAGTTTTAAATGGGCGGCCCCTTATTCTAATATCATGCTCTCTAGTTCTAGTCTCCCCCATCAGTGGAAACATCCTCTCTGCATGCACCTTGTCGAGCCCCCTCATAATCTTATACGTTTCAATAAGATCACCTCTCAATCTTCTGAACTCCAACGAGTAGAGGCCCAACCTACTCAACCTTTCCTCATAAGTCAACCCCCTCATCTTTGGGTAAGTTCATTCTTTGGTAAGGTTTGTCTTTGGGCACCGCTCATCGTTCGCTGGGGTTGACGTTTGAGTGTGCGTCACGGTTGGGTGTGTGTGTTTCAGTCGCGGTCACGTGTGGTTACTGTTTGTGGTTGGGCGATGTTTGTGTGTTTGGATGCCAGTCATGGTTGGGTAGGATTCACGTTTGTGTACTTTTCACTGTCGGGTTGGGTTCATTTTTGGGTGCAGTTCATGCTTCAGTTGGGCTCATGTTTGGGTACGTTCCAGTTTTGGGTACAGTTCATGCTCGAGTTCTTCCCTTTGACCCACACCACATCATGGACACCCCAAAGGAACAGTTCGGGAACAATGAATCATGAGCATTATTTGAGCAGCGCGACCCTGACTTTCAGTGTATTCTTGTAAAGTAAATGAGGCAGCAACAATAACAACTTACATTTCTATAGCACCTTTAATGTAATAAAGCGTCCCAAGGCGTTTCACGTGCGGCGTTATCAGACAGAATTTGACACCGAGCCACATAAAGAGATATTAGGTCAGGGGACCGAAAGCTTGGTCCGAGAGAGTGTTTTAAGGGAGGAGAGAGAGGCGGAGAGGTTTGGGGAGGGAATCCCAGAGCTTGGGGCTTAGGCAGCTGGCTGGGCCCCCAACGATGGAGCGATTAAAATCGTAGATGTGCAAGAGGCCAGAATTGGAGGAGTGCAGAGATCACGGGGGTTTGTAGGGCTGGAGGAGGTTTCAGAGATAGGGGGTTCACTGGAGGAGAGAAGTTAAGAGGTGGCTTTGCCTAGAAGAATGACAGCTGGAGAAATGATGTAAATTGCTGCCGACTCGCAGCTCCTCACTATAGAAGGCCACCCTCTCGGGGCAATCAGGGTTGAGCAATAAATGTGGCATTGTCAGTTTTGCCCACATAATGGCAATTTAAATAAACAATTCATGATATTACTACTTGTGGAAGAGGCCAGAATTAGAGGACACAAATATAAGACAGTCACTAATAAATCCAATTGGGGATTCAGGAGCAACTTCTTTACCCAGATGAGGGTTAGAATGTGGAACCCACGACCACGGGCGAATAGCAGAGATGCATTTAAGGGGGAAGCTAGATAAACACGTGAGGGGGAAAGGAATAGAAGGTTGAGATAAAGTCGCGTGGGAGGAAAAAAAAAGAAAGAAAACTTGGATTTATATAGCGCCTTTCACGACCACCGGACGTCTCAAAGTGCCTTACAGCCAATGAAGTACTTTTGGAGTGTAGTCACTGTTGTGATGTAGGAAACGCGGCAGCCAATTTGCACACAACATGCTCCCACACACAGCAATGTGATAATGACCAGATAATCTGTTTTTGTTATGTTGATTGAAGGATAAAAATTGGCCAGGACACTGGGGATAACTCCCATGCTCTTCTTCGAAATAGGATCGTCTCGAGAGGGCAGACGGGGCCTCAGTTTAACGTCTCATCTAAAAGAAGGCACCTCCGACAGTGCAGCACTCCCTCAGCACTGCACTGGAGTGTCAGCCTAGATTTTATGTGTTCAAGTCCCTGGAGTGGGACTTGAACCCACGACCTTCTAACTCAGGAGCGAGGGTGCTGTCCACTGAGCCATTGACTGCCATTGACACAGGGGGCTCGTGTGGAGTATAAACACCAGTGGGGCTGAATGGACGGTTTCTGTGCTGTGAATTCTCTGTGACTTGCCATAGAGGGAGTGCAACGAAGGTTCACTGGACTGATTCCTGGGATGGCAGGACTGTCGTATGAGGAGTGATTGAGTCGACTAGGCCTGTATTCACTGGAGTTTAGAAGAATGAGAGGGGATCTCATTGAAACGTATAAAATTCTGACTGGGTTGGATAGACTGGATGAGGGGAGGATGTTTCCCCTGGCTGGGAAGTCTAGAACAAGGGGTCACAGTCTCAGGATATGGAGTAGGAAATTTAGGGCTGAGATGAGGAGAAATTTTTTCACTCAGAGGTTGGTGAATCTGTGGAATTCTCTACCACAGAAGGCTGTGGAGGCCAAGTCACTGAATATATTTAAGAGGGAGATAGATAGATTTCTAGAAACAAAAGACATCATGGGATATGGGGAAAAAATGGGAATATGGGCCCCAAGTTTCCACATGATTTGCTCCTGATTTTTTAGGAGCAACTGGTGTAGAATGGAGTATCTTAGAAATCGGAATTCTCCACATTTAGTTTTCTGCAGTTCTAGTCAGGTAGAACAGTTTCACTTTGGAACAGAATTTTTTTTCAAAAGGGGGCATGTCCGGTCACTGACGCCTGATTTGAAAGTTTCCACAGTGAAAACGTACTCCAAACTAACTTAGAATGGAGCAAGTGAAGATTTTTGTATGCTTGAAAAAACCTTGTCTACACTTTAAAAAATCAGGCGCAGGTTACAAATCAGGCGTAGGGAATGGTGGGGGGGGGGGTTGTTTAAAGGGAAGTTTACAAACATTAAACACTTCAGTTTTACAAATAAAGAGCCATCATCAATAATAAATGATAAATACATCAATAAATCAACCAATAAATCAATCAAAAAAAATTAATAAGAAATAATTTTTTTTTTAAATCAATAAATAAAACATTTTCTACTTACCGACTGCAGCACCGGGAGCTTGGGGGGGGGGGGGGGGG
Organism: Pristiophorus japonicus; assembly: GCF_044704955.1. Lineage (NCBI taxonomy): Eukaryota > Metazoa > Chordata > Chondrichthyes > Pristiophoridae > Pristiophorus > Pristiophorus japonicus. The sequence continues at coordinate 25,781,502 of NC_091993.1, forward strand.
AAGGAGAAGGGGGAGAGAGGCTGAATGGGCCGGGCCCGAGACTTCGGGCAGGGCCCGTCCCCAGCACCAGATTTACAGGTAGGTGGCGTTGGGTCGGGTCGGGGGGGTGGTGGGAGGGAGGTCGGTTCGGTTCGGGTCGGTGGGAGGGAGTGGAGGGAGGGAGGGAGAGGGAGGTCAGGTCGGATCCAGTCTGGGGGGGCGGGGGGGGAACGGGTGTCGGGTCCGGTCTGGGGCGGGGGGGGGGGGGGGCACGGGTGTCGGGTTGGGTCCAGTCTGGGGGGGGGGGGGAGCGGGTGTCGGGTCCGGGGGCGGAGGGGGGGAGAGTGGGTGTCAGGTCCGGGCGGGGGGGGTGGGGAGCGGGTGTCGGGTCCGGTCCGGGGGTGGGGGGGGGTGGGGAGCAGGTGTCAGGTCCGGTCCAGGGGTGGGGGGGGAGCAGGTGTCGGGTCCGGTCTGGTCCGGGGGCGGGGGGGGGGGGGGGCGCGGGTGTCGGGTTGGGTCCAGTCTGGGGGGAGGGGGGGGAGCGGGTGTCGGGTCCGGGGGCAGGGGGGGGGAGTGGGTGTCAGGTCCGGGCGGGGGGGGGGGGGGGAGCGGGTGTCGGGTCCGGTCCGGGGGCGGGGGGCGGAGCGGATGTCGGGTTCCGGGGGGGGGGGGGCGGGTGTCGGGTCCTGTCCGGGGGCGGGGGGGAGGAGTGGGTGTCGGGCCCAGTCCGGAGGCGGGAAGCGGGAGTCGAGTCGGGTCGGGAAGAAACAGGAGCTGGCCGTGGGAGGAGCCTTATTCCCGCAGCCCCAGTGAGGCCATTCGGCCAGGGGCTGCGTGCTTCGGGCCCCTCCCACACAGTTTCGGGCGCCTGGAGCTACTGCTACTGAACATGCGCACCCACTGTAGCGCGCATGTGCAGAGGTCCCGGCACTGTTTTCAGCGCAGGGACCTGGCTCCGCCCCCCCACAGCTCGTGCTGCGCTGCGCCGAGGGCCAGAGGACCTGCAGGGAGGTGGAGAATATGGAGGTTTTTTTTAGGCGCCCAGCTCTGAGGGGCGCCTTATTCGCCGCGTGTGGAAACTTGGGGCCATGGTGTTGAGATAGAGGATCAGCCATGATCATATTGAATGGCAGTGCAGACTCGAAGGGCCGAATGGCCTACTACTGCTCCTATTTTCTATGTTTCTATGTTTCTCTGTCTGATGGAGGATCCCAACCTGGTGCTACAGGGTAGCTTCGCAGTCCTCTTGCCGACTGGCCTGAGCCATCTTTCCCCCAGCTATCAGCAAGGTCCGCGGTTGGCCCTCTTTGCACAAGCGCACCATTAAGCCTGCCTGCTTATTTTTCCTGTTGCCACTGGTGATGCCACGGAATTTTGCCTCGGGGCAGGTTCCGCCTAAAAGAACTTGGCTTGGCAAGACGAGAGACAGAGCGAGAGACAGAGCGAGAGAGAGAGTGAGACACTGGCAGCATAATGGGTGGGTGTGAGCGAGTAACCAGCGAACTTAGTCTCGGCCTTCTAATTGCGCCATCAACCACAAAAAAAAACAGTTTGTGGGGACCATCTGAACCCAGCAATTGAATTATTGTCTCGTAATCAGCCGCAGCCCAGCCATCTGGCTTAATTCATTCCTTCCACAATATTTCCTAAACAGAATTTTTAAATTAAAAAATATAAATTCACAATAATAGCTGCAGAGACTGAGCTGTACACGTTCAGTGCGCACGGCGATTAGAGTAATGTAATTACCGGAGAGTAATCATCTCATTTAAGGGGAAAGCTCGAAAAGCGGGTGAGGGAGAGAGGACTAGAAGGTCACACAAGGGAGGGAGGAGACGCATGTGAAGCAGTAACACTGGCAAAGACTGGTACGGTCGAACGGTCTGTTTCTGTGCTGTATGCTCTAGGCAATGTCAAAGTGAGTCACTGGATGGAATAATCAGTGTGTTGTGAAGCTATAGCTCACAAGTACAAACTGGAGAACTGAGGTCTGTTGTGCTACAGTGTCAGCTGTGGCTCAGTGAGCAGCACACTCGCGTCTGAGTCAGAAGGTTGTGGGTTCAAGTCCCACTCCAGAGACTTGAGCACCTAAATTGAGGCTGACACTTGAGTGGAGTGCTGCACTGTCGGAGGTGCTGTTTTTCGGATGAGATGTTAAACCAAGACCCTGTCTGCCCTCTCGGGTGATCACATGGCACTAATATGATGAAGGGCATGAGAGTTATCCCCGGTGTCCTGAGGCCAATATTTATCCCTAATACATTATCACATTGCTGTTGGTGGGTGCTTGCTGTGCGCAAATTGCCTACCGTGTTTCCCACATCGCAACAGTGACTGCACCCCTAAAGTACTTCATTGGCTGTAAAGTGGTTTGAGGCATCCGGTAGTCGTGAAAGGCGCTACAGAAATGCAAGTCTTTCTTTACCCGTGGCCCATTTGTAACCCTGACAAACCGGGTGAAGGCTCACAGTGCAGGACACCCACCATCTTTGGAGGCGAGAGGACCAGATAATTCAGAAGCTCTGGCCAGGTGACACCACGTTTGGGTCGTAGACTGCGAGAGGAAGGAGAGGCCAAGCGAGGTAAGGAAGGGGTGCCAACTCTGACTGCTTGTATTCCTGGAGGTGTCATCAATCCTCCCTCCAACTGCCCCGTCGCCATTGACCGCCAGGTACGTGCCTGCCAATCGGAAAGCCCAACAGACTCTTCATTACCTGATTGGATGACTTTCCGTCAAAAACAGCCTTTTGTTCCCCAAATCCGATATTTGTATAACTAATAAACCAACGTGTTCAAAGGAAACGAAATAGGTGCAGACATTTTCTGTAAAGCCCCTGTCATTATTCTCACGGGTTTTGCTCATTGCTGGAAACTCCAGGGCAATCCTGGAGAGTTGGCAACCCTGGGTCCAGTGGCTCGCCAATGCTCCTGGCTGACACGAGAAGAACGGGTGAGATATGGGAAGGGTTGTCAGGGGGCCGGAGGACCTCTCCCTCAGCCAAAGTCAGAGCTATCAGCAAAGAAGTAAAAGAGAAGCAAAAGGAGGAAGGGGCCGCTGAGACGAGAGTGTCTACCACGGTTTTAGATACTAATACATTTGGTAACATCATAGGCAGTCCCTCGAAATCGAGGAAGACTTGCTTCCACTCTAAAAGTGAGTTCTCAGGTGGCTGTACAGTCCAATATGGGAACCACAGTCCCTGTCACAGATGGGACAGACAGTGGTTGAAGGAAAGGGTGGGTGGGGAGTCTGGTTTGCCGCACGCTCCTTCCGCTGCCTGCGCTTGATTTCTGCACGCTCTCGGCGATGAGACTCGAGGTGCTCAGCGCCCTCCCAGATGCACATCCTCCAATTAGGGTGGTCTTTGGCCAGGGATTCCCAGCTGCCGGTGGGGATATTGCATTTTATCAAGGAGGCTTTGAGGGTGTCCTTGAAACGTTTCCTCTGCCCACCTGGGGCTCGCTTGCCGTGTAGGAGTTCCGAGTAGAGCGCTTGCTTAAGGAGTCTTGCGTCGGGCATGCGGACAATGTGGAACAATTTGGTAACAAGGGTCGGCTAATGCTGACTGGTGCCTGCGACATGAACCTTTTACCGCCTTCTTTCTTCCATACGGTAGCAGCAAAGCAAATCAAACGTCAATATTTAAATCGGATATCCTGGCCAAAGCTTCCGGTGTAACAGCGTGGATATCTTGTAGGCTGCCTGTGAGTTCCCTCTGGGGGCAGTGCTCAATGATGTGCTCCAGGGTCTGATTAGGAGCTCCACAGTCACATGATGGGGAGGATTTCATCTTCCGCCAATGGAGAAGGTGGCAGCATCGACCGTGACCAGTTCTGAGGCGCTTGATGGTTGGTGCATCTGTCCTCCTAGGGGATCCCCTGGGAGGACAGACGCACCAACGTTAGCGTCCTCGACCAGGCCAACATCCCCAGCAGTGAAGCACTGACCGCACTCGACCAGCTCCGTTGGGCAGGCCACATAGTTTGCATGCCTGACACAAGACTCCTAAAGCAAGCGCTCTACTCGGAACTCCTACATGGCAAGCGAGCCCCAGGTGGGCTGAGGAAACATCATAATTACACCCTCAAAGCCTCCCTGATAAAAATGCAACATCCCCACTGACACCTGGGAGTCCCTGGCCTAAGACTGCCCTAAGTGGAGGAAGAGCATCCGGGAGGGCGCTGAGCACCTCGAGTCTCATCGCCGAGAGCATGCAGAAATCAAGCGCAGGCAGCGGAAGGAGCGTGCGGCAAACCAGACTCCCCACCCACCCTTTCCTTCAACCACTGTCTGTCCCACATGTGCCAGAGACTGTAATCTGTATTGGACTGTTCAGTCACCTAAGAACTCATTTTTAGAGTAGAAGCAAGTCTTGATTTCGAGTGACTGCCTATGATGATGATGTTTGCGAGGAAGGTTTGATCCTTCAGGTTGTACTGTGAGGTACTCGGTAAGGAATCCATTCCGTATGTCGCAGTTCTTCCAAGCATTTCGCCACCGGTCAGCGAGACAGAGGGGAGATCGCTGAAGGGCTTCGGCGACGGTCCAAAATGGCTTTCTAGATTTGAGACGCGCTGGTGGGAGGCTGTTTAAGTCTTTGTCCCGCTAATTGCAGACGGAGCAGGAGAGCAGCAGCGAGCCATTTTATAGAACACGAATGTTACCATCTCAACAACATTCGTCATGGCTACCATTGTTTCCACGATGACTCGGGGGGGGTGGGGGGAAGGACACAACCCCAAAGTTAATGTGTAGCAACTAACTCACTGTTCTCTTTGAGTGTCATCCGTGGCTCAGTGGGCAGCACCCTCGCCTCTGAGTCAGAAGGGTGTGGGTTTAAGTCCCACTCCAGAGACTTGAGCACATAAATCTAGGCTGAGACTCCCTGTGGAATGCTGAGGAAGTGCTGCACTGTCGGAGGTGCCCTCTTTCGGATGAGACGTTAAACCGAGGCCCCGTCTGCTCTCTCAGGTGGATGTAAAAGATTGCATGGCACCATTTCGAAGAAGAGCAGGGGAGTTCTCCCCGGTGTCCTGACCAATATTTATCCCTCAATCAACACAACAAAAACAGATTATCTTGTCATTATTTCATTGCTGTGCGCAAATTGGCTGCTACATTACAAAAGTGACTACATTTCAAAGAAAAGTACTTCATTGGCTGTAAAGGACTTTGAGACTTCCCGAGGTCGTGAAAGGTGCAATAGAAATGTGAGTCTCTTTCTTAAAATTAGAAACAAGACAGTTGAAAGTGAATTCAGGAGAAATCTCTTCACGCAATGAGGTGCGAGAATGGGAAACAGAGAGAGAGAGCCATCAACCTAAAACCAACTGGTATTTACAAGGGCAATGGGTATTTATTTAGCAAGTGAGGGTATTAGTGATTAGAAGAAATGATGGAGGAATTAAGATTAAGACAATAAAAATGCTGCCATAGTTGAAGAAATAATTGAGTAGCCTGGATGGACTGAGAGGCTGACTTTGAGTCCAATAGATGCAGGAGGGTAGAATTCATTGGCAGATCTCCCCATTTCCAGTTTTAACCAGTTGGAAGAATGGCGTAAGCCTCAGAGAAATGGCCGATCTCCCGCTGAACCTGAGGCAGGAAATCAGGAGAATGCCCCCCTGGGAATCCTACCTTGGGCAGACTAGATATCAAATCAGTAATCAAGTTTGTAAACTAGAGGTGATCCAAAACTCGGCTGCCCGTGTCCTAACTCGCATCAAGTCTCGCTCACCCAAAACCCCCCCCGTGCTCGCTGATCTACATTGGCTCCTGGTTAAGCAACGCCTCGATTTCAAAATTCTCATCCTTGTTTTCAAATCCCTCCATGGCCTCGCCCCTCCCTATCTCTGTAATCTCCTCCAGCCCCACAACCCCCCAGAGATGTCTGCGCTCCTCTAATTCTGCCCTCTTGAGCATCCCTGATTGTAATCGCTCAACCATCGGTGGCCGTGCCTTCATCTCTGGAACTCCCTCCCTAAACCTCTCCGCATCTCTACCTCTCTTTCCCCCTTCAAGATGCTCCTTAAAACCTACCTCTTTGACCAAGATTTTGGGCACCTGCCCTAATTTCTCTTTGTGCGGCTCGGTGTCAAATTTGCTGTCTCACAATATTCCTGTGAAGCAACTTGGGACGTTTCATCACGTTAAAGGCGCTATATAACTACAAGTTGTTGTTGTTGTAATACGAATCAGTGACAGGCCAATGACCACAGTGTCATCAGGGTCACTGTCGCCTGGAATTTCCGCCGGGATTCTCCCAATCTCTTGCCATTGATGCCATTTGCCCACGAATTCTGTTGCAGTTATGGAGGGTAATTGGGAGAACCACAGCAGAAATGTACCCCAGTGTAACTAGGGGTCAGAGTGTAACTAGGGGTCAGAGCGTAATTAGGGGTCAGATGTAACTCGGGGTCAGAGTCTAACTAGGGGTCTCAGAGTAATGTGGGGTCACAGTGCAACTAGGGGTTACAGTGCAACTAGGGGTCACAATGTAACTAGGGGTCAGAGTGTAACTAGGGGGTCACGGTGTAACTAGGGGTCAGAGTGTAACTAGGGGTCAGTGTCATTTATTTTTATTCGTTCAAAGGATGTGGCGTCGCTGGTAAGGTCAGCATTTATTGCCCATCCCAAATTGCCCTCAAGAAGGTAGTGGTAACTGGAATCAATTACACTGACCCTAATTAAGGGATCAGAGTCATTAAGTGAACAGTATAAATAGGATCAGGGTCACAGTGCACTGAGGATCACAGCGAGGCATTTTACCAGCCGCTTTCATAACATTCTGGTATGTTTTCAAGTTTTGATTCAGGCACTCGATGCAAAGGTCCTGCATCTAACTCCGTTACCACCCTGTCGGCGAGCAGCACGAGGCTAGTCCAGCCAACCAAATGCTGAACCGGTTTCCTCAGATTGCACCACAGCGGCTGCAAGCACAGTGCGGCGCTCTGCTAACCCGGCCTTACCTGGAATAGCACGACAGACCAGTGCAAACAACAGTGTTGAAGACGGCAGCAGGGACAAACCACTTGTGGAAGATGCTGTTGATCCATTGGTCAGGCATGATGTAGGCTGCATAGACGGTGGCGGAGCCTGAGGGGGGGAGGGAAACAATGCAAAAACGCAAAATTGTCAGATGCGTTTCATCGGCACAATTAATTGAGGGGGGGGGGGAGAATTTCCTCAGAGTGTCTCCTGCTGCATCACTGTAACTTCGTCAGAAGTTTAAAAAACAATTAATTCACGGGTGTCGCTGGCATTTATTGCCCATCCCTAATTGCTCTCAAGAAGGTGGCGGTGAGCCGCCTTCTTGAACTGCTGCAGTCCGTGTGGGGAAGGTGCTCCCACAGTGCTGTTACCTTCTTTGTAACAGTTTGGTACAACTGAGTTTCAGAGGTACGGTTAAGCATCAACCACTTTGCTGTGGGACTGGAGTCACATATAGGCCAGACCGGGTAAGGGCGGCAGATTTCCTTCCCTAAAGGATATTAGTGAACCAGATGGGTTTTTACGACAACCGGTAGTTTCATGGTCACCGTTACTGATACTAGCCATTTTATTAATTAACTGATTTTAAATTCCCCAGCTGCCGTGGTGGGATTTGAACTCGCGTTTCCAGATCATGCGTCCAGGCCTCTGGACTACTGGTCCAGTCACATAACCACTATGCTACCGCACCCAACGTTGACCCTGTTTATGCACATTCTAGCGGGTTTTCTGCTGAAGTTCCGCCAAAGTTACGACAGGGCAGTGGGGGAAACTCAGGGGATATCCAACCCCTCCCTCCCCACAATGACAGCTCAGTTATTCATTCAGCGGGAATCAACATAGTCATTTGTACCTAGACTGTAGAGGCTGAGAGCTCCATAGTCGAAGAAGAAGCAGATATGTCTGGCTCGGGTGGACATCGAGCTAAAGGTGTGGGCGCAACTTGAGGTGAATGGGTAGATGCAGCTTGACAGCATGTAAACGAGGAGAGGCCATGTGTAAGCTTCATTCCAAAAATCCAGGGTGTAGGAGAGGGCCAGGAGGTTCCAGAGGAAGTACCTGCAGGGCAAGACGAAGACAATAGTTTGATACTGACGGAAAAGCAGAAATTCACTCAACTTAGCTTCAGCTATGCTGATAGGATGAGACCAAGTAAGAGGGGGGGTGATGTGGAGCATAAACACCGACATACCAGCCCTCCTGTATGGCTGAGAGACATGGACCATGTACAGTAGACATCTCAAGGCGCTGGAGAAATACTACCAACGATGTCTCCGCAAGATCCTACAAATCCCCTGGGAGGACAGACGCACCAACGTTAGCGTCCTCACCCAGGCCAACATCCCCAGCATTGAAGCACTGACCACACTTGATCATCTCTGCTGGGCAGGCCACATTGTTCGCATGCCAGACACGAGACTCCCAAAGCAAGCGCTCTACTTGGAACTCCTTCATGGCAAATGAACCAAAGGTGGGCAGAGGAAACGTTACAAGGACACCCTCAAAGCTTCCCTGATAAAGTGCAACATCCCCACCGACATCTGGGAGTCCCTGGCCCAAGACCGCCCTAAGTAGAGGAAAAGCATCTGGGAGGGCGCTGAGTACCTCGAGTCTCGTCGCCGAGAGCATGCAGAAAACAAGAGAGCATGCAGGAGGAAGGAGCATGCGGCAAATCAGACTCCCCACCTATCCTTTCCTTCAACCACTGTCTGTTCCACCTGTGACAGAGACTGTAATTCCCGTATTGGACTGTTCAGTCACCTGAGAACTCACTTTTAGAGTGGAAGCAAGTCTTCCTCGATTTCGAGGGACTGCCTATGATGATGATGATGAAATATCGACACGGACCAGTTGGGCTGAATGGTCTGTTTCTGTGCTGTACATTCTATGTATGCAGTCAAATCTCAGTTGAGAAAGACTCGCTCTACAAAGGTGGGTGGCTCCTTTAAATGCGGCTGGCCACTGTTTGTTTCCAATAAATCGGCTGTATATTCTGCTTGTATGGATTTTTCCTGAATTATTTACAGTAAACAACATTTCATTTGTTGGCTGCCAGAGTGCTTTCTAACGAGCTTTGATTAGAACTAGCTTTAATGCCACAAAGGGCAGCACATGTCATCGACATCCTTTAGCCTATTTGTAGCAACTTGCAGATAATCTCACGGATCACTACTTTGCTAACCCGACACTCTTTCTGTATAGTCTAATGTATGCATCTGTGAGTATGCTCACAGGCTTGTAGAGCTGTTGCATTGTGAGTGGCTTAGCCAGTCACGTGATGTTCACAAGACTCAATAAAACCCCAGCCAGTTGGGTCTCGGTCATCCACGACGAGGTATGCAGTTGTGAGCCCAGTGGATGAACTGGTAATGTGTAGTATGATTGTTAAACCTTTGCTAATAAACCAACGAGTTTTTAACAGCAATGTGTTGCCTCTGTAACATCGCCCGTCTCCGCCCCTGCCTCAGCTCATCCGCTGCTGAAGCCCTCATCCACGCCTTCGTTACCTCTTGTGAGTGGCTTAGCCAGTCACGTGATGTCCACAAGACTCAATAAAACCCCAGCCAGTTGGATTCGGGGGACCCACAATGAGGCAGGTTGTGATGAGCCCGGTGGATGAACCGGTAATGTGTCGTGTGATTGTAGAACCTTTTGATGATAAACCAACTGGTTCTTAATAGCAATGTGTTGCTATGAATTCTTAAGCAAAGAACCCATGAAGCAAATACATTACAAGGACGTTAAAGGCGCTATATAAATACTTGTTGTTGTGATTACAGCGGCCTTATGCGTTGAAGTCTTCGGTGTTTTAATTATATTTACGAAGCTATAATGCAGCTTTGGTGAGAACCTAGACCGAGATGTCCTGTACTTGATGTAAACAGGCTGGTGTAGGACATTTACTAATTGACTCAGAGCATCCATAAACCTTCGCGTATAGCGCATGTGATTGCCATGGGGATAATTAGCAAGACATTTATCGCCTCCATTTGCCTGTATTGCAACTGCCAGCCAGCAATCAGGAGATTCTCAGGCGCCCTTTAATACGGCACCGAGGAGTTATCTTGATTATATCATGAAAATGATTCAATGCAAATTGTTATCAGGGGAAGTGCTGCAAAGTGATACCCCAGGGTCAAGTGTGCTACTTGCTACAAGAGGAAAAGCCTGATTTATTTATCGTATATTAGCTGGTTCAATAACAAGGTACAGACAGAGGCAATTGTACAATGGCTGCCTTCGGCTACACACCCAAGTGGCCATTCCACACGAGTGATCCCAGACAACGGGTATCAGCGGACTATTCCACTATAAGGAGCATAATAATGGAAGCGGATCCAGACTCCACCCACATGAAAGAAAGAACTTGCATTTCTGTAGCGCCTTTCTCGAACTCGGGACTTCCCAAAGCGCTTTACAGCCAATCATCATCATCGGCAGTCCCTCGAAATCGAGGAAGACTTGCTTCCACTCTAAAAGTGAGCTCCCAGGTGACTGAATAGTCCAATACGGAAATTACAGTCTCTGTCGCAGGTGGGACAGACAGACGTTGAAGGAAAGGGTGGGTGGGGAGTCTGGTTTGCCGCAAACTCCTTCCGCTGCCTGCGCTTGATTTCTGCATGCTCTCGGCGATGAGACTCGAGGTGCTCAGCGCCCTCCCGGATGCACTTCCTCCACTTAGGGCGGTCTTGGGCCAGAGACTCCCAGGTGCCGGTGGGAATGTTGCACTTTATCAAGGAGGCTTTGAGGGTGTCCTTGAAACGATTCCTCTGCACAGCTGGGGCTCGCCTGCCGTGTGGGAGTTCCGAGTAGAGCGCTTGCTCAGGGAGTCTCGTGTCGGGCATGTGGACGATGAAGTCACTTTTGATGGGCGGCCGCTCTCGCATCGTGCGCACTGCAAGATCCCACAATCGTGCGGGCAGAACATCTGCCTTTTTGTTGATGTTGGCCAAGGGGCGAACATTGGCAGGACACCGGGGCCAACGACCGCGCCCCCCCCCCCCCCCACCCCCCGCTCTTCTTCGAAACAGTGCCGTGGGATCCGTCCAGGCAAGTGCCCTTTCCAGCAGGCGTGAGCCCGACCAGGAACCCTGGCAGCTAGTTTCCCCCTCCCTAACCCAAGAATGTAACCCCGTCTGTCTCCCCACCCATTAAGACCAAACAACTCTGTCACTTTGCTGTGAACCCGCTGTCAATGCTATGTGGCTCAGTGGGTCGCACCAGCACAGGCAGGAGACTTACTCCTGACTGGATTTTTACCTCAAGTTTGACCTCCCCCTTGCTGCTGTGAATGCAAACAAAGCTTCATCCCCTCAATTAAAACTAATCAAACTGAAATGCGTTGGAATCCAGCCTCCGCTCAATTCCCAGCAGACCAGGAGGGAAAAAAAACCCACAGCACAAGACTGCTGCTGGTCCAGTGCAGACAGGCAGTCCGCAGCTTGCTCCAAGCAGAGCAGTTAACTGGTTAAAGAGAAGTAGGCTTTCACCTGCTTTACAATCGTAAGGGGCCGATTTTCAGCACCTCACCGCCCGCTGCTGCCCACCGCCACCGACATTCCTCCTGGAGATCCGCCCAGCGCCACTTTGGGGGCGGCCTGGAGCGGGCGGGAGGGGAGAGCCGCCGGGAAGCGCCCGCTGACGTCAGCGGACGGCCGAGTGGCGCAACGGAGCTCCCGCCCGCCGAGCTCCCAGGTTCCTGCGGGCGGGAGTCGGCGGCAGAACGGGGCTGGACCGCCGGCTGGAGGCTGGTCTGTCCCCGACGGTAAGTAGAAAGAACCTGAAAAAAAAAAGTAAGTGAACATTTTAATACTTTTTTTTTTCCAAACAGCGACTTCCCTCCATGGGGTCCCTTGAAGGTCTTCGGGTATTTATTTTTGCTGTTGTTTTTTTCTCCTTCAGGTCTTCGACCCTCCGTGGGCCCGACCCCATCCTCAGCGACACTTGGGCGGCAAGCGCCTCTGCCGCCGAGAATGAGAGCTCCCGCCCGCTGCCGCCCAGATTGGCGGCGTACGTCGTCCATTTGTCGCTCGCCGACCTTCGAGGGACCTCGGCCATGACTATCCCGCCCAAAGTACCGTCCGGTATCTCGGCGGCCATCGGCAGCACTTTGGGCGGCACTTGGGCGGGCGGAGTCCTTGCTGAAAATCGGCTCCATAGAGTTTTCTCCAGATACTGGGCCATCAGCAGCCGAAAAAATTCCACCCGTCAGCAAAATTACTCAGAAAGCCAGAAGGCCGGCTGGTTTGGGAAGTAAGACGACACCCACACTGCGTCCCAGTTACTATCGTGCCAGCCGTGGCTCAGTGGATAGCACCCTCGCCTCTGAGTCAGAAGGTTGTGGCTCCAAGTCCCACTCCAGAGGCGTGAGCACATAATCCAGGCTGACACTCCCAGTGCAGTGCTGAGGGAGTGCTGCACTGTCGGGGGTGCTGTCTTTCAGATGAGACGTTAAACCAAGGTTTACGCTCTCTCAGGTGGGCGTAAAAGATCCCATGGCACTATTTCGAAGAAAAGCAGGGGGAGTTATCCTTCGTGTCCTGGGGCCAATATTTATCCCTCAATCAACATCACTAAAACAGATTATCTGGCCATCATCACATTGCTGTTTGTGGGAGCTTGCTGTGTGATATTTGGCTTCCGTGTTTCCTACATTACAACAGTGACTACACCACAAAATGTACTTCATTGGCTGTAAAGTGCTTTGGGCTATCCTGAGGTTGTGAAAGGCGCTATATAAATGCAAGTTCCTTATTAAACATGTTGTGAAAGAAGAAGTTATGGTGTCACTACGCCACCTCCCCCATGGGACTGCTGAGACAATGTAAACAGAAGTTTGTCACGCTGTAAATAACCTGATCTGGGCGCAAAACTGTGGCCCAAACGGCTCCAGGTTACGACACTGACATCTGTTCCAATTCCCTGCCCCCCTCCCCATAAAAATGGGCACAAAATGCAAAGTAAAACTAAGATCAAAGGAACAAACCTTGCAGCAGTATCTCAAATGGGAGAAATTCATTGCCAGCTATCGTTTAGTTAACTGTCTTTTGATTGGTTAACGGCCTTATAATCTCTCCTGAGTTAACATTACTATCAATGTAAACAATTGTAAACCCCATGACTGAACTAAAATCTTGCGATCACTCCCGGGTATCATTCTATTCATAAAATAAATGGACCGATCAATCTCCGAGCCTTCACCCTGTGCCATAATACACCATCCTTCAGAGTAGGATGTCTGTCATTGAGGGAGGGAGGTATCTGTGGGACATGGAGAGTGTGGGAGAAAGAAAGATTGACTTGCATTTATATAGCACCTTTCACAACCTCAGGACATCCCAAAGCACTTTACAGCCAATGAAGTACTTTTGGAGTGTAGTCACTGCTGTAATATGGGAAATGCGGCAGCCAATTTGTGCACAGCAAGCTCCCAAAAACGGCAATATGGTAATGACCAGATAATCAGGTTTTTTTGTTATGTTGATTGAGGGATAAATATTGGCCAGGACACCGGGGATAACTCCCCTGCTCTTCTTCGTAATAGTGCCATGGGGTCTTCTATGTCCACCTGAGAGCAGACGGGGGCCTCGGTTTAACGTCTCATCAGAAAGATGGATAGGAGATACCTGAGAGACATAGACATGGAACTTCACCGTGACTTACTGTCTGATGGAGCTTCTTATTGTATTCCTGTCAGTATCGATTGGGTGCACTAGTAAGCATTCTTGTCTATGATCAAGCCACTGGGGGAAATGCTTAATTGGCCTTGGAGGGGGTTATTGGTCGTCCCTGTCAGCTGGGAAATTATGCCAGCTAGCAACTGTCTGATGACACTGGCCAAGTCTAAAGACATCTATCATTGACTTTTTTTTATTCGTTCCTAGGATGTGGGCGTCGCTGCCAAGGCCGGCATTTATTGCCAATCCCTAATTGACCTTGAGAAGATAGTGGTGAGCCGCCTTCTTGAACCACTGCAGTCCATGTGGTGAAGGTGCTCCCACAGTGCTGTTTGGGAGACAGTTCCAGGAATTTGACCCACCGATGATGAAGGAACAGCCGATATATTTCCAAGTCAGGATGGTGCGTGACTTGGAGGGGAACTTGCAGGTGATGGTGTTCCCATGCGCCTGCTGCCCCTGTCCTTCTAAGTGGTAGAGGTCACGGGTTTGGGAGGTGCTGCCGAAGAAGCCTTGGCGAGTTGCTGCAGTGCATCCTGTAGATGGTGCACACTGCAGCCACGGTGCGCCGGTGGTGGAGGGAGTGAATGTTGAAGGTGGTGGATGGGGTGCCAATCAAGCGGCCTGCTTTGTCCTGGATGGTGTCGAGCTGTGTGGGGAACTCTTTGAAAAGAGGTCCTAACCTTTTGTGGATTTACACTGTGACTTACTGTCAGATGGAGTTCCTTATTGCATTACTGTCAGTATCAATTTGGGGCAGTGATAAAACTCTTGCTTATGACTTAGAAGGGTGTGGATTGAAGCCTCAAGTGAGTAGAATAATCTTGGCTGCCCCTTCAGTACAGTACTGAGGGAGTGCTGCAGTGACATCTTTCAGATTAAATTGAGGTTTTGTCTATTCAAAAAATGACCAGGGAGTTCTCCTAGTGCCTATGCCAATCTTCATCCCTTAACCAACACCACTCGAGCTGATTAATTCATCGCTAAAGTCATTGTCCTTTGTGGGACCTTGCTGTGCATAAACTGGCTGCTGTGTTCATAGAATCATAGAACGGTTACAGCACAGAAGGAGGCCATTCGGCCCCTCGAGCCCGTGCTGGCTCTCTGTAAGAGCACTTCAGCCAGTCCCACTCCCTGCCCTTTCCCCGTAGCCCTGCAATTTTTTTTCTCTCAGGTACTTATCCAACTCCCTTTTGAAAGCCACGATTGAGTCTGCCTCCACCACCCTCTCAGGCAGCGCATTCCAGATCCTAACCACTCGCTGCGTAAAATGTTTTTTCCTCATGTCGCCTTTGGTTCTTCTGCCAATCACCTTAAATCTGTATCTTCTGGTTCTTGACTCTTCCGCCAATGGGAACAGTTTCTCTCTATCTACTCTGTCTAAACCCCTCATGATTTTGAACACCTCGATCAATCTCCTCTCAACCTTCTCTGCTCTAAGGAGAACAACTCCCAACTTCTCCAGTCTATCCACGTAACTGAAGTCTCTCATCCTTGGAATCATTCTTGGGTAAAGCTTTTCTGCAGCCTCGCTAAGGCCTACAAAGCAACAGTGAGAATGTGAAAGGTGCTTTATCAGTACAAGCTCTTTCTTCGTTGCTGTAACTTCATGTCCAGTCACCACTTACCAGGTTGGCAGGAAGTGGGTCCAGATGTTCACTGTCTCATTCGTCAATTGAAAAAGGCTGAACAAGCAATCAGTTGCTGTACTTCTTGGGTGGCGATATCCAAAGATGATGCTGTGTTCATGGAATACCTGTTGCACGGAATTAGAGCACAAGCTTAAGTGGCTTACTCTTCAACTGAACAGCCTGAAAATTCTGAGGTATAATTGCTGGAGCTGGGTTTAGAGAGAAATCATCCCTTGCTCCGGGATCTGATACCACACATAGACTTGTGAACATGATGAGATGGCGAATTTCACGACCTATTCCAACCTTCTAACAAATATTGGAGCGTTATGACCAAGTTGTCTATAAGAGTTTGCCAAAAGCAGCACCATGCCAGATGCTGCCGTGTAAGAAAGGGATATATTTATATACAAACATACAAAATTGATGGGCAGGAAAAGATCAGTTGGTCCATCAAGCCTGCCCCACACACCATGGTGACTGGAGTGTCATGATTAGACACTTTACTCACCATCCCTCCTATAGACATGTCGGGGGAGAAATTCGGCTGCTCTGCACCTCCCGTTATCGCCTACGCGGGGCGGTAATGGGGCGCTGAGGGGTTACCAACTGGACGCTCACGAACTTCCCTGGTGGTTTTGCACTACCGCTGACACTTACCGTCTCGCTCTCTTGGGCCCCGGAGATCGTGACGTAATTCAATGCACAGCGCCCCGTTACCACCCCGGATCTGATATTCGCTCCCGCCTCTCTGCTGCATCGCCGGACGTCAACAACGGGCGTCAGCATCAGCTCGGCGTGGTCACCTCGGCTGGCCGCTTGGGGAGCGATATCTAAAGGCAGTGGTGGTCAGTTAGGGGAAAGCTAATTCCTCGCACCAGTCTGGTGCCCTCTGATTGCTTTTCACCGCTGATTTCTGGCCGATTTCTCAGCCTTCCGCTCTCTCAGAGCGCTTGGGGCTGTAATGCAAGTCACGCAGGTCCCGTGGCCCCACAGGTAGAGCAACAAGAACGTTACACCCCATCACTGGCCCTTCCCTTTGAGCGAGGGACAATGCCTCTAATGACGGGAGCGCTGCACGGAATCTCGCTCAGCGCTCTGCCACTACCGCCCCTCTCACACACTTTAGCGCTCGAAGGCAAGTGATAGCGTTTGATTTAGTGCTGCACCTCCCTCTTAGAGTACTCAAGCTGAAGTCCCCGGAGCAGAAAATCATTTTAGCTTGCCGATACTTTTGCGATAATTCAATTGCGATAGGCCAATTCACTAAATATATTCAAAAAGGAGTTAAATGAAGTTCTTACTGCTCGGGGGATCAAGTGGTATGGCGAAAAAGCAGGAATGGGGTACTGAAGTTGCATGTTCAGCCATGAACTCATTGAATGGCGGTGCAGGCTAGAAGGGCCGAATGGCCTACTCCTGCATCTATTTTCTATGTTTCTATGTTTCTAAAAGCTATCGCCCCATACAGCGCACTACGAAATTTCTCACCCTTAATCTCCTGGGAGAGGCAAAAAAAAATGTAGAGAAGAAACCTAGGGCCGATAAGGGAAAAAGTACTCTGGAAAATCCCTCTCCGGCCCCCTCAGGCTATCAACACCAATTCAGCAGATCGCATGGATCAAGTGTTATCTATAAAGACACTTTACCTTCCAAAATATCTGGGGGAAGCAGTGACAACACTTTAAAAAATTGTTCCTGGGATGTGGGCATTGCTGGCAAGGCCAGCCTTTATTGCCCGTCCCTAATTGCCCCTTGAGAAGGTGGTGGTGAGCCGCCTTCTTAAACTGCTGCAGTCCACAGCGCTGTTAGGGAGGGAGTTCCAGGATTTTGAACTAGCGACGATGAAGGAATGGCCGATATATTTCCTAGTCAGGATGGTATTTGACTTGGAGGGGAACGTGGAGGTGCTGGTGTTCCCATGCTGCTGCTGCCCTGGTCCTTCTAGGTGGTAGATTTAATGGAGTATCAGCCCCGAAGCCTCACCCCTTCACAACTAAAGGGTTGCCTGTCCTTAGTCGGGGCCATTGGAGGCGAGAGGTCATGTGATGATACGTCCGACCAGAGTTGGCAACCCAACTGTGAATTGGCCCAAGATGCCATTCAGCTGTACAAACAATTATTACAGGTACGGCTCAGCACCTTCTCAGGGCAACTAGGTTTAGGATGGACAATAGTGGTCACAAATTAAGTTGTACAAGGTCAGATCGACGTCAGGAGGCAGTTCTGATCCCAGAGAATAGTGGGCCTCTGGAACAGGTTGCCGTCTTGTGTGCTGGATGCAGATTTGCTAAATCCCTACAAGCGAGAGCTGGACCTGTTTCTGGCTGGGGTGGACATCACCTCTTACAGAAGGGTAGGTACTGCAGGGAATTCATGGTCAGAGTGATCTCCTGGGCTAGTTCCGATCGCCTCGATGGGTCGGAGAGGAATTTCCAGTTTTATTTCCCCCCCAAAATTGGCCTGAGGTTTTTTATCTGGTTTTTGGCCTCTCCCAAGAGATCACATGGTTTCGGGTGGGATGGAGAGTGTATGTTGTGATACACAAGGTATCGCAATTGTGTGGGATAGGCTGGATGGACCAGAGGGTCTTTACTCGTCCATCATTGTTTGTATGTTCGCAACAAATGCAGGCTTGCCAGAATCCACAGAATACTTTTTTTTTAAGTAGACTTTTCCTCGCTCACAATCGGGAATACCTGGCTATATGTTTCACTTTCCCACAGAGACCAAGACTGGAGAGAGATTAAACAGTACCGCTGCTACCCCCCAAGCTACATTCTGCAGTGACGTTTAAAACAATATATGGAGCATAAATTGAACGTGTCATTTTTAGCACCATTAAATAAGTATCACTTTCACAAAGATAAAATATGACGAAAGATTTGAACCATTCGCCAATACAGAATTGAGAGTAATGAATAAAATATCCCCCAGGCAGTGAAACCGCTGCTATTTTTAGAATTGGTAACTCTGAATACAACAGGAAAAAAATAGCACACAGGTTGGTCGAGGTAAGATTCATCCATAGAATCGTAGGGACCGAACTTGGTCAAAGCCAAGGCCCGCCCAAGTGCCGCCTAAAGGACCGCCGAGAGACCGGGCGGTACTTTGCCGGGAAGATGCCTCTGAAAGAGGTGACAGTACTGCCCGGCGGCCAAGTAACGGCTTACGCCGTCAATCTGGGCGGCAGCAGGCGGGAGGTCCCAATCTCGGCGGCAAATGCGATCCTGGCCAAAGTGCCGCCGAGGATTGAGTCGGGTCCAGGGAGGGGAGGGGGAAGACCTAAAAATAAAAACCTTGAAAAAATGTTTTAAAAAACACTGGAACACCTTCAGGGGACCCCACACAGATGAATCGCTGGAAAAAAAAAATTAAAAGATGCTCACTGACCTTTTTTTTTCCGTTCTTCGTACTTACTGTCGGGGTTAGACCTGCCTCCACGCATCGGTCCTTCCCCCTGCTGCCGCCGACTCCCGCCAACTCCGCCCACACCAATATGGCAGCTCGGCGGGCGGGAGGTCACTTACGCGACTTGGCCGCCAGCGGGCGGTTCCCGGCGGTGCTCCCCTCCGCCAGCAGCAGCCCCGGCGGAATCTGTCACCGAGGGGAGCGTGGCAAAAAAACTCAGCGGCAGCCGGCGGCAGTAAGGCCCCTAATTTCGGGCCCATAGAATTTTACTGCACAGAAAGAGGCCATTTGGCCCACCGTGCCTGTGCCGGGTCTTTGAAAGAGCGATCTGATTCGTCTCATTCCCCCTGCTCTTTCCCCATGGCCCTTATTTCCTTTACAAGTATTTATCCAACTTCCTTTAAAAGTTACGATTGAACCTGCTACCACCGTCCTTTCAGGCAGCGCGTTCCAGATCACAACAACTCACTGCGTAAAATATATTTTCCTCGTCTCCCCTTTGGATCTTTTGCCAATCACCGTAAATCTGTGTCCTCTGCTTACCCACCCTCCTGCCACTGGAAACAGTCTCTCCTTATTTACTCTGTCAAAACCCTTCTTGATTTGAACCCTTCTATCAATTCTCCTTTTAACCTTCTCTGCTCCAAGGAGAACAATCCCAACTTCTCTAGTCTCCACATAACTGAAGTCCCTCATCGCTGGTGCCGTTCTAGTCAATCTCCTCGAATGAGGTTACCTGAGGATATTTCTCAAATTCGTATGTTCGAGTGCCTGTCACCTACCACAACTTTTGTATTGTGGGAAAAGCCTATAATGGGACATCTAGCTTGGCTCTCCATTCGAGGGCCTCCTGAGATGCCGAGGGGAGAAATTAAGTGCCTCCCGCAACAGATCTCAGTAGGCAGGTTACATAAGAACATACAAAATAGGAGCAGGAGTAGGCCATAACGGCCCCTCGAGCCTGCTCCGCCATTTAATACCATCTTGGCTGATCCGATCATGGACTCAGGTCCACTTCCCTGCCCACTCCCCATAATCCCTTATCGCTCAAGAAACTGTATATTTCTGTCTTAAATAAATTCAATATCCCAGCTTCCACAGCTCTCTGAGGCAGCGAATTCCACAGATTTACAACCCTCAGAGCGAAGAAATTTCTAATCATCTCAGTTTTAAATGGGCAGCCCCTTATTCTAAGACTATGTCCCCTCGTTCTAGTCTTCCCTATCAGTGGAAACATCCTCTCTGCATCCACTCTGTCAAGCCCCCTCATAATCTTTCAACAAGATCACCTCTCATTGTTCTGAATTCCAATGAGTAGAGGCCCAACCTACTCAATCTTTCCTCATAAGTCAACTCCCTCATCTCCTGAATCCACCTAGTGAACCTTCTCTGAACTGCCTCCAAAGCAAGTATATAAGAGGGGTTGGGTCGTTAAGTTGCATGCGCCCCACCAGCATTCACAGTTGGCGGATAAGCCAAAGCATCCGTGAAAAAGAAACCCGCGAAGCAAAAGGGATTGCGTGCGCACAAACCCTAGGCCCTGCCAACCACAGCCAGGGCAAGAGTCAGGACACTGCAACTGTCCTCCGCACTGCTGGGCTACGGAGGTGATAGATTGGTCAGAGTTCCCGCTTCAGATCACTCTCCAGTGATCCAGCGCGTGCGAGGATGTTGCATAAGAATAAGATTGGGGTTGGCTTCCATGCTCTTCGTGGTCAAGTAGTCTGCTGACATCACCCAGAGCCGCAGGTGAAGAATGGCTGCTGGGGCTACGTACCGGCGAACTCTAGGAGCCCGTGGATCCATAGCCCAGCAGCAGAAGCGGGGGAGAGGGGGGGGGGGCAACAATTTTTAAATATGGTCACTCAAGCAAGGTCCACTGCACATTTTTATTTCGTCTCAGCATCTATGAGCTGCTAAACTTGAATAACAATCATTCTATTAACAACACATAAAACCAGTGTTCTAAGATCCGATTCTTTGCCATCCTTCTAATAGCCCAACTCTTGTTAAATATATTTCTACGACGAGCGCCATCTTGCCTGCGATTTCAGTTTTAAAACATTATCACAACAACAACAAAAAAAAGTCAACACTTGCTTTGCTAATGTTTAGGTGAGTGGGTATTTTAGCAACTGGATTTCATATTTTCAGCTCTTCCCACCTTCCCTAAAGGCATTGATTCCCTCACGAAGATATCTTTCCATGAGTGGCAGTCATCCAACCCCCAGCCCAACCCCCCCACCCCTCCCTCAGCCCACCTCTCCCCCCAACCCACCCACCCAACCCCCACCCCTCCCCATCCCCCACCCCTCAACCCAACCCCCACCCCTCCCCCAACCCACCCCACCCCCAACCCTACCCACCCCAACCCTCCCTCAGCCCACCTCTCCCCCAACTCCCCCCCACCCAACACCCACCCCTCCCCCAATCCAACCCCACCCCTCCCCCAACCCACCCCTCACCCAACCCCCACCCCTCCCCAACCCACCCCTCCCCCCAATCCACCCCACCCCAACCCCCATCCCTCCCCCAACCCCCCCCACTCAACACACACCCCTCCCCCCAACCCACCCCACACCCAACCCCCATCCCTCCCCCAACCCCCCCCCACCCAAGGCACACCCCTCCCTCCAACCCACACCCCACCCCTCCCCCAACCCAACCCCTCCCCTCAACCCACCCCCCAACCAACCTCTCCCCAAAACCCACAACCCACCCCCAACCTTACCCAAAACCCACAACCCATCCCTCCCCCCAACCCACCCCTAACCCAACCACCCCCCAAAACCTACCCCAACCCAACCCCCCAACCCACCCTTACCCCTCCCCCCAGCCCAACCCCCAACCCAACCCCTCCCCCCAGCCAACCCCCCAACCCCCACCCCTCCCCCCAACCCACCCCCCAGCCTGCCCCTCCCCCCACCCTCCCAACCCAACCCACCCCTCTTCCCAACCCACCCACCCCCCCAACCCACCATAGAATATTAAGGGAATGGAGGGATATGGAGACAGTGCAGAGAAGTGGAGTTGAGGTCGAAGATCAGCCATGATCTCACTGAATGGCGGAGCGGGCTCGAGGGGCCGAACAGCCGACTCCTGCTTCTAATTCTTATGCTTCTTATCCTTTGAACTCACCTGCATGGAGCCAACTACAAACAGGCAACTGCTCCTTGTTCCACACATGCTAACCACTCTTTGGGTGAAGAAGTTTCTCCCGAATTCCCCGTTTGATTTATTGGTGACTATCTTGTATTTGTGGGTCCTCGATAGTGATCAGGAGCCGGAGCTCCGGAAGACTTCCCCTTTCCCTAGCCAGAGGCGTCGGGATCAGTTGTAGTGACCCTGCTGGCCGCCTTGACGGTGGTCAGAGGAGTGCACGAGCCAAAGGCGGATCCTGGGGCCTTCCTACTCAGAATGGCGGAGGCTGTACCTCAGCGATCGGGACAGCTCCTGCAACAATGGTAATGCGGGACTCTATAACATGGGCTCCAAGATGTTATTGTTTTTCTTAGGGTGACGTTTGCTCAGGTGCAATATTTTTTTTTTTCTTTTGCCCTACTTTTGAAGTCACTGGTCTCGGGAGGAATGGAGCGGGCCTCATCTCTTCCAGCGACGTGAATGGAGTAAACACCAGCATTTTGTTCCACGATCCTCTTCGCAGTTCTAAAGTGACTTGTTTTTCTGCAGTATTGGCCACCCGCTTCTGCACCAACCCCCGCCCCCCCCCCCCCCCCACACCCCCTAAAACAACACAGGAAAGTGCCGTGAGCGCTGCTAATTCAGGTGGGTCCCAGGAGGCGTGACTCGTGAGGGAGGGAGGGAGGGGAGACTCGATGGCAGTAAGGCAAGAATTCACGTCTCTACCACCTGCAATGCCTCGAGGCCTCCCTGTTTACATCCAAGTCACCACCCTGCCAATCAAGGTCACAGAAAACAAGAGCGTTTCACCGGTGAAATAAAAACGTTACCGGCTACCGCTGGCTAGAAATCTCGCCAAGCACATCGATTATAAACCTTTGATCTGAACTTATAACGGTCACGCAAATGGAGCAACAAGAGGCCAAGACGGAAACGGCAGGTTTATAAAAAATTGCACCTACCTTGGGCACTTGATTGATGCTGAACAGACGCGGTAACTTTAAGCTCAGCATCCCTGGAGTTACTTTGCCCTCGTTGCCTGATGCAGCAGCTTCCAGTCAGGCAGGCCAAGCGTGTGTGTCCGTGAGGTGGGCCCCTCCACGATCTCCCCCTCCCTACCTCAGCAGCCTGGCCTCCACATCCGTCTCATCTGTCTCCTCTTGCACACTCGGCCAGGGCTGCAGCACATCTGTGCTAAGGAAGCAACAACAGATCGCACAGCACATGTGTCATCGCCATAGCAACCCGAGTACCAGAGACACTTTAACTTTTTTGGATCATAAAGGCCACTCCTATATCAATTCATCGTGGCGGTTTTTTTTGTTGTTGCTTTTTCTCTTCCAGCATGCATTCATCTCGGGAATTTTTTTTCCACACAGCCGGCTTTGTAATGTCAAGATAATAGGATCAATGAATGACCGGAGAATGTAAATTAATAGTCCAACTGTTTTCCAGATAATAACTGGGAGCCACACAAAGAGTACACTTTACAATCTGCCCGCAATTTATAACTGTCGTGTATTAAGTTACCAGTGTATTTTTTAACAGAACCTCAAATGGACACTGTGGTGATTCAGTGCTTGGCAATGTCTTTAAATCTTTGGCTTTTAGCTCAGACAATGGGCCTAGTGGGCGCGGGCAGCACTGATGAAGCACTGATACATACAAATTTGACAGTTCCAAATCTGACTCCCAGTCTGGGGCTGAAGTGCTGATGTAAGCTCATGCTGAGTTGATCCCATCCAGGGCTACGATAAGGAACAGGAGGTGGCCGTTCAGCCCCTCGAGCCTGCTGCGCCATTCAGTTAGATCGTGGCTGATCTGTGCCTCAACTCCTCCCGCCTGCCTTTGTTCCAAAATCCTTAATACCCTTACCAAACAAAAATCTATCGATCCAAGTCTTGGAAACTCCAATTGACATTCAAAGCCTGGGAGTCCCTGGCCAAAGATCGCCCTAAGTGGAGGAAGTGCATCAGGGAGGGCGCTGAGCACCTCGAGTCTCGTCGCCGAGAGCATGCAGAAATCAAGCGCAGGCAGCGGAAAGAGCGTGCGGCAAACCAGTCCCACCCTCTCCTTCCTCAACAACTATCTGTCCCACCTGTGACAGGGACTGTGGCTCTCGTATTGGACAGTTCAGCCACCTAAGGACTCAGCAAGTCTCCTCGATTCCGAGGGACTGCCTATACTGATGATAATTTGGGGGAGAGAGTTCCAGATTTCTACTACCTTTGTGCAAATAAGCGCTTCCTGATTGCGCTCCTGAATGGCTCTAGTTTTAAGATATGGCCCTACTTTAGACTGGGGGAAGGGGTAGCATCAGTCTCAGCGTTCCCTCTCCTGATCACTAGGGAGAGCGTGTGTGCGCGGACAATCAGGCAAAGACTAGGCCAGGCTCAGTTAGGATGTTGTCTCCAGTTGAACACCATGCCGACAGTCGCATATGACGGATGGCCACTTGGGCAAGGTCCAAGAGGCCTATCGGCACCAGCGGAATCATGTCCCCCACCAAGAGCGAGTGCCTTCAGGAGAGCAGTCGGGAGAAGGAACAGAGAAAACCTGCGATGGGCGAGGAATTCTCAGTCCAAATACTCCAACACCACAATTGGACATTTTAATATATGCACGTGTGAGTATGCTCACAGGTTTGTAGAGGTTTGTTGTGTGTAGAGCAGTCCTATGAGGAGGCCTTCCAACCGCGAGTAGGTCGGAAGGCCTCCTCATAGGACTGCTCCTGGGCATGGCCAAGGGGGCCATCAGCCGGTCCAGGCAGTAGGCGGTCAAGGGGGTCATTCAGCCCAACTGCCTGCCTCTCTTCCGCGGTTACATCCGAGCCAGGGTGCCTCTGGAGATGGTGCA
Source organism: Pristiophorus japonicus (assembly GCF_044704955.1). Classification (NCBI taxonomy): domain Eukaryota; kingdom Metazoa; phylum Chordata; class Chondrichthyes; family Pristiophoridae; genus Pristiophorus; species Pristiophorus japonicus. The sequence continues at coordinate 25,806,188 of NC_091993.1, forward strand.
CGCGGTGTCCACCGGTACGCTCACGGCCTTCCGCGAGAGGTGGGCACCGGAGGGACTGGAGTGCATCATCACCCCCGGCAAACAAATTTTAATTTAATTTAAGTTTACTGTCTAAAGTTCAATTTGTTTAAGTCTGTCGATTTTAGTGCCCCCCTTTAATCAGGGGGCACTTGTATTAAAGTTTGCAACAAAATAGTTGTAGAGCTGTTGAGTTGGGAGTGGCTTAGCCAGTCATGTGATGTTCACAAGACTCAATAAAACCCCAGCCAGTTGGGTTCGGGGGAACCATGATGAGACAGGTGGTTGTGAGACTGATGGATGAACTGGTAATGTGTAGTGTGATTGTTAAACCTTTTGCTAATAAACCAACTAGTTCTTAATAGCAATGTGTTGCTATGAATTCTTAAGCTAAAGAACCCCTGAAGCAAATACATTCCAGACACCTCTTGTAATTCCCGTGGTTTTATCCACATTTGGTTCTATTTTCTGACTAGAACATTTCTTCTTACTAAATGCGAACACACCCAGAAGGGGCCTGGAAGCAATAAAATGTTTCAACGCAAAATGTTTCCAGACTTTTATGTTCTTTTGGTTTAGTCGGACTGATTAGCAGGGAGTCCCTTGGAGCCCGGCTGTTCCCCGTGGGTGAGCGTTTGTCCTGTTCTTTAAGGGTGTTCTCTCTTCGCCTTGCATCTCCCTGCAGGTTACATGAACAGCTCTCTTTCCTGTTTCCATTTAAAGGTGACAGTTCCTGCGGGAACACGGGAATCCCTGCAGATACGAGACCACCAAATTGCCACCCAAATTGAAAATTAAGATTTTTGAGAAAAAACTATTCTTTCCTATTTTTTTGCAGAGGAATTAAAATATTGATAGCCACGGGCTTTCCGATTTGGAGAGCCATTATACCAGGTGCCCCCAGGGCTCAAAGGGTTAATTTATGAAGATAGGTTGCATAAACTTGCCTTGTATTCCCCTGGGTATAGAAGGTTGAGCGGTGATCTAAACAACAACTTGCATTGATGTAGTGCCTTTTACATGTCCCAAGGTGCTTCACAGGAGCGATTATCAAACAAAATTTGACACCGAGCCACATAGGAGGTATTATGACAGGTGACCAAAAGCTTGTTCAAAGAGGCGGGTTTTAAGAAGGGTCTTAAAGGAGGAGAGAGGTGTAGAGAGGCGGAGAGGCAGAGAGGGTTAGGGAGCTTAGGACCTAGGCGGCTGAAGGCTCGGCCGTCAACGGTGGAGAGAATCTATGTTTAAAATAGTAGGTCAGCCTGAAAGATTCAATAGCGTTGATAAACATAAGAACATAAGTAATAGGAGCAGGAGGAGGCCATTTGGCCCCTTGAGCCTGCTCCGCCATTCAATAAGATCATAGCTGATCTGATCTTGGCCTCAACACTTCCCTGCCTGTTCCCCATAACCCTTGACTCCCCTGTAGTTTAAAAATCAGTCTCTCTCCACCTTGAATATATTCAATGACCCAGCCTCCACCGCTCTCTGGGGCAGAGAATTCCAAAGATTCACGACCCTCTGAGTGAAGAAACTATTTCATCTGGTGAGGTAATACAGAACATGATCTTAAAATTAGATTCAGGAGTGTAATCAGGAAGCAGTTCTTCACACAAGCGGCTATGGAAATTTGGAACTCTCTCCCCCAAATAGCTGTGGATGCTGGGCCAAGACTGAGATCGTTAGGTGGGGGTATCAAGGGATATGGACCAAAGGCAACAATGGGGGGCACGGTATAGATTAGCCATAATCTAATTGAATGGTGGAACTTGCGCAGCTCCTCTGCCCCGATATCGCCGCTTGATCTTGGTTAACCCTTGCCACTGGACCAAGACCTAGCTCTGTCAGGCCCGTGTGGTGGCTGGTGTGCAACGGTCACCCCACGTTAAAAATATCCACGCACAGGCATCTTCCATCTTTCAGTATGTAACCTGGAATATCAGGTCCTTCATTGAAACACCTGTGAACTCATCCCTTTTTGGTGTGGAAGCAAGTCATCCTTGTTTCATGGGACTGCTTATGAAGATGATGAGGAATGGTGGAAGAGGCTCGAGGGGCTAAATGGCCTACTCCTGTTCCTGTGCACCGTTTATGCATGTGATATAGCGGGAGGCAGCCTGTATGTTGAATGAGAACCAGTGCTCCTTTCTGTCCTCCATCCCAATCTCAGCTGACTTGCACTGAGCATGCTGGGATATGGTCTCACACTTAAGGTAGGCCCACATCAGCTTGCCCATCTGCCTGTCATGTATGCACCCGTGAGTATGCTCACAGGTTTGTAGAGCTGTTGCATTGTGAGTGGCTTAGCCAGTCACGTGACATTCGCAAGACTCAATAAAACCCCAGTCAGTTGGGTCTAGGTCATCCACGATGAGGTATGCAGTTGTGAGCCTAGTAGATGAACTGGTAATGTGTAGTGTGATTGTTAAACCTTTGTTAATAAACCAACTAGTTCTTAATATCAATGTGTTGCTATGGATTATTAAACCCATGAAGCAAATACATTACACTACTCATTTATCAAGGGTAAGTTTTGACTGGCTATTTGTAAGGATCACAACCCGGTCTACTCTGCCTTCAAATACAAGAGTTATTGGATAATGATCAGGCGATAAGGAATTTGGGATGATTTCTCCCATCCCTAGCTCAGGAGTATGGAATACTAACTGGAACAGCCCCAATTGGTATCAGCTAACCTAGCACAAGCTGGGGATTCAAACATGGGGGCTTCCTGGCCATTATGGGTTGGTATCACACCAGAAGGGTAGATTTATTCCATGAGGTCATTGGAGGAGTGGGTACAAGTAGTTGACATACAGGAGCTGGCAATCCTCTCTTAGAGCCTTACCCAATGGGACAGAAATACTTGCATTTATATAGTTCACAACCTCAGGACATCCCAAAGCGCTTTACATCCAATTAAGTTACTTTTGAAGTGCAGTCACTGTTGCAATGTAGGAAACGTGGCAGCCAATTTGCGCACAGCAAGCTCCCACAAACAGCAATGTGATAATGACCAGGTAATCTGTTTTTGTGATGTTGATTGAGGGATAAATATTAGCTCAGGATACTGGGGATAACTCCCCTGCTCTTCTTCAAAATAGTGCCATGGGATCTTTTATATCCACCTGAGAGAGCAGTCGTGGCCTTGGTTTAATGCCTCATCTGAAAGATGGCACCTGCAACAATGCAGCACTCCCTCAACACGGCACTGGACTGTCAGCCTAGAATTTTGTGCTCAAGTCTCTGAACACAAGAACATAAGAATTAGGAACAGGAGTAGGCCATCTAGCCCCTCGAGCCTGCTCCGCCATTCAATAAGATCATGGTTGATCTGGCCGTGGACTCAGCTCCACTTACCCGCCCGCTTCCCGTAACCCTTAATTCCCTTATTGGTTAATAATCTATCTATCTGTGATTTGAATACATTCAATGAGCTCGCCTCAACTGCTTCCTTGGGCAGAGAATTCCACAGATTCACAACCCTCTGGGAGAAAAAATTCCTTCTCAACTCAGTTTTAAATTGGCTCCCCCGTATTTTGAGGCTGTGCCCCCTAGTTCTAGTCTCCCCGACCAGTGGAAACAACCACTCTGCCTCTATCTTGTCTATCCCTTTCATTATTTTAAATGTTTCTATAAGATCACCCCTCATCCTTCTGAACTCTAACGAGTAAAGACCCAGTCTACTCAATCTATCATCATAAGGTAACCCTCTCATCTCCGGAATCAGCCGAGTGAATTGTCTCTGTACCCCCTCCTTCCTTAAGTAAGGTGACCAAAACTGCACGCAGTACTCCAGGTGCGGCCTTACCAATACCCTATACAGTTGCAGCAGGACCTCCCTGCTTTTGTACTCCATCCCTCTCGCAATGAAGGCCAACATTCCATTCACCTTCCTGATTACCTGCTGCACCTGCAAACTAACTTTTTGGGATTCATGCACAAGGACCCCCAGGTCCCTCTGCACCTCAGCATGTTGTAATTTCTCCCCATTCAAATAATATTCCCTTTTACTGTTTTTTTTTCCCAAGGTGGATGACCTCACACTTTCCGACATTGTATTCCATCTGCCAAATCTTAGCCCATTCGCTTAACCTATCCAAATCTCTTTGCAGCCTCTCTGCTTTCCCACTAATCTTTGTGTCATCTGCAAATTTTGTTACACTACACTCTGTCCCCTCTTCCAGGTCATCTATGTATATTGCAAACAGTTGTGGTCCCAGCACCGATCCCTGTGGCACACCACTAACCACCGATTTCCAACCCGAAAAGGACCCATTTATCCCGACTCTCTGCTTTCTGTTCACCAACCAATTCTCTATCAATGCAAATGCATTTCCTCTGACTCCGCATACCTCTATCTTCTGCAGTAACCTTTTGTGTGGCATCTTATCGAATGCTTTTTGGAAATCTAAATACACCACATCCATCGGTACACCTCTATCCACCATGCTCGTTATATCCTCAAAGAATTCCAGTAAATTAGTTAAACATGATTTCCCCTTCATGAATCCATGCTGCGTCTGCTTGATTGCACTATTCCTATCTAGATGTCCCACTATTTCTTCCTTAATGATAGTTTCAAGCATTTTCTAACCTACAGATGTTAAACTAACCGGCCTATAGTTACCTGCCTTTTGTCTGCCCCCTTTTTTAAACAGAGGCGTTACATTAGCTGCTTTCCAATCCACTGGTACCTCCCCAGAGTCCAGAGAATTTTGGTCGATTATAACGAATGCATCTGCTATAACTTCCGCCATCTCTTTTAATACCCTGGGATGCATTTCATCAGGACCAGGGGACTTGTCTACCTTGAGTTCCATTAGCCTGTCCAGCACTACCCCCCTAGTGATAGTGATTGTCTCAAGGTCCTCCCTTCCCACATTCCTGTGACCAGCAATTTTTGGCATGGTTTTTGTGTCTTCCACTGTGAAGACCGAAGCAAAATAATTGTTTAAAATCTCAGCTATTTCCACATTTCCCATTATTAAATCCCCCTTCTCATCTTCTAAGGGACCAACATTTACTTTAGTCACTCTTTTCCGTTTTATATATCTGTAAAAGCTTTTACTATCTGTTTTTTATGTTTTGCGCAAGTTTACCTTCGTAATCTATCTTTCCTTTCTTTATTGCTTTTTTAGTCATTCTTTGCTGATGTTTAAAATTTTCCCAATCTTCTAGTTTCCCACTAACCTTGGCCACCTTATACGCATTGGTTTTTAATTTGATACTCTCCTTTATTTCCTTGGTTATCCACGGCTGGTTATCCCTTCTCTTACCGCCCTTCTTTTTCACTGGAATATATTTTTGTTGCGCACTATGAAAGAGTTCCTTAAAAGTCCTCCACTGTTCCTCAATTGTGCCACCGTTTAGTCTGTGTTTCCATTCTACTTTAGCCAACTCTGTCCTCATCCCACTGTAGTCTCCTTTAAACATAGTACGCTCGTTTCTGACACAACTTCCTCACCCTCAATCTGTATTACAAATTCAACCATACTGTGATCACTCATTCCGAGAGGATCTTTTACTTGGAGATCGTTTATTTTTCCTGTCTCATTACACAGGACCAGATCTAAGATAGCTTGCTCCCTTGTAGGTTCTGTTACATACAGTTCTAAGAAACAATCCCGTGTGCATTCTATGAATTCCTCCTCCAGGCTACCCCGTGCGATTTGAGTTGACCAATCGATATGTAGGTTAAAATCCCCCATGACTACTGCCGTTCCTTTTTCACATGCCTCCATTATTCCCTTGATTATTGCCCGCCCCACCGTGAAGTTATTATTTGGGGGCCTATAAACTACGCCCACCAGTGACTTTTTCCCCTTACTATCTCTAATCTCCACCCACAATGATTCAACATTTTGTTCATTAGAGCCAATATCGTCTCTCACAACTGCCCTGATATCATCCTTTATTAACAGAGCTACCCCACCTCCTTTCCCTTCTTGTCTATCTTTCCGAATTGTCAGATACCCCTGTATGTTTAATTCCCAGTCTTGGCCACCCTGCAACCATGTTTCTGTAATGGCCACCAAATCATACCCATTTGTAATGATTTGTGCCGTCAACTCATTTACTTTATTTCGAATGCTGCGTGCGTTTAGGTAGAGTGTTTTAATCCTAGTTTTTAAACCATGATTTTTAGTTTTGACCCCTCCTGCAGCCCCTTTATATTCAGTGGCCTTTTTTGTTTTTTGCCTTGGGTTTCTCTGCCCTCCACTTTTACTCATCTCCTTTCTGTCTTTTGCTTTTGTCTCCTTTTTGTTTCCCTCTGTCTCCCTGCATTGGTTCCCATCCCCCTGCCATATTAGTTTAACTCCTCCCCAACAGCACTAGCAAACACTCCCCCTAGGACATTGGTTCCGGTCCTGCCCAGGTGCAGACCGTCCGGTTTGTACTGGTCCCACCTCCCCCAGAACCTGTTCCAATGCCTCAGGAATTTGAAGTGGGACTTGACCCCACAACCTTTTGACTCATAGAGGCGAGAGTGCTACCCACTGAGCCACAGCTGACACTGAGCAGGGAGACAATCAGGCTGGAGGTCAGCCTGTCCAATTTTCATTAACATTAATAACAGGAAAAGTGGTCTGGGCTGTGAATCAGGAGTGTCCACCCTCATCGCCTGATTATCCAATCTGCCGACTGTCGAATGGGACCACTCACCTTTGCAGTTTACCTCACAGAATAACAAAAGTCTGTGCTGGTTAAGATGCAGGTAACTTATGCTTCTCTTGTTTATCATGCCATCTGAACCCCTCAATCAGACTATGTGTTGCAACCACTGCCGCGTATTTTAGGGAGTAAAACAGCCAAAGACAGAATCTGACAGAGACATTTTCACATCATTGCTGTGACTGGTAATCTCTTCTCCTCTGAGTTATCAGGAGGCATTTCATTGAGATAAAGTGGAATCAGCCTGACCTTGGGCATTCTCCAAAACGGAGGCAATTATGAGAATTGCAGTTTAAAAAAAAAATCATGGAACAAAATATCTGGAAGTATTGCTGCCTTTCGATTGGATCGCTGATAACCGACTTAATAAGTCATCCGTAATGCTTTGGGTTCAGGGTTACAAGATATGCATTCGTCTCTCCAGGTTCGACTTCTCCAACCTTCTCCTTATTGACTTCACACAAGCTCCACCTCATCGAAAACTCTTCCACTACCATTCTGTCCCGCTCCCCCACCAACCCTGTCCTCATCATCTCCCGATGTTTGAATTCAAAATCCTCACCTTCATTTACAAATTCTTCCATAGCCTCGCTCCTCCCTGCCTCTGCCACCGTCTCTGGCCCTATGTTACCATCCTATCGGAACTCCTTCACGGCAAACGAGCCAAAGGTGGGCAGAGGAAACGTTACAAGGACACCCTCAAAGCCTCCCTGATAAAGTACATCATCCCCACTGACACCTGGGAGTCGCTGGCCAAAGACCACCCTAAGTGGAGGAAGTGCATCTGGGAGGGCGCTGAGCACCTCGAGTCTCATCGCCGAGAGCATGCAGAAATCAAGCGCAGGCAGCGGAAAGAGCGTGCGGCAAACCAGTCCCACCCTTCCCTTACCCTCAACAACCTGTGACAGGGACTGTGGTTCTCGTATTGGACTGTTCAGCCACCTAAGAACTCATTTTAAGAGTGGAAGCAAGTCTTCCTCAATTCTGAGGGACTGCCTATGATGATGATGACCATCCTGTGCCTTCTACTCTTTCAAGTCCGGCTTCCTTTGCAACTATCTCCACCCCACCACATGCCCACCTTCCTTTCTTATGCTCCGCCTTCTCTGATGGGGCTTTCAGCTTTAAATTTTTTTTTATTTGTTCATGGTACCCACCCCAGAGGGCCAAGCGTCTCAGCAGGTGATCTAATTGGGGTTGGTCCATCACAGTTGAGCCCAAACGTGTCCTCATAGAACATCCACTCGGATAGCAATGAGCAGCAAGACCCTGGCCAATTCCTCTCCCTCCTGCTCAGGAGTGTTAGAGGCCTTTAATAGAACCCACGCCAATGCCCCAGTTGGCCTTTATTGCAAGGGGGATAGAGTATAAAAGCAGAGAAGTCCTGCTACAACTGTACAGGGTATTGGTGAGGCCACACCTGGAATACTGCGTACAGTTTTGGTCACCGTATTTAAGGAAGGATATACTTGCTTTGGAGGCTGTTCAGAGAAGGTTCACTGGGTTTGATTCCGGAGATGAGGGGGTTGACTTATGAGGATAGGTTGAGTAGGTTGGGCCTATACACATTGGAGTTCAGAAGAATGAGAGGTGATCTTGTTGAAACTTATAAGATAATGAGGGGGCTTGACAAGGTGGATGCAGAGAGAATATTTCCACTCATTGGGGAAACTAAAACTAGGGGACATAGTCTTAGAATAAGGGGCTGCCCATTTAAAACTGAGATGAGGAGGAATTTCTTCTCTCAGAGGGTTGTAAAGCTGTGGAATTCTCTGCCCAGAGAGCTGTGGAGGCTGGGTCACTGAATATATTTAAGGCGGAGATAGGCAGATTTTTGAGCGATAAGGAAATAAAGGGTTATGGGGAGCGGGCAGGGAAGTGGAGCTGAGTCCATGATCAGATCAGCCATGAACTTATTGAATGGTGGAGTAGGCTCGAGGGGCCAAATGGCCGACTCCTGCTTCTATTTCTTATGTTCTTATGTTCTTAAGATCAGCTAACTCAGCACAGACGAGGATTCACACCTGGGTCCATCCTGGTTCAATATGGCTCAATACTCCCTGATTGATGTTCAGCACCAGATACCACCTGGAATGTTTTAATCATTTCCGTTTAATGTTTATATTTTACACTCATTGGAGTAGATCGCGATTTGGTGCGATGCTGTGGAATGGGCGAGAGCGAGTGAGCAGCCCATCTCACAACTCTCCCGATGTTTATTTCCATTGAGGTCGTCGCGAGAAATGTAAAACAGCCTGTCGACTCGCCATATAGCTTTACACTATTGTACGCAGTCAAGATTGAGCCCACCGTTCTCTGCTTTAACTGGACGTGAAACAAACATTTACAAAGTGCCTCGTTTTATCTGTCGTTTATTTAAAAAATTTAGGAGCCCCGCATCGTCCTGAGGAAAAGTGTAACTTTTCTTGCCAATTTCATTCTCGGAATCCTCCGCTTTTCTAAATACTATTGTGGTTACATCACTTTAAAATGTAACATATTCCAATGGACTCTCACTGTTAACCTTGCTTGCCTAAAATGAACTTTCTAATCTCATGGCAGAACCTATATTCGGGGCTGCAATCACCGGTAGTTTCTAGCACTTAGAACCTTTGCATGAGCCTCATCATCGACCCTTCCTGATCCAGTGATCCAGGAGTATAGTAACATCGAAATTTATGGCACAGAAGGAGGCCATTCGGCCCATCGTGTCCGCGCCGGCCGAAAGAGAGCTATCCAGCCTAATCCCACTTTCCAGCTCTTCGTCCGTAGCCCTGTAGGTTACGGCACTTCAAGTGCACATCCAAGTACTTTTTAAATGCGATGAGGGTTTCTGCCTCTACCACCCTTTCAGGCAGTGAGTTCCAGACCCCCACCCCCCTCTGGGTGAAGAAACGTTTCCTCGCCTCCCCTCTAATCCTTCCACCAATTACTTTAAATCTATGCCCCCTGGTTATTGGCCTCTCTACTAAAGAAACATAGGAACAGGAGGAGGCCATTCAGCCTCTCGAGCCTGTTCTGCCATTCAATGAGATCATGGCTGATCTGTGACCTAACTCATATACCTGCCTTTGTCCCATATCCCTTAATACTTCTGGTTAGCAAAAAGCTATGAATCTCAGATTTAAAATTAACAATTGATCTAGTATCAATTACCATTTGCGGAAGAGAGTTCCAAACTTCTACCGCCCTGTGTGTGTAGAAGTGTTTCCTAACTTCACTTCTGAAAGGTCTGGCTTTAATTTTTAGATTATGCCCCCTAGTCCCAGAGTCCCCAACCAGCGGAAATAGTCTCTCTCTGTCAACCCTCTCTGTTCTCCTTAATATCTTGAAAACTTTGATCAGATCACCCCTTAACCTTCTAAATTCTAGGGAATACAACCCTAATTTGTGTAATCTCTCCTTGTAACTTAACCTTGAAGCCCAGGTATCATTCTGGTAAACCTACGCTGCACTCCCTCCAAGGCCAATATATCCTCCCTGGTGTGGTGCCCAGAACTGCTCACAGTGCTCCAGGTGTGGGCTAACCAGGGCTTTGTATAGCTGCAGCAGTATAAGAACATAAGAAATAGGAGCAGGAGTCGGCCATTTGGCTCCTCGAGCCTGCTCCGCCATTCAATAAGATCATGGCTGATCTGATAGTGTATTGTATTCCAATCCTCGGGATATAAAGGCCAGCATTCCATTAGAATTTTTGATTATTTGATTATTTTTTGTTCCTGAAATAAACATGTTTCCAAGAGGTATACTTCCTTAGCAATGGAACAATCCATACACTGCCACACCCAGGGGGCGATTATAACTCACTGAAACTGAATACATCTTCTCCAATTCCACCATGCAATTTTCACAAACAACTTTTATTATCCTTCAGTTATCTTAGGAACTTTAAACTAATAAAACACAGGTCTGTGCCAAGATCTGTAACCGAATCAGATACCTTGTTTGGCTCTCCCCTTGCTTTGAATTATTGTAATTATATCACAGTCATTGTTTAAAGTCGTTTCACTATTCTTTGCGGAAATGCGCTTACTGGACCCAGTTAGGTGAGTTTCAGGTATTTAATGACACTGACCTGAATCTAATTTGGCACTTCGTGTCTGCTTCGCCATCTGCTGCACAGATTGCTCTATCAGAAAGAAAGACTTGGATTTATATAGCGCCTTTCACATCCCAAAGCGCTTTACAGCCAATGATGTTTTGGAATGTAGTCACTGTTGTAATGTGGGAGACACGGCAGTCAATTTGCGCACAGCAAGCTCCCACAAACAGCAATGTGATAATGACCGGGTAATCTGTTTTTTTTGTTATGTGGGTTGAGGGATAAATATTGGCCAGGACACCAGAGAAAACCCCCCTGTTCTTTCAAAATAGTGCCATGGGATTTTTGCATCCACCTGAGAGCAGACGTCGCCTCGGTTTAACGTCTCATCTGAAAGACGGCACCTCCAACAGTGCAGCACTCTCTCATCACTGCACTGGGAGAGTCAGCCTAGATTTTTTTCATGCTCAAGTCCCTGGAGTGGGACTTGAACCCACAACCTTCTGACTCCGAGACAAGTGTGCTACCCACTGAGCCACAGCTGACACTATCCATTCTGTACCTTATTTCGAAAGAAGATTAATTGCCCCCCCACCCCACTCATGCTGCACACATAGAATTCTCCACAGCTCTTCCCCTGAGCACTGCATTGCAGTGATCGGGACCCGGGAGAGGCGTGAGTTCGGGGCCAGAAGAGGCGAGGGCCCAGGGGCAGCACAGGCCAGCCCACACTGTGATATGTGCGCGCACTAGGTCCGTGCAGAAGAGCTGGTCTCCAGTCGTCTTGGGTAATCCTTGCCACTGGACCAAGACCTAGCTCTGTCAAGCCCATGTGGTGGCTAGTGGGCAACGACCACCACACGTTAAAAAAATCCACGCACAGGCATCTTCCACCCTTCAACATGTAGTTCGGGATCTGGAATATTAGGTCCTTCATTGAAACACCTGTGAACTCATCCCTTTTTGGCGTGGAAGCAAGTCATCCTCGTTTCGAGGGATCGCCTATGATGATGCATTGCAGACGTACCTCCAGTGAACATTCACGCTGCCACAAACATTACCTTTGCCGCAAGTGGATAATAAAGTGCATTCTTTACACGTGATGTAATGCCTCGCTCAATTGGCCCTTTGTCACATGTGAGCCTAGCCCATGAGTGTCGGCGGGCTAGTCTACCATGGGTAGCGGCGTGGCTGGGTATGGTCCCGCCCCCATCTGATGTCCACATGCACACTTTCCAGCAACGGTCACTGGATAGTGGTCAGAAGCAGGAGGTACCTGCAAGGATTTGTCCCCTTCTTAGCCCAAGAGTGCTCAGGTCCAACTGTAGCACCTTCACCCCTTGCATGCTTTAAAAAAAATTATAGATCAGCATGATAAGGAATATTATTCCTAGTTATGACACCAGGCATCCTGGAGAACTGAATGACACAGTTAAAGAAATCGATCAACATCATCAAAACAGATTAACCGATCATTATCTCACTGCTGTTTGTGGGAGCTTGCTGTGCACAAATCGGCTGCTGCATTTCCCACATTACAACAGTGACTACTTAGAAATTGCTTCTTAGGCTGTAAGGCTGTTTGGGACGTTCTGAGGTCAAGAAAAGAGGTATGGAAATGCAAAAACAACAACAACTTGTGTTTATATAGCACCTTTAACGATGTAAAACATTCCCAGGGTGTTTCACAGGAACATAACCAATCAAAATTTGACACTGCACCATGTGAAGAGATATTAGGACAGGCGACCAAAAGCTTGGTCAAAGAGGTAGGTTTTAAGGAGTGGCTTAAAGGAGGAGAGAGAGGTAGGGAGGCGGAGACGTTTAGGGAGGGAGTTCCAGAGCTTAGAGAGCTGAAATTTAAGTCATTTCTTTCTTAAAGCCACTTATACACAGGCACGTGTTTGGCTGGGCAGGAGAGGGTGTCCATGCTCTGGCTGCACCCTTTACAATGCCTTGTTAAAGAGAGAGACGGTTTTAGCAATGGAAACTCTGAGCTGGAGGCATCTTCTCCTGAAATCCTAAATAAACAAGCGCCTTGTATAAACACACCTTCAGCTCATCCATCCGGAAAGAAAAATAAACTACAAGCCCTCCACATAATATCCAGCTGCCTCCTAGGTGACTTAAAAAAAAATCATTTTTCTGGGATATGGGTGTTGTTAGCAAGGCCGGCATTTGTTGCCCCACTTGTTGTCTTTGAGAAGGTGGTGGTGAGCCACCTTCTTGAATCGCTGCAGTCCCATGTGGTGAAGGGGCTCCCACAGTGCTGTTAGGGAGGAATTTCCAGGATTTTGACCCAGCGATGATGAAGGAACGGCCGATATATGTCCGTCGGGTGTGATGTGTGACTCGGACGGGGATTTAAGGTTGGCGGTGTTCCCATGCACCAGATGCCCTTGTCTTTCTAGGTGGTGGAGGTTGCGGGTGTAATGTATACCCCTGTGAGGATGCTCACAGGTTTGTAGAGCTGTTGCATTGTGAGTATGGCGGAGATGCACTATTGGCACGAGTGCATGACCTCATCTCTCTCATCTGGAGGGAGGAGAACATGTCTGGAGATCTCAGAGATGTTGTAACCGTGACCATCTTTAAAAAAGGGGACAAGTCTGACTGCGGCAACTACAGAGGACTCGCCCTGTTATCAGCCACTGGGAAAGTCGTTGCTAGAGTCCTCCTCAGCTGTCTTCTCCCTGTGGTTGAGGAGATCCTCCCAGAGTCACAGTGCGGATTTCATCCACTATGGGATACAACGGACGTGATTTTTACAGCGCGACAGCTGCAAGAAAAATGTGGGAACCAGCACCAACCCTTTGACCTGTGACAGAGACTGTAATTGGACTGTTCAGTCACCTAAGAACTTATTTTTAGAGTGGATGCAAGTCTTCCTCTATTTCAAGGGACTGCCTATGATGATGCATTGTGAGTGGCTTAGCCAGTCACGTGATGTTCACAAGACTCAATAAAACCCCAGCCAGTTGGGTCTAGGTCATCCACGACGAGGCAGGTGGTTGTGAGCCTAGTGGATGAACTGGTAATGTGAAGTGCGATTGTTAAACCTTTGCTAATAAACCAACTAGTTCTTAATAGCAATGTGTTGCTGTGAATTCTTAACCAAAGAACCCGTGAAGCACATACATTACAGCGGGTTTGGGAAATGCTGCTGAAGAAGCCTCCAGCCATCATCAGTGTGAGGCAGGCTTGAGGTACCAGCTGAATTATTCCTGCCCATCATTTTTGTATGTTCCAGAAAAAGGGTTTGTCTCAAATGGCCGCCTGTCCCGATTTGAACTGCAGAGTCTGGTTTTGTGGAGCAGGTTCCTGCTAATTTGCAGCAAGATTGTGGTATTCAATCGCCATGTCATGTGAACGTCAAACAATCCATGTGCACATGCATGGACGATGTGTCCATGGGTCTGTCTGTCGCGGCCTGTGGGCATGTGAGGGCACACCCGACACTCCCGCTGTAATGTATTTGCTTCAAGGGTTCTTTGCTTAAGACATTGCTATTAAGAACCAGCTCGTTTATTAATAAAGGTTTAACAATCACACTACACATTACCAGTTCATCCACTGGGCTCACAACTGCATACCTCATAAGAACATAAGAACATATGCTACCAATTCTTTGGTGAAACCTTTGAGGAACATTTCATGTCTCTGATATGCCATTCAGTCAGGTCCAAGCATCAGGTAAGCATCATACCCTGTCATGCATCCTCTCAATACATATAGGGGGAGGTAACCTTTCGGGGGCGGGACTGTAATCACTCAGCCTGGAAGTTCCGCCCCGACGTGGAATTGGACCGTGTGCCCCTCAAAGGAAGCGAATCGCTGTCTCCGGCACTCCACTTCCTTCGAGGGGTGCTCCCGGGGCGGATGCTCCACATAGCGCCAACAAACTGCAACGCACCTCCCCTGCTGAGCCGGCACGACCCGGGACGACCCGGGCAAACAGCCAGGCCCCCAAGGCGGAGTGCCGGGCCATACGATGGCGATTCGGTCCAGGCCGGGGCCGAACATTGTCGGGCAAACGCAAGAGTCGGCTGACCAATAAAGATGGCGGCCCGGAAAGCTGGCGTTGACATCCGCCCGCGCCAGTCTCGTGCACAGCGGCTGGGAGGGGGTGGGGTCAGTGCACATGGCGATGATGTCATTGCCGGTAGTGCGCCAGCCTAGGGCGTTAGCCACGGGTTGCCAGACAACGCCCCCCCAAACCTCTGGGGCCATTTTCCAGGAGGCGGTAGCCCCCCCTCCCCGGACAAAAATACCATTATGCCCCGTTAGCGCCCCCCCCGCAGGTGCTAACCAGGCTATAAAATGGGGCAATTTCGCCCCCATAGAATATGCACATTGGTCAGAATCTATTACAGGGCAATGCCAACATGGTTAAATGGTTTATTACTTTATTTTTTGGGCACTAAGGGAATCAAAGGTTATAGGTGAAGTGCGGGAAGGTGGAGTTGAGGTCAAGGATCAGCCATGATCTTATTGAATGGTGGAGCAGGCTCGAGGGGCCGAATGGCCGACTCCTGCTCCTATTTCTTATGTTCATTATATTTCCAGTTTTCTGCCCTCCTCTTGTAAAGACACTGATCAGAAAGAAAGAGAAAGTTCTACTGAATAAGTCATGGACGGTGGATTGGTGAGAGATAAAGGAGTTGTGAAAGAGGTGTGGTTGGGGGGGGAGGGGGGGTGTGCGGGGGGTCCTAAAAGTAATTGCCCTCAGTCACTGGCAGGACTCTGGATGGCAAAACGGGCAAAACTGAGAAATACTTTCATTTATATAACGCCTTTCACGACCACCGGACGTCCCAAAGCCAAAGTGCTTTACAGCCAGTGATGTCCTATTGAAATGTAGCCTGCAGCCAAGTTGCGCATAGCAAGCTCCCAGAAACAGAAATGTGATAATAATCTGTTTTTATTTGTTATGTTGATTGAGAGATAAATATTGGCCCAGGAAACCAGGGAGAACCGCCTGCTCTTCTTCAAAATAGTGCCATGGGATCTTTTACATCCACCTGAGAGAGCAGACGGGGTCTCGGTTTAACGTCTCATCCTAAAGACGGGACCTCCGACAGTGCAGCACTCCCTCAGCACTGCACTGGACTGTCAGCCTGGATTTTTGTGCTCAAGTCCCTGGAGTGGATCTTGAACCCACGACCTTCTGACTCAGAGGCGAGAGTGCTGCCCACTGAGCCACATCTGACACTCAAACAGAACAAAGTCACAGAGTTAGTTGCCACACATTAACATTGAGGTTGTGTCTCTTTTTCCCCCAACATGTCATGGAAACAACAGTAGCCGTGACGAATGTTCTTGAGATGGTAACATTAATGTTCTTTGGAATGGCTTGCTGCTTCTCTCCTGCTACAAGTGTGACAGGAGAAAGGCTTTCTTATGTGCTCAAGACCCTAGAGTGGGACTTGAACCCACAACCTTCTGACCCCGAGGCAAGGGTACTACCCACTGAGCCACGGCTGGCACTGCGAGGCAACTGATGCTAGATCAATTGCTAATTGTAAATCTGAGATTGGCAGATTTTTGTTAACCAATGGTATTGAGGGATACGCGGCAAAGGCATTTAAATGGAGTTCGTTCGCAGATCAGCCGTGATCTCATGGAATGGCGGAACAGGCTCGAAGGGCTAAATGGCCTCCTCCTGTTCCTGCGTTTCTAGAATTAGAAAAAAATAATCTGTCAACAACATCCAGACTGCAGGGAGAAGGCTCCATAGCTTTAATTGTCAGCCGTGGCTCAGTGGGTAGCACTGAGTCAGAAGGTTGTGGGTTCATATTCCCACTCCAGGGACTTGAGCACATAAATCCAGGCTGACACTCCAGTGCAGTGCTGGCCAAATGGCACTAATTCGAAGAAGAGCAGGAGAGTTATCCCTGGTGTCCTGGTCAATATTTATCCCTCAATCGACATAACAAAATCAAAGATTATCTGGTCATTATCACATTGATGTTTGTGGGAGCTTGCTGTGCACAAATTGGCTGCCACGCTTCCTAAGTTACATAAGAACATAAGAAATAGGAGCAGGAATAGGCCATACGGCCCCTCGAGCCTGCTCCGCCATTCAATAAGATCACGGTTAATCTGATCATGGACTCAGCTCCATTTCCCCGCTCGCTCCCCATAACCCTTTATCCCCTTATCGTTTAAGAAACTGTCTATTTCTGTATTAAATTTAGTCAATGTCCCGGCTTCCACAGCTCTCTGACGCAGCGAATTCCACAGATTTACAACCCTCTGAGAGAAGAAATTTCTCCTCATCTCAGTTTTAAATGGGCAGCCCCTTATTCTAAGATCATGCCCTCTAGTTCTAGTCTTCCCCAACAGTGGAAACATCCTCTCTGCATCCACCTTGTCAAGCCCCCTCATAATCTTATATGTTTCGATAAGGTCACCTCTCATTCTTCTGAATTCCAATGAGTAGAGGTCCAACCTACTCAACCTTTCCTCATAAGTCAACCCCCTCATCCCCGGAATCAACCTAGTGAACCTTCTCTGAACTGCCTCCAAAGCAAGTATATCCTTTCGTAAATATGGAAACCAAAACTGCACGCAGTATTCCAGGTGTGGCTGTAGCAAGACTTCCCTGCTTTTATACTCCATCCCCTTTGCAATAAATGCCAAGATACCATTGGCTTTCCTGATCACTTGCTGTACCTACACACTATCCTTTTGTGTTTCAGGCACAAGTACTCCCAGGTCCCGCTGTACTGCGGCACTTTGCAATCTTTCTCCATTTAAATAATAACTTGCTCTTTGATTTTTTTTTCTGCCAAAGTGCATGATCTCACACTTTCCGACATTATACTCCATCTGCCAAATTTTTGCCCACTCACTTAGCCGGTCTATGTCCTTTTGCAGATTTTTTGTGTCCTCCTCACACATTGCTTTTCCTCCCATCTTTGTATCATCAGCAAACTTGGCTACATTACACTCAGTCCCTTCTTCCAAGTCATTAATATAGATTGTAAATAGTTGGGGTCCCAGCACTGATCCCTGCGGCACCCCACTAGTTACTGGTTGCCAACCAGAGAATGAACCATTTATCCTGACTCTCTGTTCTCTGGTAGTTAGCCAATCCTCTATCCATGCTAATATCGTGGATGACCTAGACCCAACTGACTGGGGTTTTATTGAGCCTTGTGACCATCACGTGACTGGCTAAGCCACTCTCAATGCAACAGCTCTACAACTATTTTGCATAGAAATTTAAAATCAAGTGCCCCCTTTTAGTAAGGGCACTAGAACCCACAAATTTCCAAATTAACTGGGAACTTTAAATGGTCAAATTAAATTAAAATTCTCTTCCCGGAGCTGATAATGCATTCCAGTCCCTCTGGCGCCCACCTCCCACTGAAGGCCGTGAGCGTACCGGTGGACACCGCGTGCTCTGTCTCCAGGGACACCCTGGCATGAACATAACTGCGGAAGAGAGGCAGGCAGTCGGACTGATCGACCCCCTCGACCGCCTGCTGCCTTGACCGGCTGATGGCGCCCTTGGCCAGGCCCAGGAGCAGCAACAGCTCTACAACTCTTTTGGGTTGAAGACAATTAAACATTAAATCAAGTGCCCCCTGAATAAAGGAGGGGTGGGCAGGATAGACACTCCAAACACTTTCAAGTGCCCTTTTTTGTTTTTTGTTTTTTGTTTTTTTGGGGGGGTTTTTGGGGCACTAAACCCACAAATTATATAAGTGCCCCCTGGCTAAAAGGGGCAAGGGCACTAAAACCTGACAATAAAACAAATTAAACTTTAAAACATATAAAATCAAATTAGACTTTGGTTGCCAGGGGTGATGATGCACTCCAGTCCCTCCGGCGCCTACCTCTCGCGGAAGGCCGTGAGCGTACCGTTGGACACCGCGTGCTCCATCTCCAGGGACACCCTGGCTCAGATGTAACCACGGAAGAGAGGCAGGCAGTCGGACTGATCGACCCCTTCGACCGCCTGCTGCCTGGACCGGTTAATGGCCCCCTTGGCCATGCCCCGGAGCAGCAACAGCTCTACAACTCTTTTTGGAAGAAAAAGTAAACATTAAACATTAAATCAAGTGTCCCCCGAGCTGGGGACACTCCAAACATTTTTCGAGGCCCTTTTTTAAGTTTTTTTTTGTTTTTTCTGTATTTTTTGGGGGGTTTTTTTGTGGTTTTTTGGGGGCATTAAATCATATTTTTTCAAGTGCCCCCTATAAAAGGGGAGGGGGACACTAAAACCAGCATTTAAAATAAATTAAACTTTAAAACATATAAAATCAAATTAAAATTTGGTTGCCGGGGGTAACGATGCACTCCAGTCCCTCCGGCGCCCACCTCTTGCGGAAGGCCGCGAGCGTACCGGTGGACACCGTGTGCTCCATCTCCAGGGACACCCTGGCGCGGATGTACGCGCAGAAGAGAGGCAGGCAGTCAGGTTGAACGACCCCCTCGACCGCCTGCTGCCTGGACCGGCAGATGGCACCCTTGGCCGTGCCCAGGAGCAGCAACAGCTCTACAAACCTGTGAGTATCCTCACAGGTACATATACTACACTTGCCTTGTGGTGTGGTTTAGCCAGCAGGTTCAGATCATAAGATGGTTAATGAGGGGAACTGAGGAGTCTTGTTAGGTCCCCTTCGAACATGGCTCTCCAGTGACTATATTGAGCGATGAATTCCCCCTACTTTGCTTCAGTCGTGGCTCAATGGGTATCACACTCGTTTCTGAGTCAGAAGGGTGTGGGTTCAAGTCCCACTCCAGGGACTTGAGCACATAAATCTAGGCTGACACTCCCAGTGCAGTGCTGAGGGAGCGCTGCACTGTCGGAGGTGCCATCTTTCGGATGAGACATTAAACCGAGGCCCCGACTGCTCTCTCAGGTGGATGTAAAAGATCCCATGGCACTATTTCGAAGAAGAGCAGGGGAGTTATCCCCGGTGTCCTGGCCAATATTTATCCCTCAACACAACAAAAAAACAGGTTATATGGTCATTATCACATAGCTGTTTGTGGGAGCTTGCTGTGAGCAAGTTGGCTGCCATGTTTCCCACATTACAACAGTGACTACATCCCAAAGCGTAGTTCATTGGCTGTAAAGCACTTTGAGACATCCGATGGTCATGAAAGGCGCTATATAAATGCAAGTCTTTCTTTCTTCCTCTGACCTGGAGATTGTGAAGAGTGCATTGTTCTCCCGCTACACAGTGAGACTGTATTGGTCCCTGATGTTTCGTCAAACCTTCCAGCTACCTTCTCCTTTGCCCGCTTCTTAATCTATTGCCAACAATTGACCCAAACTGTAAAAATGCCACAACTTTCTTTGTGATTCCTGAGTAATGTGCCCACATTCTGTTGGCTGTCACACCGTGGGTCAACCGGTATGGACACGATGGGCCGAATGGCCTCCTTCTGTGTCATAATTTTCTGTAATGATTCTCACTTATTTTCTTCTGCCGCTTTAGGCACCCTCAGCTTTAGAACGTCACCACTCGACAATCAGAAATTCGACAGATCCACACTCAACACTAGGTCACACACCCATATCGGTCCACGACACTCAGAGAACGGGCTGCTACGCAACTTATATCATTCCCCTACCATAAGAACATAAGCAATAGGAGCAGGAGTAGGCCATACGGCTCCTCGAGCCTGCTCCGCCATTCAATAAGATCATGGCTGATCCGATCATGGACTCAGCTCCACTTCCGTGCCTGCTCCCCATAACATAGAAAATAGAAAATAGGTGCAGGAGTAGGCCATTCAGCCCTTCGAGCCTGCACCACCATTCAATATGATCACGGCTGGTCATGCATTTCAGTACCCCATTCCTGCCTTCTCTCCATACCCCTTGATCCCTTTGTCGTAAGGGCGACATCTAACTCCCTTTTGAATATATCTAACGAACTGGTCTCAACAACTTTCTGTGGTAGAGAATTCCACATGCTCACAACTCTCTGAGTGAAGAGGTTTCTCCTCATCTCGGTCCTAAATGGCTTACCCCTTATCCTTAGACTGTGACCCCTGGTTCTGGACTTCACCAACATCGGGAACATTCTTCCTGCATCTAACCTGTCCAATCCCGTCAGAATTTTATATGTTTCTATGAGATCCCCTTTCATTCTTCGAAATTCCATTGAATATAAGCCTAGTCGATCCAGTCTTTCCCTTATTCCCTTAACGGTTAAGAAACTGTCTATCTCTGTCTTAAATTTATTCAATGTCCCAGCTTCCACAGCTCTCTGAGGCAGCGAATTCCACAGATTTACAACCCTCTGGGAGAAGAAATTCCTCCTCATCTCAGTTTTAAATGGGCGGCCCCTTAACCTAAGCTTATGCCCCCCTAGTTCTCGTCTCCCCTATCAATGGAGCCATCCTCTCTGCATCCACCATCGCCACTTGACACCAAGGAACAGATAAATGTAAGTCCACAAGGAAACTTCACCTTAAAACATGAACAATTGCCTCATAAGACAATTGCAAACAGCATAGCCACTCTCAGAGGTAAACGGAGAGTCTCAGAAATGCTAAACCAGTACTAATTTAACTTTGCGTTGTTTCCGTTTGGTTCCCAGTTTTTCCCCTTCTCTTACCACAGTGCAAGTTAAGCCGCTAATGCCCCTCACAAATCCCCCGGCTCTTCATCCTGCCAATGTGTGGCGTGGTGGCTCGTTTCAGCACTCTTGTGTCTGGCTGCATGTCAGCAGTGTACTGGAGCATATCATACAAACTCCTGCCCCCACCCCCCGCAGACAAGCTCCTCTTTACCGCTGTCTCCCCTGCGGCAATTAAAGGCAATTGCCGAAAAGGTTCACTTTGCATTCGGCCAAAACAAAGCACACACACGCACCCGGGTAATCCCCGCCCCATCTCCCCACCCGCTCATGCCAAGGCCAAGTGCTGACAGTGGCAGACACTGCACTAGAACAGTCGGAAACACTTCATTACTCGGTAGCACTGCTTGGGCTTAAGACAAACAGCAGGGAATGACTTCCAGACAACAGAAATTTCAGCAGATAATGAGGATCACTGCGCCGAGATTAAAGGGGAAGAGCTTAATTTCTCATTGCAGAAAAGCCGAAAATTGCTTTGTCAATTATCTCCCCACCTCCGCCGAAGGTGTTGACGCTGCTTGGAGGAGGAGGGGTGTGGTGGGGGCTCGTGGCTTCCACCATCCCTTTCCCGGTCGTCATTCTTCAACTGTGACCCTGCACACTGAGTGCTGGCTGGCTGCTTTGATTGCAGAGTGTTGGGTTCACTGGAGAGTGATTCGGGAAATGCCCTGGCCGCCAGCTAGCTGAGAGCAGCTATTGCATCTCCAGCCACAGACTGAACTCTGGACCTCGTGTGTCTGTTACGGCTCAGCTGTTCGCAGTCTCATTTTATTTTTACAAAAGAGGCCGAGGGCCAATGTTCCCTCTCATTTCTGTTTTTAAGTGGTGCGGCCCATTTAGCAGGCTGGGCGGCCCATTCGAATATCCGTGCTCGCGCGGTGTCTCCAGTGTAAAGCCAGCACACGGGACCTCCACAGCAGCGCCGCGCAGCACAATGGCAACTTTGTTGAAGGACGACCGAATAGAGGTCTTTAAAGTTATGGAGCGATTTGACAGGGTAGACGTACAGAAGATGTTTCCACTTGTGCGGGGAGTCCCAAAACTCGTGGGGGCGAAATTGCCCCATTCTGTGCCCCTCTGGGGGGCGTTAATGGGGCGTGAGCCTGTTTTCGCCCGGGGGGGGGGGAAGGCACGAACACGGTGGCGCCCTGAGCCGCCGCGCCTCCGACCCCTTTGCGTCCCGCGGCGACCCCTATCCGCCCTGCGGTGGAAATGGGCCAGCCTCGCGGGTCGCGAACCAAGCCAACCTCCGTTCCCAGGGCGGAGGTTAAAAGGGGAGGTGCGCTGCCTTGCGCGCCGCCGTTTTGGTTTCTTCGGCCCACACCCCCGTCGACCCGGGCTCCATCGATGTCGCGTGGGAGGCCGTGCAGCCCGGCGCTCTGTCTGGGTGCCCGACTACGGCCCACGGCACCATGTATCCCTGGTGGCCCAGTGGGAGGCAGTCAGAGGCCTTGCAGAGCGCGCAGCGGCCCTCCTCTTTAACGGGAGGCGAGGGGGTTGCGCCATAGCTGTTATAGGGGGTGCTGGGTTGCGCCATAGCTGTTATAGGGGGTGCTGGGTTGCACAAGAGCTGAGCACCTTCTCCCAACTCTCAGAAACTTCTCAAAGTCTTCACACACAATAAATTATCCATGGAATGCAGTCACTGATGTTTTGTAGGCAAATGTGGCAGCCATTATGCACTCAACAAGATCCCACAAACATCAATGATATCATAATAGCATAAATCCCAGCTCGCTTGTGAACGGTGTCGTCATTAAGTGATGTCCAGCCCTTGTAGCTCTTCACCTTCCCTAAATAGGTTTAATGAATGTTTTTCCCCAGGAAGGGAGTGCCTCTTTAAGGGAGTGGGAGGAAACAAATCAGTTGAGAAAAAAAAGTCACAGATGTTTGTGACATAAGAATGTTTCCTGACAGGTCTGGCTTCATCGCTAAAGAAATGGATGTTAAATTAGCCCTTGCTCGTATTTCTATATCGGTCTCCACTCATGGCCATCATGCTGTTGTCCAAATGTAGTTCAGTTAAATTCTTTCTCCCTCCTCTCGAGAAACAATGATAGTGAAGTCCGATTATTCCCAGAACATTGTTTCCTCTCTCCTAGCCAGAGTCAAATTTTTCAATCCAAATATTCAGTGGTTCCAAAAGCCAAAACAGATGAATTGTCCTTAAAGCAACTGGAGGTTTCTTAAAGGGACACTGTCGCGTCCAAGTGCCGTCCATGTCAATTTTCAACACAAGCATGCTTGGGATATTGTGTTGTCGCTGACTGTGTCCGCCACCAGGAAAGTCTCTTATCTTATTGAGAATTTTTTTTTTAAAAGGTACTTGCATTTATATGGTGCATTATCACAATTATCAGAAATGTCTCAAACCACTTCACATACAATGAATTACTTTCAAACAAAAATAAAATCATCTCCCCCAATCAATCAAAGAAAGAAAAAGAAAGACTTGCATTTATATAGCGCCTTTCACGACCACCAGATGTCTCAAAGCGCTTTACAGCCAATGAAGTACTTTTGGAGTGTAGTCATTGTTGTAATGTAGGAACTGGGCCATACAGTCTAAGAAAGGCTTGGTGCGATCTCGGGTCTGGGTTAATCTCAGCTGGGGTAACGGTAGGGGCACAATGAGCGAGGGAGAAATCAGCCACAATTCCAGCTCTAGTTCACCATTCTTCAACCTCCAGTGGAAAGTTCAAGTACATAAACATTGGATGCTCATTTGGGGGTCCTTGTGCAATAAACACAGAAAGCTAGCATGCAGGTACAGCAAGCAATAAGGAAGGCAAATGTCATGTTGTCCTTTATTGCAAGAGGGTTGGCAGTCTTGCTACAATTGTGAGACCACACCTGGAGCACTGTGCACAGTGTTGGTCTCCTTATCTAAGGAAGGATATATTTTCCTTGGAGGCGGTGCAACGAAGATTCACTAGATTGATTCCTGGGATGAGAGGGCTGTCTTATGATGAGAGATTGTGGAGAATGTGCCGATACTCTCTGGAGTTTAGAAGAATGAGATGATCTCATTGAAACATACAAGACTCTGAAGGGGATTGACAGGGTTGATGTTGAGAGGATGTTTCCCCCGGGCTGGAGTGTCTAGAACTGGAGGGCACAGTCTCAGGATAAGGGGTCAGCCATTTAAGACCGAGATGAGGAGGAATTTTTTCACTCAGAGAGTTCTGAATATTTGGAATTCTCTGCCCCAGAGGGCTGTGGAAGCTAAGTCTCTGAGTATATTCAAGGCTGAGATAGATAGATTTTTGGAGTCTAGGGGGATCAAGGGATATGGAGATCAGGCGGGAAAGTGGAGTCGGTGTAGATGATCAGCCATGATCTTATTGAATGGTGAAGCAGGCTCGAGGGGCCGTATGGCCAACTCCTGCTCCTATTTCTTATGTTCTTATGATGACGGGATCTTGCTCAGCTGTGCTGCGTTCCAATAGACGTTCTCCCTGAAGGACAGCCACAGGGGACAGGCAATGCAGGATTTTGCCCCAGCATGACTCAATGTTCCTTACCGAGAGCCGAGGGGAAACTTGGAATGAGAATTAAATGAAAGGCATCACCTCTTGAATGAATGATAGCAATGTGCATCATATCAGACAGACATACCATTTTCCTTTTACATTTTTGGACTTCAGCTTCTGACGACATAGATGTTAAAGAGAAAACGATAAAGCCCATTCTTAAACATCTGGGCAGAACTCCTGCACATCTAGACTTCAGACAAAAATCTTTAAGTCCAGATGTTCCAGAATAAACCTGAATGGCCGGCAAGCAAACAGAAATAAAAATCGCCCCCCAGGAAACATCCTGTGTGAAGCCATGCGTGTTTAGTTGTCAGCTGTGCCTCAGTGGGTAGCACACTCGCCTCTGAGTCAGAAGGTTGTGGGTTCGGTGTTCAACATACCTTACCGAGAGCCGAATTTCTTTAATTCATGGCGGAGGTGATCATTCCAGGAGGTTAGGGCTACTGTCCAGCGAGAGACGCCGACTGTACAGCCAGAAATTCAGCTGCGTCGGGGTTTCACTTAAGCCTGACTTCCTCTGAAAAGCAGTCAGTGCAGTGCTGAGGGAGTGCTGCACTGTCGGAGGTGCCGTCTTTTGGATGAGACGTTAAACTGAGGCCCCGCCTGCTCTCTCAGGTGGAAGTAAAAGATCCCATGGTACTATTTCGAAGAAAAGCAGGGGGGTTATCCCCGATGTCCTGGCCAATATTTATCCCTCAATCAACATAACAAAAACAGATGATCTGGTCATTATCGCATTGCTGTTTGTGGGAGCTTGCTGTGTGCAAATTGGCTGCTGCGTTTCCCACATTACAACAGTGACTACACTCCAAAAGTACTTCATTGGCTGTAAAGTGCTTTGAGACAGCCAGTGGTCGTGAAAGGCGCCCTATAAATCCCAGTCTTTCTTTTCTTTTTCAATGTGTCTTTTGTAAAAGCCATTTAGAGTGGTGTGGGGATTGCAAGGAGCTGAGATGTCACTGGTTGACTGTGATGCCATGAATATGTAAATTGTCACGTGCATTTCCAATATTCAGAGAGCGCTGAGCTGTGGCCGCAATGGTGATCGCAGGATTCTGGATTAACTTCAGGTAAAGTAGTCCCATCAGACAGTTTGAGCTCCTAATTCCCAAGCATAAACCGTGCCATGCATTGGAACGTTGCTTAAGCGAGCCCTAGCTTCAGGCAGCCTGCCTGATACACCACATTCTTCGTGTGGAGATTAAAATGTCACTGAGTTAACTTCACAAATAGAAAGTGGTTTACTTGGGCTGGGTTGGGCTGGGGCTGGGTTGGGTTGGGTTGTGCAATTACATTCTTGGTGCAGTTATTAGACTGCAAAGAAAAAAAAGAAAGACTTCACATTTATCATCATCATCATAGAGGACTTGCTTCCACTCCAAAAATGAGTTCTCAGGTGACTGAACAGTCCAATACGGGAATTACAGTCTCTGTCACAGGTGGGGCAGACAGTGGTTGAAGGAAAGGGTGGGTGGGGAGTCTGGTTTGCCGCACGCTCCTTCCGCTGCCTGCGCTTGTTTTCTGCATGCTCTCGGCAATGAGACTCGAGGTGCTCAGCGCCCTCCAGGATGCTCTTCCTCCACTTAGGGCGGTCTTTGGCCAGAGACTCCCAGGTGTCAGTGGGGATGTTGCACTTTATCAGGGAGGCTTTGAGGGTGGCCTTGATTTATATTTATATAGCGCTTTTCACAACCTTAGGACACTTATCTGACGGTGTTTTTTTTATCCGAACTGGACAGTATAGATTAGGACACAAGAGCCCAGCAATCAAGTGTGGACCCATGACATGTGAGCTAAGTGCTGCTAATCCCTATGGGAGCTGTTAGAGAGCCGGTTTTATGCTGCCTCTGACAGCAGCTCTCAGGGTTTACAAAGATTCAGCTCCACGACATCATTGTGGGTGCGGAGTTCATCTCCTTTATATCGTCAGGTGTTGGCAGCAGCAGGTGTACCAGGCAGGTACTGCCCATAAGAAATAGGAGCAGGAGTAGGCCATTCGGCCCCTCGAACCTGCTCCGCCATTCAATAAGATCATGGCACCCCTCTCCCCCGCTCCCCTCTCCCCTGCTCCGCCATTCAATAAGATCATGGCTGATCTGATCCTGGACTCAGCTCCACTTCCCTGCCCGCTCCCCATAACCCTCGACTCCTTTATCGTTCAAAAAGCTGTCTATATCCACCTTAAATATATTCAATGACCCAGCCTCCACAGTTCTCTGGGGGTAGAGAATTCCAAAGATTCATGACCCTGTGAGAGAAGAAATTCCTCCTCATTTCCGTTTTAAATGGCCGACCCCTTATTCTAAAACTATGCCCCCTAGTTCTAGATTCCCCCACGAGGGGAAACATCCTCTCTGCATTTACCCTGTCAAGCCCCCTCAGAATCTTATACGTTTCAATAAGATCACCTCTCATTCTGCTGAACTCCAATGAGTATAGGCCCAACCTACTCAATCTTTCTTCATAAGACAACCCCTTCATCTCAGGAATCAACCTCATGAAGCTTCTCTGAACTGCCACCGATGCAAGTATATCCTTCCTTAAATAAGGAGACCAAAACTGTACGCAGTACTCCAGGTGTGGCCTCACCAACACCCTGTACAGTTGTAGCAAGACTTCCCTATTTTTATACTCCATCCCACTTGCAATAAAGACCAACATTCCATTTGCCTTCCTGATTACTTGCTGTATCTGCAAGCTAACTTTTTGTGTTTCATGTATGAGGACCCCCAGATCCCTCTGTACCGCAGAATTTTGCAGTTTCTCTCCATTTAAATAATAATTTGCATTTTTATTTTCCCGACCAAAGTGGATAACCTCACATTTTCCCACATTATACTCCATCTGTCAAATTTTTGCCCATTCACTTAGTCCTGCCTATCTCCCTTTGCAGATTCTTTGTGTCCTCCTCACAACTTGCTTTCCCACCCATCTTTGTATTGTCAGCAAATTTGACAAGCAAAGTACAACTGGTATGAAGTGATTTTCTCCAAGGATCCAAACACATCCACATAGAGTTCGGTTCATGGCTAGAACCTTGGACCTTCCAGGTCTTTGTGACTCTGAACCAAACCGGCTCTTACCAATTGAGACGTCAGGGAAGCTCCGGTACTTAGATCCTCCGAATTTAACCCTTTAAGTATCGGTATCGTTCTGGTGAAGCTATGCTGCACGGCTCCGAGGCCAAGATAGCCTACCTTAGGCGCAGGGCCCAGAACTTGGAGGCAGTGCTCCAGAGGGGTTCTGACCAAGGCTCGACACAACTGAAGCATCACTTCCTCCCCTTTGTATTCCAGTCTCTTTGAGAGAAAGGCCAATATCCCATTAGCTTTGTTGGTTATTTTTTCTATCTGTGCAGCAGCTTTTAGTGATTTGTGTAAGCTGGACAGCCTTTGTTCCTCCACAGTCTCTCGCCATTAAGGAAATATTCCGAGTTATCTTCCTTGGATCTAAAGTAGATGACTTCACCCTACCCCACATTGAACTGTATCTGCCACACTTTTCCCCACATGCTCTGTCCCATCAACACAACTTACTGTGCCTCCCAATTTAGTGTCGTCCGCAAACCTGTATACACAGCTCTCTATTCCTTCAACCAAGTCATTGAAAACTATTCAATTGCTGTTGGTTTCAGCGAAACTTCTCTCACGTCAGAAAACACCTTCTAACTGATTTCAGGGATACATCCCCGAGCATCTAGTTGAAACTGACCTCAGAATGCGGCTGAGGAGGAGCTCATGGCATTAAGGGAACAAGAATTACATGGTATCGCGTTCCTGTCCCTATAAATCACTGTATTCTCTATCGTACTGTGAACATGCGTAAACGTAGCCGCTAATTTATAGCCGATCAGGCTGGTGAATTTTATGTGGGAGAAAACACTGATGTATTTTGGAAACTCTCAGTTCCCAGTGGGATAGCAAACATCAAAATCAACAACAGCTTGCATTTATATAGTGCCCTGACAGTGGTAACATGTCCCATGACACTTCACAGGAGCGTTATTGGACAAAAACAAGGCAACGAGCCAAGGAAGGAGGCAATAGAACAGGTGACCAAAAGTTTTGGTCAAAGAGGAGCGTCTTAAATAAGGAGAGAGAAGTGGAGATGTTTAGGGAGGAAACCCCAGGGCTTAGGGCCCAGGCAGCTGAAGGCCCGGCCGTCAATGGTGGGGCGAAGGAAGTGGGGGATGCATAAAGGACCAGAGTTGGAGGAACGCAGAGTTCTCGGAGGTTTGGAGGGCTGCAGGAGATTACAGAAATCGGGAAGGGGTGAGGCCGTGAAGGGATTTGAACAGGAGGGTGAGAATTTTAAAATCAAGGCAGTTGGGGGACTGAGAGGCATTGTAGGTCAGTGAGTGCAGGGTTGATGAGCGAACGGGACTTGGTCTGAATTAGGATATGACTTAATCTGGTAGGATACTGTTACCAGTAAATACTTGCAGGAAATCATTAGATGCTCATTGTCACAGGACTCATTGTTAATTCTCATTAACAATAACGTGTATTTGCAAGGTGCCACTTTGCAAACATAGTTAAATCTAACATCATCACAAAGCAGGTCTCAGGGAAAGACCTGATTGTTCAAATAAATTCTTCACCAAGTTGGTGCCACACCAACCATTCGCCACACCAACCATTCCACCACAGCTCCTGTTTACAATCAAATTGCTGGAAAAATATCACCGACGCTGTCTCCGCAAGATCCTGTAAATCCCCTGGGAGGACAGACGCACCAATGTTAGCGTCCTCGATCAGGCCAACATCCCCAGCATCGAAGCACTGACCACACTCGACCAGCTCTGTTGGGTGGGCCGCAATGTCCGCATGCCCGACACAAGACTCCCAAAGCAAGCGCTCTACTCGGAACTCCTACACGGCAAGCGAGCTCCAGGTGGACAGAGGAAACGTTTCAAGGACACCCTCAAAGATAAAGTGCAACAATCCCCACCGACACCTGGGAGTCCCTGGCCAAAGACTGCGCTAAGTGGAGGAAGTGCATCCGTGAGGGCGCTGAGCATCTCGAGTCTCGTCGCCGAGAGCATGCAGAAACCAAGCGCAGGCAGCGGAAGGAGCATGCGGCAAACCAGACTCCCCACCCACCCTTTCCTTCAACCACTGTCTATCCCACCTGTGACAGAGACTGTAATTCCCATATCGGACTGTTCAGTCACCTGAGAACTCACTTTTAGAGTGGAAGCAAGTCTTCCTCGATTTTGAGGGATTGCCTATGATTACAACATTATTTTTATTTGTTCATGGGATGTAGGTATCACTGGCAAGGCCAGCATTTATTAGCCATTGGCCTTGAGAAGGTGGTGGTGAAGTTCGCTAGGACAGTTAAGAGTCAACCACGTCGCTGTGGGTCTGGAGTCACATATAGGCCAGACCAGGTCAGGTGGTTTTTTTACCACAATCCAGTAGTTTCATGGTCACCATTACTGATACTACCAGTTTATTACAGATTTATTTAGTTATCCGAATTTAAATTCCCCAGCTGCCATGGTGGCATTTGAGCTCATGTCACTGGATCATTACTGGATTACTAGGCCAGTAACATAACCACGATGCTACCGTACCCCTTGCTGCCAACTCCTATAAATGAGGCTGGTATGTTTCCTTAATTTTGGGATGTAATTTTCCACACTTTACCGCCTGAGGTAAAAGGTTGACTGATTTCTGAAGGTCAAATATGTCATTTATAATTTATGTGGAATTTCTGTTAATGGCTTAACTTACTGTTAGTTACAAATTACTCCCAGTCAGTGGGAAAATAACATTCTCATTATTCAGCAGTAAACCTGCGGAGTTAACTTTTAAAGTGCCTGAATGTGTCTCACCAATGGCGTAGTTGGTAAACCCATCGGCCAATTGTATTGATTCAACAACAACTTGCATTTATATAGCGTCTTCACTGTAGTAAAATGTCCCAAGGTGCTTCGCAGGAGCATTATCAAACAAAATTTGACACTAGGGCACATCAGGAGATGTTACGATAGGACAAGAGCTTGGTCAAAGAGGTTTTAAGGAGCGTCTTAAAGGTGGAAAGAGAGGCGGAGAAGTTTAGGGAGGGTGATCCAGAGCTTAGGGCCCAGGTAGCCGAAAGCATGGCCACCGATAGTGCAGCGATTAAAATCGGGGATGCTCAAGAGGCCAGAATTTGAGGAGCACAGAGATCTCGAAGGGTTGTAGGGCTGGAGGAGATTACAGAGCTAGGGAGGGGCGAGGCCATGGAGGGATCTGAAAACAAGGATGAGAATTTAAAAATCGGGAGCCAATGTAGGTCAGCGAGCACAGGGGCGATGGGTAAAGGGGGCTTATGTATCTCAGCGTCTGGAGAAGGGTCAACGACCAAAATATTGATCCCTGTTTTCTCTTATACTCGTCTCTCTTTCCCCAATCTTAATAAAACATTAAATCTAAAGCTCTTCACCAGCACCAACATTTTAACATGTCAATTCTGCCACTAGAGTGCGTATTTAATGAGAATATAAATGTAAGTGACCGGACTGTTTGCCGTGATTGAATTTTCTGAGCTGTGCTTTCCATTAGTTGATCATTAGCTGTTTTCTCAGGCTGATATCAGGTCTGGTATTTTCTTCCTAACCCGAATGCATAATGATAAGTTCAAGTTAACTTGTTAAAATCAAGGAGCAGGATTTTCGGTCCGTCGTTGCCTCTGTTTCCCCCCGGAGAGGGGGTAATGGTGGAGGAGAGCATTTCTGGGCAGGCGACCAACTTCCAGCGCTCCGCCGGGGTTTTCGGGGCCGGTTTCAAGGGGGCGCAGAGCAGTACCGCCCAGAGGAGGCGAGCCGGTGTGCAATGACTAGTGGGGTACCGCAGGGTTCGGTGCTGGGGCCCCAGCTGTTTACATTGTACATTAATGATTTAGACGAGGGGATTAAATGTAGTATCTCCAAATTTGCGGATGACACTAAGTTGGGTGGCAGTGTGAGCTGCGAGGAGGGTGCTATGAGGCTGCAGAGTGACTTGGATAGGTTAGGTGAGTGGGCAAATGCGTGGCAGATGAAGTATAATGTGGATAAATGTGAGGTTATCCACTTTGGTGGTAAAAACAGAGAGACAGACTATTATCTGAATGGTGACAGACTAGGAAAAGGGGAGGTGCAACGAGACCTGGGTGTCATGGTACATCAGTCATTGAAGGTTGGCATGCAGGTACAGCAGGCGGTTAAGAAAGCAAATGGCATGTTGGCCTTCATAGCGAGGGGATTTGAGTACAGGGGCAGGGAGGTGTTGCTACAGTTGTACAGGGCCTTGGTGAGGCCACACCTGGAGTATTGTGTACAGTTTTGGTCTCCTAACTTGAGGAAGGACATTCTTGCTATTGAGGGAGTGCAGCGAAGATTCACCAGACTGATTCCCGGGATGGTGGGACTGACATATCAAGAAAGACTGGATCAACTGGGCTTGTATTCACTGGAGTTCAGAAGAGTGAGAGGGGACCTCATAGAAACGTTTAAAATTCTGACGGGTTTGGACAGGTTGGATGCAGGAAGAATGTTCCCAATGTTGGGGAAGTCCAGAACCAGGGGTCACAGTCTAAGGATAAGGGGTAAGCCATTTAGGACCGAGATAAGGAGAAACTTCTTCACCCAGAGAGTGGTGAACCTGTGGAATTCTCTACCACAGAAAGTAGTTGAGGCCAATTCACTAAATATATTCAAAAGGGAGTTAGATGAAGTCCTTACTACTCGGGGGATCAAGGGGTATGGCGTGAAAGCAGGAAGGGGGTACTGAAGTTTCATGTTCAGCCATGAACTCATTGAATGGCGGTGCAGGCTAGAAGGGCTGAATGGCCTGCTCCTGCACCTATTTTCTATGTTTCTATGTTTCTGTGACTCGAAATTTGAAACCTGCCTGATCCATAGTGCTCCGCAGCGCCCCCTAGTGGGACCGCCTGTGAAAGCAGGTGGTCTGAGCTGTTGTGGCTGCAGTGAGGGAAGGAATGTTGACCTGAGGTAAGTGTGATTGTATTTTATTCTTTTATTTTTGCAATTCACGTGTCAGGAAAGTATTGGGAATGTTTTTGGTGCTTTTTTCCCCCAGATTCTTTTTTTCACGGAAGCCTGTCTTAGTGCTCGCAGGCCAGATCTTTAGCTCAGGATTTTCGCATGCCCAGCCGGCCTAGTGCCCTAAAAGAGGTGTGCAATGCCTCCCTTAGCGCTCCGCTCCACACTCAGGGCCCAGTTGGGGAATTCTGTGGCTAGAGACGCAAACCATTCCCCGGCGCAAAATTTACCGCCTTGCCCGGGTTAACGCCGCGATAGAGGCGCGACCAAATTTCCACTCCAGGGACTTTCCAACCTCACTCTTAATCCAATGATTTGGTTATCATGGATTGTATTTAAATCTCTGTAGTGCCAGTGTTGATCTGCATCTCATGGCCGATACACAATGAGTACACTGTGGCAGCAAGGAATCTCACATCAGGAGACTGCTGGTATCCAAGCAGTGCTAGCAACAGGCGAGGTTCCTTGTAGCCAACATGCCCTGAGACAACTTGGGCTAATATGTCGCATGCCTGCTAATCTTTAACTGGCCCAGAATAACTCTGGGCAGTCAGGTGTCTCAGTTAGTAGAACTCTCGAAGGTCGTGTGTTCGGGCCCCACTCCATTGTGTGTCAGCCGTGGCTGTGAGTTCAATTCCCATTCCGGAGACTTGAGCACAAAACTCCAGGCTGACACTCCAGTGCCGTGCTGAGGGAGTGCTGCACTGTCGGAGGTGCTGTCTTTTGGATGAGACGTTACACCGAGACCCCCATCTGTTCTCTCAGGTGGACATAAAATATCCCCTGGCACTATTTCGAAGAAGAGCAGGGGAGGTGTCCTGGGGCCAATATTTATCCCTCAATCAACATAACAAAAACAGATGATCTGGTCATTATCACATTGCTGTTTGTGGGAGCTTGCTGTGCGCAAATTGGCTGCTGCGTTTCCCACATTATCACAGTGACTACACTCCAAAAGTGCTTAATTGGCTGTAAAGCGCTTTGAGACGTCCGGTGGTTGTGAAAGGCGCTATATAAATCCAAGTCTTTCTTTCTCCCAGTGTCTGGGCCAAACATTCCTCCCTGATCCAATGTCTCCTTTCATCCAATTGCGGTTTGGGGATTTTGCTGTGTGGACAATGGCTCCTGGGTTTGCCTTACATAACAACACGTGTCTGCACTTCAAACTAATTTATTGCATGTGAAGGACCCGGGAACATTTCTGAGATGTGTGATATGGTATAGATCACTGGGGTCAGGGGACACCACTATTAGTTGCTCTTATCCGTGGGCACTTACAGCTGGCGGAAAAGATTAGCGTTTCAGAGACGGGGCCGCAAACGCCCGTCACAGTGATTGTCCACCCAAGATGTTTGGTAGGTTGACTATTTCAAGTGTACATCAGTCAAACATCATTCGACACCAGGCTGATGGTTTCTGACACCAGCGGCAGGTCGGGGCCATAAAAGGAGCGGAGGTGCGGCAGCCCGGGAGCAGCGTGGAGACCACTTCAGGGAGCAGTGCGAGCTGGTGCAGGAGGGCGATGGCAGCAAAGAGTGATGTCATCGAGGTCCAGGTCAGTGATTGGAGCGTGGGCAGTTACAGCAGGAGCGGCGAGAGACTGTGGAGGGATGTGATCGGGGCCCAGGGGAGGCGTGAGTTCGGGGCCAGGGGGCAGCACGGGGCCAGCCCACACTGCGATACGTGTGCGCACTAGGTCCGTGCAACAGAGCTGGTCTCCAGTCGTCCTGGTTAACCCTTGCCACTGGACCAAGACCGAGCTCTGCCAAGCCCGTGTGGTGGCTGGTGTGCAACGGCCACCCCACGTTAAAAAAATCCACGCACAGGCATCTTCCACCCTTCAGGATGTAGTTCAGGATCCGGAATATTAGGTCCTTCACTGAAACACCTGTGAACTCATCCTTTGTTGGTGTGGAAGCAAGTCATCCTTGATACGAGGGACCGCCTATGATGATGATGACATTGATCACTCTGCACAAGGATCATCATCATCATAGGCGGTCCCTCGAACGAGGATGACTTGCTTCCACATGAGTTCACAGATGTTTCAATGAAGGACCTGATGTTCCAGTCCTGAACTCCAATTGAAGGGGTGGAAGATGCCTGTACGTGGATTTTTTTAACGTGTGGTGGCCGTTGCACACCAGCCACCATACGGGCTTGACAGAGCTAGGTCTTGGTCCAGTGGCAAGGGTTAACCAGGACGACTGGAGACCTGCTCTGCTGCACGGACCCAGTGCGCACACACATCGCAGTGTGGGCTGGCCCGTGTTGCCCCTGGGCCCCCACCTCTTCAGGACCCGTACCTTCATTCACCGCACCTTGACCCCTTGTACGTTTCCATGTGTGACCTCTCAAACCATGCCCCTCTAGATCTCTCACAAGCAGGAAAAACATAGAAAGTATTTTATTAAACTTGACTGGTCTATAGGTATGTCTCCAGAGTTTTTTTAAATGCCTGCAGTAGAGTTCTGTTTTCCATATTTTAATCGAGAATCTCCCCAGAATATAGTAAATTTTTAAAAATGTAAGCTTTTCTAATTTTGATGTCCATATCCTCTTAAAGTGCTTCAGTATTGCTGCGCTGCTTTGTGGCGGAGGAGCACAAGGATCAATGTGGTATGGAGCGCAGAAAGCAAATGCAGTGAGCTCAGAGGGCAAACAACAAGTGGGATATTAAGCACCAGCGAGCGAGACACCACATGGGACAGGGCTGTGAGCAGCAGTTAATGGAAGGATAAAGAGACAAGGGTTGAAAGGCTTCAGGTTTGGTCGACGGAGGATCAGCTAGTTTTAAACGGGATTTAAGGAGTTGGAAGCACTGGAACATGTAGCAGACTTTAATCTGCATTGAACTGCAGTAAGGCAAGATTCCAGGGCAATTCTGTTCACCGCGCAGATTATCCAACTCATTGCAGAGACTGTGATAAAGGAGCAGGTTAATTAGGCGTCTTCTTGCACTCTGTCGCTCTATTCGCCCTTGAGAAACAGTGCTGTGCTACAAGCGAGGGAGCGCACGCGTTTCTTCCGGTGGAAAAACATCGCCCTGCACAAGGTGGTTTCATTCTCCTCCCAACTTGACCAAACCATCACTCGTGGCAACGCAAAATGGCGGCATTCCTTGCCATAGATGGACTGAGCTCCCAATCTGATGTAAAAGAAAGACTTGGATTTATATAGCGCCTTTCACGACCACCGAATATCTCAATGTGCTTTACAGCCAATGAAGTACTTTTGGAGTGTAGTCACTGTTGTAATGTAGGAAACGCGGCAGCTAATTTGCGCACAGCAAGCTCCCACAAACAGCAATGTGATAATGATCAGCTAATCTGTTTTAGTGACGTTGATTGAGAGATAAATATTGGCCAGGACACCGGGGATAACTCTCCTGCTCTTCTTCAAAATAATGCCATGGAATCTTTTGCGTCCACCTGAGAGAACAGATGGGGTCTCGGTTTAATATCTCCTCCGAAAGATGGCACCTTCGACAGTGCAGCACTGGAGCGCCAGCCTAGATTTTTGTGCTCAAGTGCCTGGAGTGAGACTTGAACCCCCAACCTTCTGACTCAGAGGAGAAGGTGCTACCCACTGAGCCACAGCTGACACTTTCATGTGGCACCTTATCGGATGCCTTTTTAGAAATCTATATACACTGCATCTACTGGTTCCCCTTTATCCACCCTGCTCGCTACATCCTCAAAGAACTTGAACACAATTTCCCTTTCATAAAATCATGTTGACGCTGTGTGATTGTATTATGATTGCCAATGATACAAACCTTCAAACCTTCGGGTTTCTGACCCGTGCAGATCTTCCTCTGACATCTGAGAAGGTCAGCAGCCAGAATCAACCAACTTCCCTCGCACAAGATATTAAATGGGGTGACAGAGCTCACCTTCACCTTGTTGAGTTTTCTTATGCAGTCACAGCAGACATGATCACAGCAACACAATGAAATCATTACCTCCCCAATTGTGCATAGAGGCTACAACATGGCCCAACCAATCGCTGCTGGTGTTTATCCTCCGCATGAGCAGATAGTCCAAAACACATTTACTCAATCTGTTCCCATACCCCTTTATCCTTCATCCACCCATCCAATCTAATCTTGAACATGAATATCGTTTCTGCCTGGACCGTTAACCCTGGCAGTGAATTCCACAGGCTCACAGCTCACTGTAAAGAAGTTTCTCTGACCCTCTGTTCTAAATTTCTTCACATTTAATCGGGTATCAATGGACTCTTGTTCCCGACCCCTCAACTACTGAAGACATCTACCGTGTCCCGTCCTTTCATAATTGTAAAAACTTCTGTCATATCGCTCTGGATCTGTGTTATTCTACGTGACAGGGTAGAGCTTCCCTTCTGTAATTTTTTTTATGGTTTTGCATGAATAGATTGAGCCTATACTCTCTGGAATTCAGAAGAATGAGAGGTGTCCCCTCCCTCCAAATCACACGCCATCCTGACTTGGAAATATGTCGGCCGTTCCTTCATCGTCACTGGGTCAAAATCCTGGAACTCCCTCCCTAACAGCACTGTGGGAGCACCTTCACCACACAGACTGCAACGGTTCAAGAAGGCGGCTCACCACCACCTTCTCAAAAGGATTTAGGGATGGGCGATAAATGCTGGTCTTGGCAGCGATGCCCACAATCCAGGAACAAATAAAAAAAATAGACCTTATCAAGAATGTTAACATGCGTAAACAGTTCCAGTCCACACAAAGCCGCCCCTCCCTTTTATTCATGAGGATCCTGCCCGATACAAGGTCATGTAAATAAGAAAGACTTGCAAAATTGGGACCGTTCTCATCAGAACCAAGGGGATTAAGGGCAATTTGATAGAAGTGTTTTAAAATTATGAAATAATTGGATAAGGTGGATAGAAACAGACTGTTTCTTGGGGTTGAGGCGATATAGATACAAGGTTAAATGTAAGAGATTGAGTAGGAAAGCACAAGAAACCTTTTTATACAGAGAGTTGTGCAATGGTACTCGCACTAGAACTAGTGACTGTGTCAACAACGCAAGCGAGCCCCAGGTGGGCAGAGGAAACATTTCAAGATCACGGTCAAAGCCTCCCTGATAAAGTGCAACATCCCCACTGACACCGTGGGAGGCCCTGGTCAAAAACCGCCCTAAGTGGAGGAAGTGCATCCGGGAGGGCGCTGAGCACCTCGAGTCTCATCGCCGAGAGCGTGCAGAAATCAAGTGCAGGCAGTGGAAGGAGCATGCGGCAAACCAGACTCCCCACCCACCCTTTCCTTCAACCACTCTCTGTCCCACCTGTGACAGAGACTGTAATTCCCATATTGGACTGTTCAGCCACCTGAGAACTCACTTTTAGAGTGGAAGCAAGTCTTCCTCGATTTCGAGGGACTGTCTATGATGATGATGATGATAATGTGTCAACACTTAAGGCTAGATTAGATAAAAGGTTGAAAGCAATGGGAATAAAGGGATGTCGGAACAGAGCAGGCACATGGGAATAGGACCACTGCTTGGGTGGCTGGTTTGTTCGGATGTTGCAATTTCTATGTAATTGTATGCACCTCCCAAACCCTAGGCAACCTCTACCGCCTAGAAGGACAAGGGCAACAGGCGCATGGGAATACCACGTTCCCCTCCGAGCCACACCCATCCTGACTTGGAAATATATCGGCCGTTCCTTCATCGTCGCTGGGTCAAAATCCCAGAACTCCTTCCCTAACAGCACTGTGGGAGAACCTTCACCACACGGACTGCAGTGGTTCAAGAAGGCAGCTCACCACCACCTTCTCAAGGGCAAGTAGGGATGGGCAATAAATGCCGGCCTTGCCAACGACGCCCACAACCCAGGAACTAATTTTTTTTAATGTAACCGCTATCTGTTTGACATGTTTCTGACATGTTACGGACCTAGAGCTGGTAATTAGGATTAGATTGGATGACCTTTTGTTGGACAGCGCAGATATAATGGTAAGTACTGCAGGGAATCGAATACTACCAAGGTGATCTCCTGGACTAGTTTCGATTGCCTGGATGGGGTCGGAGAGGAATTTTCCCAGATTTTTTTTCTCTCTAAATTGGCCTGGGTTTCTATCTGGTTTTTGACTCTCCCAGGAGATCACATGGCTCCGGTTGGGGTGGAGTGTAGATGTTTTTAGTATAAGGAGTGTTGCAGTGGTGTGGGGCAGACTGGTTGGGCTGGGTGCTCTTTGCCTTTCCGTCATTGTTCATAGGTTTATATGTAACCTTTAGGGCTGCTGACCAAGGGATGTGTGGCTCTGTGTCGGCCGGCGCGGACACGATGGGCCAAAATGGCTTTCTTCTGTGCTGTAAATTTCTATGTTTTCTGTCAGGACTGTGGCTCTTTAGGGTAGGGATCCCATCCCGATGCCACAAAACTGTCCCAATATATGTGAAGATGGAGATTACACCAGGAGTGGGGTTTTTGCACCCAGCAGCTGAACTGCTTCCCCTCCCATCTCAAATAACAGGAACAACTTGTATTTATATAGCGCCTATAACATAGTAAAACATTCTAAGGCACTTCACACATGCAATATTAATTAGAATTTGACACCGAGCCACAGAAGGAACGATTAGGATAAATGACCAAAAGCTTGGTCTAAGAGGTAGGTTTTAATGAGCATCTTTAAACAACTACAACAACACAACAACAACTAGCATTTATATAGCACCTTTAACGTAGTGAAACATCCCAAGGTGCTTCACAGGAGTATTATGCGATACAAATTTGACACCAAGCCGCATAAGTAGAAATTAGGGCAAGAAGCTTGGTCAAAGAGGTAGGTTTTAAGGAGCGTCTTGAAGGAGGAAAGAGCGGGAGAGAGGCGAAGAGGTTTAGGGAGGGAGTTCCAGAGCTTGGGGCCTAGGCAACAGAAGACACGGCCACCAATGGTTGAGCGATTATAATCAGGGATGCTCAGGAGGGTAGAATTAGAGGAGCGCAGACAGACATCTCGGGGGTGGGGGGGATGTTATGGGGCTGAAGGAGATTACCGAGATAGGGAAAAAGGACAAGAGAGCTAGAAAGGCAAAAAGGTTTAGGGAGGGAATTCCAGAGCTTAGGGCCTTGGCAGCTGAAGGCATGGCCGCTGATGGTGGAGCGATTAAAATCGTCTCTCTCTCCCTCAATAGGGTCGATAGAAACAGAATGGTTGGTGCAATATAGATACCAGATTAAATGCAAGAGATTTAGGATGGAGCGAGAGAAGTGTTTTTTGTACACAGTGAGTTGTGAGGCTGTGGAATGTAATACTGAGTTAGTGATTAAAGCAGGGACCATGTTGACATTGAGGGTAGGTTGGATAGATAGTTGAATAAAAGGGGTATAAAGGGATATAGGAACAGGGCGGGCACATGAGATGAGGACGACTGTGTGTGGAGGATTCCCACCAACATAGACTGGTTCGGCTAAGTGGCTTGTTTCCGTGTTTTGATTTCTATGTAATTTTTTTCTGTGTAAATACTGAAGCAGTTAGTCTCCGCATTGTACACTTTGTTCACAATACAAACATTCATGTGGGCGCAACACTTTCCTGATACTGCCAAAACAATCCACTTCTCCAGGCTGGCTATAGATTTAAGAAAGGGCATTGCCATCTTTAATCTTTTCAGTGAACCTTTTTCTTTGTTTGCAAACCCATAACAAAAAAAAGAACTTGCATTTATATAGCTCCTTTCTCATCCTCAGGACATCTCCAAGCACTTTACAGCCAATTAAGTACTTTCAATGTATTGTAATGCAAAATATGCAGCAGTCAAATTGCTCACAGTAAAGTCCCACAAACAGCAATGTGATAATGACCAGATAAGCTGTTTTAGTGATGTCATTTGAGAGATAAATATTGGCCAGTGACACTGGGGATAACTCTCCTACTCTTCTTCAAAATAGTAGCGTGGAATCTTTTACATCCACCTGAGAGTTTAATGTCTCACCCTGAAAGATGGCACCTCCAACAGTGCAGCACTCCCTCAGCACTGCGCTGGAGTGTCAGCCTAGATTTATGTGCTCAAGTCTCTGGAGTGAGACTTGAACCCACAATCTACTGGCTCAGAGTGCTGCCCACTGAGCCACAGCTGACACCTATCACAGAGTATCACTTAAATTAAATTAAATATCACTTGCCCACTCACTGGAGCCCTCAATGCTCTACCGGAGGCAGTTCTGTACTCCTCGCAAAAACTATCAAAGGGAGCATCCCAAACGTGAGTCACCATTCCTCCTGATCATTTTTGTGATAAATTTTTGATCCACTAACTTTTTTCCACTTGCCTTTGTACTGGTACAGAGGCTGTTTGTGAGCTGACTGGGGGGGGCGGGGGGAGAGTGGTGGGGGCGGGGAGAGGAATGAAATGTCCCTGGGGAGACTGGAGGCACCATCACTGCTCACCTGGGACAACTGACATCACATTACCTCAAGCAAAAAGAGAGTATGTTGAAAGACTCGGCCTCTGTGGAGGGAACAGGTGAATTATAGTTCCAGGTGTGGCGCCTTTGTCAGAACCCAGTTCTGACTTCAAATTTGACTTGGCGTCGTTCTTTCCTCCTTCAAGACGGATGGAGTATAATGTTGGAAAGTGTGAGGTCATGCACTTTGGCAGAAAAAAATCAAAGCGCAAGTTATTATTTAAATGGAGAAAGATTGCAAAGTGCTGCAGTACAGCAGGACCTGGGGGTAATTGTGTATGAAACACAAAAGGATAGTATGCAGGTACAGCAAGTGATCAGGAAGGCCAATGGAATCTTGGCCTTTATTGCAAAGGGGATGGAGTATAAAAGCAGGGAAGTCTTGTTACGGCTGTACAGGGTATTGGTGAGGCCACACCTGGAATACTGCATGCAGTTTTGGTTTCCATATTTTCGAAAGGATATACTTGCTTTGGAGGCAGTCCAGAGAAGGTTCACAAGGTTGATTCCGGGGAGAAGGGGGTTGATTTATAAGGAAAGGTTGAGTAGGTTGGGCCTCTACTCATTGGAATTCAGAAGAATGAGAGGTGATCTTATCGAAACGTATAAGATTATGAGGGGGCTCGACAAGGTGGATACAGAGAGGATGTTTCCACTGATGGGGGAGACTAGAACTAGGGGGCATGATCTTAAAATAAGGGGCCGCCCATTTAGAATTGAAATTTCTTCTCTCAGAGGGTTGTAAATCTGTGGAATTTGCTGCCTCAGAGAGCTGTGGAAGCTGGGACATTAAATAAATTTAAGACAGAAATAGACAGTTTCTTAA
The DNA here is from genome assembly GCF_044704955.1 of Pristiophorus japonicus. NCBI lineage: Eukaryota > Metazoa > Chordata > Chondrichthyes > Pristiophoridae > Pristiophorus > Pristiophorus japonicus. The sequence continues at coordinate 25,848,339 of NC_091993.1, forward strand.
ACGATAAGGGAATAAGGGGTTATGGAGAGCAGGCAGGGAAGTGGAGCTGAGTCCATGATCGGATCAGCCATAATCTTATTGAATGGCGGAGCAGGCACGAGGGGCCTTATGGCCTACTCCTGCTCCTATTTCTTATGTTCTTATGTTCTAAGACGCTCCTTAAAACATACCTCTTTGACCAAGTTTTTGGTCACCTGCACTAATGTCTACTTACGCGGCTCAGTGTCAAATTATTTATCTCATAACACTCCTGTGAAGCGCCTTGGGATGTTTCACTACGTTAAAGGCGCCATATAAATACAAGTTGTTGTTGTTGTTCTTAGAATCAGAAGCATAGAAGCAGACCATTCAGCCCATCGTGCCTGTGCCGGCTCTTTGAGAGAGCGATCCAATTCGTCCCACACCCCCCTGCTCTTCCCTGGCAGCCCTAAAAATGCTTCCTTTTCAAGTATAGGTATATATCCAATTCCCTTTTAAAAGTTACCATCGAATCTACTTACACCACCCTTTCAGGCAATGCCTTCCAGATTGTCATCATCATAGGCCGCCCCTCGAAACGAGGATGACTTGCTTCCACGCCGAAAAGTGATGAGTTCACAGGTGTTTCAATGAAGGACCTAATATTCCGGAACTACATGCTGAAGGGTGGAAGATGCCTGCAGGTGGATTTTTTTGACATGTGGTGGCCGTTGCACACCAGCCACCACATGGACTTGACAGAGCTAGGTCTTGGTCAAGTGGCAAGGGTTAACCAAGACGACTGGAGACCAAGCTCTGCTGCACGGGCCTAGTGCGCACACATATCGCAGTGTGGGCTGGCCCGTGCCGCCCCTGGACCCCGAACTCCTCTCGCCTCTCCTGGGCCCGGATCACATCGCACTACTCTCGGTCGCCCCTACCTCGCCACTCCTGCTGTACCTGCCGGCACCGCAGTCAGCCGTCGCCCTCCTGCAGCAGCAGGCGTTGCTCCCTCTAATGGCCCCGACCTGCTGATTGTAACCACACGCTGATTTCTTTTCCAGCGTGTATTGTTTCTGTTTCAGATTTCCTTCCAGCATCTGCAGTTTTTTTGGTGGGGGGGAGAGGAGGCTTTTTGTTTACCACGTTACACAAGTTTAATTCGAGCAGCCAGACTTGGTTCCACCCTCATCTTGTGTCTGAGCGTGCAGCTTTCTAACAAGGCTCCACCACTGCCTGACAAACTCTCCATTACCTCAGTCAGTCGCAGAAGCCTGTGGCTTCTCCCTTGTGGCCTCTCCCTTGTGGCATGTGCTTGAAGGTGGAAAGGCATTTTTGTTCATTAAGTGATTCATACCAGAATTACAAAGTCTTATATATTATTTACAGCACAGAAACAGGTCTATGCCGGTGTTTATGCTCCACACGAGCTTCATCCCACCCTTCTTGATCTAACCCCATCAACATATCCCTCTATCCCTTTCTCACTCGTGTTTATCTAGGCTCTGTAAAGGGCCGCTAGACTTACTCCAAGTCTAAAGCATCTTAGTTATCAAGATAGGCTAGAAGAGTTGGGGCTCTATACCTTAGAGCAGCGTAGATTCATCATAGGCGGTCCCTCGAACGAGGATGACTTGCTTCCACACCAAAAGGGATGAGTTCACAGATGTTTCAATGAAGGACCCGATATTCCAGTCCTGAACTCCAATTGAAGGGGTAGAAGATGCCTGTGCGTGGATTTTTTTAAACATGTGGTGGCCGTTGCACTTCAGTCACCACACGGGCTTGACAGAGCTCGGCCTTTATCCAGTGGCAAGGATTAACCAAGACGACTGGAGACCAGCTCTGCCGCACAGACCTAGTGCACAGTGTGGGCTGGCCCGTGCTGCCCCTGGGCCCTTGCCTCTTCTGGCCCCTTTACACTCATTTGCCACACCTCCGCCATGATCTCTCGCCGCTCCTCCGCCACAAACATTCGCCACATCTCCTCCACAATCTCTCGTAGATTAGGGGGGGCGCGATTGAGGGTTATAAGATAATGAAGGGAATAGACGGTGTTCCAGCTGACAGTTTATTTCATTTAAGGAGAATCTAGAACAGATTTAAAGGGAATTCACGAACATACGAAGAATGACGGACAGGTAAAGAGCATCTGGTCCATCAAGCCTGTCCCACACAATTGCGATAACTTGTGTATCACAACATATACACTCCACCTCACCCCAAACCATGTGATCTCCTGGGAGAGTCAAAAAAACAATTAAGGGTCACAAATTTAAGTTGGTTAGGGCTCTATCTAGGTTAGACGTCAGGAGGTGGATCTTTTCCCAGAGAACAGTAGACCTCTGGAACAAGCTGCCATTTCATGTGGTGGATGCAGACTCGCTGAATTGCTTCAAGCGAGAGCTGGATCTGTTTCTGGCTGGGGCGGTGATCACCTCTTACAGAAGGGTAGGTACTGCAGGGGATTCAGGGCCAGAGTGATCTCCTGGACTAGTTTCGATCGCCTAGATAAGTCGAAGAGGAATTTCCCAGATTTGATTTCGCAAATTGCCCAGAGTTTTTTTAATCTGTTTTTTTGTCTCTCCTAGGAGCTCACATGGTTTGGGGTGGGGTGGAGTGTATATGTTGTGATACACAAGGTATCGCAATTGTGTGGGACAGGCTCGATGGACCAGATGCTCTTTACCTGTCCGTCATTGTCCATATGTTCATGAGTTCCCTTTAAATCTGTTCGAGATTCTCCTTAAATGCATACTCTCTTGATTTTCAGCAGATTCCAACCAGTCCCAAATTGACACAGTCTCCCATAAAATAGTCTCCATCCAGACTCTGGTTTAAACTGAGATAGTCACCGATAGAGAGACATAGCTACCGACTTCGAAATGTAGGGACAAAAGATAACATCTAGCTGTGTGGTCATTTAGCCAAAAAAATGGTTACGAAAGCCAACTGTAATTTAGGGAACCCTGGCTGATTCTTGCCTTCACTGTCTCAGGGGTGCTGAGATTAATCACAGTAACTCCTACTGCTGCCCTGCCCAGATCACCTAGCTCAGCACAGAGCTAGAATTGACAACCTGGGACCTTCGAGGTTAATAAGCCTCAAGTGTCAGACATGGCACTTTCCACCTCTGAGTTCGATGGTCGTGGGTTCAAGACCCACTTGAGCGCAAAATCTAAGCTGGCCCATCAGTGCAGTGCTGAGGGAGTGCAGAATAGGATTGCCAACTCTATTCAAAGAAGAGCAGGGGAGTTATTCTTGGTGTCCTGGGGCCAATATTTATCCCTCAATCAACAGATTATCTGGTCATTATCACATTGCTGTTTGTGGGAGCTTGCTGTGTGCAAATGGGCTGCCGCGTTTCCTACCTTACAACAGTGACTACACTTCAAAAAGTACTTCATTGGCTGTAAAGCGCTTTGGGACATCCGGTGGTCGTGAAAGGCGCTATAGAAATGCAAGTCTTTATTTCTTTACATCAGGCAATGCCATTGCCCATGAAGATGTGAGGAGAGGGAGGGATGTTAATTTACTGAAGTCCAAACCTTCGCCCAATTTGGCCTTGCACCAGAATGCGGAGCCTGCTAGTGCGGACTAGCTCTGCAATGCAGGATGTAAATGAATCGAACAACAAAGGGTGAGCGATTCAATAAAACCGAAATATTAAGATTCCAAGAAAAGCAAATATTTCAACGTAGTGAGGCTTACGGAATTTTAATATTTATGCTTTGTGACGAGAGGAGAAACAGCCAGACGTGGTAACCAAGGAGGAGCGTGCTATCTCGAGTACAAATGTGGGATGTGCACAAGAGCCTGTCATTAATTAGAAAGAGAATCTCTGTTGTGAACGATTAGGGCAAAGCTCCCTCTGAGCCCCATTGATAGTGCGACACTGGTGACAGTCACAAGGCACGCCTGCCGTTGACTCAGCACTATCAATAGATAATTCATCTTGCATTTCTAAAGACACCCAGGACACACAAAACCTGGAGGTCCTTCCTACTGGCCTTCCAAATAGCAGGGACGCAGGCACGGCACTGGCACACAAAAACACGGAGGTTTAAGACAAATTTCAGACTAATATCAGGAAAGTGTTCCTTCACAGAGGGAGTGGCCAACAATGTGGATTAGACCTCTGGATACAGCAGTGATGCCGAGAATCCTGCAGTCATTTAAGTCGCACTCCAGGGACTTGAGCACATAAATCTAGGCTGATACTCCAGAGTAGCACCGAGGGAGTGCGGCACTGTCGGAGGTGCCGCTTTTTGGATGAGGCATTAAACCGAGGCCCCGTATGCCCTCTCAAGTGGAAGTAAAAGATCCCATGGCCACTATTTTGAAGAAGAGCATGGGGAGTTATCCCCGGCGTCCTGGCCTTCAAAGTACTTCATTGGCTGTAAAGCGCTTTGGGACGCCCTAAGATTGTGAAAGACGCTATATAAATGCAAGACTTTCTCTCTTTATTAAGACCTAGGTTGATTCTGGAGATGAGGGGGTTGACTTATGAGGAAAAGTTGAGTAGGTTGGGCCTCTACTCATTGGAGTTCAGAAGATTGAGAGGTGATCTTAGCGAAACGTATAAGATTATGAGGGGGCTTGACAAGGTGGATGCAGAAAGAATGTTTCCACTGGTGGGGGAGACTAAAACTAGAGGGCATAATCTTAGAATAAGGGGCCGCCCATTTTCAAACTGAGATGAGGAGGAATTTCTTCTCTAAGAGGGTTGTAAATCTGTGGAATTTGCTGCCTCAGGGAGCTGTGGAAGCTGGGTCATTGAATATATTTAAGACAGAGATAGATAGTTTCTTAACCGATAAGGGAATAAGTGGTTTATGGGGAGCGGGCAGGGAAGTGGACCTGAGTCCATGATTGGATCAGCCATGATCGAATTAAATGGCGGAGCAGGCTCGAGGGACCATATGGCCTACCCCTGCTCCTATTTCTTATGTTCTTATAACTGGTTGGATAATGCAAGGAGGGGACTTTTGAGCCATTTTGGACAGATGAGCTCAGATAGACCAAATGGCCTTTTCTCACGAATTATTTTATGATCACTGTGCTTTAAGACGAACAAAGAAAAGAGCTTTCTCTTATTGTTGACTGGAAGGCTGAGCAGGGACATAATGCAGATCTTTACAGTGCTTAAAAAACAATGGCTAACAAAGGTACAACCAGTTTAATTGGGCTTCAACTTTAGATTGCAAAAAGGCCCTGCTGCTGAATTAGCAAATCTCGAGTGAAAGACTGGAAGAAGTTTTTTCCCAAAGCATAGTATATCTGTGGCATGGATTCCCACTGAAACGGGTTCATGCCATGCTAATTAGCTAACACAGGAGTTGGATAGATGACAAATTCTGATCAGGATGAAGGCTAGAGAGATAAATACAGGCCGAGATGATCAAATACTCTGCAGAACATTGTTGCTTCTGTCGTGGGAATGGCATCTATGGAATGTAACTACTCAGGTTTGAGGCACTGTTACACCAGATATTCTGGAGTTTTTGAATCCTGCGTCAAGGATAAACCCACAGAAATGTCTCCACTTTGTCATTTGCCCTGTGGTTGCTCACCTCCCTCAGCCCCCATTTCAGTGTGAGCTATGTTGCGTCAGCCAGTGGCTCAGTGGGCAGCACTCTCGCCTCCGAGTCAGACCAGTTGGGGGTTTAAGTCCCACTCCAGAGACTTGAGCACATAAATCTAGGCTGACACTCCCAGTGCAGTGCTGAGGGAGCGCTGCACTGTTGGAGGTGCCGCCTTTCGGATGAGACGTTAAACCGAGGCCCCGTCTGCTCTCTTCAGGTGGATGTAAAAAATCCGACGGCACTATTTTGAAGAGGAGCAGGGGAGTTATCCCCGGTGTCCTGGGGCCAATATTTAACCCTCAACCAACATCATTATCGCATTGCTGTTTGTGGGAGCTTGCTGTGCGCAAATTGGTTGCTGTCTTGCCTATATTACAACAGTGACTACACGTCAAAAGAAAAAGTACTTCATTGGCTGTAAAGTGCCTTGGAAATCTGGTGGTTAAGCAAAGCTCTATAGAAATGCAAGTCTTTCTTTCCTGCTGATAATCAGATGGAGATGCTCCTTGGGCCAGTAGAGCCATTCGCATTCCATGCATCCATTTCCTTCACTTTCCCTCAAACTATTTCCACGTTTGCCAACAGATAAAATGGCGTGATTTTGTTTTCTGATGCGTTTGGCCCCTAGATAGTCGATTTGTTCCCTGATTCAGGCAAATTTGTAACCTCCTTTATAATACATGGTTACACCGGGACATTCTTCTACATTAAAGGCGCTAAACAAATGCAAACGGACGTTGCTGTCATACATTAACGAGTGTTGTGTGGGGTGGGACAAGATTGAGATTGAGGATGGGATGGGAATATGGTCCAAGGCATGGTGAATCTTGAGGTTTAATCCCCTACACGTTCATTTCTGCAATAATGGAAACTGGATTTCAATCAGTTCAAAATTCTCATCTTTCTTTTCAAATTACTCGCCCCTCCCTATCTCTGTAATCTCCTCCAGCCCCACAACCCCCCGAGGTGTCTGCGCTCCTCTAATTCTGCCCTCTTGAGCATCCCTGATTATAATCGCTCAACCATTGGTGGTCGTGCCTTCTGTTGCCTGGGCCCCAAGCTCTGGAACTCCCTGCCTAAACCTCTCCACCTCTCTACCTCTCCTTCCTCCTTCAAGACGCTCCTTAAACATATCTCTTTGACCAAGCTTTTGGTCACCTGCGCTAATTTCTCCTTATGTGGCTCGGTGTCAACTTTTTTTATCTCATAACACTCCTGTGAAGTGCCTTGGGACGTTTCACTACATTAAAGGTGCTATACAAATGCAAGTTGTTGTTGTTGTTGAATTGTGTTTTATTCAGTATGTGCAGAACTGCGTACTCAGATAATAAGACTGTCATGAATTTGTTGAATCTACGGAGATGGCTGTTTCTATGTCACAGTGTTTAATTAGGTTTGTACTTTGTAACAGTATTTTGTTAATGCAACAAGAAACAATGTCACTTCTGCCTCCAGTTCACGACTCGTTTTTTTTCAGTCATGTTCTCCTCTCCTGGCCTGAATGCCTCCACTTACCCATTGCCTCCTCTACCCAAATGCCCCAAGCGGGGAACTCGTGTTCCGATTCGGTTCCACCTTTCAGCGCCCTGTTCAAATGGCCACCCTACACAGCAGCGAATGTCGTCAGACTATTCAATTGTGAGGGGCCATCCCCGGCCTATCCTTGCCCAATATCCACTCACATGTGCTTTATAGCAGAAGCTAGTGAATATCAATTGGGAACAGAAACCCTGGCTAACCCTTCTGCCTCCCAACAGAAGGCCACTGAGGTTAATTGCACTGTCCTCACTACTACCTCCACATGGACCATGGATCTCGTTGAGACCTTCCTAGTCTACATGGCCACACACTACATTACACGGTCAATTTATCTTCTAATTCTCTTTAATCATATTCTTGATTTCCCCACTTACTGTTGCTTGCCTTCATCCTTTCCCCAAGATCTTGTTGCTAGGACACATCTTTTTTCCCATGGTTACAAGTCCCTATTTTAAAAACCTTTGACTCACCAACAAAAATTATATTTATGCTGGAGAATTGTGTAAATCACTATCTGTGAACATTATAACGATAAACTTCTGCTATCTAGAGTGCGTGTGTGACTATCGATTGGTTTGTGGTTGTGTTTCAGAGAGGCCGGAGTCCAAAATGACCATGAGCCAATGACGGATGGAATGTGAGGGTTGACCAAAAGCTTGGTCAAAGAGGTAGGTTTCAAAGAGTGTCTTAAAGAATGAGAGAGAGGGAGAGAGGTTTAAAAGAAAGAAAGACTTGGATTTTATATAGCGCCTTTCACGACCACCAGATGTCTCAAAGCACTTTACAGCCAATGAAGTACTTTTCGAGTGTAGTCACTGTTGTAATGTGGGAAACGCGGCAGCCAATTTGCGCACAGCAAGCTCCCACAAACAGTAACGTGATAATGACCAGATAATCTGTTTTAGTGATGTTGATTGAGGGATAAATATTGGTCAGGACACCGGGGATAACTCCCCTGCTCTTCAAAATAATACCAATGGGATCTTTTATGTCCACCTGAGAGAGCAGACGGGACCTCGGTTTAATGTCTCATCCAAATGAAGGCACCTCCGACGGCACAATCCGAAAATTTAGGGCTGAAGGCATGGCCACCAATGATCTAGTAATGGTAAAGGAATCAGGGGATGCACAAGAGGCCAGCGTTGGAGGATGGTAGAGTTCTTGGGGGACTTGTAGGGCTGGAGGAGGTCACAGAGATAGGGAGGGGGCGGAGGCCATAAAGGGATTTGAACACAAGGATTAAAATTTTAAAATCAAGCCATCGGTGGACTGAGAGGCAATGCGCCAGCGAGCACAGGGATGATGAGTGAACGAGACTTGGCGCGAGTTTGGATACGGGCCGCAGAGTTTCGGATGAGTTGAAGTTGAAGGAGGGAGGCGATCTGACTGATTTCTTCATTCTGTCACTCACAGGTGTTGGGGTCAACTGAAGCACCTCAAGCCCTGCACTGTATGAAGTAAGCTAACTCAGCCCAGCCCTTCTCGGCTGTGTGCATTAGTCCCACCCTAAGCGATGCATCTGCCACTAAGCCATCAGGGAAAATCAACACTATTTTCTGCTCCTGTTGCCATGTTCCTCTCATTAATTGCACTGACAAAATATATAACATGAGGCTTCAAATAGTGATATCATTGCATTGACATCCCCACAATTGGTCCCTTGCTTCACGTATAGAATGAATGCTGGAAAATTTCCAACTGAGGCACTAATTGAATGATAGTAAACATTTGACAAATTTATTAGCAACTAAATGTTGGTCAATACCTGTAAACAGATATCCAGTCTCAAGTTTTATTTTTATTCATTCATGGGATGTGGGTGTCGCTGGCAAGGCCAGCATTTATTGCCCATCCCTAATTGCCCTTGAGAAGGTGGTGGTGAGACGCCTTCTTGAACCGCTGCAGTCCGTGGCGTGAATGTACTCCTACCCTTTCCTTCAACCACTGTCTGTCCCACCTGTGACAGAGACTGTAATTCCCGTATTGGACTGTTCAGTCACCTTAAGAACTCACTTTTAGAGTGGAAGCAAGTCTTCCTCGATTTCATGAAGGTGCTCCCACAGTGCTGTTAGGGAGGGAGTCCCAGGATTTTGACCCAGCGACGATGAAGGAACTTCCGATTTATTTCCAAGTCAGGATGGTGTGTGACTTGGAGGGGAACGTGGAGGTGGTGGTGTTCCCATGCGCCTGTTGCCCTTGTCCTTCTAGTTGGTCGAGATTGTGGGTTTGGGAGGTGCTGCCGAAGAAGCCTTGGCGAGTTGCTGCAGTGCATCTTGTAGCTGGTACACACTGCAGCCACGGTACATGGTGGTGGAGGGAGTGGGTGTTTAAGGTGGTGGATGGAGCGCCAATCAAGTGGGCTGCTTTGTCCTGGATGGTTTTGAGTGTTGTTGGAGCTGCACTCATCCAGGCAAGTGGAGAGTATTCCATCATACTCCTGACTTGTGCCTTGTGGAGGGAGGAGAGGCTTTTGGTAATTGAACATTAAACACAATGGCTATTTATATGGCTAGGTTATTTGAATACAAGTCACAAGAGTCATGCTAAAAGTGCGCAATGCCTGAATCAGATCACACCTCAAGCACTGGGTTCGGTTTTAGTTACTAAGGCATAAGGGATACATTCAAGCCAATGAAAGAGGTGCAATGAAGAGCCACGAGGCTGATCCCTGGCATCAAAGGGTTAAGCTGTGAGGAAATTAAGGAGAAACCCGGGGGTAAAAATTGGCACGCATTGCGCCTGTTCTTTTCAGCGTAAAATGGATGGGAAGCCTATTGTTATGTATGTACCTGTGAGTATGCTCACAGGTTTGTAGAGCTGTTGCATTGTGAGGGGCTTAGCCCATCACGTGATGTTCACAAAACTCAATAAAACCCCAGCCAGTTGGGTCTAAGTCATCCACAATGAGGTATGCAGTTGTGAGCCTAGTGGATGAACTGGTAATGTGTAATGTGATTGTTAAACTTTTGTAAATAAACCAACTAGTTCTTAATAGCAATGTGTTGCTATGAATTCTTAAGCAAAGAAACCATGAAGCAAATACATTTCACCCACCAATTTAGCAGTGGGATAGCCTGTGCCCAATCTGTGCGGGCGTGGGGACCATTTTTTAGACATCCCAGGCAGCTGTGAAAACAGGCGTGGGTCCCTTTAAGTATGTTAATGAGGGGCTGAACGTCTGCTGCAGGACCCCTCTACAAAATGCATTCCCACTGAGCAACATTACAACAGTGACTACACTTCAAAAGTACGTCCTTGGTTGTAAAATGCTTTTGGGATGTCCTGAGATGGTAAAAGGTGCTTCCTGTCTTTCTTGCATTATATAATGAGTGATAATAAAGTAAAGTGCACAGCATCTCTGACTAAACTAGAGGTGATCCAAAACTCGGCTGCCCCGTGTCCTAACTCGCACCAAGTCCCGCTCACCCATCACCCCTGTGCTCCATGACCTACATTGGCTCCCAGTTAAGCCTCGATTTCAAAATTCTCATCCTTGTTTTCAAATCCCTCCATGGCCTCGCCCCTCCCTATCTCTGTAATCTCCTCCAGCCCCTCAACCCCCCCCACCCCCCGAGATGTCTGCACTCCTCTAATTCTGTCGTCTTGAGCATCCCTGATTATAATCGCTCAACCTTTGGTGGCCGTGCCTTCTGTTGCCTGGGCCCCAAGCTCTGGAACTCCCTCCCTAAACTCTCCGCCTCTCTTTCCTCCTTCAAAACACTTCTTAAAACCTACCTCTTTGACCAAGCTTTTGGTCATCTGCCCTAATTTCTCCTTATGAGACTCGGTGTCAAATTTTTTGTCTCGTAATACTCCTGTGAAGCGCCTTGGGACGTTTCACGATGTTAAAGGCGCTATATAAATACAAGTTATAAAAAGAGAAAATGCTGGAAATCTCAGCGGGTCAGGCAGCATCTGTGGAAAGAAAAACAGAGTTAACGTTTCAGGTCGATGACCCTTCGTTAGAACTCACCTGACGAAGGGTCATCGACCCAAAACGTTAACTCTGTTTCTCTCTCCACAGATGTTGCCTGACCCGCTGAGATTTCCAGCATTTACTGTTTTTATTTCAGATTCCAGCATCCGCAGTATTTTGCTTTTGTATAAATACAAGTTGTTATTGGTATAACGCTCCTGTGAAGCACCCTGGGACGTTTTACTACTTTAAAGGCGCTATATAAATACAAGTTGTTGTATTTATTCAACAATTACTCAACAATACTGTAATTGCGTAAACGCATTTTGTGGCTCTAGGTAATCGGCTGAGCACTGAACATCAAACATTTGTTGAAGTAAACAGGTTCTTGGAGTAGCACACCAACACGGCCAGACGACCAGAGCCTTCCCACCTCCTCCCATAGGTCAACAATGGCTAATTGATGGGAGACCCTTGGACTGCAACCAAAGTGGTTGATTTTTCATCGACACAAGAGAGATCCTTGATGAAAAGAGTCAGATAGACACTCGTGCGCTCAAGGCACGGAGCACCAAAGACCTTACGCAAGACGGGTAAAGACACTGCCTATGAATTGTTAATGAACAGTGGGCACGTGCAGGATTGGTGCACAGCGAGGCCAGGGGAGATCGTGTACCGTCATCGTGTTGTTGCTGGGATTTATGGCTCCCCCTGCTGCTCCTGTTCCTGTGCCGAGGCTGCCTACGGCCCACTGCTTCCCTCCCTGCGATTCAGCCAATTTGCTCTGCTCTTCACTCCCGGTGTCAGCACAGTTGGGTACGGTAGCACCGTGGTTTTGTAACTGAACTCCTATAATCCAGAAACCTGGACTAATGATCCGCAAACGTCAGTTCAAATCGCACCACTGCTGCTGGGGAATTTAAATTCGGTTACTTAAATAAATCTGGAATAAAAAGCTAGTTTCAGTGTCTCTGGAACTACCGGATTGTTGTAAAAACCCATCGGATTCACTAATGTCCTTTAGGGAAGGAAACCTGCTGTCCTTGCTCGTTCTGGTCTATATGTGGCTCCAGGCCCACAGCAATGTTAATTGTTAACTGCCCTCTGAACTGGCCCAGCAAGGTACCACCACAATGGCTCACCACCACCTTTTCGAGGGCAATTAGAGATGGGCAATAAATGCCAGCCTCACCAGTGATGCCCACAACCCATGAATGGATAATAAAAGTAAACTCACGCCTCGAAATCAGAAAATCATGAGTTTCTAGTCCGACTCCAGAGACTTGAGCCCAAATTTCTAGGCTAACACTCGAGTGCAGCACTGTCGGAGGTGCCGTCTTTCGGATGAGACGTTGAACCGAGGCCCCGTCTACTCTCTTCGGTGAATGTAAAAGATCCCGTGGCACTATTTCGAAGAAGAGCAGGGGAGTTATCCCCGGTGTCCCGGCCAATATTTATCACTAAACCAGATTATCTGTCTTTTATCTCATTGCTGTTTGTGGGACCTTGCTGTGCACAAATTGGCTGCTGCATCAGCACATAAAGACAGATTAGGGGCAGGGTGACCAAACACTTGGCCGAAGAGGTGAAGAGTACGAATCAGATCTCAGCCAGTGCAGCGAGAAGATCGTTGCGGTAGGCAACGGGCAGGGTGGGTCCTGTTACACAACAGGTGCCTTTATTTCATCAAAAACAAGCTGCATTTTCTTTATCATTCTAGGAGAAAGACTTTAAATAATTGCAGAATACACATTCCTGCACAGTTGTGAATGTGACCCAACCAGTAGATCCAGTTCCACAACAATGTCGTTCAATGAAACCGGTAACCTTGTGAGACGAGGTTCTTGGCTATTGTGACAAGACTGGCTTTGCTTCAAACCAAAATATGATCCAGTGAGGGTGGCAACAAGACACTCAAGTTATTTACTCTAGTGTCAGCCGTGGCTCAGTGCGTAGTGCACTCGCCTTTGGGTCAGAAGGTTCTGGGTTCAAATCCCGCTCCAGGGACTTGAGCACGTAAATCGAGGCTGACACTCCAGTGCAGTGCTGAGGGAGCACTGCACTGTCGGAGATGCCGTCTTTCGTATGAGACGTTAAACCGAGACACCCGTCTGCTCTCTTAGGTGGTTGTAAACGATCCCATGACACTATTTCGAAAAAGAGCAGGGGAGTTATCCCCGGTGTCCTGGCCAATATTTATCCCACAATCAAAAAACAGATTATCTGGTCATTATCACATTGCTGTTTGTGGGAGCTTGCTGTGCGCAAATTGGCTGCCACTTTTCCCACTAAAAACAGTGACTATACTCCAAAAAAGGACCTAGTTGGCTGTAAAGCGCTTTGAGATGTCCGGTGGTCGTGAAGGGCGCTATATAAATGCAAGTCTTTCTTTTATTTACATTCGATATATAAGAAGCTGAATGATAAAGATTTTCATTTAGACTTGTGGCTGATCCGTTTTTCCCAATATTGGCCGTAATCACTAATTGTTCCTGTTCAAGGTTAGTTGGGCATTGATGCAGTTACAACTCCCAATTTTCTTGCTCTCCTCCTCAATTGTATCTCCTCCTCTCCTGCACAAACTAACTCTTTCTGGAGCGAGTGTTGGCCGCTGTCCAGTACGTGGGAGGTCTCCAAGAGTGACTCTCGATAGCAAGCGTGGACAAGCTTTTCAGCAGTGCTGACCTTGCCCAGTGTCCCCACACATGCACTTTCCACCGGGGTCTCTGGCTAGTGATCAGGAGCACAAAGCCTTTTGTGTATTTTGCAAACTTCTCGCGAGTGTATCACATTAGTCTGTCGTTGAACGTTCTGGTGACATTGGATTTCTGTGCGAATAAGAACACAGACTAGGTGCACTTCTTCAGCAAGGAATTCATTGCACCAGAAACTAACAAATCTCACACACAAACCATCTGACATTCTTCAAGTCATTCAGGTTTTCAGGTAATTGTAGACTCGAGACATTTGAATGCTCCAGTGAAGGTCAAAAAGCTTGGAATACCAGGGCTCTTAAGACACACACACTGGTTTCGATCTTCTCAAATGAACACGATGCTGTTAGTTGCCTTCGTTCACCCTCCTCCCTCCATTCCCGTAAAACACAAACCGATCTTCCAGGATAAACACAGCACATTATTTGAATATATTCATGTCGTTTGGAAGCAATTTCCAGTGTATTTCTGCATTTCTGCTGAAATGCCAACACGTCAGTATTCGCCTCTGAGTCAGAAGGTTGTGGGTTCAAGTCCCACTCCAGAAACATATAAATCTAGGCTGACACTCCCAATGCAGTGCTGAGGGAGTGCTGTATTGTAGTAGGTGCCGTCTTTCAGATGAGATCTTAAACGGAGGCCCCCGTCTGCTCTCTCAGGTGGATGTAAAAGATCCCACGGCACTATTTTGAAGAAGAGTAGGGGAGTTATCCCCGGTGTCTTGGCCAATTTTTATCCCTCAATCAACATAACAAAAACAGATTATCTGGTCATTATCACATTGCTGTGTGTGGGAGCTTGCTGTGCCCAAATTGGCTGCCACGTTTCTTACATTACAACAGTGACTGCACTCGAAAAGTACTTCATTGGTTGTAAAGCGATTTGGGACGTCCGGTGGTTGTGAAAGGCGCTCTATATAATGCAAGTCTTTCTTTTTTGTTCATTGGATTAAATAGGATATACAGCATAGAAACCAACTTGGGTTTTTAAAATCCAGTAGCATTTATGGTCAATTTTCCAGTGTTGGCTTACAATTTACATAGGATTACTTAGGATATACGGCACAGAAACAGGCCATTCGGCCCAACCAGTCCATGCCGGCGTTTATGCTCCACTCGAGTCTCCTCCCGTCTTTCCTCATCTAACTCTATCAGCATAACCCTCTGTTCCCTTCTCCCTCATATGCTTGTCCAGCCTCCCCTTAAATGCATCGATACTATTCGCCTGAACTACTCCCTGTGGTAATGAGTTCCACATTCTCACCACACTTCAGTACAGTCCCCGTGCATTCGCCTAGATAGAGGGCATTGTCGGCTATTTGACCCCAGGGGCATCACAGCCTAGTCCAATCCTATTCCAATGAAGCTCAACGTAAGCGTGAGGAACAGCACCTCATCTTTTGATTAGGCACTTCCGAACTCAACACCGAGTTCAACAATTTCAGACCATAATCTCTGCCCCTATTTTTTCACATGGCATCTGTTGATGTTTCTGCCATCCTCATTGACATCTCTTCTAGACCCAGCTTTTGTTTCTTTACTTGTCCCATTACCATCTCATTTTGCCTTGCCCCATCATACCTTTTGTCATTTAATCTCTCCTGCCTTCCACTCTCTCACAGACCTATCCTTTTGTTCTTTCCTCTCCCCCTTTCCCTGACCCTGCACATGCTTACAATCCTGTTACATCTCAAACTTTGTCCAGTTCTGACGAAGGGTCATCGAGCTGAAACGTTAACTTTGTTTCTCTCTCCACAGATTCTGCCTGACCCGCTGAGTGCACACAAATGTATGTTTAGTTGCTTAGGGAGTCTCGTGTCTGGCATGACAGAAGACACATCAAGTCGCAGGAGATATATCACCAATGATGTCTCTGCAAGATCCTGCAAATCCCCTGGGAGTACAGACGCACCAACATCAGTGTCCTCGTCCAGGCTAACATCCCCAGCATTGAAGCACTAACCACACTTGATCAGCTTTGCTGGGCAGGCCACATGGTTCGCATGCCAGACACGAGGCTCCCTAAGCAAATGCTCTATGCGGAGCTCCTTCACGGCAAACGATCCAAAGGTGGGCAGTGGAAACGTTACAATGACACCCTCAAAGCCTCCCTGGTAAAGTGCGACATCACCACTAACACCTGGGAGTTCCTGGCCGAAGACCGCCCGAGGTGGAGAAAGTGCATCCGCGAGGGCGTTGAGCTCTTCGAATCTCAACGCTGCGAGCGTGAAGAGGTCAGGCGCAGGCAGCGGAAGGAGTGTGCGGCAAATCCGCTCCCCCTCCCTTCCCCCGTCGAATGTCTGTCCCACCTGTGACAGGGTCTGTGGCTCTCATGTTGGACTGTTCAACCATCAAAGGCCTCACTTTAGGAGTGGAAGCAAGTCTTCCTCGATTCCGAGGGACTGCCTATGATAATGTATGTTTATTAAACTGGAAAATTGGAGACCCTTGCGTGTGGTATCTGTGCTGGTAACCAATAGTTACCTGGCTAAATTCTAAACAAAAGAAATACAATTCTTGCTTCTATACTTCTAACTGTTTAAGTTGTATTTAGTGAATGAGCTGTTGGACAGTGCTTGGCTCAGTCAGATAGCGCTCGAATCCCTGAGTCAGAAGATTGTGTGTTCAAGTCCCACTAATAGATTTGAACACAATCGAGATCCCCTGAACTGTATAAAACACTAGTTAGGCCACAGCTAGAGTACTGCGTGCAGTTCTGGTCACTACATTTCAGGAAAATTGTGATTGCACTAGAGAGGGTACAGAGGAGATTTACAAGGATGTTGCCTGGACTGGAGACTTTTAGCTATGAGTTCAGATTGGATAGCCTGGGGTTGTTTTCTTTAGAACAGAGGAGGCTGAGGGAGACCTCATTGAGGTGTATAAAATTAAGAGGAGCCTAGATATAGTGGATAGAAAGGACCTGTTTCCCTTGGCAGACGGGTCAACAACCAGGCAGCATAGATTTAAAGTAATTGGGAGGAGGTTTAGAGGGGATTTGGGGGAAATTTCTTCACCCAGAGTGTGGTGGGGGTCTGGAACTCACTGCCTGAAAGGGTGGTAGAGGCAGAAACCCTCACCACATTTAAAAAGTACTTGGATGTGCACTTGAAGTGCCGTAACCTACAGGGCTACGGATCAAGAGCTGGAAAGTGGGATTAGGCTGGATAGCTTTCGGTCAGGCAGCGCGGACACGATGGGCAGAAATGGCCTCCTTCCGTGCTGTAAATTTCTATGATTCTATGATTGCCACTTTAGTGCAGGACTGAGAAAGTTCCACATTGTCGGAGGTGCTTTATTTGGATAGGTACTGTACTTGGATGCTGTTAAGTGAAGGCAACATGGCTCTCTGACGGGAGTGAGCAGCTTGTAACAATTACACAAGATATCTCTGGTAATGTTTTTTGTTTTTCTTTGACGGAATGTTCTAGAGAGCCTGGAACTAAAAGCTGCTAGTTATTACCACACCAGTTCTAGTATTTATTCAGGCATAATAAGGCCTCTTCTGTTTGCTCAGGTGGGCGTTAAAGATCTGGAAGGGGAGCAGGGAGCAGGCCTAGTGCCCTGGCCAATATTCCTCCCTCAACCAACAAAAAGAAACGAAAGAAAGACTTGCATTTATATAGCGCCTTTCACCACCACCGGACACCTCAAAGCGCTTTACAGCCAATGAAGTACTTTTGAAGTGCAATCACTGTTGTAATGTGGGAAATGTGGCAGCCAATTTGCACACAGCAAGCTCCCACAAACAGCTATGTGATAATGACCAGATCATCTGTTTGTGTAATGTTGATTGAGGGATAACTCCCCTGCTCTTCTTCCAAATAGTGCCATGCAATCTTTTACGTCCACCTGAGAAAGCAGACGGGGCCTCGGTTTAACGTCTCATCCGAAAGCCGGCACCTCTGACAGTGCAGCACTCCCTCAGCACTGCACTGGGAGTGTCAGCCTAGATTCATGTGCTCAAGTCTCTGGAGTGGGACTTGAACCCACAACCTTCTGACTCAGAGGTGAGGGTGCTGCCCACTGAGTCACGGCTGACACTAAAAGACAAATTATCTGGTGATTCATTTGCTGTTTGTGGGATCTTACTGTGTGCAAACTTACTGCTGTGTTTACAAAGCAACAGTAACTGCATTTCAAAGGTGATCAAAAGCTATCCATCAGCTGTAGTGTTTTGGAATATACTGAGGAAGTGATAAAGTGCAATATAAATGTTAGCCCTTCCCTTTTACATGCCAGGGAGTTGGGATGGGGCAGTGGGCACTGAGCAGGGAGTTACGATGACTGAAAGTGCCAAAGAGACAGGTTTTGAGGAGGCTTTTAAAGTTAGCATGAGCCAAAATCTCCTCCAACTGGATATTGGGAAGACTGAAGCCATTGTCTTCGGTCCCCATCACAATCTCCATTTCCTAGCCACCAAAGCCAAGCACTTGACGTGTCATAACCTTCAGGGCTACGGACCAAGAGCTGGAAAGTGGGATGAGGCTGGATAGCTCTTTTTCAGCCGGCATGGACAGGATGGGCCGAATGGCCTCCTTCTGTACCGTAAATTTCTGATTCTAATGACTCTAAACTATCCCTTTCCATGGCAATATCTGATGCTGACCCACACTGTTTGCAACCTTGGTGCCATATTTGACCCCAAGATGAGCTTCCAACCATATATTCACGCCATCACTAAGACCGACTATTTCCACCGACTTTATCCCTGCCCCAGCTCATCTGCTGTTGAAGCCCTCGCCCATGCCTTTGTTACCTCTAGACTTGACTATTCCAACGCACTCCTGGCCGGTCTCCCATATTCTACCCTACGTAAACTTGAGGTGATCCAAAGTGCTGCTGCCCCGTGTCCTAACTCGCACCAAGTCCCGTTCACCCATCACCCCTATGCTCGCCGGCCTACATTGGCTCCCAGTTAAGTAACGCCTCGATTTTAAAATTCTCATCTTTGTTTTCAAATCCCTCCATGGCCTCGCCCCTCCTTATCTCTGTAATCAGCTCCAGCCCCACAATCCCCCAAGATCTCTGCGTTCCTCCAATTCTGCCCTCTTGAGCATCCCCAATTTTAATCGCTCCACCATCGGCGGCCGTGCCTTCAGCTGCCGAAGCCCCAAGCTCTGGAACTCCCTCCCTAAACCTCTCCGCCCCTCTCTCCTCCTTTAAGACACTCCTTAAAACCTACCTCTTTGACCGAGCTTTCGGTCACATGCACTAATTTCCCCTTATGCGGCTCGGTGTCAAATTTTGTTTCATAACGCTCCTGTGATGCGCCTTGGGATGTTTTACTACATTGAAAGGCGCTCAATAAATACACGATGTTGTTGTTTAGAAAATAAACAGTGAGTAAGGAAGGTTTGGGGGCAATTCCTGGTCACACAGGCAGCATTTTCCAAGTCGCAGTACAGTCGCAGGATTAAGACAACACCATAAACCCCCCACCTCCCCTGCACTCTCATATTGTAGTCACCACGGAGATAACCCTGAAACGCGAGCACTACCTTGCTGTGGGACACTCTGTGATCTTTTATGTGGCTGCGGAATCGCCGCAAGCCCCATCAAAGCCGCTGAGCCAGAGATGGTCATGGCACCATTGAGGGTTTACGCCTGACAAACATGTGGCCCTGGAAGAGTACTGTGTGGGGGGCAGCCTCATAACCTCAGGCACACTCACAGGCTGCGCGCTGCTTCAGCAGTGTGCAATACAGACTTCAAAACAAAAAGTTTCACTTCGCAAACAGCGAGTCTTTCAATATTAAACATTAGAGAACAAAAGGCAGCATCTGCCAAAAATTACTCGAAAGAAAGTTTCCTTCCCCCAACAGCAGCACAGACCAAGTTGGTCTCACAGAATACATAACAAACACCGCTTGAAATGCTCGGCTAAAACGCTAAGATTGGCAGTGACCTACCTGCTCTCTCACTCTCCTGCCACGCGAATGCTCTGCCAGTGCTAAGATGCTCCTACCTGTGATAGTTTGCAGTAGGTGTGTGCATGTGTGTGTGTGTGTGTGTGTGTCACGCATAGTTATACTCTCTACTCACTTCCTGATCTGTCCCCAGCACTGCTGTTAATTGGTCTTGCAAACTTGGCAGGGGAGGGGAAGGGGAGGGGTGAGGGCGGTACATGGCAAAGAGCTCGGAGGAAAAGAAAAACAGGTGGAGTAGGATGGCTTGTGGGGAGGCGGGGGGCGGGGATGAGAGGAGCAGTCGTATTCAACCATGTTAGTGGTTAAAATTCCCTCGGTAGCCGAGCCCAGCTTTGGAAGCAGAATTCAGCTACGGAGCCTGAGTGAGGTGCACACCATAAGATTATTTCTTATTTCTTTATCTTTGCCAGTTCCACAGAAATGAATGCACAGAAATCTAAGTGGTTAATAATTAAAATATTTGCCTGCAATGATGCTGCAATTGTCCCATGGCCTGTGCCGTGTTCCTGTGCTAAACATGTGGCACATACTGACAGCAGCTGGGTGCCCTCAGGACCCAGGGATCTGCACCACTGCAGAAAAACAAAACAAATTGGCTTTTCCGACATTTTTCCGCCCTCGTTCATCCAGCCTCGAGGGAGTGGGGGGGCTGCAGTGGTACAATTCCACCGGTGGGAGCCCCTATATTTAGGGGAACGAAGGGAATCAAGGGATATGGGGAGAGTGCAGGAAGGTGCAGTTGAGGTATGTTATGTATGCAACATTATGTAACCAGCATTCTACCGCCACCAGAGGGCGTATCTGTTGGAGTCCCAGGGGATCCGATCATCCCTTGGGAGGACTGTATATAAGCAGGCCTCCCATGCTGTACCAGCACTCTGGAATTGGAATAAAGAGACTACGGTCACATTTACTCACGTTTACAGCACACAGTTACATAGAAAGATAGAAACATAGAAAATAGGCGCAGGAGTAGGCCATTCGGCCCTTCGAGCCTGCACCACCATTCAATAAGATCATGGCTGATCATTCACCTCAGTACCCCTTTCCTGCTTTCTCTCCATACCCTTTGAGCCCTTCAGCACTGCTTTTATATATAGTGCTCCCAAGCAATGCCTTATTTGAGACATAACAAGCTAGAAGATCAGCCATGATCTTATTGAATGGCGGAGCAGACTTGAGGGGCCAGATGGCCGACTCCTGCTCCTATTTCTTATGTTCTTAGGTTCTTATATACTGGGATACAGCTCCATGAGTGGGAATTCCTGCTGGGATAGTGTTCCACGGGTGGGAAGCCCTGTTTCATGCTTGGCCTGTATGCCACAGTACCATGGTGCCCTTACCAGCTGAGACGCTGGAACAGTATTTAAAAAAATTTTTTTTTTTTTAATATATTCTTTCATGGAATGCGGGCATCGCCGACAAGGCCAGCATTTATTGTATGTAATAAAATCTCCTACAATGTTCCAACGAAGCTCAACGTAAGCTCGAGGAACAGCGCCTCATCTTTTGTTTAGGCACTTTACAGCCTTGTGGACTCCACATCGAGTTCAACAATTTCAGAGCGTAACCACTGCCAATCTTTGGCTCCCTTTCTCCCCCCCACCGCCCGCAGAGCCCGTTTCTTTCTCCTTTTCTCTAATGGCAGTTGGTCATTATCCCACAGGCATCTTCCACCCTTCATCATATGGCAGGGGGATGGGAACCTATGCAGCGAGATAGGGCGAAGTAATATGGAGTCAGAAACAGATGGTAGAAAGGTAAAAAGCAATAGTGGAAGGCCGAGTAAACAAAGGCAAGAAACAAAAAGGGCCACACTACATCATAATTCTAAAAGGACAAAGGGTGTTAAAAAAACAAGCCTGAAGGTTTTGTGTCTTAATGCAAGGAGTATCCGTAATAAGGTGGATGAATTAACTGTGCAAATAGATGTCAACAGATAGGATGTGATTGGGATTACAGAGACGTGGCTCCAGGATGACCAGGGCTGGGAACTCAACATCCATGGGTATTCAACATTCAGGAAGGATAGAATAAAAGGAAAAGGAGGTGGGGTAGCATTGCTGGTTAAAGAGGAGATTAATGCAATAGTTAGGAAGGACATTAGCTTGGATGATGTGGAATCTATATGGGTAGAGCTGCAGAACACCAAAGGGCAAAAAACATTAGTGGGAGTTGTGTACAGACCTCCAAACAGTAGTAGTGATGTTGGGGAGGGCATCAAACAGGAAATTAGGGGTGCATGCAATAAAGGTGACTTTAATATGCATATAGATTGGGCTAACCAAACTGGAAGCAATACGGTGGAGGAGGATTTCCTGGAGTGCATAAGGGATGGTTTTCCAGACCAATATGTCGAGGAACCAACTAGGGGGAGGCCATCTTAGACTGGGTGTTGTGTAATGAGAGAGGATTAATTAGCAATCTCATTGTGCGAGGCCCCTTGGGGAAGAGTGACCATAATATGGTGGAATTCTACATTAGGATGGAGAATGAAACAGTTAATTCAGAGGCCATGGTCCAGAACTTAAAGAAGGGTAACTTTGAAGGTATGAGGCGTGAATTGGCTTGGATAGATTGGCGAATGATACTTAAGGGGTTGACTGTGGATGGGCAATGGCAGACATTTAGAGACCGCATCGATGAACCACAACAATTGTAAAAAAGGGAAGGTGGCTCAACCGTAGCTATCAAGGGAAATCAGGGATAGTATTAAAGCCAAGGAAGTGGCATACAAATTGGCCAGAAATAGCAGTGAACCTGGGGACTGGGAGAAATTTAGAACTCAGCAGAGGAGGACAAAGGGTTTGATTAGGGCAGGGAAAATGGAGTACGAGAAGAAGCTTGCAGGAAACATTAAGGTGGATTGCAAAAGTTTCTATAGGCATGTAAAGAGAAAAAGGTTAGTAAAGACAAACGTAGGTCCCTGCAGTCAGAATCAGGGGAAGTCATAATGGGGAACAAAGAAATGGCAGACCAATTGAACAAGTACTTTGGTTCGGTATTCACTAAGGAGGATACAAACAACCTTCCGGATATAAAAGGGGTCAGAGGGTCGAGTAAAAAGGAGTAACTGAGGGAAATCCTTATTAGTCGGGAAATTGTGTTGGGGAAATTGATGGGATTGAAGGCCGATAAATCCCCAGGGCCTGATGGACTGCATCCCAGAGTACTTAAGGAGGTGGCCTTGGAAATAGCGGATGCATTGACAGTCATTTTCCAACATTCCATAGACTCTGGATCAGTTCCTATGGAGTGGAGGGTAGCCAATGTAACCCCACTTTTTAAAAAAGGAGGGAGAGAGAAAACATGGAATTATAGACCAGTCAGCCTGACATCAGTAGTGGGTAAAATGATGGAATCAATTATTAAGGATGTCATAGCAGCGCATTTGGAAAGAGGTGACATGATAGGTCCAAGTCAGCATGGATTTGTGAAAGGGAAATCATGCTTGAAAAATCTTCTGGAATTTTGTGAGGATGTTTCCAGTAGAGTGGACAAGGGAGAACCAGTTGATGTGGTATATTTGGACTTTCAGAAGGCTTTCGACAAGGTCCCACACAAGAGATTAATGTGCAAAGTTAAAGCACATGGGATTGGGGGTAGTGTGCTGACATGGATTGAGAACTGGTTGTCAGACAGGAAGCAAAGAGTAGGAGTAAATGGGTACTTTTCAGAATGGCAGGCAGTGACTAGTGGGGTACCGCAAGGTTCTGTGCTGGGGCCCCAGCTGTTTACATTGTACATTAATGATTTAGACGAGGGGATTAAATGTAGTATCTCCAAATTTGCGGATGACACTAAGTTGGGTGGCAGCGTGAGCTGCGAGGAGGGTGCTATGAGACTGCAGAGTGTCTTGGATAGGTCAGGTGAGTGGGCAAATGCATGGCAGATGAAGTATAATGTGGATAAATGTGAGGTTATCCACTTTGGTGGTAAAAACAGAGAGACAGACTATTATCTGAATGGTGACAGATTAGGAAAAGGGGAGGTGCAACGAGACCTGGGTGTCATGGTACATCAGTCATTGAAGGTTGACATGCAGGTACAGCAGGTGGTTAAGAAAGCAAATGGCATGTTGGCCTTCATAGCGAGGGGATTTGAGTACAGGGGCAGGGAGGTGTTACTACAGTTGTACAGGGCCTTGGTGAGGCCACACCTGGATTATTGTGTACAGTTTTGGTCTCCTAACTTGAGGAAGGACATTCTTGTTATTGAAGGAGTGCAGCAAAGGTTCACCAGACTGATTCCCGGGATGGCGGGACTGACCTATCAAGAAAGACTGGATCAACTGGGCTTGTATTCACTGGAGTTCAGAAGAATGAGAGGGGATCTCATAGAAACGTTTAAAATTCTGATCGGTTTAGACACGTTAGATGCAGGAAGAATGTTCCCAATGTTGGGGAAGTCCAGAACCAGGGGTCACAGTCTAAGGATAAGGGGTAAGCCATTTAGGACCGAGATGAGGAGAAATTTCTTCACCCTGAGAGTGGTGAACCTGTGGAATTCTCTACCACAGAAAGTTGTTGAGGCCAATTCACTAAATATATTCAAAAAGGAATTAGATGTAGTCCTTACTACTAGGGGGATCAAGGGGTATGGCGAGAAAGCAGGAATGGGGTACTGAAGTTGCATGTTCAGCCATGAACTCATTGAATGGCGGTGCAGGCTCGAAGGGCCGAATGGCCTACTCCTGCACCTATTTTCTATGTTTCTATGTCTGTGTTTCTATCATGCAGCGCGGGACCTGGAATATTAGGTCCTTCATTGAAAAACCTGTGAACTCATCACTTTTTGGCGTGGAAGCAACTCATCCTCAATTCGAGGGACCGTCTAAGAGAGAGAGAGAGAGAGATTCACACCCTATCTTGACTAATGTTTTTCTAACACCTGGCATTACCATTAGAATTTGGGCCATCATCTCTTGTGTCTCTCTAATCTCTCCTGTCTTCTACCCTATCAGTTGTGATATCTTCACAGAGCACAAGCACACATAGCTTCCGACATGGCAGGCAGCTCTCTCGGAAGCCTCCGGAATCTGCCTGGTTCTGTTGCAGTGCACAATACGTCCACATCCATAGTGTGGAGCTACAAACATTACAAGCTTACAGACATTACACTTCTCCCTGCTTAATGAAGAAGTTATTATAACAAACATTATACATAACACAGGATATTATTTTTTTTCCATATTTACAAATTTAACTTTACCACTTGTTTTCTGTTTCGAAGAGGATACCTTCACTCTCGAACAGAACCTTCCAAACATGGTGTCGAATCTAAACTCATTCGAGGCTCGTCCTGAGGAACGTTTTCCTCCACGGAATTTCCTTGATTTTCATTTGAACTCACTCTAACTTCAGGCTCTATGTTTTCCTGACTCGGACTCAGACTTTCATTCTGATTCTCTCCTGGATTTGTTTCTAGTACATTGGATTTAGGATTTGCTACTGGTGTATCAAAACTATCTGTTGAGTCAGAAATAATTGAATCATTCCCACCTTCAACTCCTTCTATGTCTGTAGGTAAAATATGATCAATATGAACAAACCTAACCTGTCCATTATCAAACATCTTTACCAAATATGTGCGAGGAACACATATCTTCACCACTCTTCCTGGTAACCACTTTAACCATTTATGGTTATGGGTCTTCACTGTCACCATCTGGTTTAATTTCACACTTCTCTCTTTTACTCTACCTCTATCATGATTCTCTTTCTGTCTTAATTGTGTCTCTTCTACGGACTGTGCCAAATTTAGTTTCAACAAAGAGAATCTGGTTCGTGGCTGTCATTTGAGAAACAACTCTGCTGGTGTTCTATCAGTAGTTGTATGAGGAGTATTTCGATATGTAATCAAAAAATTGGCCAATTTGTGATCCAATGACAACTGTGATTTCCTTAGATTTGGATCTAACATTTGTTTTATGAGGGTATGTTTTACAATTTGTACAGTGCGCTCTGCTGCACCATTCGAAGCAGGATAGTATGGTGGAACCTTGGTATGTTTGCTCGTGAATTGTGCAAATTCTTCTGAACGAAATTGTGGTCCATTATCCGAAACAATCTCTTCAGAGAGGCCAAATGAAGAAAATAATTTTTGCAAAATGTTCAATGTGTTACTTCTTGTTATTTTCCACATTCGAAACATCTCAACCCACTTCGAATGGCTATCAATCACAATGAACAATTGTTGTCCTTTTAACTCAGCAAAATCAATATGTAGCCTTTTCCACACCCTGGGAGGCCATTTCCATGGCTGTAATGGTACTGGTGGTGGTTGCTTGCATACCGATTGACATGTCGTACACTGACTCACGATGTACTCTATATCTTTATCAAAACCTGGCCACCATAAATAACTGCGTGCAAAACTCTTGGTCAAGCACATTCCCAGGTGCTGGTTATGGAGGTCTCCTAATAATTTGGACCTGAATTTATTTGGTATAACCACTCTTGCAATCCACATGATACAATCTTTATCGACTGATAATTCATTCCTACGAATGAAGAATGGATGTGTATCTTTGTCTGTTACCTGGTTTGGCCATCCATTTGCAATATACTCATACATCTTTGACATCACTGGGTCACGTTTGGTTGCTCTACCAATCTCTTCAGCTGTGGCTGGCAGTTCATCAATGTATGAAAAATAAAACACTTCTTCCCTATCGGGTGTAACTTGCGATAGGGAAGGCAATCTAGACATTGCATCAGCATTACTGTGATCAGCTGATCATCTGTATTCAATATCATATGTATATGCTGACAAAATCAAAGCCCATCTCTGCATTTGGGCAGCAGCTAGTGTTGGAACTGGAGACTTTCGATGGAGGATTAGATGTTAGGGGTTTATGGTCCGTAACGATGGTAAACTTATGACCATACAAGTATTTGTGAAACTTCTTGACCCCAAAAATTAATGCCAAAGCTTCCCTTTCAATTTGCGCATAATTACTCTCACTGACACTGAGAGTGTGTGAAGCAAAAGCAATTGGTCTCTCCTCCCCACTACTTAATACAATAGAGAGATTACTGCCCCAACTCCATACGGAGAGGCATCACATGCTAGCTTAATCTCCTTGGATATGTCATAGTGAACTCACATGGTGCTCTCTACCAATTTGCTTTTACACTCCTTGAATGCTGTATCGCATTCTTTTGACCACTTCCAATGGACCTGTTTTTTCAAAAGTTCATTCACTGAATGTAATATTGTAGCCAAATTTGGTAGGAACTTCCCATAATAGTTCAAAAGACCCAAGAATGAACGAAGTTCAGTGACATTCCTGGGAGTGGGTGCATTTCTGATCGCATCCAATTTTTCCATGGTTGGATGTAAACCATCTTTGTCTGCTCTGTACCCTAAATATTCCATTGAGTTTTTAAATAACTCACACTTACGGGCAGACACTCATACTCTGTGCTTCTCTAGCCGTTTGAGGACTTCATTCAATATGTTATTATGAATTTGCCTATTTGGTACTGAAATTAGTATGTCATCCAAATAACATACTACCCCTTCAATACCTTGCAAAATCTGGTTCATCACCCCTTGGAATATGGCAGGGGCGGAAGACACTCCAAACGGTAGCCTATTATATTGATATAGACCTCGATGAGTATTTATAGTCAAACATGACTTGGACTCCTCATCTAGTTCAAGGTGTAAGTAGGCATTCGTAAGATCCAGTTTTGAGAAGATCTGACCACCTGTCAATGTTGTGAACAAATCTTCTATATTCGGCAATGTATTGGGGATATTACCCTCTAGAACCTGGTTTACGGTTACTTTATAATCACCACACAATCTTACCTTACCATCAGACTTAGGTACAACAACAATGGGTGTAGCCCAATTACATCGATCTATCTTACAAATAATGTTCTCAGTCTCTAGTCTTTTGATTTCTTGCTCAATTTTCTCCTCGAGTGCATATGGTACGGAACGTGGCTTGTAGTAAACCGATCTAGCGTCCTTCTGTACCCTGACACTTGCCTTGAAGCCTTGGATCGGACTGCCCGTTTTGCAGAACACCTTCTTGATAACCTCATCCGTTGATGAAAATCTCACTTCCACGCAGAAAATCTTACTCCAATCCAGCTTCAGTGA
This sequence comes from Pristiophorus japonicus, assembly GCF_044704955.1. NCBI lineage: Eukaryota > Metazoa > Chordata > Chondrichthyes > Pristiophoridae > Pristiophorus > Pristiophorus japonicus. Next base: position 25,876,095 of record NC_091993.1, read on the forward strand.
GCTCAACCAATTTCTTCCTAGTAAGGCAGGCTTGTCTCCTTTCACTACTATTAGAGGCAAGTTCTGAAATTGATCTTTATATTTCACCGGTACGGTGATACGACCTACCACAGGAATTTTCTCTCTCGAGTAGCCTCGCAGCTCTATCTTGGATTTCTCCAGTTGAAAATCACGCAATTTGTCGCAGTACAATGACACCGGTACTACACTCACGGATGCACCCGTGTCAATTTCCATTGGTATCTTGAATCCCGCAACATCTATGTGGATTTTGATGCTTTCCGAATCGCTGTCCGTTAACCTCGTGCTCCTGATGACGTGTAACTATAACATCTCCTCGTCCTGTTATTGTTCTTCCGTGCTATGTAGTCTCTTGGGATTTCTACTCATAGCTTTGAACGCTGGACTCAAAGCTTTGGAAGCTGGTTTACCCTTCGCAAGATGCCCAGTCTTCCTGCAGAAGAAACACTCTGCCTTCACGTATGGACAACTTTGAGCAATGTGTTGTCCCAGGCACCTATAGCATGACTTCGACAATCTGTTAGAATTTTCAGTTTTTAAGACTTTGGGCCCCCAGCATCTTTTACCTTGAACCTGCAGGTGATTTACCTCGGTTGACTGACGACCGTAATTATTATTTAATTCTCGGGAATATTGTTCGTCCATGCTCATCGACCTCGCTGTCTGACAAGCAATCTCAAAAGTCAAGTCATCCGTCGTCAATAACTTCCTTCTGATCACATCATTTTTCACCCCACAAACAAAATGATCCCGTAATGCTCGGTTTTGAAAGTTTCCAAAATGACAGTGCATCGATAGGTTTTTTAATGCTACGATGTAATCATTGATACTTTCATCAGCCTTTTGATTCTGAATCATGAAACGATAGCTTTCAGCAATTTCTAAGGGTTTGCGGTTATAGTGCTGCTCCAGCTTCATTAAAATCTCTTTAAGCGTTGTGTCCTTTGGCTCGTCAGGCACAAGCAGATTTACAATGGTTTTGTATAATGCCGGACCCGCCTCCGATAAGATCATCGCTTTCTTACGTTCCAACACAGCCCGGTTCTGGACTGCATTGTCTGGAACTTCGATTATGTTATTTGCAGTGAAATACATTTCTAGCCGATCCACATACGCTTTAAAATGTTCTCGGTCATGTCTATATTCCCACAAATGTCCGATTACACCTGCCATTTTAATCTTTAGCTGTTCACACTGTGTGCTGTAATTTACCTCGGATTTTGTAGCTTTTTTCCAAAGACAGAAACTTCCAAATTCTCTCTGTCGGCTGGCTGAATCCTTCACCAACAAAATTTAAGCTTTAAATCATCCGAAAAATCCCATCTTGCGCCAAATGTGATATATTCACAGAGCACAAGCACACCCAGCTTCCTACATGGCAGGCAGCTCTCTCGGAAGCCTCCGGAAATCTGCCTGGTTCTGTTTAATTATTAACTGTGCAATTGCAGTACACAATACGTCCACATCCATAGTGTGGAGCTACAAACATTACAAGCTTACAGACATTACATCAGTGACCTTCCCTTTTGTTCTTTCTTCCCCTTCCCCTTTCAGTGCTTGTTAAGAATCTGCCCTTTTCAAACACTCTCCAGTTCTGATGAAGGGTCATGGATCCGAAACGTTAACTCTGCTTCCTCTCCACAGATGCTGCCTGACCCGCTGAGATTTCCAGCATTTTTCTGTTTTTATTCCAGATTCCAGCATCCGCAGTATTTTGCTTTTGTACCAGCATTTATTGCCCATCCCCAATTGCCCTCGATAAGGTGGTAGTGAGCCACCTTCTTGAACCGTTGTTCTTTGTAATGGTTTGATCCAACTGAGTGTCTCGCTGGGCCATTTCTAAGAGTCAAACACATTGCTGTGGGTCTGGAGTCACATGTAGGCCAGACCGGGTAAGGGTGGCAGATTTCCTTCCCTGAAGGACATGAGTGAAACAGATGGGCTTTTAACGACAATCCGGTAGTTTCATGGTAACCATTACTGAGACTCACTTTTTACTCTAGATTTATTAAATTAACTGAATTTTTAATTCCCCCAGCTGTCGTGGTGGGATATGAACTCATGTCTACAGATCATTAGTCCAGGTCTCTAGATTACTGGTCCAGTATCATAATCACTATGCTACCATATCAAAGTTATCCCAATATAGTTATTTGGAATGCATATGCGGTACGTTGCTGAAGGTACAAGAGCAAGCTCCCCATCGTCCTTCTGTTTAAAGTGCCCGCACAGCACTGAGCCAAGCAGACCTCAGTCCTCAGTCTGGGCCTTGTTAGCTGGTCTCAATCTTGGTGGTGTCAGCAGCGTTACGACTGACTGCGGTGCCCCTGAGCTACGGAAGGGAGAATTAGCCAGGTTGCCTGACTCCGAACTGTCAGTCAGTGCCCCTCGCCAGAAGATCCATGTGCAGACAGGGATTAGTCTCTGCTCTAGTGCCTCCCCCAATTTGCCCCCCCCCCCCAATTGAATAGCCTGCCGCCACGCATTGCCCATGAGAATCGTTAACTTGGGTGATGTGTCAGGGAGGTGGAATTGAGGTAGAAGATCAGCCATGATCTTAGTGAATGACAGAGCAAGCTCGAGGGGCCAAATGGCCTACTCCTGCTCCTATTTCTTATGTTCTTATGTATGGGGATGTTATGTGATGTGTCGGAGCAGGCGCGCATGCACATGTGGCAATTGCGGAATCACCCGTAGAATTGTCACCCCCAGGCAGAGTCTGCTCAGGAACTACAGGAGAATTTCTCAATTAAAGAAAGAAATCGATAGATTTTTGTCACGGTACTTTGTCAAGGTGCTTAAAGAGTTAAATTTGTTTCTGTCTGCAAAAGAGTGTGAGCTTCTAAAATTGCAAAGTCACACATGCAAACCCGCCCCATCCGAGTACTGATCGCAGAACCTCTGTTGATTCTGTGAAAGGCTTCAGCATGCAGGCAAACGGACTGCTACTTTCATATAAAACGGAGATTTCTAATTATACATATAGTAGACACTCCTCTTTTAATCATTTATATTTCCCCAAAACCCTTTCTTTGACACCTTTAATCACTAAGCCTTCAGATACTGTCCCTCTCTTTTAACCTTTCACTCCACGCATGACATTTTCAGTCTCATACCATCGACAAAACCTATTTTTTCTTCAAACAGATTTCCCCCACCAACCAGTTCCAAGTATCCAACAAGATAATAGTGATCAGTAAATCAATATTAATATTCCCAGATCCCCCTGCATATATTCTAGGTTCATTGCACTCCATATCATGCGGACATGAGGGCCAAAATGGCCTCCTTCCGTGCTGTAAATTTCTATGATTCTTTATCGCAGCTGCTGTGTATAATCAGTCGTAATTCGGCTACTTTTGATCCCCCCACCACACCACTAATCTTTGGTCAAGTGTGACCCTCTTTCCGCACCCCCAAACAATTCATACGAACATAAAAATTAGGAGCAGAAGTCAGCCAGACGCCCCCTCGAGCCTGCTCCGCCATTCAATAAGATCACGGCTGATCTTTGACCTCAACTCCACTTTCCTGCCTGAACCCCATATCCCTAGAGTCCAAAAATCTATCGATCTCAGTCTTGAATATACTCAACAGCTCAGCACCCACAGCCCTTTGGGGCCGAGAATTCCAAAGATTCCCAATCCTCTGAGTGAAGAAATTCCTCCTCATCTTTGTCTTAAATGGCCTACCCCTTATCCTGAGACTGTACCCCCTAGTTCTAGACACTCCAGCCAGGGGGAACAACCTCTCAGCATCTACCCTGTCAATCTCCCTCAGAATCTAATATGTTTCAATGAGATCATCTTCCTTCTTCTACACTCCAGAGAGTATAGGCCCAATCTACTCAATCACTCCTCATAGGACAACTCTATCATCCCAGGGATCAATCCAGTGAATCATTGCTCTTGATAAAGGGGTTCCCCCACTATGCCGAGCTGGGATTAGTTGAAGGAAGGGATTCTCCAGTATCCTGAGCTGTGATTTGTTGGGGTAAGGGGTTCTTGTTATGTATGTAAACCTGTAAATACCATGTCTAAGCACCAGAGGGCTTATCCCCTGGAGTCCCAAGGGATCCCACAATCCCTTGGGAGCACCTGTATATAAGGAGGCCTCACAGGCTGGAGAGGCATTCTGAGATCTGTAATAAAGGACTATGGTCACACCTTGCAGTATCTAGTCTGACTCTTTATTCAAGACATAACAGTTCTCCAGTATCCTGAGCTGTGATTTGTTGGGTAAGGGGTTCTCTAGTATCCTGAGCTGTGATTTGTTGAGGTAAGGAGTTCTCCAGTATCCTAAGCTGTGATTTGTTGGGGTAAGGGGTTCTCCAATATCCTGAGCTGTGATTTGTTGGGGTAAGGGTTTCTCCAGTATCCTGAGCTGTGATTTGTTGGGGTAAGAGTTTTTCCAGTATCCTGAGCTGTGATTTGTTGGGGTAAGGGTTTCTCTTGTACCCTGAGCTGTGATTTGTTGGGGTTAGGGTTTCTCCAGTATCCCAAGCTATAATTTGTTGGGCTAAGGGGCTCTTCACTATTTCAAAAACCTGACTGACGAGGACTGTTTCTGTTCCTATTTCATCTCTCTCTGCTCACAACCAGAGAGGAAGGCTTATGTCAAATAACCCCTGCCGCGCACACAGGACCAGAGACTTCCCAACACAGTGGGTGTGATGTGTTTATCAATGACCGAGACAGGCTAACGAAATTGATTGAAAATGTAAGTCTTTTGGAAGCGACTTCAGTGCCTATAACATTACCATCTGACCTTTTGTCTCAGTGTCTTTTTAAAAAGGAAACTCGTGTTAATACACTTTGCTTTTCAAATCCGATATTTAAATGTAACTCTTTTTTCCAAATTCTTTCTGTAGAAAAATGGTTAAAAGTGACACCTGTCTTTTTTAAAGATTATTTTGCATCTAAAGTGTGATGGGTTCAAAGTGCATATTGACAGGCCTCATATAGGCATGCACTGCATATCTAAAAATAAAAGTTACGGAATGTTGAATGTTTTATGTTTTGATTGGCACACTGCGGATCCTGATGATTCCATAGTTATAAAGTCCCAGCTTTGATCTGCAGTCCGTCATGGGTTCACAGATTTCACCCCAGGCAGCAGTCGGGGCACAATGAACGGCCACCCCAATGCGGAGCGGTAGAAGGGTCAGTTGGCCGGTGTCGCTGCCTCTAATCGCTACACAGCAGCTTCCAACAGAAGAGTCTACCTGTGGAGGCTGGCTGAGGCTTTGATGTTCTTCAAAGCCCAAGGCCATGAGTTGTGCACGAATAATGGCCACTTGGGCGGTGGTCATGTAGAAACTGCACTTGTGGACGACAACAACAACAACTTGCATTTATATAGCGCCTTTAACGCAGTGAAACATCCCAAGGCGCTTCACAGGAGTATTATGAGATAGAAATTTGACACCGAGCCGCATAAGGAGAAATTAGCAGAGGTGACCAAACGCTTGGTCAAAGAGTAGGTTTTAAGGAGTGTCTTGAAGGAGGAAAGAGAGACGGAGAGGTTTAGGCAGGGAGTTCTAGAGCTTGGGGCCTAGGCAACAGAAGGCATGGCCACCAGTGGCTGAGCGATTATAATCAGGGAGAGCAGTGGAAGGAAGGTAGTGCAGGGGTCCCCTGCGGTCATCCCCCTGCAAAACAGATACACCGCTTTGGGTACTCCCTGGTGCAAGGGTCAAAGATGACTCAGAACGGCTGCAGGACATTTTGAAGGAGGAGGGTGAACAGTCAGTTGTCGTGGTGCATATTGGTACCAACGCGAGAGGTAAAAAAACAGGATGAGATCCTACAAGACGAATTTAGAGAGCTAGGAGCTAAATTAAAAAGTAGGACCTCAAAGGTAGTAATCTCAGGATTGCTACCAGTGCCATGTGCTAGTCAGAGTAGGAATAACAGGATAGCTCAGATGAATACGTGGCTTGAGGAGTGGTGCAGAAGGGAGGGATTCAAATTCCTGGGACATTGGAACCGGTTCTGGGGGAGGTGGGACCAATACAAACCGGACGGTCTACACCTGGCAGGACCAGAACCAATGTCCTAGGGGGAGTGTTTGTTAGTGCTGTTGGGGAGGGGTTAAACTAATGTGGCAGGGGGACGGGGACCAATGCAGGGAAACAGAGGGAAGTAGAATGCGGGCAGAAGCAAAAGATAGAAAGAAGAAAAGTAAAAGTGGAGGGCCGAGAAACCCAAGGAAAAAAGCAAAAATGGCCACATTACAGCAAAGTGGCAAAGTGTGTTAAAAAGACAAGCCTGAAGGCACTGTGCCTCAATGCGAGGAGTATTCGTAATAAGGTGGACAAATTAACTGCGAAGGTAGCAAGAAACGAATATGATATAATTGGCATACGGAGACATGACTCCAGGGTGACCAAGGCTGGGAACTCAACATCCAGGGGTACTCAACATTCAGGAAGGATAGACAGAAAGGAAAAGGAGGTGGGGTGGTGTTGTTAGTTAAAGAGGAAATTAACGTAATAGTAATGAAGAGCATGCCAATTCCACATCATAGGACATGATGTGGAATCGGTATGGGTGGAGCTACGGAATACAAAAGGGCAGAAAACGCTAGTAGGAGTTGTGTACAGACCACCAAACAGTAGTAGTGAGGTTGGGGACAGCATCAAACAAGAAATTAGGGATGCGTGCAATAAAGGTACAGCAGTTATCATGGGTGACTTTAATCTAATCTACATGTAGATTGGGTGAACCAAACTGGTAGCAATGCACTGGAGGAGCATTTCCTGGCTTGTATTAGGGATGGTTTTCTAGACCAATATGTCGAGGAACCAAGTAGAGGGCTGGCCATCCTCGACTGGGTGATGTGTAATGAGAAAGGACTAATGAACAATCTTGTTGTGCGAGGCCTCTTGGGGAAGAGTGACCAAAGTATGGTAGAATTCTTTATTAAGATGGAGAGTGACACAGTTAATTCAGAGATTAGGGCCCTAAACTTAAGGAACGATAACTTCGATGGTATGAGACGTGAGTTGGCTAGAATAGACTGGCGAATGATACTTAAAAGGTCACATGAATGAACTTCAACAATTGTACATCCCTGTCTGGAGTAAAAATAAAATGGGGAAGGTGGCTCAACTGTGGCTAACAAGGGAAATTAAGGATAGTGTTAAATCCAAGGAAGAGGCATATAAATTAGCCAGAAAAAGCAGCAAACCTGAGGACTAGGAGACTTTTATAATTCAGCAGAGGAGGACAAAGAGTTTCATTAGGAGGGGTAAAATAGAGTATGAGAGGAAGCTGGCTGGGAACATAAAAACTGATTGCAAAAGCTTCTATAGATATGTGAAGAGAAAAAGATTAGTGAAGACAAACGTAGGTCCCTTGCAGTCGGATTCAGGTGAATTTATAATGGGGAACAAAGAAATGGCAGACCAGTTGAACAAATACTTTGGTTCTGTCTTCACTGAGGAAGACACAAATAACCTTCCAGAAATACTAGGGGACCGAGGGTCTAATGAGAAGGAGGAACTGAAGGAAATCCGTATTAGGTGGGAAATTGTGTTAGGGAAATTGATGGGATTGAAGGCCGATAAATCCCTGGGGTCTGATAGTCTACGTCCCAGACTACTTAAGGGAGTGGCCATAGAAATAGTGGATGCATTGGTGATCATTTTCCAACAGTCTATCGATCAGTTCCTATGGACTGGAGGGTAGCTAATGTAACACCACTGTTTAAAAAGAGAGGGAGAGAGAAAACAGGTAATTATAGACCGGTTAGCCTGACATCAGTAGTGGGGAAAATGTTGGAACCAATTATTAAAGATGAAATAGCAGCGCATTTGGAAAGCAGTGACAGGATCGGTCCAAATCAGCATGGATTTATGAAAGGGAAATCATGCTTGACAAATCTTCTAGAATTTTTTGAGGATGTAACTAATAGAGTGGACAAGGGAGAACGGTGTATTTGGACTTTCATAAGGCTTTTGACAAGGTCCCACACAAGAGATTGGTGTGCAAAATTAAAGCACCTGGTATTGGGGGTAATGTACAGATGTGGATAGAGAACTGGTTGGCAGACAGGAAGCAGAGAGTCAAGATAAATGGGTCCTTTTCAGAATGGCAGGCAGTGACTAGTGGGGTGCCGCAGGGCTCAGTGCTGGGACCCCAGCTATTTACAACATACACTCAATTCCTTCATCTAAATCATTAATGTAATATCTCCAAATTTGCAGATGACACTAAGCTGGGTGGCGGTGTGAGTTGTGAGGAGGACGCTAAGAGGCTGCAGGGTGACTTGGACAGATTAGGTGAGTGGGCAAATGTATGGCAGATGCAGTATAATGTGGATAAATGTGAGGTTATCCACTTTGGTGGCAAAAACACGAAGGCAGAATATTATCTGAATGGCGGCAGATTAGGAAAAGGAGAGGTGCAACGAGACCTGGGTATCATGGTACATCAGTCATTGAAAGTTGAAGAAGGCAAGTGGTATGTTGGCCTTCATAGCTAGGGGATTTGAGTATCGGAGCAGGGAGGTCTTACTGCAGTTGTACAGGGCCTTGGTGAGGCCTCACCTGGAATATTGTGTTCAGTTTTGGTCTCCTAAATTGAGGAAGGACGTTCTTGCTATTGAGGGAGTGCAACGATGGTTCACCAGACTGATTCCCGGGATGGCAGGACTAACATATGAGGAGAGACTGGATCGGCTGGGCCTGTATTCACTGGAGTTTAGAAGGATGAGAGGGGATCTCATAGAAACATATAAAATTCTGACGGGACTGGACAGATTAGATGCAGGAAGACTGTTCCCAATGTTGGGCAAGTCCAGAACCAGGGAACAAAGTCTAAGGATAAGGAGTAAGCCATTTAGGACTGAGATGAGGAGAAACATCTTCACTCAGAGAGTTGTTAACCTGTGGAATTCCCTACCGCAGAAAGTTGTTGAAGCCAGTTCTTTGGATATATTCGAGAGAGTTAGATATGGCCCTAAAGGCTCAAGGGATCAAGGGGTATGGAGAGAAAGCAGGAAAGGGGTACTGAGGTGAATGATCAGCCATGATCTGATTGAATTGTGGTGCAGGCTCAAAGGGCTGAATGGCCTACTCCTGCACCTATTTTCTATGTTTCTATGGGATGCTCAAGAGGGCAGAAATAGAGGAGAGCATGCATATCGGGGGTGATTGTTGGACTGGAGGAGATTACAGTGATAGGGAGGGGCGAGGCCATGGAGGCATTTGAAATCAAGGATGAGAGTTTTGAAATTGAGGAGTTGCTTAACCGAGAACCAATGTAGGTCAGCGAGCAAGGGAGTGATGGGAGAGTGGGACCTGGTGCGAATTAGTACACCGGCAGCCGGGTTTTGGATTACCGCATCTTTACATGCATCTTGGATAAGGACACTAAAGGGACCAGCTATGATGATCATCATCAGAGGCAGTCCCTTGAAATCGAGGAAGACTTGCTTCCACTCTAAAACTGAGTTCTCAGGTGACTGAACAGTCCAATACGGAAATTACCGTCTCTGTCACAGGTGGGACAGACAGTGGTTGAAGGAAAGGGTGGGTGGGACAGGTTTGCCGCACGCTCCTTCCGCTGCCTGCGTTTGCTTTCCGCACGCTCTCGGCGACGAGACTCGAGGTGCTCAGCGCCCTCCCGGATGGTCTTCCTCCACTTAGGGCGGTCTTTGGCCAGGGACTCCCAGGTGTCGGTGGGGATGTTGCGCTTTATGAAGGAGGCTTTGAGGGTGTCCTTGAAATGTTTCCTCTGCCCGCCTGGGGCTCGCTTGCCATGTAGGAGTGCCGAGTAGAGCGCTTGCTGTGGGAGTCTTGTGTCGGGCATGCTATGATACCTCCACTCTTGCAACCAAGTATTTATTTACACGACTCACTGTCTAGACTAGCAGATGAAGGGGGTGGTGGAGAGTAATAATACTGAAGGGAAAAATCAACTTGCCTTCCAATCAGGCTTAGCCAGTATTAGTGTATTCCTCGGAAGCAGGACAAAGCTGTCATGTCATTATAACCCATGTATAAACTGACCTAAGTTGTACACTGAGAACATTGACCACTACGTGGTGAACTTGTGGGAGACACTCCTAACCTGGACTTTCAGATATAAAAGGGGAAGCTCCACCCACCTTCTCCACTTCAGTGCTGGCTAATAAAGGTTACTGGTCACAGTGACCTTTTCTCAAGTATGGACCTTGTGTGCATTTGTACTGTATAGTAAGGACATATTATTGACGACGAGAAACTGGGATTTAAACCAAGCGAGCATGGTCACTAGCAGCACAGATGAGAGGTACTGTGTTGGTGATGATTGGGACGATTTTATTGAGAGACTACAGCAAAGTTTTGTCACTAAGGAATGGCTGGGACAGGATTCGACCGACAAACACAGGGCTCATCTCCTGACGGTTTGTGGATCCAGGACGTACTCCCTGATGAAGGACCTTCTAGTGCCAGAGAAGCCGGCGGACAAGATTTTTGAAGAGCTCAGTAAATTGATCGGGGAACGCTTTAAACCGGCGAGCAGCATGCACATGGCGAGACACCGGTTTTATATGCACAGGCGGCGAGAAGGGCAAAGCATTCCAGACTTCATGGCAGACCTCCGGCGACTGGCGAGCCAATGTAAGTTCCCAGATGCATGCAGAGCGGAGATGCTGCGAGACTTTTTTATTGAGGGCATCGGGCACGCTGGGGTTTTCAGGAAACTGATTGAGACCAAAGACTTGACCCTGGAAACGGCGGCTTTGATGGCCCAGACATTTATCTCCGGGGAGGAAGAGACCAGAATGATGTTTGACAAAAATCTTGGTTTAAATGCAGCAAATGGACAGGGAGTCAACATTGTTAACGCGGCACACAGTTCTCCAGGCAGACAGGGGCAATCGGACATGCCCCAGCATGTAGTCGAACCCAAAGGGGGAATTCAACAGGGACAATGGCTAGCTGAACAGTGATTCATGCCATCGCAAGGGACAATGCGGCCAGTAATGGGGCCACCAACACCTGTCAATGGTGCGCTTAAGGACAGTTACAGAGACAGTCAGAGATGATCGACTGGTAATGGACCTTTTGTTTCCAACAACGGCTCATGTTGGAGGTGTGGAGGCAAACACACAGCCAGAGCTTGCAGGTATCAGCAATATACCTGCAGAAACTGCAATGTCAGCGGTCACTTGGGGCGTATGTGCAGGAAGCCTGCAGCCAGGCTGATGTACGAGGAGGACGGGGATGATGTAAGCCCTACGAGGCCAAATGGAGACTGAGGGAAATCGCTGGAAGCTGAAGTTCAGCGAGTTCATGTGGAGCACATATACAGTTCATACACCAGGACGCCACCGATAATGATGAAAGTGCTCCTCAATGGCATCCCAGTATCAATGGAGCTAGACACAGGGGCCAGCCAGTCCCTGATGGGTATCAAACAGTTTGACAAGTTATGGGTGTCAAAGGGCAGGAGGGCAAAATTATTGCCAATTGACACACAGCTACGGACATATACAAAGGAGATAATTTCGGTGCTAGGCAGCGCCATGGTAGTCGTGAGCCACAAAGATGACAGGTTGCCACTCTGGATTGTCCCGGGGGATGGTCCTGCACTGCTGGGGAGCAGTTGGCTTGCTGTCATGAACTGGAAATGGGGCGATGTCAATGCAATTTCTTCTGCGGAGCGAATATCAGGCTCACAGGTCCTGGACAAATTTGACTCACTATTTCAACCCGGCATTGGCACTTTCAAGGGGACCAAAGTGGTGATTCACATAAACCCGGATGCCAGGCCAGTACACCACAAGGCCAGAGCGGTGCCGTACGTGATGCGGGAAAAGATAGAAGGCGAATTGGACCGCCTGCTGAGGGAAGGCATCATCTCGCCAGTCGAATTCAGTGACTGGGCGAGCCCAATTGTGCCGGTGCTCAAGGTGGATGGGTCGGTCAGGATATGTGGTGATTACAAGGTCACCATCAATCGGGTGTCACTCCAAGACCAGTACCCGCTACCGAGAGCGGAGGACCTCTTTGCAACGCTATCCGGTGGCAAACTTTTTTCAAAATTGGACCTGCCCTCAGCTTACATGACCTAGGAGCTGGCGAGTGAGTCGAAGAAGCTGACCACCATCACGACACACAAGGGATTGTTTGAGTACAACAGATGTCCGTTTGGGATTCACTCGGCTGCCGCGATCTTTCAACGAAATATGGAAAGACTCCTCGTCGATTCCAAGGACAGTGGTTTTTCAAGTCGACATCCTCATCACAGGTTGTGATACTGAAGAATACCTCCACAACCTGGAGGAGGTGCTACGCAGACTGGACCAGGTAGGTCTGCGACTGAAAAAGGCAAAGTGCGTTTTCCTAGTTCCAGAGGTAGAATTCCTGGGGATGAGGGTAGCAGCAGATGGGATCAGACCTACTGCATCCAAAATAGAAGCGATCCAGAGAGCACCCAGACCCCGTAACACGACGGAGCTGCGTTCGGTCCTGGGGCTCCTGAAATATTTTGGTAACTTTCTTCCCAAATTGAGCACGCTGTTAGAGCTGCTACATGTGCTCCTATGCAAAGGTTGCGAATGGGTCTGGGGGGACAGCCAGGAAAGGGCTTTTAAAAGAACACAAAATTTGTTATGCTCCAACAATCTATTAACGCAATATGACCATGTAAGAAACTCGTTTTAATGTGCGATGCATCGTCCTATGGGGTCGTGTGTGTGTTGCAGCATGTGAATGCCAATGGTCAGCTACCGCCGGTAGCTTATGCCTCCTGAAGTCTGTCCCAGGCAGAACGGGGCTACGGGATGGTAGAAAAGGAAGCGCTTGCATGTGTATATGCTGTTTAAAAAAAAAAAAAAGCACCAGTACCTGTTTGGCAGGAAATTTGAGCTGGAGACAGATCACAAACCCCTAACGTCCCTTTTGGCCGACAACAAGGCCATGAATGCAAATGCATCGGCCCGCATACAGAGGTGGGCACTCACGTTAGCTGCCTATGACTATATAATTCGGCACAGACCTGGCACTGAAAACTGCGCCGATGCATTCAGCAGGCTCCCACTAGCCCCACCGAGGGGGCAACCAAGCATGCTGCTGTGATGGTCATGGTTGTTGAAGCTTTCGAAAGCGAAGGCTCACCAGTGACAGCCCGTCAGATTAAAGTCTGGACAAATAGAGACCCGCTACTGTCTTTAGTCAAGAAATGTGTCCTGAATGGGGACTGGGCATCCACGTACGGGGCATGCCCTGAAGAATTTAAACCATTTCACAAGCGCAAGGATGAACTCTCGATTCGGATCGATTGCCTACTATGGGGAAACCAAGTAGTCATGCCCCAGATGGGTAGAGAGATGTTCATCAGAGAACTTCACAATGAGCACCCAGGCATTGTCATGATGAAGGCAATTGCCAGGTCACACGTTTGGTGGCCAGGGATAGATGCAGACCTGGAACTTTGTGTTCGCAGATGCAACACGTGTGCCCAGCTGGGCAATGCGCCCAGCGAAGCCCCTCTTAGCCCCTGGTCCTGGCCCGCCAAGCCATGGTCACGCATCCATGTGGACTACGCAGGTCCTTTCATGGGAAAAATGTTTTTGGTTGCAGTAGATGCCCACTCCAAATTGACATTCTCAATTCAAGCACATCCTCTGCCACGGTAGAAAGTCTACAGGCAATGTTCGCGCCCATGGTCTACCGGACATCTTGGTCAGCGACAATGGCCCGTGCTTTACAAGCATTGAATTCCAGGACTTCATGGCAGGAAATGGTATCAACCATGTCAGAACGGCACCGTTCAAGCCAGCCTCAAACGGCCAGGCGGAACGAGCAGTGCAGATAATCAAACAGGGGATGCTCAGAATCCAAGGGGGTTCCCTACAAAGCCGTTTATCACACCTCCTGTTGACCAATAGATCCTGACCACACTCGCCCGCAGAGCTGCTAATGAAAAGGACGCTCAAAACCAGGTTATCCCTTGTACATCCCACCATGAAAGAAATTGTTGCGAGCAGGTGCCAGTCACAATGTGACTACCATGACGGGAATGCGAGGGCGCGATGTATTGACCCTATATTTGTCCTCAACTACACTGCAGGGCCTAAATGGCTCTCGGGCACTGTGATTGCCAAAAAGGAGAATAGGATTCTGGTAGTTAAACTTACCAATGGACAAATCTGCCGCAAACACGTGGATCAAACAAAAAGGAGGTTCAGCAACCCCATAGAAGAAGCAGAGGAAGAACACGATATAGGGTTCACTCCTCCACAGGTGACTGAACACTGGAACCAAGTGGAGGAGAGCCCAGTCACTGTGGGCAGTCCGGACAGGCCTGAGGCACCGCAAACAGCAGACACTCAGGCCAGCGCCCAACAACCGGAGCCCCAACTCGGGCATTCTACAAGGGAGCGTAAACCACCAGAGAGACTTAACCTGTGATCCCAATAAGACTTTGGGGGGGAGGTGATGTCATGTATTTAACTGTCATTGTAACCCATGTATAAACTGACCTAAGTTGTACACCGTGAGAACATTGACCACTAGGTGGTAAATTTGTGGGAGACTCTCCTGACCTGGACTTTCAGGTATAAAAGGGGAAGCTCCACCCACCTTCATCACTTCAGTGCTGACTAATAAAGGTTACTGGTCACAGTGACCTTCTCTCAAGTATGGGCCTCGTGTGCATTTATACTGTATAGTAAGGAATTATTAAAAGCAATGTAGTTTATTCACAGAAAATGATCTAACTATATGCATTATTGTGTTAAAGTGGAGTTAATACAAAAAGACTGAATGGAATAAGAGTAATTACTTTAGTACTGGATTACTGCCAGGATTAATATACCAAAACAGTAATACAGGGTGATCTAAATAGTGTAGTCATTACAATGAAACAAAGACAATTAAACTATAGACTGTACCAAATTAATTAGAAAGACCCTGCATTCAGTTCCAATATTAGAGTACGTTAGAATAATTCGAGTAGATAGCTTCAGTGCAGACTTGATAGAATCCTACGCTGAAATTTCCATTTTTCTGTGAGCACTGACATTGTGTCATCTTAAATTATGACTAGGATTAGCACTGCTCAGAGAAGTATTCACAAAGTGTGACTAGGAGAATGTTACAGAAATTATGTGCCGCATGTACAGGAAGCACATGTGAGATGCGAGACTTCTCGGGAGCCTCTTATCAACAAAGGCAGACATTGATGCGGAGATTCAGCATTGCCTCTAATCCGCCAGTGCAGCCTTCGGCCGTCTAAGGAGAAGAGTGTTTGAAGACCAGTTCCTCAAATCTACTACCAAACTCATGGTCTACAGGGCTGTAGTAATACCCGCTCTTCTGTATGGATCTGAGGCATGGACGATGTATAGAAGGCACCTCAAGTCGCTGGAGATATATCACCAACGATGTCTCCGCATGATCCTGCAAATCCCCTGGGAGGACAGGCGCACCAACATCAGTGTCCTCAACCAGGCCAACATCCTCAGTATTGAAGCACTGACCACACTCGATCAGCTTCGCCGGGCAGGCCACATAGTACACATGCCAGATACGAGAGTCCCTAAGCAAATGCTTTATGCGGAGCTCCTTCATGGTAAACAAGGCAAAGGAGGACAGCGGAAACGTTATAAGGACACCCTCAAAGCCTCCCTGGTAAAGTGCGACATCACCACTGACACCTGGGAGACCCTGGCCGCAGACCGCCCAAGGTGGAGAAAGTCCATCCGGGAGGGCATTGAGCTCTTCGAGTCTCAACGCAAAGAGCATGAAGAGGCCAAACGCAGGCAGTGGAAGGAGCGAGCGGCAAACCAGCCCCACCGACCCGTTCCCTCGACGAATGTCTGTCCCACCTGTAACAGGGTCTGTGGCTCTCGTATCGGACTGTTCAGCCATCAAAGAACTCACTTTGGGAGTGGAAGCAAGTCCTCTTCGATTCCGAGGGACTGCCTATGATGATGATGTTGATTCTAATGTATCATAAATAATTTACAAAAGGATTGTCCAGTCTACGCTGTAGAACCTCCCATCTACCCATAAATATGCAGATTTGTTCTACACTCGTTGCTTCCCCCTCCACTGGTGTTGCTCATTGGCAAATAGAAAATCCCTCTCTTGCTAGAACTGCCTCTCTCCTTGTTTCTTTCTCCCTATATTGCTTCAGGCTCCCTCTCTCTGGCTTTCTTATTGTCTTCCAATCTTCCATTTCTCTATGAAAAAGAAAAAGACACGGGGCTAGAACCTCCCTTTTTTTGCCTGCTTAACGCCTACTTAACGCCCATTTTACTGCTGAAATGACGTACAATGCCCAGATATTGCCCATTTTGGCACAAAATGGAAACTGACGGGCATTTTTCAGAAACTTATCGGCAAACGTTACTTTCCCATGTGTGTAACGCCAAGAAAAAATATTACCGTTGCCCACGTTTTTGGGGCGGAATCAGCAGAATGAGCGAATTCAACGCCCATAATATCGCCCAGCGTTACTTTCCGCACGGAATTAACGCCGCGATTCAATATTAATGCCCAGTGACTGTTTTTTGTCGTAAAGAGCATATTTACCCAAACTAGCAGCCATGGAGATCGGCCATCGTCAATTTCACCACATCGCACACATTTCGCCCACAATATCGCTCGCTCAAAAAAATAAAAAAATGGCCACAAAAAGTGGAACTAACCGGATCGAATCACAGCATTATGGACGCCATGTTGTAGATCACATGTCGTGTCCTTTAAAAGGCTGCTGTTCTTCAACCTCGCCGATGTTCGGATGTACTCTGCAGGTCGTTGGAGTTGATGTGAACATCTGTAAAAACATCTTGACCATACTGTGACCGATTGGATTTAAATAGGTATCTTCGTCGGGACATTCCTTGTTTGTGACCAATCGGTGGAAAACAAGAGCTACTGCAATGGGGCCTGTCCTTTCTCACCCTCTCTTGGTGACCAAATACATGCAGCAGACTCGACATCGCCAAAGGAACGCTGCACTGCATTATGTGCCCAATGTACGAAGTGACAGACAGGCGTTACACTCCCCGCAAGTACAAGGAAAAGCATTCTTACCTCGACTTGCCCGATACCACCTGCCTTCGGAGACTGTGCTTCCACAAAGAGGTTATCACTGAGGTATGCCAGCTGATAAGGGCAGATCTGCAGCCTGCCAGCACCATCAGAACTGCACTGTCTGTCGAGGTCACCGCGGCACTGTCGTTCTACGCCTCGGGTTCTTTTCAGGCCACAGCTGGCAACATTTGTGGACTTTCTCAGCATGCCACACATTGTTGCATTAGATAGGTCACTGAAGCCCTGTACGCATGCAGGAGGGACTTGATCAGCTTTCCTATTACCAGGGAGGCACAGAGTGAGAGGGCTCTAGGATTCTCCAGAATTGCAAACTTCCGCAAGATACAAGGAGCAATAGACTGCACACACATCGCGATGCGGGGACCTTTTCAGGATGCTGAGGTTTTCAGGAACCGCAAGGGATTCCACTTCCTGAATGTCCAGCTGGTTGTCGACCACCAGCAAATTGTACTGGCAGTGAATGCTCAATTTCCGGGCAGCATCCATGATGCACGCATCCTGCGTGAGAGCACTGTATCTGACTTGTTTAACAATGAGCCACAAGGTCAATGCTGGATGCTTGGGGACAAAGGATATGGCCTCACCATCTGGCTGATGATCCCCCCCCCCCCCCCTGCGTGACACCCACACCGAGGCCGAGGCGATACAACGAGAACCACAGAGCAGCTCGCAATATCGTGGAGAAAACCATTGGAGTGCTGAAGCAGCGCTTCAGATGCCTGGACCACTCAGGAGGCGAGCTCCAATACCACCCTGAGCAGGTAGCTCAATTCATGGTGGTGTGCTCCATGCTACACAACTTGGCTATCAGGAGGGGATGAGAATTGCCTGATGAGTTTGACAGTCCACCTCACCAGAGAGTGGAAGAGGAGGACGAGGAGGTGGATGCTGTTATCGGGCCAGACAATCAGGCTGACGCTGAAGCCATGCCTCCGCCCCCCCTGTCGACCACATGAAAGGGCCCATAGTGGCATGATAGCTGCAAGAGCCTTATGTCAGGAGCTCATCAATGATCGCTTTGCCTGTAAGAACGTTGGTGTTATTTACAAGTCTGACACACCGCTGGGTGTGCAGGTCATACATCAATGGTGGGCATCACCTTGATGACAGTTAAAGTTTAAGTTGATTGAAGGCAAGTGTGATTATACCCTTTTGATAAGGAATCACCAACGTGTAATCATGCAGCTATCTGAGCCAATGTGCTGCAAGGTTTTGTGAAATAAAAAACATTTAAACTGAACATTAGTCTGAAATCATCAGTATTTCTGTACAAACCAACCCTCCACCACCCCCCCCCCCCCCCCCCCCCGCTTCTCCTACCCCTTACCCTTACCCTCCTGACTCCAAGCCGCCTGGCCGGGGAGGTCCTCAGACGATGCTTCTTTGGGGGCGGGGGGTGATGGCCGAAGCGCTGCTTAGTCGGATACGGGAGAGGATGGTCCCGAGGTGGGAGTGTGCTCTGAGCTATAAGCAAAATGTTGCTGCTGGCTCTCGTGTGGTTGGCAATGGGGGTGCATCACCTTGGGGTGCAGTGCGATGCTCCGGGACCAGCGGGAGCCCTCTGCCACCAGTGTTCCTGGCTACCAGCTCCAGGGCCTCCTCCATCCCTTCCATTTTATATTTTATTTGTTGGACAAAAACTCGGTGCCACCTATGTTCTTGGCGCTTAGTAGGCTTTTTGCGACTGGTGAATCTCCCTCGTGCCTCCTACAACAGCTAAACAAGCACACACCACAGCCACACACGCTTTCAGTGCCTCTGAGCTCCCTCTCTCTCTCTCTCTCTCCTCTTCTGCGCATGTCATGATGACCCTTGACTTCCTGAATCGCGGGAAATTAGCATTGCCATGCCATTGCTAAGGACAGCCACACTTTACGGCAGAAGGTCAGAAAAATTTAACGCTACCGCCCATTTGATATCGCTTGCGGTAACGCCCATTTTCAAAAATAGAAACTAGGTGTTTTGAGAATGGGCAAGAAGCCGGCGATCTGAAAACCCTTTTTTAATGCCCACGCTGGAAACAATGCCCATTTTTGGGTAATAATCTCAAAAGTGGAGGTTCTAGCCCTTGGATTTCTATAGTGCCTTTTACGACCTTTACAGCCAATGAAGTACTTTTGAAGGGTGTAGTCTCTGTCATAATGTAGGGAACACACACCCAATTTGCACACAGCAAGCTCCCACAAACAGCAATGTGATAATGACCAGATAATCTGTTTTAGTGATGTTGATTGAGGGATAAATAAGGACACCGGGGATAACTCCCCTGCGCTTCTTCGAAATAGTGCTATGGGATCTTTTACATCCACCTGAGGGGGCAGATGGTGCCTCAGTTTAACATCTGATCCAAAAGACTTGCTCCCTCAGCACTGTCAGCCTAGATTCATGTGCGCAAGTTCCGGGAGTGGGACTTGAACCCACAACCTTCTGACTCAAAGGCGAGAGTGCTGCCCACTGAGCCATTGGCTGACACATATATGTGGTGCTGATGTGCTTTCTCTCGTTGCTGTCTCTGTGTATTTGGAAACCAGCACAGTGGGAATGCAGCAGAGTAAGCTGAGGGAGTTTAATGCCGAGGCAGAGTGGGTCTGAATCTACAGCAGCAGGCTGGTAGGTGAGAATTGATTTGAATTAATTAATTACCGAGTAAAGCAGCATATTAAGTACAGAATTGGCCAGCCCCAGCTGTGTGATGCATACATAATAAAGGATAATCTGGATTCACGTGCAGTACATGTGAACAAGCAAATGGTTAATAGCAGGGATTCCATAATTGGGGAGAGCAGCAACCTGCTTTGTAGCTTGGGCAGAAAAATTAGCAAAATAAATCGTTAACAGAGCAGTAAGAGGTTTCTCATGGACACACCAGTGATGAGACTGAGATCCCTGCTTTCCTCCAACTCTGGTCTCTTGTGAATCCCCCTCTCCTTTTGCCCCACCATCGGTGGCCATGGCTTCTTGTCGTTGAGATGATCGGCAAGGTAGGAGAAGGGAAGCTTGTAATGGAGGGGCAGAGATACTAACTTGGTACTTTGCCACTGGTTTCTCGGTGGAGTTGGATGTTGGCATTTTAGAACTACCAGTGGGTGTAGAACTGTCAGTGGAGGTTACTCTTCAAAGTGGAATTGCCGAAAATAATTGACCCAAAGTAGACCAATCATGAGGACAACAACAACTTGTATTTATATAGCACCTTTACCATCGTACAATGTCCCAAGACGCTTCACAAGAGCGTTATCAAATAAAGTTTAACACTGAGCTGCATAACGAGATAGACAGGTGACCAAAAGCTTGGTCAAAGAGGGAGGTTTTAAGGAGCATCTTAAAAGGAGGAGAGAGAAGTAGAAACATAGAAACATAGAAAATAGGTGCAGGAGTAGGCCATTCGGCCCTTCTAGCCTGCACCGCCATTCAATGAGTTCATGCCTGAACATGCAACTTCAGTACCCCATTCCTGCTTTCTTGCCATACCCCTTGATCCCCCTAGTAGTAAGGACTTCATCTAACTCCTTTTTGAATATATTTAGTGAATTGGCCTCAACAACTTTCTGTGGTAGAGAATTCCACAGGTTCACCACTCTCTGGGTGAAGAAGTTTCTCCTCATCTCGGTCCTAAATGGCTTACCCCTTATCCTTAGACTGTGACTCCTGGTTCTGGACTTCCCCAACATTGGGAACATTCTTCCTGCATCTAACCTGTCTGAACCCATCAGAATTTTAAACATTTCTATGAGGTCCCCTCTCATTCTTCTGAACTCCAGTGAATACAAGCCCAGTTGATCCAGTCTTTCTTGATAGGTCAGTCCCGCCATCCCGGGAATCAGTCTGGTGAACCTTCGCTGCACTCCCTCAATAGCAAGAATGTCCTTCCTCAGGTTAGGAGACCAAAACTGTACACAATACTCCAGGTGTGGCATCACCAAGGCCCTGTACAACTGTAGCAACACCTCCCTGCCCCTGTACTCAAATCCCCTCGCTACGAAGGCCAACATGCCATTTGCTTTCTTAACCGCCTGCTGTACCTGCATGCCAACCTTCAATGACTGATGTACCATGACACCCAGGTCTCGTTGCACCTCCCCTTTTCCTAATCTGTCACCATTCAGATAATAGTCTGTCTCTCTATTTTTACCACCAAAGTGGATAACCTCACATTTATCCACGTTATACTTCATCTGCCATGCATTTGCCCACTCACCTAACCTATCCAAGTCACTCTGCAGCCTCATAGCATCCTCCTCGCAGCTCACACTGCCACCCAACTTAGTGTCATCCGCAAATTTCGAGATACTACATTTAATCCCCTCGTCTAAATCATTAATGTACAGTGTAAACAGCTGTGGCCCTAGCACAGAACCTTGCAGTACCCCACTAGTCACTGCCTGCCAATCTGAAAAGTACCCATTTACTCCTACTCTTTGCTTCCTGTCTGACAACCAGTTCTCAATCCATGTCAGCACACTACCCCCAATCCCATGTGCTTTAATTTTGCACATTAATCTCTTGTGTGGGACCTTGTCGAAAGCCTTCTGAAAGTCCAAATATACCACATCAACTGGCTCTCCCTTGTCCACTCTACTGGAAACATCCTCAAAAAATTCCAGAAGATTTGTCAAGCATGATTTCCCTTTCACAAATCCATGCTGACTTGGACCTATCATGTCACCCCTTTCCAAATGCACTGCTATGACATCCTTAATAATTGTTTCCATCATTTTATCCACTACTGAGGTCAGGCTGACCGGTCTATAATTCCCTGTTTTCTCTCTCCCTCCTTTTTTAAAAAGTGGGGTTACATTGGCTACCCTCCACTCCATAGGAACTGATCCAGAGAGGTGGAGAGGTTTAGGGGCCGAGGCAACAGAAGGCACGGCCACTGATGGTTGAGCGATTATAATCAGGGATGCTCAAGAGGCCAGAATTAGAGGAGCGCAGACATCTCGGGGGGTTGTGGGGCTGGAGGAAATTAGAGATAGAGAGGGGCGAGGCCATGGAAGGATATAATAGTTTATATCCAAAATCTCAAGGGAAGCTAAGGAAAAAATAGCAAAGCAATGACAATAATTTTCCAAAATTGTAGGGACAGGAAAATTGCACAAGAGGACTGGAGGATGACAAATGCGACTGCCCTCTTCAAAAAAAAAAAGAGACAGGATTAAGACAGGAAATTATAGGCCAGTTAATCTTCAGTTGTCGGATATAGTGGAGTCTAGACTACAGGATGAAATGGCTCCTGGAGAATCATGAATTAATCAGGGCTACACAGCAAAGATTTCCCATTTCTCCAAATTCCTGCTACTCTGCATTTGTGTCGCTGCTGAGGATTTTGGTTCTGAAGGTTTTATTTTGGGTCAAACTACGAAGGGAAATACTCATGTCTTGTACTGAGGATGTAATTATTATCACTGTATAACAATTAGGAGGTTTGTTTGCATTTAGCAACATTTTCTCCAAATATTGGGGGCGAAATTGCCCTGCGACCCAATCACAGGTCTGCCTCATCCTGCCTAATCTAAGCCAACACTCCCAGTGTAGTGCTGAGGGAGCGCTGCACTGTTGTCGGTGCCGTCTTTCGGATGAGACATTAAACTGAGGCCCCGTCTGCCCTCTCGGGTGGACATAAAAGGTCCCGTGGCTCTAGATTGAAGAAGAGCAGAGAAGTTATCCCCAGTGTACTGGGGCCAATGTTTATCCCTCAATCAATATAACAAAAACAGATTATCTGGTCATTATCACATTGCTGTTTGTGGGAGCTTGCTGTGCGCAAATTGGCTGCCGCATTTCCTACATAACGACAGCGACTTCATTCCAAAAAGTACCTCATTGGCTGTAATGCGCTTTGAGACATCCGATGGTCGTGAAAGGCGCTATATAAATCCAAGTCTTTCTTTCTTTACCTGGTGTCAACATGTATGCATTTTTCAGCAGGAGTCACTGGATAGCAGTCTGGACAGGGAACCCTGGCTGACCCATCACTTCCTCAGCTCTGGCAGCAAACCTCTGCCCTGGCTGCGATTTAGCTATCTCAGGGCCCTAGGACTTTAAAACTCACTCAGTTCCACACTTACCAATTAGCATTGGCGTTTGTCACCAGAGGCGATTGCGATGAAACGTTCACAGCATCAGAAAATGCATTTAATACATTTTTACTGGTCTTAAAATTTCTCATTAACAAGAAAAATCCTCTTTATTTTAACGGGTCGTTGCTTCAGGCCTTGGCAGCACTAAATAACTTGTGGTGGGCGTCAGGGCGATTGTCTGCATGGAAGTCGCAGTAAGAGGCTATTTCTGTCAGCTTCGCAATACTTAACAGGGCAGAAACAATTGTTTAAGGACAGAGCAAGGGGATGGAGATGGGCAAGTATTGATGTTAAGTGATCAAGGCCGTTGAATCTTAATTAATATTGTGGCTTCTTCCGGTTTATGTCCTACTTACAGGATTTCAATTAAACCTTCAATAAAAAGCAATGAATCAATTAAAAGCAATCAACTTGACAAGGCATTAGTGTTTATGATTATGGCTTTGAAATATTCCATACGATGATTATCATTGGGCAGCAATGAAGGACGTTGGGGCGATGGTTTTGTGTCTGCAGATTTCGGTCCCACGCATTAAGTCTGACTTATGGAAATTTTATTTCATAAGAGCATAAGAACATAAGAAATAGGAGCAGCAGTAGGCCATATGGCCCTTCGAGTCTGCTCCACCATTCAATACGATCCTGGCTGATCTGATCATGGGCTCAGCTCCACTTCCCCGCCCGCTCCCCATAACCCTCGACTCCCTTATCGTTCAAAAATCTGTCTATCGCCACCTTAAATATATTCAATGACCCAGCCTATACAGCTCTCTGGGGCAGAGAATTCCAAAGATTCACCACCCTCTGAGAGAAGAATTTCCTCCTCATTTCCGTTTTAAATGGGCGACCCCTTATTCTGAAACTATGTCCCCTAGTTCTAGATTCCCCCACGAGGGGAAACATCCTCTCTGGATCTATCCGGTCAAGCCCCCTCAGAATTTTATGGCCCTGTTTTGCAGTTATCTTTTTTAATTATATGACCTCTTCTCCCCCCCCCCTCACCAATCCTAAACTCCTCTGGTGATTCGATGAGTAATTCCACACTGAATCTGGCACTGGTGTGTCAGTCGTGGCTCAGTGGGCAGCACTCTCACCTCTGAGTCAGAAAGTTGTGGGTTTAAGTCCCACTTCAGAGACTTGAGCACAAAAATCTAGGCTGACACTCCAGCGCAGTGCTGAGGGAGAGCTGCACTGTCGGAGGTGCCGTCTTTCGGATGAGATGTTAAACTGAGGCCCCGTCTGTCCTCTCAGGTGGACGTAAAACATCCCATGGCACTATATCAAAGAAGAGCAGGGGAGTTATCTCCAGGTGTTCTGCTAAATATTGATCCCTCAATCAATATCACTAAAAAAATGATTATCTGGTCAATATCACATTGCTGTTTGTGGGAGCTTGCTGTGCGCAAATTGGCTGCCGCGTTTCCCACATGACAACAGTGACTGTACTTCAAAAAGTACTTCATTAGCTGTAAATGCTTTGAGAGATTTGGAGGTCATGAAAGATGCTATATAATTGCAAGTCTTTCTTGGGATGTCCCAAAGGACTTTACAGCCATTAAAGTACTTTTAAAGGGAGTACCCGAGTAGGCAGGGCCTGACAGATATATATCTGGCTCCTTCCAGATCCAAAGCAACAAATCATACAACTAACTCCAGATCCATCATAGGTGAACGCTTACAATCCAGGACACCGGCAAGATTGAAAAAGAGTAAGAGAGAAGAGCAAATGATTAGGTGGTGCCAAGTTTTAAATGCTTGACAACTGTAGGTTACATCTTTATTGAGTTACGAACCATTGCAATAATCTTGGCAGCATGGAAATACTAGAATAGAATCATAGAAATTTACAGCACAGCAGGGGGTCGCAGAGAGCTGTGGAGGCTGGGTCATTGAATATATTTAAGGTGGAGATAGACAAATTTTTGAGTGATAAAGGAGTGAAGGGTAATGGGGAGCGGGCAGGGAAGTGGTGCTGAGCCCAAGATCAGATCAGCCATGATCTTATTGAATGGCAGAGCAGGCTCGAGGGGCCAAATGGCCTACTCCTGCTCCTATTTCTTATGTTCTTATTCGGCCCATCGTGTCAGTCCAAAAGACCTATCCAGCCCAATCCCACTTTCCGGCTCTTGGTCCGTAGCCCTGTAGGTTACGACTCATCAAGCGCATAGCCAAGTACTTTTTAAATGCGATGAGGGTTTCTGTCTCTACCACCCCTTCAGGCAGCGAGTTCCAGACCCACACCAGCCCCTGGGTGAAAAAAGTCCTCTAATCCTCCTCCCAATTACTTTAAATCGATGCCTCCTTGTTATTGACCTCTCTGCTAAGGTCTTTACCATCCACTCTATCTAGGCCCCTCATAATTTTATACACCTCAATCAAGTCTCCCCTCAGCCTCTTCTGCTCCCAAAGAATCCTGTTTTAAAGAGATGCATTTGTTCATGTATAGCGAGTGTGCTTTTATTATTGTTTTTTATTGCATTGTACATGTCTTGCTGCTATCATAAAACAGCGAATATATTGGTATTTTAACTGCAATGTAATTCAGCTGTTAGATCAACATCTGAGTGTTATTGCACTATAAATGCCTTGTAGCATACCAAAATCTGAAGACTTATTCTGTGAATGACTTCAGCTCTCAGACACCAAGATCGAGCTCATCACATGGCCTCCCCGTCTCCAATCGCTCCGCTGCCTGCGTCGCCAGACACGTCCATCATTCCGTGGCGCCCCACCTTCTCACGCCAATTGGTCAAACAGCCCTTTCTCCTCACCATGTTTCTAAGGCCCCTATCTCCCAGGTGTCGCTCGCAGCAATGTTCTGGAAATTAGTCTTTAATTCCTGGAGACTCCAGGGCATTCCTGGAGGGTTGGCAACCCCACTTGGAAGTAACAGCAACCATTGAGGGGAGGAAACCTGCTCTGGATCAGCACGACTGAAGCATCACTTCCTTGCATTCCAATCACCTTGAGATAATAGTCACCATTCCATTTGCCTTGTTGATTACTTTGCCTTGTACCTGTGCATTAGTTTTTGGTGATGTGTGTTCACAAGACATAAGAACATAAGAAATAGGAGCAGGAGTAGGCCATACGGCCCCTCGAGCCAGCTCCGCCATTCAATAAGATCGTGGCTGATCTGATCTTGGCCTCGAATCTATTTTGCTGTCCGCTCCCCATAACCCTTGATTCCCTTATAGTTCAAGAATCTGTCTAGCTCAACCTTGAATATATTCACTGACCCAGCCTCCACAGCTCGCTGGGGTAGAGAATTCCAAAGATTTACTATTGTGTTCCTAACACAGATGAGATGGCACACAGGGAGGTTAAAGTAACAGTGACCTCAGTCTTTATTAAGACACTCCAGAGTCAGGATCAGGCCTTGGGGGCCGGCTTATATACAGTGCTCCCAAGGGATGCTGGGATCCCTTGAGACTTCAGGCGATGCGCTCCCTGGTGGCGGAACATGGGAGTGCATGCTTTACAGATACACAACATCACTTCCCCCCCCCCCCCCCCAAAGTCAAAGTGAAAACTATTTACAAGGTGAGGCGGTCGGGAGCCTTTCTTTCCCTGGTGGACCGCCTCGGTACAAATGTCTGTTCTGGTGTGTTGGCTGTGCCCTCGCTGGGCTGGCGTGTTGTTAGCCCTGCAGGGCTGCTGGGTGAGCCTGGCCTTGCTGGGCTGTTGGGCGTGATGGGTTCGGTTTCCTGGTCCGGGGTGGTGTCATTGATCCTTTGGGTGTGTGTTGTGGGCTCAAAAGGTGGTGTCTGCTGTGGGTTGTTCAGGGCAGTCTGTGAACCGCAGCCTCATTTGGTCCAGGTGCTTTCTACAAATTTGTCCATTGTCTAGTTTGACTACAAACACCCTACTCCCTTCTTTAGCTATCACCGTGCCCACGATCCACTTGGGACCATGTCCATAGTTTAGCACATACACAGGGTCATTCAGATCAATTTC
This sequence comes from Pristiophorus japonicus, assembly GCF_044704955.1. Taxonomy (NCBI): domain Eukaryota; kingdom Metazoa; phylum Chordata; class Chondrichthyes; family Pristiophoridae; genus Pristiophorus; species Pristiophorus japonicus. The sequence continues at coordinate 25,903,212 of NC_091993.1, forward strand.
CCGTGACACAGTGGCGCGACCATCATTTACATTTTGTTGCTGCTGCCTGCTCTCTACCTGATCATGCAGGTTGGGGTGAAACAGTGAGAGTCTGGTTTTAAGTGTCCTTTTCATGGGTAGCTCAGCCGGGGGCAGCCCTGTGAGAGAGTGGGGTCTCGTGCGGTAGCTGAGCAGTACTCGGGACAGGCGGGTTTGGAGTGAGCCTTCTGTGACTCGTTTGAGGCTCTGTTTGATTGTTTGTACTGCCCGCTCTGCCTGCCCATTGGAGGTTGGTTTAAACGGGGCCGAGGTGACATGTTTGATCCCATTGCGGGTCATGAATTCTTTAAATTCGGCACTGGTGAAACATGGCCCGTTGTCACTGACCAGTATGTCAGGCAGGCCGTGGGTGGCAAACATGGCCCTCAGGCTTTCAATGGTGGCAGTGACGGTGCTTCCCGATATTATTTCATATTCAATCCATTTTGAAAAAGCATCCACCACCACCAGGAACATTTCATTGAAAAACGGGCCTGCATAGTCGACATGGATCCTTGACCATGGTCTGGAGGGCCAGGACCACAAACTTAGTGGTGCCTCTCTGGGCATGTTGCTCAACTGAGCACACATGCTGCATTGCCGTACACAGGACTCGAAGTCAGTCGATACCAGACCACCACACATGGGATCTGGCTATTGCTTTCATCATTTCTATACGCGGGTGTGTGCTGTGGAGATCCAAGATGAACGTCTCCCTGCCCTTTTTGGGTAGCACTACGCGATTACCCCACAACAGGCAGTCTGCCTGAATGGTCAACTCGTCCTTTCGCCGCTGGAACGGCTTGATTAGCTCTTGCATTTCAATGGGGATGCTGGCCCAGCTCCCATGCAGTACACAATTTTTTACTAGGAACAGCAGAGGATCTTGTGCTATTTCCACCCCCATGGTGGGCAATAGTAGCCGGTTGAGAACATCCGCACAGTTCTCGGTGCCTGGCCTGTGGCGGATGGTATAGTTATACGCTGATAGCGTGAGTGCCCACCTTTGTATGCGGGCTGAGGCATTAGTATTTATCCCCTTGTTTTCAGCGAACAGGGATATGAGGGGCTTGTGATCGATTTCCAGCTGAAATTTGAGGCCAAACAGATACTGATGCATTTTCTTTACCCCAAACACACACGCTAATGCCTCTTTCTCAATCTTGCTGTCGGCCCACACGGCCTTAGACAAGCTCCTGGAAGCATAGGCGACAGGTTGAAACTTCCCCGCAATGTTAGCTTGTTGTAATACACACCTGACTCTGTACGACGATGCATCACATGCTAGCACAAGTCTTTTACACGGGTTATACAATACAAGCAGCTTGTTGGAGCATAAAATGTTTCTAGCTTTCTCAAAAGCAATTACTTGTTTTTTTCCCCATACCCAGTTCTCACCTTTACGCAATAACACATGTAGGGGCTCTATGAGGGTGCTTAACCCCGGTAGGAAGTTACCAAAATAGTTGAGGAGTCCCAGGAACGACCGCAGCTTTGTGACGTTCTGTGGCCTGGGCAGGTTCCTGATAGCCTCTGTCTTGGTGTCTGTGGGCCAAATGCCGTCCGCCGCGATCTTTCTCCCCAAAAACTCCACTTCTGTTGCCATGAAGACGCATTTCGACCTCTTCAGCTGCAGCCCTACGCGATCCAGTCGCTGGAGGACCTCCTCCAGGTTTTGTAGGTGCTCGACGGTGCCCCGACCCGTGACCAATATGTCGTCCTGAAAAACCACCGTGCGTGGTACCGACTTGAAGATTGCTGCAGCCGACCGAATTCCAAACAGGCATCTGTTGTAGATGAACAGTCCTTTGTGCGTGTTGATGCAGGTGAGGCCCTTCGAAGACTCCTCCAGCTCCTGCGTCATGTAGGCAGAAGTCAGGTCAAGCTTGGTGAACGTCTTGCCTCCTGCCAGCATCGCAAATAGGTCGTCTGTCTTAGGTAGCGGGTATTGGTCCTGTAGCGAGAAACGATTAATAGTTACTTTATAATCGCCGCAAATCCTGACTGTGCCATCACTTTTGCGTACTGGAACAATCGGGCTGGTCCACTCGCTGAATTCCACTGGGGAGATGATGCCCTCGTGTTGCAGCCTATCCAGCTCGATTTCCACACTCTCCCTCATCATGTGAGGTACCGCTCGCGCCTTGTGGTGAATGGGTCGTGCTTCTGGGACCAAGTGGATCCGTACCTTCGCTCCGGAAAAGTTTCCAATGCCTGGCTCAAAAAGGGAAGGAAATTTGTTAAGAACCAGGGTACATGAGGCCTCATCGACATGTGATAGCGCTTGGATGTCATCCCAGTTCCAGTGGATTTTGCCCAGCCAGCTCCTTCCAAGCAGTGCGGGACAATCCAGAGTGGCAGTTCGTGCACCGTGCCCTCGTAGGTGACCTTGACCATGGCGCTACCCAGGAAAGTGATGAGCTCTTTGGTGTTCGTTCTCAGTTTCATGTGGATGGGGCTCAGGGCTGGTCTGAGTGCCTTGTTGCAACACAGTCTCTCAAACATCTTTTTACTCATGATGGATTGGCTAGCGCCAGTGTCCAGTTCCATGGCTACGGGTAAGCCATTCAGTTTTACATTTAGCATTATAGGTGGACATTTCGTCAAAAATTTATGCATCCTGTGTACTTTAGCATCTGCCTCCTCTCTCTCTCAGGCTCGAAATTGCTTTGATCCACCATGGACCGATCTTCCTCTGCCACGTGGTGGTTAGCAGGTTTTGCAGATCTGCAAGCTCGTTGGAGGTGCCCCATTGTTCCACAGCTCTTGCAAACATACCCTTTGAAGCGGCATGAATAGGCTGAATGGAAGCCTCCACAACGCCAACAAGGTGTGAATTGCCTTGCATTCTGAGTCATCTGGGTCACCTGAGACCTGCTGGCAGTTGCAGACTTGTGGTTTCTGCCCTGTACATTTCTGCTCGTAAACACAGTTACAATTAATTTATGCATATTGCTAGCACTTGTGTGCTGAGAGATTTGTTTGTTGTTATCAGTGGTGGACATAATCGCCTGTGCTATCGCAATGACCTTACTGAGGGTCGGTGTCTCTACAGTCAAAAGTTTTCGTAGGATGGTCTCGTGGCCAATGCCCAGTACAAAAAAGTCTCTGAGCATTTGCTCCAGGTAGCAATCAACCTCAGATTGTCCTGCAAGTCGCCTTAGCTCGGTGACGTAGCTCGCCACTTCCTGACCTTCAGATCGCTGGCACGTGTAGAACCGATACCTCGCCATCAGCACACTCTCCCTCGGGTTAAGATGCTCCCGAACCAGTGTACGCAGCCCCTCATACGACCTATCTGTGGGTTTCACCGGAGCCAGAAGATTCTTCATGAGGTTGGTGCCCCGCAGACCGTGAGGAGGACCGCTCTCCTTTTTGCAGCGCTTCCTTCTCTGTCCAGTTCGTTGGCTACAAAGTACTGGTCTAGCCATTTGACATAGGCTTCCCAGTCCTCACCCTCCGAGAACTCCTCCAGGATGCCCACAGTTTGCTGCATCTTTGCGTTGGATTCGTATACTCGTCGCCAGTTATTGTGTTCCTCACACAGAAGGGACTGCACACAGGGAGGTTAAAGTAACAGTGACCTCAGTCTTTATTAAGACACTCCAGAGTCAGGAACAGGCCTTAGGGCCAGCTTATATACAGTGCTCCCAAGGGATGCTGAGATCCCTTGGGACTTCAGGGGATGCGCTCCCTGAATATGGGAGTGCATGCTTTACAGATACACAACATTTGCGACCCTGTGAAAGAAGAAATTCCTCATCTCTGTCTGAAATGGGCGACCCCTTATTCTGAAACTATGCCCCCTAGTTCTAGATTCCCCCATGAGAGGAAACATCCTCTCAGCATCAACCTTGTCGAGCCCCCTCATAATCTTATATGTTTCAAGAAGATCACTTCTCATTCTTCTAAACTTTAATGAGAACAGGCCTAACCTGCTCAACCTTGAGACAATCCTTTCATCCCAGGAATCAACCTAGTGAATCTTCTCTGAACTGTGTCCAATGCAAGTATATCCCTCCTTAAATAAGGAGATCAAAACTGTACCCAGTACTCCAGGTGTGGTCTCACCGATACCCTGTACAGTTGCAGCAGGACTTCCCTACTTTTGTACTCCATCCCCCTTGCAATAATGGCCAACATTCCATTTGCCTTCCTGATCACTTGCTGTACCTGCATATTAACTTTTTGTGTTTCATGCACAAGGACCCCCAGATCCCTCTGTACCGCAGAATTCTGTAGTTCCTACCAAAGTGGATAACCTCACAGTTTCCCACATTATGCTCTGTCTACCAAATTTTTGCCCACTCATTTAATCTATCTGTATCCGTTTGCAGACTCTGTGTCCTCCTCACAACTTGCTTTCCCACCTACCTTTGTATCGTCAGCAAATCTGGCTGCAGAACACTCAGTCCCTCCATCCAAGTCATTCATATAGATTGTAAATAGACACCCAGATCCCTTTGCTCTTCGTCCCTCCCCTGTTTATATAACAGAGGGTTATTGTCTGAGAATCTAAATTGAGACGCCATAAATAATCTTGAATGCTTATCTACAGGTATATGCAGAACAAGGTATACCATGACATTAGGACGGGGAAACCACACCTTTAAACCGGTGAAAGCCAAATTTCGGACTGGTATCAGGCAGCTGATCATACAAAGAATGATCAGCAAATGGAATTTAATCTGGGTGGGGTCGTGGAAGTAAAGAATTTGGAATCATATCAAAAACAGTTGGATGCTGCGAAGGGGAGAACTGTGATTGGATGAGCCAGAAGAGGCCTTCCTCGTTTAAAAATCTTGTCAAGTATCCACTTTTGAAGGACTTTTGGAAGTGTCTATGAGACAGCTGCTTGTCTGACATGGGCCAGGAGCCCGGTGAAAGATGGATACTGATCCCACACAACAGAAGACATGTCAGACACGCATCGATCTTGAGCAGCTTGATATCACCTGCAAGATGAATGGCTGCCCTGCACACGCATCAACACCACACATTGTAAAGTGCTGCTTACACACATCACTCATCTCTGCAACACAGGTGATCGAGCTAACAAGACAAGCTCAGAATCACACAACACCATGAATCACAGAAAATAAATAGCGTACAAATTGCAAGAGGTAGATTCAGTCAGGGGAATCATAGAATCTTACAGCGCAGAAGGAGGCCATTCGGCCCATCTTGCCTGAGCCGGCTCTTTGAAACAACTGCAGGTTGAACCTCCCTTGTCCGGCACCCTCGGGACCTGGCCTGTGCCGAATAAGGGATTTTGCCGGATGAGGGGAGGTCAGCGGTCCGAGGGTGGGGGAAGGCGGCCCAAGCTCCGGGACGGGGGGGGGGGAGGCACCCCGGACGGACCCAAAGTGTCGGCGGGCCCTCAAGTGGATATGGAATCCTTTGCAGCCTCCAAGCAGCAGTCTCTTACTCTTCCCGGTAAACGCTCGGCTAACTTAGATGCAACATTATAAACTTCACATCAAATGCTTTTATGTAAGCCCAAAGTAAGCAAAGTTGCTGCACAATGTGTACCAACCTTTTGGACAATTGTATGGTATATTGACTAAAGAAATATGCTATTTCTTTCACATGCAAAGTGTCGGAGCGGCCCCAGGTCACGTGCACATTTTGGCCATAAAAAGCATACAGTGTATTCACAACAACTCTCTTAAGCTCTTCAAAACTGTACACTGCTGATCAAATCCCAAGGGGAGAAAGGGGCGCAGAATATCTGATTTAGGGAAGAAAAAAAAATCATATCAGCAAACCCACAACTACAACAACATGTATTTATATAGCGCCTTCAATGTAGTGAAACGTCCCAAGGCGCTTCACAGGAGTATTATGAGATTAAAAATTTTGACACCGAGCGCATAAGGAGAAATTGGGTCAGGTGACCAAAAGCTTGGTCAAAGAGGTAAGTTTTAAGGAGCATCTTGAAGGAGGAAAGAGAGGCGGAGAGGTTTAGGCAGGGAGTTCCAGAGCTTGGGGCCCAGGCAACAGAAGCCTTGGCCACCCGATGGTTGAGCGATTATAATCAGGGATGCTCAAGAGGGCAGAGCAGAATTAGAGGAGCGCAGCCATCTCGGGGTGGGGGGGGGGGTTGTGGGGCTGGAGGAGATTACAGAGATAGGGAGGGGCGAGGCCATGGAGGGGTTTGAAAACAAGGATGATAATTTTGAAATCAAGGCGTTGCTTAACCAGGTGCCAATGTAGGTCAGCGAGCAACAGGGGTGATGGGTGAGTGAGACTTGGTGCGAGTTAGGACACGGGCAGCTGAGTTTTGATCACCTCTAGTTTATGTAGGGAAGAATGTGGGAGGCCAGCCAAGATTAGGCCATATTGGAGGTCATTTTGACTTTGTATGTGCAATGGTGTTAAACGGGTAATAAGACAACTCTCCCAATTTTAATTTCTATTGAAATCAATGGAAATATAAACATGGAGAGGGGTAAAACGGGCTGCCAAATGGTTATCACCTTTTATACACTATCGCACAAAGTCAAAATTACTTCCCTTGGCTCTGGTTATACTATAATGTTTGTGCCAAATTTACACCCATAATGGCATAAAGTTGGCACAGAAATAGTAACATGAAGCAACTAAATTTCACTGTAATTCAGCTCTCACCAGAACTGAACCAAGGAAATATCTAGTGTAGATTTCAGTCATGCTGGCCCCAACCTAACAGGTGAATCCATCACAATATGATGTGACATGTGTCACGATGTCATGACCCTTATTGATTGGTCCCTTCCTCCCCCTGCCCCGCGTCTACTTCACGCTACTGCTCCCAGTTCTCAGTAAGCTTCTGCCAGAGACTGCAGCAGGAAATAAGAGAAGAGGGGAGAGAGCGAGAAATAGGGGCCGGGAGAGCAAAATAAAAACAGAAAATTCTGGAAATATACAGCGCGTGTAAAGCGAAAGGCTGCTTCGGACATTTCGGCTGCGTAACCTTTAGTTAAAGAAGGGAAGTGAGGGGAAGGGAAAGGAATTGGAGACGTATAGAGAGACCCAGGAAAAGAGTGGGATAGAGGTCGGAGGTGCCGTCTTTCGGATGAGACATTAAACTGAGTCTGCTCTCTCAGGTGGATGTAAAAGATCCCATGGCACTATTTTGAAGACGAGCAGGGGAGTTATCATAGAAAATATATAAACTTGGAGCAGTAGTAGGCCATTCGACCCTTCAAGCCTGCCCGCCATTCAATATGATCATGGCTGATCCTCTATCTCAACACCATATTCCCGCTTTCTCCCCATACTCCTTGATGCCTTTTGTGTCCTGGTGCCAATATTTATCCCTTAATCAATATCACTAAAACAGATTATCACAGATCACATTGCTGCTTGTGTGCAAATGGGCTGCCGCGTTTCCTACATTACAACAATGACCACGCTTACAAAAAAGTACTTCATTGGCTGTAAAGCCTTTTGGGTCTTCAGGTGGTTGTGAAAGGCGCTTTATAAATGCAAGCTTTTCTTTTTAGGAAGACAGGGAACGAGAGAGAAAATTGGATAGAGAGGCAAATTATTGGACAGAGGCAGGGAATAGGATAGAAAGGCATGTATTGAGAGAAGCAGGGGATGGGATGAAGAGGCAGAGGGGGAATGAGAAAGGTTGGTTGGAATGAGAGAGGTAGAGAATGGGATAGAGGCAGGGAATGGGATAGAGGCAGGGAATGGGATATAGTGGTAGAAATACGAGCTATTTTACATTTTAGAAATTCATTGTGAACCCACCCAGAAACTGGCTCATTCTGCCAAGAGTAAGCAGCTGACAGCCGGAGGGCATCAATCACGGAGATAATGAGCTGAGGCTGCTGGCAAGCACACAGTTGTTGGCCAGATAATGTTGAAGAGGTCTCATTGGATTCCTCTGTGTCTACAATTAGGGCAGGATCTTCAAACCTGCAACGAACAAGGAGATTCCTTTCAGTCAAAGTCAGAAATAATAGCACTGAGTGCACACATCAGTATGATAAAACCTGTGCACCAGCGGCACGCCGAATATTATATAATCCTTTTTCCACAGGTCCCAGTTCCGAGAACTATTTTCCAAGCATGTGATCCATTTCTTTTCTATCCCCTCTCCCCCCCCACCCCCCCACCTCCACTCTCAGTCTTATGTTCCCACCGGCAACAGCAGCAGCCCTTCTGATATCACCCGCCATGCCTCATCAGCTTCATCAGGATAGTCATCCAGGCATCACAACCAATTCCAATCCTGTCCTCACGCAATATCCTCGCTGCAATCATAGAATAGTGATCAAAAACTGGGACTCTGGGGGATGGGGGGTGAGTGGGTGGGGGGGGAAGTCCAGAACATAAGAACATGAATTAAGAACATAGAAACAGAGAAAGTAGGTGCAGGAGTAGGCCATTCGGACCTTCGAGCCTGCACCACCATTCAATAAGATCATGGCTGATCATGCAACTTCAGTACCCCATTCCTGCTTTCTCTCCATACCCCTTGATCCCTTTAGCCGTAAGGGCCACATCTAACCCTTTTGAATATAGGAGTCAGCCATTCAGCCCCTCGAGCCTGCTCCGCCATTCAATGAGATCATGGCTGATCTTCTACCTCAACTCCACTTTCCCGCCCAATCTCCCTATCCCTTGATTCTCTTAACATCCAAAAATCTATCGATCTCTGTCTTGAGTATACTCAACGACTGACTTCCACAGACCTCTGGGGTAGAAAACAAGGGGGAAAAAAATTAAAATTAGAGCTAGGTTGTTCAGGGGTGATGTCAGGAAGCGATTCTTCGCACAAAGGGTGGCAGAAATCTGGAACTCTCTTCCCCCAAAAAGCTGTGGAGGCTGGGGGGTCAATTGAAAATTTCAAAGCAGAGATTGATAGATTTTTGTTAGGCAAGGCTTACGGAACCAAGGCGGGTAGATGGAGTTAAGATACAGATCAGCCCTGATTTAATTGAATGGTGGAAGAGGCTTGAGGGGCTGAATGGCCTGCTCCTGTTTCTATGCTCCGATGTTTCTCTTTTCCCTCCACTTCCTGAGCAACATTCTACTGCCTCTGATGGCGAGCCTGCCATTAGAGACAGACAGCGTTGTAATGTTGACTTAAAAACAGAAAATGCTGGAAATGCTCAGCAGGTCAGGCAGCATCTGTGGAGAGAAACACAAAGTTAACGTTTCGGGTCTGTGACCCTTCGTCAGAACTGGCAAAAGTTCGAGATGTAACAGGTATTTAAGGAAGTGCTGGGGGCAGTGAATCGGGGAGGGGAGGGATGAACAAAAGGGAAGGTCTGTGAGAGGGTGGAAGGCAGGAGAGATTAGAGAGACAAAGGGGATGATGGGCCAACTTGATGGTAATGGCACAAGTTAGGAAACAAAAGATGAGTCTGGATAGTGTGTGAATTTTTTTTTCCAAACCCCACCCTTTTTATTTTTTTCTCCGTTTCCCATGTCAGCTGGTAATTATCCCACCATTCACACCATCTCATTGTGGCCCATCATCTCTTTTGTCTCTCTAATCTCTCCTGCCTTCCACTCTATCACAGACCTTCCCCTTTTGTTCTTTTCTCCCCTCCCGCTTTCAGTGCCCCAGCGTTTCCTTCAGAATCTGTTAATTTTGAACTTTTGCCAGTTCTGACGAAGGGTCATCGACCCGAAACGTTATCTCTGTTTCTCTCCACAGACGCTGCCTGACCTGCTGAGATTTCCAGCATTCTCTGTTTCTCTTTCAGATTCCAGCTTCCGCAGTATTTTGCGTTTGTGATGTTGAATGTTGGCGGGCAGAGAAGAGGGGGAACAAGATTCGTAGGCTTTATTGGATCACCTCTTGAGGGTCTAAGTCCTAGGGGAGAAACCCCAGGGAGTTCCAGAGCTTGGGGCCCAGGCAACAGAAGGCACGGCCACCAATGGTTGAGCGATTGCGATTATAATCAGGGATGCTCAAGAGTGCAGAGTTAGAGGAGCGCAGGTATCTCTGGGGGTTGTAGGGCTGGAGGAGTTTAGAGATAGGGAAGGGCGAGGCCATAGAGTCAATAGCATTCCAGTGATCTAAAAACCCATTTATAATATAGCAGTGCCTCGTAGAGTTTGTGCAGTAAGTTAAACTGCTCGTATATTGACCACACTCGTGAGTCCCTGTGACTCCCTCCAACTTTTACATTTGAAGTTTACAGCTGGTCTTCTGCTGGGCCAGTTGGGCGTGTTGAACTCCTAGTTCTGATGGCGGATCAGGAGACCCATGGAAGAAAATGAGCCTTCACTAGCAGCGGAATAGGGTGGGTCAGGTGAGTTGGAAAGAAGAAAGATAGAGTGTGCATTTCTATAGCGCCATTCCCGACCTCAGGACGTCCCAGAGTGCTTTGCAGCCAATGAAGTGCTTTTTGAAGTGTAGTCACTGTTGTGACGTAAATTACACCCGGGATCGCTGCCAATGGCATGAAACCCGCCGCCGATAGTCAACAACATAACAACTTGTATTTATATAGCGCCTTTAACGTCGTGAAACATCCCAAGGCGCTTCACAGGAGTATTATGAGATTAAAAATGTTGACACCGAGCTGCATAAGTAGAAATTGGCACAGGTGACCAAAAGCTTGGTCAAAGAGGTAGGTTTTAAGGAGCGTCTTGAAGGAGGAGAGAGAGGTAGAGAGGTGGAGAGGTTTAGGGAGGGAGTTCCAGACCTTGGGGCTATGCAACAGAAGGCACGGCCACCAATGGTTGAGCGATTATAATCAGGGATGCTCAAGAGGGCAGAATTAGAGGAGCGCTGACATCTCGGGGGGGGGGGGGGTTGTGGGGCTGGAGGAGATTACAGAGATAGGGAGGGGCGAGGCCATGGAGTCAATAGCATTCCAGTGATCCAAAAACCCATTTAAAATATAGTAGTGCCTTGTAGAGCTCGCACGGTACATTAAACTGCTCTTATATTGACCAGACTCGTGTGTCCAGCTCCCTACACACATCAGCTGAGTCAGCTGTGGCTCAGTGGGTAGCACTTTCGCCTCTGGGTTAGAAGGTTGTGGGTTCAAATCCCACGCCAGGGATTTGAGCACAAAATCTAGGCTGACACTCCCAGTGCAGTGCTGAGGGAGTGCTGCACTGTCGGAGGTGCCGTCTTTCGGATGAGACCTTAAACCGAGGCGCCATCTGTTCTCTCAGGTGGATGTAAATGATCCCATGGCACTATTTCGAAGAAGAGCAGGGGAGTTACCCCCTGTGTCCTGAGGCCAATATTTCTCCCTCAATCAACATCACTAAAACAGATTAACTGGTCATTATCACATTATTGTTTGTGGGAGCTTGCTGTGCGCAAATTGGCTGTCGTGTTTCCCACATTACGACAATGACTACATTCCAAAAGTACTTCATTGGCTGCAAAGCGCTTTTGGACGTCCGATGGCTGTGAAAGGCGCTGTAAAAACACAAGTCTTTCCTTCAGCTTGGGGTAACCCGTAAGTAAAGGATATACTTGCTTTGGAGGCAATTCAGAGAAGGTTCATGTCAGATATGTATGCTTGGGAAAATGTTATGTATGTAATAACTCGATAGACTGAATACTGTAAACTAACACAGGTACAAACCTGGCTCTGCTTTATTAGGGCCCAAAGTGATTACATTACATGAGGGCTTGCCTTTTCTACCTGGGCTGCACACACATGTGTACAGCCCAATGACCCCCAACAGTCGCGCCACCTGGTGGCTAGTAACCCCAAGCATACATACATGACAGTTCACTAGGTTGATTCCAGAGATGAGGAAAGGTTGAGTAGGTTGGGCCTCTACACATTGGAGTTCAGAAGAATGAGAGGTGATCTTATCGAAACATATAAGACAGTGAAGGGGCTCAACAAGGTGGATGCAGAGAGGATGTTTCCACTGATAGGGGAGACTAGAACTAGGGGGACATAGTGTCAGAATGAGGGTCCACCCATTTAAAACTGAGATGAGGAGGAATTTCTTCTCTCAGAGGGTTGTAAATCTGTGGAATTCGCTGCCTCAGAGAGCTGTGGAAGCTGGGTCATTGAATATATTTAAGACAGAGATAGATAGTTTCTTAAACAATAAGGGAATAAGGGGTTATGGGAAGCGGGCGGGGAAGTGGACCTGAGTCCATGATCAGATCAGCCATGATTTCATTGAATGGCGGAGCAGGCTCGAGGGGCCGTATGGCCTTCTCCTGCTCCTATTTCTTATATTCTTATGCCAGGAATGTGCAATGGAAAGAAGCTAGGGAAGACCATTTGTTTTTTTTGTAAACTAGGTCTTGTTGTCAATCAGCCTGAGCAGATGCAGCAAGTGTTCTTCTTTGCCCCTCTTCTCCCGAAGTCCCCCAAGTGCCCGGGGATGACCCTGGATTCGGGGGATTCTCGTGCGCCTTGCATCATAAATTTTTAAAAAAGAGAATCTTTCAGCTTGGTATCAGAGCCGGACATGAGAAAACCCATTCTGACTGCTTCCCACCACGGCAGCTGTGGAAACATCATTAGCTTCCGACCCAAGGGCCCTTGTTTTGACAGCCCAGGGTTTAACAACAGCAATCGCCACAGCGATTGGCACAAGATCGGCCGTTTACCAGTTTTTAAATGATCGGGTTAGGACCACCACATCTTTCGAAAAAAACAAAGGAATATGTCACTTTGTCACCCAGCGGCCCGCTTGTGGAGAGGGCGATAGACCGAGCGACTGACATGGGGGTTTCAGCATTAAATGAATTCAGGGCTGCTTTCTAAACCGGTACTCGCTTGTTTAAACCTGACGCTCCCGACTCCCCTATTGCTTAAAATCATCATAATAGCATCAATCAGAAGAGCCTGCGAGCACACCAGGAATGTGAAACAGCTCATTTATTTTCCCCTCAGCGCATATCTCAAATTCTGTTTTTCAGCACCAGCAATCATCACTAAAGATTTACAGCGAGGCGCATTGCAAGTTGTTCAGACAAAGCAAAGACAAGTCTTTTGACAGGTCAAAGCCGTGCTTCTGTTCTCTAGTTATCCGTCTCTGATTTGTTCCCTTCTCCTCCTAAGACTAAAGCCTCTCTGCCGTCTCATCCAAGTGGCCATTCGTTGTGTGTGAGGATAGACAGTAGCAGCAGATTTTTTCCCTTTCTAGCGATGGGGCCGTCGAGGGTCACCAGGGAACAGAGCGTACAGGAAAACTGGGCGGGGCGGGTGGGTGGGTGAGGGTGAGTGGGGCAGGTGGGTGAGGGGTGAGCGGGGCAGGTGGGTGAGCAGGGCGGGCAGGTGGGTGGGTGAGGGTGAGTGGGGCAGGTGGGTGAGCGGGGCAGGTGGGTGAGCTGGGTGGGTGAGGGTGAGTGGGGCAGGTGGGTGAGGGGTGAGCAGGGCAGGTGGGTGAGGTGAGCGGGGCAGGTGGGTGAGGGGTGAACGGGGCAGGTGGGTGAGGGGTGAGCGGGCAGGTGGGTGGATGGGTGTGCGAGGCGCAGTGGATTGGATGGGTGGGGGCTGAACGGGGTGGGGGGGTGAGTGAGCAGGGTGGGGAGTAAGCTGGGTGGAAGGCGACGGTGAACAGGGTGGGTGGTGGGAATGAGCGAGGTGGGGAGCGGGGCAGGGTGGGGGTGGTTTGGGTGGGTGACGGGGAGTGAGCAGGGTGGGGAGTAAGCGGGTGGGGGGGGTTGCGAGTGGGGCGTGTGGGAAGGTGAGCCCTGTGTTCGCAGCCCGCTGTTCCCAAATGCTTGGCTCGTGCCCCTTACACGCCGTCCCTTCCCGCGGTGGGCACTGCGTGCCAGTCTACAACTGGTACTTGGGCTGATTTTTTTCCTACACCCCTCCCTAGCTCAGGAGTGCTGAGACCAGTTGTAAGTCAGCCCTTCTCCCACCGTGGCTAATGAACAAAATGATTTCATTAATAATTACATCAGATGTCAGCCTTGGCTCAACATCATTAAAAGCCAGATTATCTGGTCATTATCACATTGCTGTATGTGGGAGCTTGCTGTGCGCAAATTGGCTGCTGCATTCCCTACATTACAACAGTGACTACACTCCAATTGGTTCACCCACCCACCCCGCTCACTCACCCAGATGTCCTGAGGTTGTGAAAGGCGCTATGGAAATGCAAGTCTTGCTTTCCTTTTGGACTTGTCCTGCTTACGGGCGATCACTGGCCCTCCGAGCCCCTCCACACCCCGCCCAGGTCCTGCAAACCCTCGGTCTGCACAGCCCCCTTCTCGCCTTGCGGCTGTAAACCAGTCGGCAGTGGGTTAGGGCAGGCTTGGGCCACGCTGACTCCAGCCTGTGTCCCTCAGGCCGAAGGACAGAGCGGTGACCGGGAGTCAGAAGCGGTCCGCTTTCCCCAAGGCTCTGAGGTGTGAGGAGGCCACCCCCCCCTCCTAGACACGTGTTGTAAGAGGCCCACAAATAGGGAGGGACCCACTACTCCATTACCTCACCTTTGACCCTTGGCATTCCTGGTAACCTCCTATACGGAGAATGGAAGCAGAACAAAATCTTAACTTCCCGTAAATATTGTGGCAATTCTTTGTGCACAGGTTGGTGCGATTCAACACACCCATAATGGGCTTGTTTGTGGTTTTTACTGTAGCCTGGGTAACCTAAGCTCACGCAATATTTAATGTAATGGAAGAGGCTGCATTGCATTAACATCCAAGTGATTATCGAGTCCAGTTACAATGGGTGCAGCCTCTTTAGTCTTTGATGAGGGCAAATAGATTTTCTACTATAGAGTAATTAATTACAGCATGAAGTATCGATTAAAACATAACTGTGAAGGTCACCACTCTTGTTCAGTGGGCAAGGCAACAGCTCATGTAGTGCAGGCCCATACAAAGCAAAAAGGTTTCTGGTTCGATTTTCAGTCTGTGCTGTGTCAGCAATCTGTCCCCAAAAAATACTCGGGCCAGGGGGTCTCACAATCTTGGTCACTGTCCAAGGTGCAAGTCCACACACATTGGGCAAGGGAAAGATCGGGCTCAGCTGTGATGCCCTCACAATCAAATAGCTCGCTGGCAATTGCTCTCAAGGTTCACACATTAAGAATGGCTATCTGCTTTGTATCAGCTGTGGCTCAGTGGGCAGCACTCTCGCCTCTACGTCAGAAAGTTATGGGTTCAAGTCCCACTCCAGAGACTTGAGCACATAAATCTAGGCTGACACTCTCAGTCATCATCATTATAGGCAGCCCCTCGAAATCGAGGAAGACTTGCTTCCACTCTAAAGGTGAGTTCTCAGGTGCCTGTACAGCCCAATATGGGAATTACAGTCTCTGGGTACAGGTGGGGCAGACAATGGTTGAAGGAAAGGGTGGATGGGGGAGTCTGGTTTGCCGCACGCTCCTTCCGCTGTCTGTGTTTGGTTTCTGCATGCTCTCGGCGACGAGACTCGAGGTGCTCAGCGCCCTCCCAGATGGTCTTCCTCCAATTAAGGCGGAATTGGGCCAGGGACTCCCAGGTGCCAGTGGGGATGTTGCACTTTATTAAGGAGGAAACACTCCCAGTGCAGTGCTGAGGGAGTGCTGCCCTGTCGGAGGTCCCGTCTTTCAGGTGAGACATTAAACCAAGGCCCCGTCTGCTCTCTCAAGTTGATGTAAAAGATCCCACGGCACTATTTCGAAGAAGAGCAAAAGAGTTCTGCCCCAGTATCGTGGCCAATATTTATCCTTCAAACATTATAACAAAAAAACAGATTATTGCTTCCATGACTGTAATGCGCTTTGGAACATCCCGAGGGTGTGAAAGGCGCTATAGAAACGCAAGTCTTCTTCCATTACCTGTGTGAGCACTCCATTTCATGCCGGTTCATTTAATTAACAGCGGTTTTAAATTCTACCAAAAATTATTTTGCTTTTACAGCTTATGCAAATAACGTCACACCACACCTGCATTTCACATCCTGGAATTTGCACTTACAGTATATGGGAGCGTAGAACTTCTTCTCTCAGTTACTTCTACCAACCTCCCATAAATTAAGCTAACTCATTCTAACGGTCCCATATTGCAGCATGCGCGCCTCACATACAAAGCTGCCCCCTGCCCTTGCCCATCCTGTCAACTGCTGCCTACATCTATTCTCAGCACAACCTTGGGACCCTTGTCTGAGCTAGATGGTCATGGGGACAAGCCCAACTTAAGAACCAGGACACATAATCTAGGCCGATACTCCCAGTGCAGTGCTGAGGGAGCGCTGCTCTGTCGGAGGTGCCATCTTTTGGATGAGAAGTTAAACCGAGGCCCCGCCTGCCCTCTCAGGTGGATCTAAAAGAAGCCACGGCAGTATTTAGAAGGAGAGCAGGGGAGTTATCCCCGGTATCCTGGGGCCAATATCTATCCCTCAACCAACATCACAAAAACAGATAATCTGGTCATTATCACATTGCTGTTTGTGGGAGCTTGCTGTGCACATATTGTCTGCCGCGTTTCCCACATTACAGCAGTGACTACACTCCAAAAAGTACTTCATTGGCTGTAAAGCGCTTTGAGATGTCCTGAGGTGGTGAAAATCGCTATGTAAACGCAAGTCTTTTACTTTTTAACAGTCAGTCTAACCCTGAAACATTTTCTGCTCCAATGACTGTAGAATTTGCTTGCAAGCATTCAAAATAAAATCGAGAAAAATGTGGCCCTTTTTGCGCTGGAGCTCGGATTTGCCTGTAGGGTTCCCATGGTAACGAGCTGGTAAGTGACCCACAGGTCCAATCCATAGGAGCCACACTTGATTAATGTTCCTTGCAATCCTGCTGAGCCTGTTGTATGAAGCACTCCTGACAGAGTGTCCCATACAACTGTGCTGCTGGGAGAACTCAAATTGACAAGATTTCAGGCCGTACCTGCTAGCCCATTTGTACTTTAATCAAAGTACACAGGCCTGAAGGTAGAATCAATTTCCATTATAGTTCCTCCAGAGTATGGAAGGCACAGTGTTGTTTAAGCACTAAATAATATGCAAATAATATGCATAAAATTTATATACTCCTGCACCTGCAGCTGATGAAAGACTTGTATTCATACAGCATCTTTCACCACTTCAGGGCACCTCAAAGCGCTTTACAGCCAATGAAGTACTTTTTGAAGTGCAGTCACTGTTATAATGTGGGAAACACAGCAGCCAATTTGTCCACAACAAGCTCCCACAAACAGCAATGTGATAATGACCAGATAATCAGTTTTAGTGATGTTGATTGAGGGATAAATATTGGTCCCAGGACACTGGGGATAACTCCCCTGCTCTTCTTCAAAATAGTGCCGTGGGATCTTTTACGTCCACCTGAGAGAGCAGACAGGACCTCGGTTTAACGTCTCATCCAAAAGACGGCAGCTCCGACATCCCTCCACTGCACTGGAGCGTCGGCTTAGATTTATGTGCTCACGTTCCTGGAGTGGGACTCGAACCCACAACCTTCTGACTTAGAGGCGATGACGACAACAATAGTAAATAATACTCTTATTTACACCGCGCCTTGTGCTGTTGAAACATTTCAAAGCGCTACACACATTGAATTACCTTCATAGTGTAGCGGCTGCGATGTAGGCAACCATGGCAGCCAATCTGCACCAGTAAACATCCCATAAACAGCAATGAGATGCAGGACCAATGAATCTTCTTTTTGGTGGTGTTGGTTGAGGGAGGGAGGAATGTTGGTCAGGATGCTGGGAGAACTCCCTGTTTTTTTCTTCATATACCGCCATGGCATCTTTAACATCCACTTGAACAGTAGATAGGTCCCCCCATCCCCCGCGGAACAGCTCATGTGAAGGATGGCCGCATGGGCAAAGTATTGGACAATTGCGGGCACCTATGGAACGGTACCCCAGTACCAGCCAGCTCTCCAGGGGAGGAGGAGAGGAACTGAGGAACAAATTGGGAGAAACAAAAAAGATTTTAAAAAAAAAGAGCCACATAGAACCATATAGGTTTACAATGTGGAAGGAGGAGAGATTGAGTGGACTAGGCCTATATTCTCTAGCGTTTAGAAGAATAAGAGGTGTTCTCATTGAAACATAAAAATTTTTACAGGGTAGATGCAGGGAGGATGTTTCCCATGGCTGGGGAGTCTAGAACCAGGGGTCACAGTCTCAGAATAAGGGGTCAGCCATTTAGGACTGAGATGAGGAGAAATTTCTTCATTTAGAGGGTGGTGAATCTTTGGAATTCTCTACCCCAGTGGGCTGTGAAGGCTCAGTCGTTGAGTATATTCAAGATAAAGATTGATAAATCTTTGGATACTGAGGGAATCAACATGTATGGTGATTGTACAGGCAGGTGGAGTTGAGGTCGAAGATCAGCCATGATCCTGCTGAATTGCGGAGCAGGCTCAAAGGGCCAAGTGGTCTACTCCTGTTCCTATTTCTTATGTTCTTATGAGGTATTTTGGTCCATTGTGTCTGTAATAGCTCTTTGCTAAAGCAATCTAAAGCTAATCCCACTCTCTCTCTCTCTCTCTCTCTCTCTCTCTCTCTCTCTCTCTCTCTCTCTCTCTCTCTCTCTCTCTCTCTCTCTCTCTCTCTCTCTCTCATATCTTCTTCTGCTTCAAATATTTATCCACTTTTCCCTTAAAAGATGTAATGCTCTGCACGTCAACTCATCGTCATCCATCATCATAGGCAATCCCTCGGAATCGAGGAAGACTTGCTTCTACTCTAAAAATGAGTCCTTAGGTGGCTGAACAGTCCGATATGAGAACCACAGTCCTTGTCACAGGTGGAACAGATAGTCATTGAGGGAAAGGGTGGGTGGGGAGTCTGGTTTGCCGCACGCTCCTTCCGCTGCCTGCGCTTGGTTTCTGCATGCTCTCGGCGATGAGACTCGAGGTGCTCAGTGCCCTCCCAGATGCTCTTCCTCCACTTAGGGCAGTTTTTGGGCAGGGACTTCCAGGTGTCAGTGGGGCGGGCCACATTGTTCACATGCCAGACACGAGACTCCCAAAGCAAGCACTCTACTCTGAACTCCTTCACGGCAAACGAGCCAAAGGTGGGCAGAGGAAACATTACAAGGCCACCCTCAAAGCCTCCCTGATAAAAGTGCAACATCCCCACTGACACGTCAACTATGTCCTGACAACATCTCCTAACCTCTATCCCCACTTGCTTAGTGACAATTTAAAATTGCCGGAACAGGCTCGAGGGGCTAAATGGCCTACTCATATTCCAATATTCCGGCGACCTCTCATCGCCAACCCCCTAACCAGTGCAAATGGTTCTTCCCCTGTTCGCCTTATCAAGACCCTCTCATAATTCTGTTCAAAATTCCAAGAAACCTCATCGTGGCCTTCTCTGCTCCAGTGGGAAATTGTCTCCAGTGTCGGGAATAAGAGGAGCTTCGAAGTCCAGTCAGTCTTCGGAGACAGGAGAGAAATAACAAGGGCTGATTGAAAAGGACCCACAGGAACTCAAGAGGTCCATGACCGTAATTCGAAAAGCTGATGATCACTCTTAGCAATGGTGCAAACTGCTTGAAGCTAAACACAAGGGATCTCTGGGGAATGGCTCCGGCAGGAATGCATGACTCAAACGCACAGGCATTAAACAAACAAACCTGATTCTGCAAAACAATTTGCAGGTTCTAATCCAGTAAGGTTCAACAGCTCAGGTTCCCCATGTCACATTCTCCTCCCCAAGGAGATAGCCGCCAATTTTTACAAAACTGGAGATCTTATGATAAATCTTTTCGCTCCACATTTCTGTTCTGTCTCTATCCCCTAGGAATAAGTACTCTATTGTCTTGAGACTCCGGCGATGAATGGGCTAATGCCACTCATTCAGGACACCGCCAAGGCTGAACGCATTAAGAGAAAAGATGAGGTAAATCAGGACGTAGCGGTAAGGCGACGAGAAGTTTGTAGAGTAATAATTGGAAGCGTACCACGTGGTCCTGTTATCAGGCAGCCAAATACACCATAACATAACAGCTCCCGAATGAACAGAGCACACTGGGAAATATCTGCTTTCAAAAAGTCTAACTACTCTTCGAAACCACACCCCAATATGGTTTCCAGTCACAAGGTTACAACATATGCAGTTAGAGGACTTGGTGCGGTGGGTTGGACCTCTCGGTTCTGTTTGAAAGCCTCTTCTCCTTTAAGACGCTCCTTAATACCTACCTTTAGGACAGGGGCGGATTAACCGCGGGGTAGATTCACTGCGGGGCAGATTAACCGTGGGGCGGATTGGGGCTGCAGCTCCAGGCCCACCAAAGAACATAGGCCCGCCAAACAAATGTAGGAAAAAGAAGCTATCCATCTTTTCAATGCCAGAGAAAACAGGGAACTTCAAATGCACAGACTGATCAGTGACAATGGACTATGTGTAACATTTCCTAATGTTTCAATTGCTCTTCGGATGTACCTGTCCCTGATGATTACGAACTATAGGGGAGAACGATCGTTTTCTGTGCTCGAGAATGAAAAATTCGGTCAATGATGGGCCAAATCCTATTGGATGTCTTTTCACGTCTGTGTATTGAACATGATTTGTTGACTACTATTGAAATGGGAGACATCATTGAGAAATTCGCACATAGGACGTCTCGCAATGTTATCTTGTAAAGTATCTACAGGATATATACTTACTTATACAGGCTAGATTCACGTGTTTATACTTGTGATATACAGAAATACCTATATACACTAATGTACCGATATACAGAAGTACCTTTATACACAGATGTACCTCTATACAGAAGTACCTATATACACTAATGTACCTATATATAGAACAGAATATGTACTAGCCTGTTTTATTTCACATGTTATTGAGAGAAATTTGCATATATGTATAGGAATCTAGTATTGCAATGTTACCAGAACCAGAATATATACCTACTTGATACAGAATATATGCTTTCATTGTTGAATATACCAGCCTATGTTTTCATATTCAGAATCAGAATCATACACATGATGTGATGAACATGAACAAACATAACTATCAGCCCATTGGGTCAGTTTGTCCCAGGCCCATAAGGCCCTTAATCCAGCCCTGCTCTTTGACCAAGCATTTGGTCACCTGTCCTAATGTTTCCTCTTTTGGCTCAGTGTCAATGTTTGCCTGATTACGCTCCTGCAAAGCGCCTTGGGTGTTTTGCTATGTTGACGGTGCTATAAGAACATAAGAACGTAAGAGGAGCAGGAGTAGGCCATACGGCCCCTCGAGCCTGCTCCACCATTCAATAAGATCATGGCTGATCCGATCATGGACTCAGGTTCACTTCCCTGCCCGCTCCCCATAACCCCTTATCGGTTAAGAAAGTGTCTATCTCGGTCTTAAATCCATTCAATGTCCCAGCTTCCACAGCTCTCTGAGGCAGCGCATTCCACAGATTTACAACCCTCTGAGAGAAGAAATTCCTCCTCATCTCAGTTTTAAATGGGCAGCCTCTTATTCTAAGACTATACCCCCTAGTTCTAGTCTCCCCTATCAGTGGAAACATCCTCCCTGCATCCACCTTGTCAAGCCCCCTCATAATCTTATACATTTCAATAAGAACACTTCTCATTCTTCTGAATTCCAATGAGTAGAGGCCCAACCTACTCAACCTTTCCTCATAAATCAACCCCCTCATCTCCAGAATCAAACGAGTGAACCTTCTTTGAACTGCCTGCAAAGCAAGTATAAATGTGAATTATCTCTCCTTTCTGCTGGTTGCTGGGCTGACGATAATATGTGCTGCAACCAAAGCAGATTCATTGTACCAAGTATGGGTGACAGGTTCCCTTCCTTCAACCAATTTTGGGTTTTTAAAATCCAGTAGCATTTATGGTCAATTTTCCAGTGTTGGTTTACAATTTACACAGGATTACATCAGATATACAGCACAGGAACAGGCCATTCGGCCCAACCAGTCCATGCTGGCGTTTATGCTCCACTCGAGCCTCCTCCCATCTTTCCTCATCAGGGGAGGGCAGCAGCAGCCAAGTTCATGGCACCGTGGCTGGCTCTGCTGCACAGGAGGGCAGGAAAAAGAGTGGGAGCGCGATAGTGATAGGGGATTCAATGGTGAGGGGAATAGATAGGCGTTTCTGCGGCCACAACCGAGACTCCAGGATGGTATGTTGCCTCCCTGGTGCAAGGGTCAAGGATGTCTCGGAGCGGGTGCAGGACATTCTGAAATGGGAGGGAGAACAGCCAGTTGTCGTGGTGCACATTGGTACCAACGACATAGGTACAAAAAGGGATGAGGTCCTACGAAACGAATTTAAGGAGCTAGGAGCTAAATTAAAAAGTAGGACCTCAAAAGTAGTAATCTCGGGATTGCTACCAGTGCCACGTGCTAGTCAGAGTAGGAATCGCAGGATAGCGCAGATTAATACATGGCTTGAGCAGTGGTGCAGCAGGGAGGGATTCAAATTCCTGCGGCATTGGAACCGGTTCTGGGGGAGGTGGGACCAGTACAAACCGGACGGTCTGCACCTGGGCAGGATCGGAACCAATGTCCTAGGGGGAGTGTTTGCTAGTGTTGTTGGGGAGGAGTTAAACTAATATGGCAGGGGAATGGGAACCAATGCAGGGAGACAGAGGGAGACAAAAAGGAGGCAAAAGCAAAAGACAGAAAGGAGATGAGGAAAAGTGGAGGGCAGAGAAACCCAAGGCAAAGAACAAAAAGGGCCACTGTACAGCAAAATTCTAAAAGGACAAAGGGTGTTAAAAAAACAAGCCTGAAGGCTTTGTGTCTTAATGCAAGGAGTATCCGCAATAAGGTGGATGAATTAACTGTGCAAATAGATGTTAACAAATATGATGTGATTGGGATTACAGAGACGTGGCTCCAGGATAATCAGGGCTGGGAACTCAACATCCAGGGTTATTCAACATTCAGGAAAGATAGAATAAAAGGAAAAGGAGGTGGGGTAGCATTTCTGGTTAAAGAGGAGATAAATGCAATAGTTAGGAAAGACATTAGCTTGGATGATGTGGAATCTATATGGGTAGAGCTGCAGAACACCAAAGGGCAAAAAACGTTAGTGGGAGTTGTGTACAGACCTCCAAACAGTAGTAGTGATGTTGGGGAGGGCATCAAACAGGAAATTAGGGGTGCATGCAATAAAGGTACAGCAGTTATAATGGGTGACTTTAATATGCACATAGATTGGGCTAGCCAAACTGGAAGCAATACGGTGGAGGAGGATTTCCTGGAGTGCATAAGGGATGGTTTTCTAGACCAATATGTCGAGGAACCAACTAGGGGGGAGGCCATCTTAGACTGGGTGTTGTGTAATGAGAGAGGATTAATTAGCAATCTCATTGTGCGAGGCCCCTTGGGGAAGAGTGACCATAATATGGTGGAATTCTGCATTAGGATGGAGAATGAAACAGTTAATTCAGAGACCATGGTCCAGAACTTAAAGAAGGGTAACTTTGAAGGTATGAGGCATGAATTGGCTAGGATAGATTGGCAAATGATACTTAAGGGGTTGACTGTCGATGGGCAATGGCAGACATTTAGAGACCGCATGGATGAATTACAACAATTGTACATTCCTGTCTGGCGTAAAAATAAAAAAGGGAAGGTGGCTCAACCGTGGCTATCTAGGGAAATCAGGGATAGTATTAAAGCCAAGGAAGTGGCATACAAATTGGCCAGAAATAGCAGCGAACCTGGGGACTGGGAGAAATTTAGAACTCAGCAGAGGAGGACAAAGGGTTTGATTAGGGCAGGGAAAATGGAGTACGAGAAGAAGCTTGCAGGGAACATTAAGGCGGATTGCAAAAGTTTCTATAGGTATGTAAAGAGAAAAAGGTTAGTAAAGACAAACGTAGGTCCCCTGCAGTCAGAATCAGGGGAAGTCATAACGGGGAACAAAGAAATGGCAGACCAATTGAACAAGTACTTTGGTTCAGTATTCACTAAGGAGGACACAAACAACCTTCCGGATATAAATAGGTCAGAGGGTCTAGTAAGGAGGAGGAACTGAGGGAAATCTTTATTAGTCGGGAAATTGTGTTGGGGAAATTGATGGGATTGAAGGCCGATAAATCCCCAGGGCCTGATGGACTGCATCCCAGAGTACTTAAGGAGATGGCCTTGGAAATAGCGGATGCATTGACAGTCATTTTCCAACATTCCATTGACTCTGGATCAGTTCCTATCGAGTGGAGGGTAGCCAATGTAACCCCACTTTTTAAAAAAGGAGGGAGAGAGAAAGCAGGGAATTATAGACCGGTCAGCCTAACCTCAGTAGTGGGTAAAATGATGGAATCAATTATTAAGGATGTCATAGCAGCGCATTTGGAAAATGGTGACATGATAGGTCCAAGTCAGCATGGATTTGTGAAAGGGAAATCATTCTTGACAAATCTTCTGGAATTTTTTGAGGATGTTTCCAGTAAAGTGGACAAAGGAGAACCAGTTGATGTGGTGTATTTGGACTTTCAGAAGGCTTTCGACAAGGTCCCACACAAGAGATTAATGTGCAAAGTTAAAGCACATGGGATTGGGGGTAGTGTGCTGATGTGGATTGAGAACTGGTTGTCAGACAGGAAGCAAAGAGTAGGAGTAAATGGGTACTTTTCAGAATGGCAGGCAGTGACTAGTGGGGTACCGCAAGGTTCTGTGCTGGGGCCCCAGCTGTTTACATTGTACATTAATGATTTAGACGAAGGGATTAAATGTAGTATCTCCAAATTTGTGGATGACACTAAGTTGGGTGGCAGTGTGAGCTGCGAGGAGGATGCTATGAGGCTGTAGAGTGACTTGGATAGGTTAGGTGAGTGGGCAAATGCATGGCAGATGAAGTATAATGTGGATAAATGTGAGGTTATCCACTTTGGTGGTAAAAACAGAGAGACAGACTATTATCTGAATGGTGACAGATTAGGAAAAGGAAGGTGCAACGAGACCTGGGTGTCATGGTACATCAGTCATTGAAGGTTGGCATGCAGGTACAGCAGGCGGTTAAGAAAGCAAATGGCATGTTGGCCTTCATAGCGAGGGGATTTGAGTACAGGGGCAGGGAGGTGTTGCTACAGTTGTACAGGGCCTTGGTGAGGCCACACCTGGAGTATTGTGTACAGTTTTGGTCTCCTAACTTGAGGAAGGACATTCTTGCTATTGAGGGAGTGCAGCGAAGATTCACCAGACTGATTCCCGGGATGGTGGGACTGACCTATCAAGAAAGACTGGATCAACTGGGCTTGTATTCACTGGAGTTCAGAAGAGTGAGAGGGGACCTCATAGAAACGTTTAAAATTCTGACGGGTTTGGACAGGTTGGATGCAGGAAGAATGTTCCCAATGTTGGGGAAGTCCAGAACCAGGGGTCACAGTATAAGGATAAGGGGTAAGCCATTTAGGACCGAGATGAGGAGAAACTTCTTCACCCAGAGAGTGGTGAACCTGTGGAATTCTCTACCACAGAAAGTAGTTGAGGCCAATTCACTAAATATATTCAAAAGGGAGTTAGATGAAGTCCTTACTACTCGGGGGATCAAGGGGTATGGCGAGAAAGCAGGAAGCGGGTACTAAAGTTTCATGTTCAGCCATGAACTCATTGAATGGCGGTGCAGGCTAGAAGGGCTGAATGGCCTACTCCTGCACCTATTTTCTATGTTTCTGTGTTTCTAAATCTATCAGCATAACCCTCTATTCCCTTCTCCCTCATATGCTTGTCCAGCCTCCCCTTAAATGCATCGATACTATTCGCTTCAACCACTCCCTGTGGCAGCGAGTTCCACATTCTCACCACCAATTTATGAGACATATTGAATCAATTTCACATGGGGGTGGCACTGGAATATAAATCAGGGCTGATGTGATCTCCTGAACTAGTGTCGATCACCTGAAGGGTAGCAGAGGAATTTTCCAGATTTTTTTCCCCCTAATTGGCCTGTGTTTTTAATCTGGCTGTTCACCTCTCCCAGGAGATGACATGGCTCCGGGAAGGTAGGGAGCATCTGTATTATGATGCACGGTATGGAACAGGATGGATGGACCAGTGGGTCTTTTCCTCTCCGTCATCTGTGTATACATGTCTAGTGACATCACCACTCGGCTACTAAACCCAGCGTAAACAATGTGCTGCGATTTCAAACTGGCAATTGCACAAGAGAGGCAGGTGTGGGAAATAGAAAACTGGCACACTGGTGCTCCAAGAAGCACGTTGTTGAGTAGAGTAGACGGAGCTTCACTCTTCTTCTGTCAGAGCGATGCCCGAGTTGGGAGTGCCTGTTGCTGGTGCCGGGCGCTCACAATGGAGAGACTTCCATTCCTCAGCGCGAACATCCCTCACAAAAAAACAAAACCAGTAAGAGACGGATGTACTGCCATGTCCAGCACCACACCAGCAGCGTGTCCCCAGCCCTTCTACACTCCAAGGATCTCGGAACATCGCCTCTGTTTTGCAGCTGTCATAATCTGCAACAACAACTTACATTTATATAGCACTGTTAGATGTCTTAATTTCCAATGAAATACGAACTCCGATGGTAGTTTTAACTTTTTAATCTTGGCAGAGCGCAACAAACTGCTGGCTGATTGCCAGTTTCTTTGTCTTACTGAGACACATGGTCAAAATGGCTGTATTTATGCCTGGATCAATTTACAGAAAAGAACTCTCCTTCTTTGACCTTATTGGCTCAATTGAAAGTCTTTTAACATTTTATTGGCTCGCTACCCAAGGTCCGAAAATGTCAAGTTGATTGATGAGTTAATGCAACATGCTGAGCAGCACGTAGTAGCTTTGACTTGGGGGTCTGTGAATTTTCACAGTCTGTCTAAATGAGCCTGTTTTAATTCTCTATCAATCCCCCCTTTGATTCTTTCACAAACTGAATCATAAAACTTCAGGTATCACTGGTTAAACATTCTACAAAATAATTTCATACATGTTAATAGAGTTTCCTTCTAAAATTTGTTGATGTGTTTCGCCACATGTCCGGACGAGTAGCTTCCACACAAATTTACACCAACCCGAGTTCCATCGTGGCCACAATGGAAGTCTGGTTTTAATAGGTTAATTAACCTTATTCCAATTTAATCCAAATCAATATCTTAATTCAACCAGTAAACAACCTTTCCTTAAGCATAACATACCCCTGAGCCATGTACAGACGGTCTGCTGGGACCTGCAAGGTGTCTCACATGTGGGACAGCAGCTACAGCCGCCTGGTCGCAACAACATTTAATCAACATAAACAAACAATATAAAAGTAAAACAATTACACCAGATAGAATTAAACCTTCCACCAATGAAGTTCCTATTGAACCTAGCCATTCAGTGGCTCTACTCCACAAAGTGAATGATGGGGGTTGCTTAAGTTTTTCTACCTCCTTTTGGATATGCTCCGCTAAGTGGGTAATTTCTTCGGAGCTATCTGGGATATATGTGCAACACTCAGTTCCGAGTAGGGTGCAAGTACCTCCCTTTTCAGCCAGGATGTAATCAAGGGCCAGTCTATTCTGTAGGGCTACTGTGCGGATTGCTACCATTTCTGCATTGATTTTAACTAGGGCCTCTGAGGTATCATTGGCTACTCGTTCCACAATAGATGCCATGTTAATGGATTCCCTTGCCAGTTTGGCGGTCCCATACCCAGGGATCAGGATGGCAAAGAACCTCTCTGTTTCTGTGATAGCTCTCTTAGGACGGTGTAAATGTTCCGACAGTGACTTTATATGATACATATAAGGCACAATGTAGGCTAAATAGCAGGATCCCATCCAATTCTGGGGCAGCCAAGGGTAGGCCTTGTGGCCACACACCCAATAGGTGCCATTATATGCAATGAATGTTAGCTGTTTCTTTGTCAGCAACACTCCGGGGCCTGTCCAGGCTTTTCCATCTGTTTTATTCAGAATCCCCGTTACGTTAAAAATTCCCACATCGGCCCAGTTTGGACCGTTCCATGGCTTGATTATATTATAATTCCGGGAGCAGTTACTATACCCCGTATTTTGGCCTCCTTTGATGTTTCTAATCAGACAGACCGATTCCCCCGGTCTTCCTATTACCGTTGTATTAGTGATAACAAAAAATGGGGGCCGTTTGGAATTATTATACCACGGTTGTTATCCCCCTTCAAAGGTAGTCAGATTGTAACCTGCTGACTTCCATTTACGTGCCCAGTTTACCGTATCCTGAAACGCATTGCCTGTTTTATTTTGATTAATTATCCACTCAGCCATTTCCGAGATATTCAAGGGAACTGGCCTCAAGGGAATCCCTCCCTTTGAGTGAATAGGAATATGCGCACACACCCAACAACTAGAAATGTTACCTTGTTTGGCATAAATGTATGACATATATAAAAAGGTATTTACATGTAATTCCCTTGCTACCCTACTATTTCCCTTTGGTGCAGAGGGTCGGCTAGTAAGAAGTAGGCCTATGCCTATAATACCTACAATCAATAATACAGTAAATTTATACATTTTCTCAAAAAGTAATTGTCCTTATTAGATTTCAGCTTCAGTTACGGGTGCTCGTTTAACGTGTGAAGCGTGGATCCAGGCTTTCTTTCCTTGGACTTTAACAGCTGCCTGGGTGGTCAATAACACTTGATAAGGTCCCTCCCACTTGAAACCCAAAGGTTCTTTATGCAACTTTTTCACATACACCCAGACTCCCCGGATGATGTCGTGTCCTCCTTCGGGTGGATTACCCCAAGCTGCCGATACCTGTCGGGAAACAGAACTAATAGCATTGGTTAAGTTCCGACAGTATGATAACAAAGTGTCACTCATTAAGTGAACATCAGCTTTCTATAAATCGATAGTTCCTGGCAGCGACATGGGTCTTCCTGTTATAATTTCAAATGGGCTTATACTTGTAGTTCTGTTCGGGGTTGCCCTAATGCTACATAGCACTATTGGTAGTGCCTGGGGCCATGGTGTTCCTTCTTGGTGATTTGTGCTTTGTCGATGCTGGCTTTATGTCCTTTCAGCCGAAGGTGATCCAGCAAAGCTCGTAAATCTTGTTCATGCTGTTCTTCTGTGTTTGAAGCTAGCAGGATATTGTTGGGGTAAGCATGTTAATTCCGCCCCTGTGTCTAAAAGACAGTCCACATCCTTATCGCCCACCCTCACAGTTATATATATCCCATCTCCTCTCTGTTGTATTAGTGCGAGGAGGGGGGCCAGGGTGGGCTCAAATCGTTTTTTGCTATCCCAAGTAACTCCTTCAGTTGTTGTATTGTCAGTCGCTTAAATGCTTCGATGAGGTTGTTATCTTGTGACAAGCCTGGCTTGTTGGCTGAATTGTATCCCTGGCTGCGTCCTCATCCCCAGCCACGACCTTGCTGTTTTGCCCTGCACGTCTTGGCCCAGTGACCTTCTTTCCCACAATAATGACATTTTCCGGGTAATTTTCCTAATAACTGTTTATCGGAATCCTGGGATTTCCATCCCATAGCCTGTACAGCTCGGACTTTAGCTCCCATATCCCGATCTAATTGGTTACATCGATCCACCAATGCTGCAAAGGTAGTTCCTCTACCTTCCCAGTCCGGTAACACTACCTTAAGCATTTTGGACAGTTCTGGCTTTAGACCTGCCACGAAAGCTGCTTTCAGGGGTCCAAACACTTGTTCATCCATTTCCTCTTCCGTATTATTCATACCCGAATGTTCTAGCCACGTGCATCTAAACCGCTCGTCATACTCCAGGACCTCCTCTGTTCATTTCTGTTGGCAGGCTGCAATTTTTCCCCAGTCTGTCTTAGCTGGACTGAAGGCTTGCAGCCAGTGTTTAATCGCCTCCCATCCTGCGTCTAATTCTTGCTCATTCTGCCCCAAAGCTTCATCTACCTTGTCGTGCAATTTTCTTCCCTGTGTTTTTGGCACCATTATGGTCAAAATTTGCACTCCGTCCCAGGGATGAAGTTGATATATATTTCTTAAGCAGTCCAATTGGTCCCACGTTTTTACTCCCCCTTTCTTTGGATTGGGCAATTCCTTGGACCATTTATCAATTTTCTCTGGGTTTGCCGGATCATGAACTAAGTATTCTGCATACACCCTTCTCTTTGTTTTTTTGGTTCCGCCCTCATCCGCAGTCTCTTCTGATTTGACTACAACTCGTCTTTTTTTAAACAGGGCCAAGCGCACCCCTAATTCATCATCCTCCGACACTGTATTGTCGGAGGATTCAGAAACCGTATCTATTCCTCGGTCGTGTCTTCGGGTTTGCGCTTTTAATTTATCCAAACATGGGTACCCTGAGAATTGATCAATACATTTTCCTTTTCCTATTACTGTCTCTTGACCTAATGATTTTTTCCATTCTTTAATTTCACCTTTAAGATCTTTAACTTCCGCTTCCAGCTTTTCAAGTTCAAGCTTTTTCTGTCGCAGCTGTGCACAAACTGCTTGCAATTGATCCTTTGTACTGGTCAGTTCTCGATCATGTTGGGAACGCATTATAATTTCATTCCGGTTTCGAATCTGTCCCATAACCGCTAGGGACCATCTAGTTCGTTCTTTATTTTTCATACGGGTCGTTTTTCCCCAGACCCTTTTAATCTCGTCCAAGGACCATTGTCCTTTGGAGGTTCCGTACTTTTGTTCGATCTTAATACAGGTTTTAGATAAGTTGAATTGTTTCTCTATGTATTCTTTCAACTGTTCGAGAATTAAATCGAGCGAAACTTGAGGTGGTGCCTGCCCATCTTTAACAGTTGTAGGCAATTCTTTGCCCTTATCTCCTGCCGCCATTTCTTTACTAGGGTTCTTTACTGGGGTCTCGAGTCGTAGGCCTGCTAGCCGATCAATAGGTCGGTGATTAATTAACTAACACACCGCCGAAGTTTAGACGTCTATGGGACCTCGAGCCGACTACCAACCGGAAGGTTCGCAAACCGGAGACTTTCGGAATCACGTAGAAGGAGAGGCGAATTTAGACTTTTGACCGAGGACTTTTTAAAAAAAAAAGGAGTCCTTACCTCTATATGTAGGTCCGATGTCCAAAATTCAGTTTCTTTTCTCAGCGACCCTGCTCGCAGCACCAAAATTGTTAGATCTCTTAATTTCCAATGAAATCCGAACTCCGATGGTAGTTTTAACTTTTTAATCTCGGCAGAGAGCAACAAACTGCTGGCTGATTGCCAGTTTCTTTGTCTTACTGAGACACATGGTCAAAATGGCTGTATTTATGCCTGGATCAATTTACAGAAAAGAACTCGCCTTCTTTGACCTTATTGGCTCAATTGAAAGTCTTTTAACGTTTTATTGGCTCGCTACCCAAGGTCCGAAAATGTCAAGTTGATTGATGAGTTAATGCAACATGCTGAGCAGCACGTAGTAGCTTTGACTTGGGGGTCTGTGAATTTTCACAGCCTGTCTAAATGAGCCTGTTTGAATTCTCAATCAAGCACCTTTAACGTAGTAAAACATCCCAAGGCGCTTCACAGGAGTGTTTTCAGAAAAAAGAAAATTGAGACTGAGCCAAAATAACAAGACATTACTGTTGTGTATCTGTAAAGCATGCACTCCCATGTTCCGCCACCAGGGAGCGCATCTCCTGAAGTCCCAAGGGATCACAGCATCCCTCGGGAGCACTGTATATAAGTCGGCTCCTAAGGCCTGTTCCTCACTCTGGAGTGTCTTAATAAAAACTGGGGTCACTGTTACTTTAACCTCCCTGTGTGCAGTCTCAGCTGTGTGAGGAACACAATAACTGGCGAAGAGTATACGAATCCAACGAAAAGATGCAGCAAACTGTGGCCATCCTGGAGAAGTTCTCGGAGGGTGAGGACTGGGAAGCCTATGTCAAACGGCTAGACCAGTACTTTGTAGCCAACGAGCTGGACGGAGAAGGAAGCGCTGCAAAAAGGAGAGCGGTCCTCCTCACGGTCTGCGGGGCACCGACCTACAGCCTCATGAATAATCTTCTGCCTCCGGTGAAACCCACAGATGAGTTGTATGAGGAGCTGTGTACACTGGTTCGGGAGCATCTTAACCCGAGGGAGAGCGTGCTGATGACGAGGTATCGGTTCTCCACGTGCCAGCGATTAAATGACAATGAAGTTTAGGAAGTGGCGAGCTACGTCACCGAGCTAAGGCGACTTGTGGGACAATGTGAGTTTGATGGCTACTGGAGCAAATGCTCAGAGACTTTTTTGTACTGGGTATTGGCCACGAGACCATCCTTCGAAAACTTTTGACTGTAGAGACACCGACCCTCAGTAAGGCCAGTGCGATCGTACAAGCGTTTATGTCCACCAGTGATAACACCAAACAAATCTCTCAGCACACAAGTGCTCGCAATGTTCATAAATTAACTGGAACTGTGTGTGCGAGCAGAAATGTACAGGGCAGATACCACGAGTCTGCAACTGCCAGCAGGACTCAGGTGATCCAGATGACTCAGAGTCCGCAGCAAAGGATGAATTCAAGGCAATTCACACCTTGTTGGTGTTGTGGAGGCCTCCATTCAGCCTATTCATGTCGCTTCAAAGGGTATGTTTGCAAGAGATGTGGAACAATGGGGCACCTCCAACGAGCTTGCAGATGAGCTGTAAGCTCTGCAAAACCTGCTAACCACCACGTGGCAGAGGAAGATCGGTCCATGGTGGATCAAAGCAACTTCGAGCCTCAGAGAAAGGAGGCAGATGCTGAAGTGCACGGGATGCACACATTTTCGACAAAATGTCCACCTATAATGCTAAATGTAAAATTGAATGGCTTACCCGTAGCCATGGAACTGGACACTGGCGCTAGCCAATCCATCATGAGTAAAAAGATGTTTGAGAGACTGTGGTGCAACAAGGCACTCAGACCAGCCCTGAGCCTCATCCACACGAAACTGAGAACGTACACCAAAGAGCTTCTCACTGTCCAGGGCAGCGCCATGGTCAAGGTCACCTACGAGGACACGGTGCATGAACTGCCACTCTGGATTGTCCCGGGCGATGGCCCCAGACTGCTTGGAAGGAGCTGGCTGGGCAAAATCCGCTGGAACTGGGATGACATCCGAGCGCTATTACATGTCGATGAGGCCTCATGTACCCAGGTTCTTAACAAATTTCCTTCCCTTTTTGAGCCAGACATTGGAAACTTTTCTGGGGTGAAGGTGCGGATCCACTTGGTCCCAGCGGCACGACCCATTCACCACAAGGCGCGAGCGATACCTCACATGATGAGGGAGAGAGTGGAAATAGAGCTGGACAGGCTGCAACGTGAGGGCATCATCTCCCCAGTGGAATTCAGCGAGTGGGTCAGCCCGATTGTTCCTGTACTCAAAAGTGATGGCACGTTCAGGATTTACGGCGATTATAAAGTAACTATTAATCGTTTCTCGCTACAGGACCAATACCCGCTACCTAAAGCAGACGACCTATTTGCGACGTTGGCAGGAGGCAAGACGTTCACCAAGCTCGACCTGACTTCGGCCTACATGACACAGGAGCTGGAGGAGTCTTCGAAGGGCCTCAGCTGCATCAACACCCAAAAGGGACCGTTCATCTACAACAGATGCCCGTTTGGAATTCGGTCGGCTGCAGTGATCTTCCAGAAAAACATGGAGAGCCTACTCAAGTCGGCACCACACATGGTGGTTTTTCAAGATGGCATATTGGTCACGGGTCGGGATACACCGTCAAGCACCTACAAAACCTGGATCCTCCAGCGACTGGATCGCGTAGGGCTGCGGCTGAAGAGGTCGAAATGCGTCTTCATGGCAACAGAAGTGGAGTTTTTGGGGAGAAAGATTGCGGTGGATGGCATTCGGCCCACAGACGCCAAGACAGAGGCTATCAGGAACGCGCCCAGACCACAGAACATCACGGAGCTGCGGTCGTTCCTGGGACTCTTCAACTATTTTGGTAACTTCCTACCGGGGTTAAGCACCCTCATAGAGCCCCTACATGTGTTATTGCGTAAAGTTGAGAATTGGGTATGGGGGATAAAAACAAGTAATTGCTTTTGAGAAAGCCAGAAACATTTTATGCAACAACAAGCTGCTTGTATTGTATAACCCGTGTAAAAGACTTGTGCTAGCATGTATGCATCGTCGTACGGAGTCGGGTGTGTATTACAACAAGCTAACGTTGCGGGGAAGTTGCAACCTATGCCTCCAGGAGCTTGTCTAAGGCCGAGAGGGCCTTCAGCATGATTGAGAAAGAGGTGCAGGCTCGAAGGGCCGAATGGCCTACTCCTGCACCTATTTTCTATGTTTCTATTAGTGTGCGTGTTCGGGGTAAAAAAAATGCATCAGTACCTGTTTGGCCTCAAATTTAAGCTGGAAACCGATCACAAGCCCCTCATATCCCTGTTCACTGAAAACAAGGAGATAAATACTAATGCCTCAGCCTGCACACAAAGATGGGCACTCACGCTATCAGCGTATAACTATACCATCCGCCACAGGCCAGGCACCGAGAACTGTGCGGATGCTCTCAGTCGGCTACCATTGCCCACCACGGGGGTGGAAATGGCGCAGCCTGCAAACTTGTTGATGGTGGCGCAGCCCGGAGACTTGTTGATGGTCATGGAAGTGTTTGAAAATGATAAAGTACCTGTCACGGCCCGCCAGATTAGGACTTGGACCAGCCAAGATCCTCTGCTGTCCCTAGGAAAAAACTGTGTACTGCATGGGAGCTGGGCCAGCATCCCTGTTGAAATGCAAGAGCTAATCAAGCCGTTCCAGCGGCAAAAGGACGAGCTGTCCATTCAGGCCACGTAGTGCTACCCAAAAAGGGCAGGGAGACGTTCATCTCGGATCTCCACAGCACACACCCGCGTATAGTAATGATGAAAGCAATAGCCAGATCCCACGTGTGGTGGCCCGGTATCGACTCTGACTTAGAGTCCTGTGTATGGCAATGCCGCATGTCTACTCAGTTGAGCAATGCGCCCAAAGAGGCACCACTAAATTTGTGGTCCTGGTCCTCCAGACCATGGTCGAGGATCCATGCCGACTATGCGGACCCGTTTCTCGGTGAAATGTTCCTGGTGGTGGTGGATGCTTTTTCAAAATGGATTGAATGTGAAATAATGTCGGGAAGCACCGCCATCACCACCATTGAAAGCCTGAGGGCCATGTTTGCCACCCACGGCCTGCCTGACATACTGGTCAATACAACGGGCCATGTTTCACCAGTGCCGAATTTAAAGAATTCATGACCCGCAATGGGATCAAACATGTCACCTCAGCCCCGTTTAAACCAGCCTCCAATGGGCAGGCAGAGAAGGCAGTACAAACAATCAAATAGAGCCCTAAACGAGTCACAGAAGGCTTACTCCAAACCCGCCTGTCCCGAGTACTGCTCAGCTACCGCACGAGACCCCACTCGCTCACAGGGGTGCCGTCGGCTGAGCTACTCATGAAAAGGACACTTAAAACCAGACTCTCGCTGGCTCACCCCAACCTGCATGATCAGGTAGAGAGCAGGCGGCAGCAACAAAATGTAAACAATGGTCACGCCACTGTGTCACGGGAAATTGATCTGAATGACCCTGTGTATATGTTAAACTATGGACATGATCCCAAGTGGATCGTGGGCACGGTGATAGCTAAAGAAGGGAGTAGGGTATTTATAGTCAAACTAGACAATGGACAAATTTGTAGAAAGCACCTGGACCAAACGAGGCTGCAGTTCACAGACTGCCCTGAACAACCCACAGCAGACACCACCTTTTTCGAGCCCACAACACACACCCAAAGGATCAACAACACCACCCCGGACCAGGAAATCGAACCCATCATACCCAACAATCCAGCAAGGCCAGGCTCACCCAGCAGCCCTGCAGAGCCAACAACACGCCAGCCCAGCAAGGGCACAGCCAACACACCAGAACAGACATTTGTACCGAGGCGGTCCACCAGGGAAAGAAAGGCTCTCGACCGCCTCACCTTGTAAATAGTTTTCACTTTGACTTTGGGGGGGAGTGATGTTGTGTATCTGTAAAGCATGCACTCCCATGTTCCGCCACCAGGGAGTGCTTCCCCTGAAGTCCCAAGGGATCCCAGCATTCCTTGGGAGCACTGTATATAAGCCGGCCCCTAAGGCCAGTTCCTGACTCTGGAATGTCTTAATAAAGACTGAGGTCACTGTTACTTTAACCTCCCTTTGTGCAGTCTTATTTGTGTTAGAACACAGGTGATCAAACACTTGGTCGAAGAGGTCATCTTCATCATCATCATAGGCAGTCCCTCGAAATTGGGGAAGACTTGCTTCCACTCTAAAAGTGAGTTCTTCGGTGACTGTACGCGAATTACAGTCTCTGTCACAGGTGGGACAGACAGCGGTTGGAGGAAAGGGTGGTGGGGCGGGGGGGGAGTCTGGTTTGCCGCACGTTCCTTCTGCTGCCTGCGCTTGTTTTCTGTATGCTCTCGGCGACGAGACGCGAGGTGTTCAGCGTTCTCCCGAATGCACTTCCTCCACTTAGGGCGGTCTTTGGCCAGGGACTCCCAGGTGTTGGTGGGGATGTTGCATTTTATCAGGAAGGCTTTGAGGGTGTCCTTGAAACGTTTCCTCTGTCCACCTGGGGCTCGCTTGCCATGTAGGAGTTCCAAGTAGAGCGCTTGCTTTGGGAGTCTTGTGTCAGGCATGCGAACAATGTGGCCCACCCAACAGAGCTGGTCGAGTGTGGTCAGTGCTTCGATGCTGGGGGTGTTGGCCTGATTGAGGACACTAACATTGGTGCTTCTGTCCTCCCAGGGGATTTGCAGGATCTTGCGGAGACATCGTTGGTGGAATTTCTCCAGCAATTTGAGGTTTAAGTAGCAGCTTAAAGGATCAGACGTAGAGAGGTGGATAGGTTTAGGGAGGGAGTTCCGGAGCTTAGGGCCCGGACAGCTTAAGGCACAGCCGCCAATGGTAGAGCGAAGGAAGGAGGGCCGAGTTGGAGGAACGCAGAGATCTTGGCGGGGGGGTGGGGGTTGCGGGGCTGGAGCAGGTTAGAGAGATAGGGCGGGGTGTAGGGCTGGAGGGGTTACAGAGATAGGGCGGGGTGTAGGGCTGGAGGAGTTACAGAGATAGGGCGGGGTGTAGGGCTGGAGGGGTTACAGAGATAGGGCGGGGTGTAGGGCTGGAGGGGTTACAGAGATAGGGCGGGGTGTAGGGCTGGAGGGGTTACAGAGATAGGGCGGGGTGTAGGGCTGGAGGGGTTACAGAGATAGGGCGGGGTGTAGGGCTGGAGGGGTTACAGAGATAGGGCGGGGTGTAGGGCTGGAGGGGTTACAGAGATAGGGCGGGGTGTAGGGCTGGAGGGGTTACAGAGATAGGGCGGGGTATAGGGCTGGAGGGGTTACAGAGATAGGGCGGAGTATAGGGCTGGAGGGGTTACAGAGATAGGGCGGGGTGAGGCCGTGGAGGAATTTGAACACGAGGATGAGAATTTTAAAATGTAGGTCAGCGAGCACTGGGGCGATGGGTGAACGGGACCTGGTGCGAGGGAGCTGAGTTTTGGATGAGCTTTATGAAGCCAGGAGAGGGACGGAATAACGATCTCCTTCCTAATTACACTGAGTCCGCTCTTGTTCTAAAGGCAATATTTACACTTAATAATATTTCTGTGCAACCTGTGTTTTTTTTTTTTAAAGTCAAATCTCAGTTCTTAGCAATTCAATCCTTTTGTACTGCATTAGTGTTTCTTTGCAAGGTCACTTGCTGCCAATCATCCCCTAATGGAAGCATTATGCTCATTATGTGGAGGGTTTGTCAGTGCTCGTGGTGTGTTGGCGCAGTATGAGAACTCAGGGAGCATCACAACGGGCATAATGCAACATATCAGCAATCAGCAGCATCTAGCACATAATAAAACAATTAAGGCTGTATAATCACTCCGGTTGTCTCCGCATTACCTTTTTTAATAAACATGCACTTTGTTGCTTACTTTGCTGTTGCTGCATATTTAACCCAACAAAACAAATTCTGGTCCATGCTCCAGTCATGACGAGTTGATGAAGATTTTGTTTCTTTCCGATTTCCACCACCCCCCGTTTCCCAGAGTGGTGGGGTTACAGTTCCAGGGCCCTCCGACATCTTGGACAAGTGGGGTTTCTTCCTGTGTAGGTAATGTGTAAACCACGCGTCCTCATCATCATAGGCGGTCCCTCGAAACGAGGATGACTTGCTTCCACGCCAAAAAAGGATGAGTTCACAGGTGTTTCAATGAAGGACCTAATATTCCGGATCCCGAACTACATCCTGAAGGGTGGAAGATGCCTGTGCGTGGATTTTTTTACGTGGGGTGGCTGTTGCACACCAGCCACCACACGGGCTTGACAGAGCTAGGTCTTGGTCCAGTGGGAAGGGTTAACCAAGACGACTGGAGACCAGCTCTGCTGCATGGACCGCGCGTGTGCACATATCGCAGTGTGGGTTGCCCCTGCTGTCCCTGGGCCCCTGGCCCCGAACTCGCGCCTCTCCTGGGCCCCGATCACGTCCCTCTACAGTCTCTTGCCGCTCCTTCGCCCTGACCTCGCCGCTCCTGCTGTAACTGCCCACGCTCCAATCACTGAGCTGGACCTTGATGATATCACTCTTCGCTGCCGTCGCCCTCCTGCACCAGCTCGTGCTGCCTCTTGAAGTAGTATGCCTCCACGCCGCCCCTTTTATGGCCCCGACCTGCCGCTGGTGTTCTCACGCAGGTCGGGGCCTCCACGCTCCATGCATCCTAAGGCTGTTGGGCATCAGAGTCCAAAGCTAGCATCTCCTCCACTGACCTCTGCGTGTTGGCACTTTCCAGTACAGCTCATTGGGTCTAGCGGTCAAAGCGGGTACAGGTACATCCGAAATCCGGAATCCTCAGGATTGAGTCCATTCTGGTTTTTGGGGTTTTCCAGATTTCAGACAAGAAACTCAATAGTCTGAAATCCGGAATCCTCAACCCAATCCGTGCTGGGTTTTGAGCAGCGAAGTCTGAAATTCGGCAAAACCTGAAATCCGGCACGGATTCAGTCGAGGAGTCTGGATTTGAGACTTGATTTTACTGTCTGAAATCCGAAATCCTCGACCGAATCCGTGCCGGATTTCAGGTTTTGCCTCAAAAATGTTCAGTTTTCGGACAATGATTCCGGATTCCGGACGACTACATCAGTTCTGCGCAAAATGTCCGGTTTTTGGACAATTCCGGTTTTAGGAGTTCCGGATTCAGGAGCTTGGCTGTGTATGGAGTTCGGTCGCATATTGGCCATAATTTCATTGAATGGCGGAACAGACTCGAGGGGCTCAATGGCCTACTCCTGCTCCTATGTTGTTATAAGGAAATATCAGGTTAAAGCTTGGTCAAAGAGGTTGGTTTGAAGGAGCGCTTAAAGGTTTAGGAAGGGAATTCTAGAGCTTAGGGCCCAGGCAGCCGAAGGCATGGCTGCCAATGGTGGAGTGATGAAAATTGGAGAAGCACAAAAGGCCAGAATTGGAGGAGTGCAGAAATCTTGGAGGTTTGCAGAGCTGGAGGAGGTTAAAGATAAAGGGAGCAGGGGGAGCCATTTGAAAACAAGGATGAGAAAAGCTTCCTGCCACGATTTACTGCCCAGAAGGCACAATTTTGCATGAAGTCCTGGAGGCATGAGGATGCTGGTACTGAGCCAAGCTGAACAAAACAAGCCTCAGGTCTGAGGAAATATCTGGTTAAATTGTGCTTCATTGCATTTGGGCGAAGGCCAATGATTGGGCACGGTCTCGACGGGCCAAATGGGCACAGCCAATAAAGGAAGTATCGGGCAGGCAGGAGCAGATGCCCATAAGAGATCTTGGCTAATTTCCTGTCTAGAATCGTAGAACGGCTACAGCACAGAAGGAGGTCATTCGGCCTGTCGAGCCCATGCCGGCTCTCTGCAAGAGCACTTCAGCTAGTCCCATTCCCCCGCCCTTTCCCCATAGCCCAGCAAATTATTTTTCTTCAGGTGCTGACCCAACTCCCTTTCGATTGAGTCTGCCTCCACCACCCTTTCAGGCCATGCATTCCAGATCCTAACCACTCGCTGCGTAAAAATGTTTTCCCTCATGTCGCCTTTGGTTCTTCTGCCAATCACCTTAAATCTGCGCCCTCTGGTTCTCGGCCCTTCTGCCAATGGGAACAGTTTCTCTCTATCTACTCTGTCCAGACCCCTCATGATTTTGAACACCTTGATCACATCTCCTCTCAACCTTCTCTGCTCCAAGGAGAACAACCCCAGCTTCTCCAGTCTATCCGCATAACTGAATCCCTCCCTGAAGTCTATAAAACAATGGAGAGAAAATCCGGCATACCCTGTCACATACATGCAATCCTCCTGCCCCATTCTCCTCTCTGTGCTGTGCTGTGCCCAGGAGCAATAAAAGGCTCAACATGTTCTTCAATGAAAGGACACCATATATCCCTTTAACGGGGCATGATGTTATTTTTCACATTGCACCATATCTTTCGGTTGTGTAAAGATGAGCGGTTGGCATTTCATGCTGGGGGCCAAAAAGTTTCAGTTTAATCTTTTCATTTAAAAATAATTCTACCTGCGGTCATATAGGGAGGCTTCTTATTCTTGGTTTGCAATTAGGTCTCCTGCTGGGTGTTTTCGTTCCGCCTTTATCCCTGGTCACGCTTAACATATTTGCTTTCCAATTTCTAAGGCAACTTTAGTGCATGTTGAAGCTTGAAAGTGATTTCTGTGGGCCTCGCACGGGCTTGGTACCACGGGGTGTTATTGGCTAATTGGCACTGTTCTGGCACAAACATTAATACCACATGCTAAATTAACATCTACAAGATGCACTGCAGCAACTCGTCAAGGCTTCTTCGGCAGCACCTCCCAAACCCGCGACCTCTGCCACCTAGAAGGACAAGGGCAGTAGGCGCATGGGAACACCATCACCTCCAAGTTCCCCTCCAAGTCACACACCATCCCGACTTGGAAATATATCGGCCGTTCCTTCATCGGCGCTGGGTCAAAATCCTGGAACTCCCTCCCTAACAGGAGGGAGCACCTTCACAGACTGAACACGGACTGCAGCGGTTCAATGAATGGCGGCTCACCAACACCTTCTCGAGGGCAATTAGGGATGGGCAATAAATGCTGGCCTTGCCAGCGACACCCATATCCCAGGCCTCTGATTTCCGTACATTCCAGTGGCGGAGATGGATCTGTGCTCCGCGGCAATCTTCATGGTCTGGAGTGGGGGAGGGGCGAGTCCGCAGACTTATACCTGAGGCTGTGTTTTCTGATTATGGTCTGCCCTCCTGATGAATGTACCTGCCTGACTCTTGTTGGTTAAGTGAAGGGGGGAGATGCACTGACACTGGATCAGTGTCCCCTCACAACGCTGGGAGATGACAAGGTTGATACGAAGAAAGAAGCTCATTCAAATTCATTCAACCAGAAAATAAACTGCTGAACGTTCATCAATGCACCGACACTCCCTTCAATGATTCTACAAGTTTGCCCTCCATTATCCTAGTGAGAAGTTCATGCCACACGCTCATAATGCTTTCTGCAACCTTGCCCAACTGCGCACCAGCTTGCCAATATTGGGGTCATAAGAACATAAGAATATAAGAAATAGGAACAGGAGTAGGCCATACGGCCCCTCGAGCCTGCTCCGCCATTAGATAAGATCATGGCTGATCTGATCATGGACTCAGCTCCACTTCCCCGCCCGCTCCCCATAACCCCTTATCCCATTATCGTTTAAGAAACTGTCTATTTCTGTCTTAAATTTATTCAATGTCCCAGCTTCCACAGCTCTCTGAGGCAGTGAATTCCACAGATTTACAACCCTTTGAGAAAATAAATTTCTCCTCATCTCTGTTTTAAATGGGCGGCCCTTTATTCTAAGATCATGCCCTCTAGCTCTAGTCTCTCCCATCCTCTCTGCATCTACCTTGTCAAGCCCCCTCATAATCTT
The DNA here is from genome assembly GCF_044704955.1 of Pristiophorus japonicus. Classification (NCBI taxonomy): domain Eukaryota; kingdom Metazoa; phylum Chordata; class Chondrichthyes; family Pristiophoridae; genus Pristiophorus; species Pristiophorus japonicus. The sequence continues at coordinate 25,944,929 of NC_091993.1, forward strand.
ATACATTTCGATAAGATCACCTCTCGTTCTTCTGAACTCCAATGAGTAGAGGCCCAACCTACTCAACCTTTCTTCATAAGTCAACCCCATCATCCCCGGAACCAATCTAGTGAACCTTCTCTGAACTGCCTCCAAAGCAAGTATGTTCTTTCGTAATTATGGAAACCAAAACTGCATGCAGTATTCCAGGTGTGGCCTCACCAAAACCTTGTATAGCTGTAGCAAGACTTCCCTGCTTTTATACTCCATCCCCTTTGCAATAAAGGCCAAGATACCATTGGCCTTGCTGGTCACTTACTGTACCTGCATACTAACCTTTTGTGTTTCATGCACAAGTACCCCAAGGTCCCGCTGTACTGCGGCACTTTGCAATCTTTCTCCATTTAAATAATAACTTGCTCTTTGATTTTTTTCTGCCAACGTGCCAAAGTGCATGACCTCACACTTTCCAACATTATACTCCTTCTGGCAAATTTTTGCCCACTCAAGGGCAGGCTCTGGTTTCCAAATAACTAACTCTCAGCGTCTCCCAAAGACAATGCTTATGTTCAAAAAAAAAACACAGCAAATTCTCATGCCACCATTTGACATTCACAACACGGTACAAAATGCCGTTTCTCCTTCTACAGAGATAACTGTATGTCAATTAACTCTGGGCAGGTGGCCAACTTTCAGGAGGACCAGATGATTTGACAGGAAGCATTTTCGAGCATGACAATGCAGACAGTGTTAGTTTTTCTCCCATTCTTCTGTGAACTGGAGTGCCTTCTTGCAGGATCATGCTATCAGCCTGGTCAGACTGAGATAAAGCTCATCCAACTGAAGCACGCATGCTCAAGATCCCGCTATCTTGGGAAGTTGAAACTAATAATGGCCTTCTGAAAGAAAGACTGGAATTTATATAACGCCTTTCACAACCTCAGGATATCCCAAAGCGCTTTACAGCCAATGACGTTCTTTTGGAGTGAAGTCACTGTTGTAATGTAGAAAATGCGACAGCCAATTTGTGCACAGCAAGCTCCCACAATGCAATAACGACCAGATAATCAGTTCTTTTCGTGATGTTGGTTGAAGGATAAATATTGGCCAGATGATTGGCCTTGATAAAGTGCAACATCCCCACTGACACCTGGGAATCCCTGGCCCTAAGTGGAGGAAGAGCATCCGGGAGGGCATTGAACACCTCGAGTCTCGTCGCCGAGAGCATGCAGAAACCAAGCGCAGGCAGCGGAAGGAGCGTGCGGCAAATCAGTCTCACCCTCTCTTACCCTCAACCACTGCCTGTCCCACCTGCAACAGAGACTGTAATTCCCGCATTGGACTGTTCAGTCACCTAAGAACTCACTTTTAGAGTGGAAGCAAGTCTTCCTCGATTTCGAGGGACTGCCTATGAAGATATGATATGATGATTGGCCAGGGACACCGGGGATCGGTATTCTAGGTTGGAGATAAAGCAGCAACTGCGAATGTACCCCAATTAACTTCAAATGATTAAATCTTGCACCGAAAATTTTTTCCATACACCTTTTATCCCAGTTATGAGTCAGTATTCCCCTTCGATAGCATTGGATTTTTTCCTTCGACTAAGGGAATGGGAAGCTCTTGGTTTCTCCGATGAATCCGTCATTGGCGTGTCTTAACTTTCTCCCGTCACTTCCTGGCTCTGGTTGGGTACAGTTGCACGGGAACCAGTCACACCCAGGTATTGCACCGGAACATTCGATAGGTATGGTTTTCGTCAGTGAATGTTGGCAATTAACCGACTGGAGGGGGTTAGAAACATAGTATTCTACAGTGCAGAAGGAGGCCATTTCGGCCCATCGTGTCCGCACCGGCCGACAAAGAGCCGCACGGCCCTCGGTCAGCAGCCCTAAAGGTTACATATAAACCAATGAAAAATGAACAATGGCGGAAAGGTAAAGAGCATCCAGCCCAGCCAGTCCGCCCCACACAACTGCGACACCCCTTGCACTGAAACATTCTACACTCCATCCCAACCGGAGCCATGTGATGATCTGGGCGAGGCAAAACACAAATTGGGTTGTCACAGCTGAGCCTTAATCCTGTCTTCGGCAGATGTCCGCACACGTACGAGTGCTAGCCAGAGCGAGTCACAGCCCGGCTGCTTTTCCACTTCTGTAGCCCAGGGAAACTGAGGCTAATTATAGGCTCCTACAATTAGCCGGATCAAAAGCAAACGCAGCACAGACCAGGTATGAAACTGGGATGTCCCCGATTTGAATGGCTCAGTTCCACACTGGTTGGTACATTTTTCTCCCTTAGCCATAGGAAGGTCTTTAATGAAACTTTGTTACGTCATGGGGTACCCATGCCACATAAGATTCTTGCCTCGGTCGAATACTTACAACAATCTGATTATAATCTGGTCACAGGAACTTCCGCACAAACAAAAATCCTCCTCTCCCTCCAAAAATGTGCTGAGATGATTGTTTTAGAAACATAGAAACAGAGAAACTAGGTACAGGAATAGGCCATTCGGCCCTTCGAGCCTGCACCACCATTCAATATGATCATGGTTGATCATGAAACTTTAGTACCCCATTCCTGCTTTCTCTCCATACCCCTTGATCCGTTTAGCCGTAAGGGCCACATCTAACTCTCTTTTGAATATATTTAGTGAATTGGCCTCAACAACTTTCTGTAGTAGAGAATTACACAGGTTAACAATTCTCTGAGTGAAGAAGTTTCTCCTCATCTCGGTCCTAAATGGCTTACCCCTTACCCTTAGACTGTGACCCCTGGTTCTGGACTTCCCCAACATCGGGAACATTCTTCCTGCATCTAACCTGTCCAATCCCGTCAGAATTTTATATGTTTCTATGAGATCTCCTCTCATTTTTCTAAATTCCATTGAATATAAGCCTAGTCGATCCAGTCTTTCTTCATATGTCAGGCCTGCCATCCCAGGAATCAGTCTGGTGAACCTTCGCTGCACTCCCTCAATAGCAAGAATGTCCTTCCCCAGATTAGGAGACCAAAACTGTACACAATATTCAAGGTGTGGCTTCACCAAGGCCCTGTACAACTGCAGTAACACCTCCCCTAGCTATGAAGGCCAACATGCCATTTGCCTTCTTCACCGCCTGCTGTACCAGATTATCTCTGCATTGTCTAAGAAAAAGGATCATTAAGGCAGAAATGATCATATTCGTGATCCTACATGAGGGAAAGGAGGGGGAGGAGGAGGGGAGAAGGGAGCAAGGGATGACAGAGAGAGGAAAGAAAGAGACTTGGAGGAGAAAGGGATAACACAGAAAGGGCAAGAAAGGGGAGGGAAGGAAGGGAGAGAGAGAAACAAAAGATAGAGAGCAGAGAGAGGGGGAGACAAAGAGAGGGAGGGGAGAGATGAGGAAAGGAAAAGCAGTGAAAGAGGATGAGCAAGTGAGATGGGAGAGAGGGAGAGGGGGCAGAGTGGGAGACAGAGAGGGTGACAGAGAGGGTGAGACGAGTAGGAGAAGGGAGACGGGGGAAACAGAGAGAGAAATAGAAACAAGAGTCTGAAAAACATGCGCTTCATGCCAGGTGGTGTAGAGCAGAAGCCTGAGAGAAGATTTACCAGCCTGTCTTACTGACAGGTGAATTAAAGAAAGACTTTCATTTATATAGCGCCTTTCACAACCACCGGACATCTCAAAGCGCTTTACAGCCAACAAAGCACTTTTTGAAGTGTAGTCACTGTTGTCATGCAGGAAACGCAACAGCCAATTTGCGCACAGCAATGAGATAAAGGACCCGGTCGTCTGTTTTCCTGATGTTGGTTGAGGGATAAATATTGGCCAGGACACCGGGGATAACTCCCCTGCTCTTCTTCGAAACAGTGCGGCGTGGGAAACTGAATTGGTGGGATAAAAAATTTCAGAGGAATAGAGCAGGTATGAAAGCAGAACTCTTCACAGCTTATCGTTAATGAAGACGGTGTTCTTCAATAATCACAGGTAAGTTTTTGAGCGCATTGTGTTTAGATTCTACCGACTAACCTCCAGGTGGAGCTGTAGTGCCAGGAAATAAAATGAGGTTTGCGTCCCAAACAGTCCGGTTAAAATTAATGTTATTACGCCCGTTGGATTTTCCTGCTCATTTTCTCTCCTTGCCAACTGGGCCCTCGATAAGGGGACCTACCATTGATCTCATTACCCCTGGCCGACAGGCAAGTAGGGCAGCCAAGTATCCTGCTACTGACCACTATCCCTCTTGGAAAGTGCATGTTTGGATGTTGGATGAGGAGTGGATCAGGCTGAGCTAAAGAGGTTCCTGTGGAACTGGGTTCAATTCAACTTGAAACGTCATTGTAGGAACATAGGAACAGGAGGAGGCCATTCAGCCCCTCGAGCCTGCTCCACCATTCAATTAGATCATGGCTGATCCGTACCTCAACTCAATTTTGATCTCCTTATTTAAGGAGGGATATACTTGCATTGGAGGCAGTTCGGAGAAGGTTCACTCAGTTGATTCCTGGGATGAAGGGGTTGCCTTATGAGGAACAGTTGTGTAATGTGTAGTTTGATTGTTAAACCTTTTGCGAATAAACGAACTAGTTCTCCATCACAATGTGTTGCTATGAATTCTTAAGCAAAGAACCCATGAAGCAAAGACATTGCAGGTTGAGCAGGTTGGGCCTGTACTCATTAGAGTTTAGAAGAATGAGAGATGATCTTATTGAAACGTATAAGATTCTGAGAGGGATTGACAGGGTAGATGCAGAGAGGATGCTTCTCCTTGTGGGGGAATCTAGAACTAGGGGGCACAGTTTCAGAATAAAGGGACGCCCATTTAAGACAGAGATGAGGAGGAATTTCTTCTTTCAGAGGGTCGTGAATCTTTGGAATTTTCTACCCCAGATTGCTGTGGAGGCTGGGTCATTGAATATATTCAAGGCTGAAATAGACAGATTCTTGAACTATAGGGGAGTCAAGGGTTATGGGGAGTGAGCAGGAAAGTGGAGTTGAAGTCAAGATCGGATCAGCCATGATCTTACTGAATGGCGGAGCAGGCTCGAGGGGCCAAATGGCCAACTCTTGCTCCTATTTCAAATGTTCTTCTTATGCGCCTTTGCTCCACATGCCTTGAAACTCTTACCTATTCAAAAATCTATTGATCTCAGTTTTGAAATTTTCAATTGACATCCCCCCCGCCCCCGCCCCACAGCTTTTTGGGGAATGTTTTCTAGATTTCCACTACCCTTTGTATGAAGAACTGCTTCCTGACATCACCCCTGAATGGCCAAGCTCCAATCATTATTTTTACAAGACCACTCTCTATTGGTAGCCTGTTTCAGCAGCCAGGTTACAAACTGCTGATCCTCTACATCTCAGCCAATCAATGATGGCATTAATAATAACAACAGAAAATGCTGGAAACACTCCGCAGGTCGGGCAGTTTTTGTGATGACAGAGTGAAACAGAGTTAACGTTTCAGCACTGGAAATGTGGCATTACCTACTCCCTCTACTCATCATCATAGGCAGTCCCTCGAAACGAGGATGACTTGCTTCCACGCCAAAAAAGGATGAGTTCACAGGTGTTTCAATGAAGGACCTAATATTCCAGGTCCAGAACTACATCCTGAAAGGTGGAAGATGCCTGTGCGTGGATTTTTTTAACGTGGGGTGGCCGTTGCACACCAGCCACCACACGGGCTTGACAGAGCTAGGTCTTGGTCCAGTGGCAAGGATTACCGAAGACGACTGGAGACCAGCTCTGATGCACGGACATAGTGCGCACACCTATCGCAGTGTGGGCTGGGCCTGTGCTTCCCCTGGGCCCTCGGCTCTGCTGGGCCCCGAGCTCACGGCTCCCCTGGGCCCCGATCACGTCCCTCTACAGTCTCTCGCCGCTCCTTCACCCTGACCTCGCCGCTCCTGCTGCATCTGCCCACGCACCAATCAGCGACCTGGATCTTGATGACGTCATTCTTCGCTGCCGTCGCCCTCCTGCACCAGCTTGCACTATGCCTTGCCGTGGTACGCTGCCACGCTGCCCATGGCCGCCGCTCACCGCTCCTTTTATGGCCCTGACCTGCCGCTAATGGTCTCTCGCAGGCTGGGGCCTCCGCTACACTGTTGGAGGTGCTGTCTTTTAGAGCAATCACATAACATTGGTTTAAATACTGCAGCCTATCACTGCAGTTGAGACCCAAATGGCGGATTTGAAACAGATCCAAATAGAAGCCTTCACCCAATCGCAGATATTCTTTCCCTGCCCACCATCCCACCCCACGCCCCCCCCCCCACCACCCACCCGGCCCCCGTGCCACATAACCCACCCACTTTTCCAGGCTCTGACAAAGGATGATCGACCTGAAACGTTAACTCTGTTTCTCTCTCTCCGCAGACGCAGCCCGACCCGCTGTGTGTTTCCAGCATTTTATTTCAAATGGAAGTTTGCTGCTCACACCCAGTTTTTCCTCGGTCAGCTCATTAGCATAGCATTCGAAAGGCTCTATGGTGCACACTAGTGGCGGCAGTGGAAAATTGCAAGCGAAGTTTAACAAGAGATGGTGACCATTTAACGGAGTGACTGGTGCCAACGCACTGGAAGCTGGGCAGGAGCATTCTGCACATAACTAAATTTAAAAAATGACCTTCACCACAACAGACGGAGGATCTGAAAAGTGCTGAAGCACATTGCCAATAAAGTTTCATTAATGTTAATGTGGTTGCGTTTATATTATTAGGTTTGGTTACTGTTACTGGTGATTTTTCCAGTTTAAGAACCGCTGAATCGATAGACAAACAACAACTTAAAAGTAAACCCACAGTTCGAATTTTATTTCCAATTAACGGGTTCTAACAGAATTCTCTCAATTCGCTTCTCTATTCTTCACTTTGGAAAGTCATAAGAACAAGAGTTAGGAGCAAGAGTAGGCCATTCTACCCCTCGAGCCTCGGTCATTCAATACAATCATGGTTGCTCTTCTACCTCAACTCCACTTTCCCGCACTGTCACCATATCCCTGGATTCCCTTAATATCCAAAAAACTATTGATCTCTGCCTTGAATATACTCAACGACTGAGCCTCCACAGCTCTCTCGGGTAGAGAATTCCAAAGATTCACCACCCTCTGAGTGAAGAATTAGACCATCAGCATCCAAGGAGCAGTGGATGTGGGCAGGGACATTCTATTGGAGGAGGTCATCGAGTTAGGATGCGATATAACCATAGAAGGATTTGAATATGACAATCATACAAACAGATGCAAATGATGGGCAGGAAAAGATCATCTGGTCCATCAAGTCTGCCCCCAAACCATGATGGCTGGAACACCATGACAAGACACTTCTTTCCCCCCTCCTCCACCTCACCTGAATATTTGGAGTTTAGTTTCACACTGGGCAGTATACCTACCAACTGACTCACCGGTGAGCTACGACAAAACTGCTTCAACCATCACCGGCCTGACCTTATCGCGGTCTGGAAATTTAGAAGAATTTGAATCTGGGACAAATATTATTGGCTCCAGTTTAGTGATGAACTGGAATTCTAAAAAGCTAGTATCAGTAATGGTGACGATGGAAACTGATGGATTGTTGTAAAAACCCATCGGGTTCACGAATGTCCTTTCAGGGAAGGAAATCTGCCGCCCTTACCCGGTCTGGGCCTATATGTGACTCCAGACCCACAGCAATGTGGTTGACTCTTAACTGCCCCCTGAAATGGCCCAGCGAGACATTCAGTTAAGGGCAATTAGGGATGGGCAATAAATGCTTGCCAGCGATGCCCATATCCCGTGAATGAATTAAAAAATATATATTTTAAGCAGGTAAATCTTTGCCCTGCCCCATAAAATAAAACTAAAGTGTTAATTTATAGAGTTTGTTAAATTTCATTTTTGGAAAGCACTTTTTGATGTTGTTATTGTCAAGCGTGAAATTCCTTTTTGTTTTTCCCCCCCCGAATGAATCCCTCTCAGATGATTTTGATTGAATCTGTCAGCCATGGGCATGAAGATTTTACTTCTACTTGTTGGGGAGGCAGGGGGAAAGGGGAAAAGGTTTAAGATAAATCCCACAGATGGAACTGATGTCTGTCTGTAAAAATTAAGAGAGTGTATAGAGTCCTTGCAGATCAGTGACCCCTGGAGACTCGGAACACAGCAGCAGAAAAGTTGAGGCTTTTTAACCACTGCATCGCCATGGCGATAAGAGGGCTGTGGGCTCAAACGCAGAGTCAATGAAGACAAAATGGGCAATGCAACTTAAACGGCAGACACAGTTTTGCATCCTTCTACTTTAGTTTTGTGCCTAGTGAGAGGGTCAGTGAGTAGACTCCTCTGCATTGCGTCTCCTCCTCTTCTTGGATTGGATGGCTAGGGAACAAGGCAGAAGCTGTTTCCACTGCCAAGAAGGTTGGTAACCAGAGGACGCAGATTTAAGGTAATTGGGAAAAGAACCAGAGGGGGAGAGGAGGAGAATTTTGTTTATGCAGCGAGTTGTTATGATCTGGAATGTGCTGCATGAAAGGACGGTGGGAGCAGATTCAATAGTAACTTTCACAGAATCGTAGAACAGTACAGTACAGAAGAAGGCCATTCGACCCATCGAGTATGCATCGGCTCTTTCGAATTAGTCCAAAATATTGGATTAGTAGCTCCCACAAACAGCAATGTGATAATGGCCAAATAATCTGTTTTTTGGTTATGTTGATTGAGGGATAAATATTGGCCCCAGGACACCGGGGACAACATCACTGCTCTTTTACGAAATAGTGCCATGGGATCTTTTATGTCGACCTGAGAGGGCAGACGGGGCTTCGGTTTAACGTCTAATCTGAAAGACGGCACCTCCGACAGTGCAGCATTCCCTCAGCACTGCACTGGGAGTGTCAGCCTGGATTTTTGCGCTCAAATCTCTGTAAGTGGGACTTGAACCCACAACCTTCTGATTCGGAGGCGAGAGTGCTGCCCACTGAGCCTCGACTGACACTTAAAAGGGTGGGGAGGGAGGCAGAAAGAGGGTGAATATATAAATTTACAAAATATATGTACATGTAGGTGGGATCAGGTGGAAAAAGTTGCAAAAAAAATCTGACAACTGGTTTTCAGTACTTAAAAAGCTAATGCATTTAAATTTTATGTGTAATTTATGGCGAATAATTACAACAGCAACATGAATCTACTGAGACTTGAATAAATGCCAAGCTTGCAAACTAGAACGCTGTACGATTTTGAAAGGTTCCCTGCTGTAACTCAGTGGTTGTTGCAATCATTTCTCACGCTGCCGTTTCAATACATTTTAGAGAAATACTGCCATGCAGATAATGGTTTAATATTAATGTTAAATGCAGAAAGAAATTAATTGTTTTGTTGTTGTTGCACAGAACGTCTGGGAGGACACCAGCAGGAGCTCGGCACTGAGCGGAGTGAGATTAGCGTCGTCAGGCGCTACACCTTCAAAGTGCGGAGTTATTCATCAGCAACAAAGGCTCATGCTGCGTCTGTTGCCGGTGCTATGCTTCCTTCACATCGCAATCCTGCAGATTAGTCAGTCGGGTGTATTTAACGTAATTGGCACAGATGAGTTTTTTTTAATAAACAGAGCGAGTTACAATGATCTGGAATGCGCTGCCTGAAAGGGCAGTGGTAGCAGGTTCAATGGCAAACTTCACAAGGGAATTGGATAAATAGAATCATAGAAACATTAAGACACGGAAGGAGGCCGTTCGGCCCATCGTGTCCGCGCCGGTCGAAAAAGAGCTGCCCAGCCTAATCCCGCTTTCCAGCACTCGGTCTGTAGCCCTGTAGGTTACGGCACTTCAAGTGCATATCCAAGTACTTTTTAAATGTGGTGAGGGGTTCTGCCTCTACCACCCTTTCAGGCAGTGAGTTCCAGACCCCCACCATCCTGTGGATGAATTTTTTCCCACCTCATCTCCCCTCTAATCCTTCTACCAACTACTTTAAATCTATGCCCCCTGGTTATTGACCCCTTTGCTTAATACTTGAAGGGGAAAAATTTGGCAGGTTAAAATTTGGCGGGCTATGGGGAAATGGCAGGGGAGCTTTTTCTTTCAAAGAGCTGGCACAGGCACAATAGGCCGAATGGTCCCCTTCTGTGCTGTATCATTGTATGATTCTTGGATGGGGGGTGAGGGGGGGGGGGGGTCTCAATTATTGTTAGATCCTGTTTGGGTTTACTGGATAAAAATGTAGGAACCAATATCGTTGGGCGAGGGAAAGCTAAAATCAGCCGCTTTGCCACTCCCGATAGTGTACCATTGTAAAGTGTAGACTTGGTTGGGTTGATTGCTTGACTTGCCTGGTATCATGACAGGGGGATCGCTGACTCTGTGCAGACTGCGTTTCTGTTTACCATTGGAGCCTACTATCAGCAAGGGCAGACGTCGATGACGAGGTCCAACACCGCCTCCAGTGCGCTAGCGCAGCCTTCGGTCGCCTGAGGAAGAGAGTGTTTGAAGATCAGGCCCTCAATCTGGCACCAAGCTTATGGTCTACAGGGCAGCAGTGATACCCCCCCTCCTTATATGGCTCAGAGACATGGACTATATACAGCAGACACTTCAAAGCACTGGAGAAGTACCACCAGCGCTGTCTCCGCAAGATCCTGCAAATGCCCTGGGAGGATAGACGCACCAATGTCAGTGTTCTCGCTCAGGCCAACATCCCCGGCATCGAAACACTGATCACACTCGACCAGCTCCGTTGGGCGGGCCACATTGTCCACATGCCCGACACGAGACTCCCAAAGCAAGTGCTCTACTCAGAACTCCTACACGGCAAGCAATCCCCAGGTGGGCAGAGGAAGCCTCCTTGATAAAGTGTAACAACCCCACCGGCACCTGGGAATCCCTGGCCCAAGACTGCCCGAAGTGGAGGAAGAGCATCCGGGAGGGCGCTGAGCACCTCGAGTCTCGTTGCCGAGAGCATGCAGAAAACAAGCAACAGAAGGAGCGTACGGCAAACCAGACCTTCCCCTCCCTTCACCCACCCTTTCCTTCAACCACTGTCTACCCCACCTGTTAGAGAGACTGTAATTCCTGTTTTGGACTGTGCAGCCATCTGAGAACTCCCTTTTAGAGTGGAAGCAAGTCTTCCTCGATTTCGAGGGACTGCTGATGATGATGATGATGAAGGTGGCACTGCCTCTGAAAGAACCATCAAAAACCTATGGAATTCCCTACCACAGAAAGTTGTTGATGCCAGTTCATTAGATATATTCAAGAGGGAGCTAGATGTGGCCCTTATGGCTAAAGGGATCAAGGGGTATGGAGAGAAAGCAGGACTGGGGTACTGAAGTTGAATGATCAGCCATGATCATATAGAATGGTGATGCAGGCTTGAAGGGCCGAATGGCCTACTCCTTGCACCTATTTTCTATGTTTCTATGTTTCTTCACTTGGGCCTTGGCACCTCATTTACATTGTAACCAGTAAAGCGGGGATTAGAATTGGGTCAGTTCCACACTGAAAGAAAGACTTTGATCTCATTGAATTACGGAGCAGGCTCGAGGGGCCAAATGGCCTACTCCTGCTCCTAATTCTTATGTTCTTATGCAACTCTTTGGGATATTTTAGAATTCTGCTCTGTATATTGTTCAAACAAATCTCATGAGGCATTCTAAAATATTAATGCACATCTTCTCTTCGAGGCTCAACGTGAGCAATGTTGCGCTTAAGTTGCTGTGACAAAAGGGCAAGGGTGTGCAATTTCATTCTGGAAAACAGGCGTTGCGAATTTGTGCTCTTACGGGTCCAAGAGAAATTGGCATCGTAGAAAGGTAATTTTAAAGGTGCAGTCAAAAAGAGAGATCTCCGTTTATATTGTGCCTCATCACAGCATCGAAACATCTCAAACCACTTTGTAGCGTAAATTCATTCTGGTGTGCTGTCTTTATGTAATCTGGCCATCTTGTTCTTTGCCTCAAGCCTCTGGCTTGAATTTCTGCCACAGTTATCGGGAACAGCATCAATGGTCAGGCAGGTGTGCATCAGGCAGCGGGAGAGAGGGGTGGTGGGGCGCCAATGAAAAGCAGAGATTCCATCTCGGGACACACGACAGCGCTCCTCCATCATGTGTCACTGTGGCTCAGTGGGCAGCACCCTCACTTCTTGAGCTAGAAGGTTGTGGGTTCAAGTCCCACTCCAGGGACTTGAGCACAAAAATCTAGGCTGACACTCCCAGTGCAGTGCTGAGGGAGTACTGCACTGTTGGAGGTGCCGCCTTTCGGATGAGATGTTTAAACCGAGGCCCCGTCTGCTCTCTCAGGTGGATGTAAAAGATCCCATGGCTCTATTTCAAAGAAGAGCAGGGGAGTTATCCCGACTGTCCTGGCCAATATTTATGCCTTAATTAACATCACTAAAAAAAACACAGATTATCTGGTCATTATCACAATGCTGTTTGTGGGAGCTTGCTGTGCGCAAATTGGCTGCCGCGTTTCCTACATTACACAATTAACTGCACTTCAAAAGTACTTCATTGGCTATAAAGCACTTGGAGGCATCCATTGTTCATGAAACATGCTATATAAATGCAAGTCTTTCTTAAAAACGACCTTTTGACCAAGCTTTTGTTCACCTATCCTAAGATCTCCTTATGTGGCTCGGTGTCAAATTTTTGTTTGATAATGAAGTGCCTTTGAGACATTTTACTACGTTAAAGGCGCTATATAAATGCATTGCTATATAAGATACCTGTCATTATAAAACAACACATTTATCTAATTTAACCTGGCGCAGGGGTGCTCTTACCTTTCAAATAAAATAGTCCCCGTGAAAACCACTTCACAACAGATTGCAGTGTGACCACTGATGTCGCTAGTTACCAGCATTCGAGGCAGGGGCGGATTCACCACGGGGCGGATTAACCCCAGGGCAGATTCACCACGGGGCGGATTCACCACGGGGCGGATTAACCCCGGGGCAGATTCACCGCAGGCGGATTCACCACGGGGCGGATTCACCGTGGGACGAATTAACCCCGGGGCAGATTCACCGCAGGCGGATTCACCACGGGGCGGATTCACCGTGGGACGGATTAACCCCGGGGCAGATTCACCGCAGGCGGATTCACCACGGGGCGGATTCACCGTGGGACGAATTAACCCCGGGGCGGATTCACCACGGGGCAGATTCACCGTGGGACAGATTAACCCCGGGGCAGATTCACCACAGGGCGGATTCACTACGGGGCGGGTTCACCACAGGGCAGATGGGACTGCAGCCCCAGACCCACCAAAGAACACAGGCCCCATCAAATAAAATGTAGGAAAAAATATATAAGGGTCCCAAATAGGCTGAATAGAATAGACAATAAGAGAGGAAAAACAAGACCTATATACACTAATGTACCTTTATACAGAAGCAAATATGTACTAGCCGGTTTTATTTCACATGTTAGTGAGAGAAATTTATAGGAATCTAGTATTGCAATGTTACCAGAATATATACCTGCTTGATGCAGAATATATGCTTTCATTGTTGTATATACCAGCCTATGTTTTCATACTCAGAAGCAGAATCATATACGTAATGTAATGAACATGAACAAACATAACTATCGGCCCATTTAGATCAGTTTGCCCCAGGCCCAGCAGCCCTTAATCCGGCCCTGATTCGAGGTGTTTGCACAGGGGCTTGTTCTGAATGGCACAGGAACTGCCGGAAACCTCTCTGGTCGCATTAGTATGCCTTGCGACATTCCTCTCTGTTTCTGTCAAATTTCTGAAAGTTCTGGTTTAATCAGCGAATGCTGATATCCTCATCGCAGAGCCTGACTCAGTGGGGTTACTGTGCTTGGCAATGCCGGAGGGGAAAATTAGCAACAGTGCAGATACACTAATTAACTGAAGATGCTTCAACTGTAATTGTGCGTGCTAATTCAACTCTCGAACGGACTCAGTAACTCCTCCGAGCAGGTTTCAATGATGATGCCATCAGCATTCAGACTGAACAATTCAAACAGGATCAGCAGAAATAGAAAGAAAATTGCAGCATTTTAGTGAAAATTATTTGCAACTGGTTGACGTGGGCAATGTTGCTAACTCTCATTTCGCCCCCCCCCCCCCCCCACAGCTCCCACCCGTCTCCAATTTTTTCCTCTCCTGTCCTGAAGACGTTGCTGCTGAAATACGATTTCACAGGCACCAGTCATCCTCCTGTTTGTTCCCCAAGTGGCAATGAGGGTTGGTTCAAGGTATTCGGCCGCAGTGCCATCACAGCAACGCTGCTAACAAAATTCACGTGATCAAGAGCTGGAACCCTGGCGGAGTTTTCCCCTTAGAGGCCGGAGGACAGGAGGCAATTTTAGCAGCTGCCCTAGATGAGATCTTTAATGTTAAGCCATGACACTACGGTTTCTGCTCGATGGCATTAGTTTTTCGGCGCAATTCCCCCGCTATCTGCGTAATGTGATGTCAGCCGTGGCTCAGTAGACAGCACACTCGCCTCTGAGTCAGAAGGTTGTGGGTTCAATTCCCACTCCAGGGACTTGAGCACATAAATCTCAGCTGACACTCCCAGTGCAGTGCCGAGGGAGTGCTGCATTGTCTGAGGTGCCGTCTTTCAGATGAGATGTTAAACCGAGGCCCCGTCTGCTCTCTCAGGTGGATGTAAAAGATCCCATGGCACTATTTCAACTTCATTAAATTTATGCGGGATTTGCACTAAACTGAAACACCACACACAGGACCAGACTGGCCTAGGCTAAAATAACTATTGCATTTATTTACACATTAAAGAATATACAGAAGCTTACAAATTAGGCTTAATACTATAATCACAAGGCAGTTGCACTAAAGATCTGTTATGACCTCAGTTTTATTCGCCAGCAGAGAAACAGTCTTGTTTAAAAACAGAATCTCGAAAAATAACGTACATAGTTTGATTTCTTGGAATCTCACAGACCTCAGATGATTTCTCTCACTCAGATTCCTAATCAAGGATCCTGCTTGCATATCTTTTTTTTTCAAGTTGGGGCTATGAATCAAGTTTGATTAAATCAATATTGAAATTCAATGGCTATTGGTGTCTATATAATTAAAGTGTTAATCAAACTCTCTCTACAAACCCTACTTACATCATCCGACAGACAGTATTCACACTTGCAAGGGCCAAAATTTACTGAAGTTAATTTTAATTGACAAATGACTCAGATGGATGCCAATCAGAATGATACTTAACCAATCTAACAGTAACAAGGCTGTTTATAGCAATTAGTAATCTGCAGCCTGTTAAATACACAGCAAGGCAAGTTATCTTAGTCATTCTCTGATGATGGAAACCATTTTAAGTTTGAGGACAAGCAACTCATTTTAAATATGGGTTACGATAACTTTGAAGTGTTATACACACACACAAACCTAAATTGATAGAAATTGCCAGTTTCCTCACACACATACACCACAACTTTTACTTGGCCATATCGATAATAAAGATTGTGCATTTGAGTTGTATTTTAGTTGCTGCATTTGCAACTGTCACTTACACTCAAAGAGGTGGTGCGAAACAAGACAGCCTGCTGAACTGAGGACATGAGAGAATAGCTGGCAGAAAACAAAGCAATTAATGGTGCAGAGATTAACAGGGACGCTGCCATTATGCCTTGTAACAACTTAACCTGTCAGCTGTGTGATTGGCCTCCACAAAAGCTCCAATCGAAATCTCATTCAAAGACTTGCAAAACCCAATAATAAGCTTTGTGGCTTTCCTAAAGCATATTTAGCAAGGCATTGCTGTCGTAAACCCTCTCCTGTGCAACTTTTTCTGTAGCCATTGGCTGCCCCATCTCTGCTCATTGCCTGATTGCAGGCTTAATCGATATCACAGAACCCCCCGGTCAGTTGCTTGCTTTAGTCACATGTAAGCCGCGGAAAGGTTGTTACATTTTTATAATTCCACCTGAGCAGCACAAACTCTTCTTTTTGTTCCCACAGTGACACATCATAGACAGCAGGATAGCTCTCTGTCGGCCGGCGTAGACACGATGGGACGAAATTGCCTCCTTCTGTGCTGTAACTTTCTATGATTCTGTAACCCTCTACCAGGTCGCCTCTGTCCAAGCTGCTCTAGAGTAACTAGACCCAGCTCTTCCTTTTTGGATTAAAATGTTCAATCAGATATTCAGCATTTTTTTTAACCAAAAATCATAAAACAGAAATTTGAAATGTAACAGTATGCAGAGAAGCTGTAATAAAAACTTGCATTTATATAGAGACTTTCACAACCACCGGACGTCCCAAAGCGTTTGAGAGGCAGTGAAGTATCTGTTGTAATGTAGGAAATGCAGCAGCCATTTTGCGCACAAGAAGCTCCCACAAACAGCAATATGAGGCAGTCGGGGAGCAGTGTTGGTGAGGCCTATAAAAGGCCCAGCGGCAGCAGCGTCTGGAGGCAGTCGGGGAGCAGTGTTGATGAGGCCTACAAAAGGCCCAGCGGCAGCAGCGTCGAGGAGGCAGTCAGGGAGCAGTGTTGGTGAGGCCTATAAAAGGCCCAGCGGCAGCAGCGTCTGGAGGCTAGCCGGTGCAGCTGCAACAGGGAGGCAAAAAAGAAGTAGAAAGAAATCGAAAGGTGACGTCACAGCCAAGGGGGTAAGTGATTGACTGGTGATTGGTGAGTAGCTTTTCTCTTCTTTTCTTTATCAGTAAGTAACCTTTTAGCATTGTTGTTGCCAAATTAAGTTAATCTAAGGGTTAATTCATGGCAGGAGAGCTTGGACACGTGTTATGCTCCTCCTGTAATATGTGGGAAGTCAGGGACGCTTCCAGTGTCCCCGACGACTACGTGTGCGAGAAGTGCATCCGTCTGCAGCTCCTGACAGACCGCATTGTGGCACTGGAGCTGCAGATGGATTTACTCTGGAGCATCCACGATGCTGAGAATGACTTGAACAGCACGTTTAGTGAGTTGGTCTTACCGCAGGTAAAGGGTACACAGCCAGATAGGGAATGGGTGACCAACAGGAAGAGCAGTGCAAGGAAGGTAGTGCAGGGGACCCTGCGGTCATCCTCCTGCAAAACAGATACACCACTTTGGGTACTGTTGAGCGGGATGACTCATCAGGAGAGAGCAGCAGCAACCAAATTCATGGCACCGTGGGTGGCTCTGCTGCACAGGAGGTCAGGAAAAAGAGTGGGAGAGCTATAGTGGTAGGGGATTCTATTGTAAGGGGAATAGATAGACGTTTCTGCGGCCGCAACCGAGACGCCAGGATGGTATGTTGACTCCCTGGTGCAAGGGTCAAGGATGTCTCGGAGCGGATGCAGGACATTTTGAAAAAGGAGGGTGAACAGCAGTTGTCGTGGTGCATATAGGTACCAACAATATAGGTAAAAAATGGGATGAGGTCCTACGAGACGAATTTCGGGAGCTGGGGAGCTAAATTAAAAAGTAGGACCTCAAAAATAGTAATCTCAGGATTACTACCAATGCTACGTGCTAGTCAGAGTAGGAATCACAGGATAGCTCAGATGAATATGTGGCTTGAGGAGTGGTGCAGAAGCGAGGGATTCAAATTCCTGGGACATTCTGGGGGAGGTGGGACCAGTACAAACCGGATGGTCTGCACCTGGGCAGGACCGGAACCAATGTCCGAAGGGGAGTGTTTGCTAGTGCTGTTGGGGAGGAGTTCAACTAATATGGCAGGGGGCTGGGAACCTATGCAGGGAGACAGAGGGAAGTAGAATGGGGGTAGAAGCAAAAGATACAAGGAAGAAAAGTAAAAGTGGAGGACAGAGAAACCCAAGGAAAAAAGCAAAAAGGGCCACATTATAGCAAAATTCTAAAGGGGCAAAGTGTGTTAGAAAGACAAGCCTTGAAGGCTCTGTGCCTCAATGCGAGGAGTATTCGGAACAAGGTGGACGAATTAACTGCGCAGGTAGCAGTTAACGGTTATTATGTAATTGGCATCACGGAGACATGGCTCCAGGGTGACCAAGGCTGGGAACTCAACATCCAGGGGTATTCAACATTCAGGAAGGATAGACAGAAAGGAAAAAGAGGCGGGGTGGCATTGTTGGTTAAAGAGGAAATTAATGCAATAGTAAGGAAGGACATTAGCTTGGATGATGTGGAATCGGTATGGGTGGAACTACGGAATACCAAAGGGCAGAAAACGCTAGTGGGAGTTGTGTACAGACCACCAAACAGTAGTAGTGAGGTTGGGGACAGCATCAAACAAGACGTAAGGGATGCATGCAATAAAGGTACAGCAGTTATCATGAGTGACTTTAATCTACATATTGATTGGGCTAACCAAACTGGTAACAATGTGATGGAGGAAGATTTCCTGGAGTGTATTAGGGATGGTTTTCTAGACCAATATGTTGAGGAACCAACTAGAGAGCTGGCCATCCTAGACTGGGTGATGTGTAATGAAAAAGGACTAATTAGCAATCTTGTTGTGCGAGGCCCCTTGGGGAAGAGTGACCATAACATGATAGAATTCTTTATTAAGATGGAGAGTGACACAGTTAATTCAGAAACTAGGGTCCTGAACATACGGAAAGGTAACTTCGATGGTTTGAGGTGTAAATTGGCTAGAGGGTTAAAGGGTTGATGGTGGATAGGCAATGGCAAACATTTAAAGATCACATGGATGAACTTCAGCAATTGTACATCCCTGTCTGGAGTAAAAATAAAACGGGGAAGGTGGCTCAACCATGGCTAACAAGGGAAATTAAGGATAGTGTTAAATCCAAGGAAGAGACATATAAATTGGCCAGAAACTAGCAGCAAACCTGAGGACTGGGGGAAATTTAGAATTCAGCAGAGGAGGACAAAGGGTTTAATTAAGAGGGGAAAAATAGAGTACAAGAGGAAGCTTGCCGGGAACATAAAAACTGACTGCAAAAGTTTCTATAGATATGTGAAGAGAAAAAGATTAGTGAAGACAAACATAGGTCCCTTGCAGTCAGATTCAGGTGAACTTATAATGGGGAACAAAGAAATGGCAGACCAATTGAACACATACTTTGGTTCTGTCTTCACAAAGGAAGACACAAATAACCTTCCGGAAGTACTAGGGGACTGAGGGTCTAGTGAGAAGGAGGAACTGAAGGATATCCTTATTACGCAGGAAATTGTATTAGGGAAATTGATGGGATTGAAGGCCGATAAATCCCCGGGGCCTGATAGTCTGCATCCCAGAGTACTTAAGGAAGTGGCCCTAGAAATAGTGGATGCATTGGTGATCATTTTCCAACTGTCTATCGACTCTGGATCAGTTCCTATGGACTGGAGGGTAGCTAATGTAACACCACTTTTTAAAAAGAGAGGGAGAGAGAAAAGGGATAATTATAGACCGGTTAGCCTGACATCAGTAGTGCGGAAAATGTTGAAATCAATTATTAAGGATGAAATAGCAGCACATTTGGAAAGTAGTGACAGGATCGGTCCAAGTCAGCACGGATTTATGAAAGAGAAATTATGTTTGACAAATCTTCTGGAATTTTTTGAGCATGTAACAAGGAGAGTGGACAAGGGAGAACCAGTGGATGTGGTGTATTTGGACTTTCAAAAGGCTTTTGACAAGGTCCCACACAAGAGATTGGTGTGCAAAATTAAAGCACATGGTATTGGAGAGAAAGCAGGAAAGGGATACTGAAGTGAATGATCAGCCATGATCTTATTGAATGGTGGTGTAGGCTCGAAGGGCCGAATGGCCTACTCCTGCACCTATTTTCGATGTTTCTATGTTTCTATGATAATGACCAGACAATCTGTTTTTTAATGATGTTGATTGAGGGATAAATATTGGCCAGGTCTCCGGGGATAACTCCCCTGCTCATCTTTGAAATAGTGCCACGGGATCTTTTACTTCCACCTGAGAGAACAGACAGTTTAACGTCCCATCTGAAAGACGGCACCTCTGACAGTACAGCACTCCCTCAGCAATGCACTGGGAGTGTCAGCCTAGATTTATGTACCCCTGGAGTGGGACCTGAACCCACAACCTTTTGACTCAGAGGCGAGGGTGCTACCAACTGGGCCAAAGCAAACAGGGTGTTGGGTTGTATATATAGAACCGTCATTATACAGGTTGTTGGTTAGACGACACCTGGAGTACTGCAACCTATGGTGGGTAATATAGTGGCCTTGGAAAAGGTTCAGAGGTGATGCTACGAGAATGATTCCTCGCTTGTAGCACCTTAGTTACTCAGATAGGCTTTAAAGCGTAGACAGAAGCAACCTGATAGAGGGTTATAGAATCATAAAATCATTGAAAATTACAGCACAGAAGGAGGTCATTCGGCCCATCGTGTCCACGCCGGCCAACAAAGAGCTACCCAGCCTAATCCCACTTTCTAGCTCTTGGTCCGTAGTTCTGTAGGTTACGTACTTTAAGTGCATAACCAAGTACTTTTTAAATGTGGTGAGAGTTTCTGCCTCTACCACCCTTTCAGGCAATGAGTTCAAGACCCCCACCATCCTCTGGGTGAAGAAATTTCTCCTCAACTCCCCTCTAAACCTCCTACCAATTATTTTAAATCTATGCCCTCTGGTTCTTGACCCCTATGCTAAGGGAAATAGGTCCTTCCTATCCACTCTATCTCGGCCCCTCATAATTTTATACACCTCAATAAGGTCTCCCCTCAGCCTCCTCTGTTCCAAAGAAACAAACCCAGCCTATTCAATCTTTCCTCATAGCTAAAATTCTCCAGTCCAGGCAACATCCTTGTAAATCTCCTCTGTACCCTCTCTAGTGCAATCACATCTTTCCTGAAATGTGATGACCAGAACTGCACGCAGTACTCTAGCTGTGGCCTAACTAGTGTTTCAATCATAACCTCCCTATAAAGTAATGAAAGGGCTGGATTCTGTGCCTAATGATAGATTATTTCAGTTTGACAGATTGGGGAGGATATGCTTTAAACTATGCAAAAGTAGAAATACTCTGGATATTGGCAGATTTTCGTTTCCCCGAGAGTAATGAGCCTCTGGAATGTGTTGCCAGTTGGTGCAGTGGACGCCGACTCTCTGTCCTCAACAGGGAGCAGGACCCGTTTTGACTGCGGCAGAGATGGCATCATAGAGAAAGCCATCATAGGCAGTCCCTCGGAATCGAGGAAGACTTGCTTCCACTCTTAAAATGAGTCCTTAGGTGGCTGTACAGTCCAATACGAGAGCCACAGTCCCAGTCACAGGTGGGACAGAGTCATTGAGGGAAGGGGTGGGTGGGACTTGTTTGCCGCACGCTCCTTCCGCTGCCTGCACTTGATTTTGGCATGCTCTCGGTGATGAGATTCGAGGTGCTCAGCACCCTCCCGGATGCACTTCCTCCATTTAAGGCGGTCTTTGGCCAGCGACTCCCAGGTGTTGGTGGGGATGTTGCACTTTATC